>NC_092371.1:187597721-188222721 GCF_030028105.1 Mobula birostris | reverse complement strand
GCCACTTTCCCTTCAAGGGTTCTTACATGTTCCGGAGGAAGAGAAATCGGCCAAAGAATACACTAAAATAAAGTTTCTTTCGCAAAATATGATTTACCTCATTGCTGGGGAAAATGTTATCTGTGAAGGAGCAAATAAAAAGAAGGAAAAATCTGCGTTAGAATGCTGAGAATTACGTCTCTGCAGGAAGCACTGACTCAAGAAGACAACATCTATCAACAAAGATCCCCACCATACGGACTCTGCCGTCTTCTCGCAACTCCTTCCAGGCAGGAGGGACAGAAGGCCAAGAGCCCACACCAGATTCAACAACAGCTACTTCCCTTCAACAATTCATTTCTTGAATCAAGCAGGACAACCGGAATCATGACAATTTAGCAATACGATGACCACTTTGAATGCTTTGCACTAAAATAGACTTCAGTTGTTATATTTATTCTAATTGTGTTCCTTCTTGTAAAAATTATGTTTAATATACATTTTTCTTGTGAACAGTACTTATCTGATTCTATGTACTTGCGATACTGTGCACCTGTGCATACAGATACTTGTGCATATGATAATAAACTTAACTCAGCTTTGACTTTGACCTTCACTACATGGTTCTGCAGTGCTTGAAAGAAGCTTCTCCCACATGTTCTCAAGGGTAACAAGGTAGAACATAGCCATAATGTTCTGCCAAACTAGTTAAACTAGTAATTAAATGCCTAACTAAACTAATCCCTTCTGCCTACATGACGTCAATATGCCTTCATTTTTTGCACACTCTTGTGCTTATCTCAAATGTCTGTATCATATTTGTTTACATTATCACTTCTGGCAGTGCATTCCTGCACTACAACTCTCTATGTGAAAAAACTTGCCCCACACATCTCCTTTAAATTACCCCCTTCATGCTAAATGCATGCCCTCTAGTATTAGTCATTTCAACTTTGGAAAAAAAGATACTGGCTGCATACCTATGCCTTTAATAATCTTATAAGCTTCACTAAGGTCTCCCCTCAATCTCTGGCCCTCCAGGGATAACAACCTAAGTTTATCCAGACTCTTCTTTTAGCACATGCCCTCTAGATCTCTTCCACACCCTCTCCAAAGCTTCTGGATTGTTACTATAATGGAACAACTAGAATTAAGTGCAATACTCCAGATGCCTCCTAACCATAGTTTTATAAAACTGCAACATATTTTTCTGATATGGCTGCTAGGAACTAGCTTTGCTAGTGGTGGACACATCTTAGATAATTATTGCTTTAATAGTCAAAATGCTATTCTGCAGTTTATTCCCATGGACACTAAATATGCTCGTACCCACTGTTCAAATAATGGTCTGAGGTTATGTGTTGTAGAAATGAAACTGTATTCTGTCTATGAGAGGCACTCATAGGGGGAGTTAGGTAAAGATTGCTTTTGTTAAATTATGGCACCTGGCACGTGACCATAGTTGCTGCAGATTACTTGCAGAGACATGGTTTCCAGGTGTATGAAGCAGTTTTTCACTATAAAAGCAATTGGCATTTCTACTGATGCAGGTCTGGATTGCAGCTGTATTTTCTGTACCACCAACTAAACAAAACAAGGTGTTATTTGTGAATAATGTCACCAGATGACAGCCAAAAGAACACTTTCCTGATCAAGAACATTGGACATTTTGGAGACAGCATATGTCTATTTCTTGTAACAAGTCGGTTGCTTATTAATTGATTTCCTTCCCATCATCTCTTTATAAATTTGTTTATTATTATCACATACATATACTGTGGTACAGTGAAAAACCTGTCTTGTATTCTGTTCATACAGATCAATTCATTACAACGGTGCATTGAGGTAGCACAAATAACAGAATGTAGAATAAAATGTTACAGTTACAGAGAAAGAGTAGAGCAGGTTAACAATAAAGTGCAAGATCATAACATGCTCTTCATTGCTCTATGGAAACATAATAGTTGCTTTCGGGCTGAAAGTCAGAGCATTGTTTTCTGTGCCACCTATATAGCAGCAACCCTAGTTTTTCACCCATTTTCACAGACTGAATTAGACTAAATAAAACCTTGCTATTCTGTTTGGCGCAACATTGATACACAACATTCCTATCAAGGGTGCTACTGCACTCAACCCCACCATTCCCATCCTCACTATGTCAGGCCTCTGCTTACAGAACTGTAGTAGTTCCTTTCCCTGCTTCAATCCTTCACAGGAATTATTCATGCTTTAACTTCCTCATTATGATCACTATCTCAACTCCAGCAAATCATATACACTCAGTGGCCACTTTATTAGGTAGAGGAGACAACTATTAAAGTGGCCACTATATGTATGTTCATGGTCTACTGCTGTTATAACTGGTCTACTTCACGGTTCGATGTTTCGTGCATTCAGGGATACACTTTTGCACACCACCGTTGTAACGCATGGTTATTTGAGATACTGTCGCCTTCCTGTCAGCTTGAATCTGCCTGGTCATTCGCCTCTGACCTTTCTCATTACTGAGGTGTCTTCACCCACAGAACAGCTGCTCACTGGATGTATTTTAATTCTACACCATCCTCTGTCAACTCTAGAGACACTTGTGCATGAAACTCCCAGGAGATCAGCAGTTTCTGAGATACTCAAACCACCCTGTCTGGCACCAACAATGACTCCACTGTTAAAATCACTTAGATCACATTTCTTCCCCATTTTGATGTTTGGTCGAAACAACAACTGAATCTCTTGATCACATCTGCATGTTTTTATGCGTTGAGTTGCCACCACAAAATTGGCTGATTAGATATTTGTATTAACAAGCACGCTGTACCTAATAAAGTGACCACTGACTGTACATTCCTTTGAAAAAACCATCTAGGAACAACATGCATCCTTATTCAAGAAAAGAGTAAAGAAGGAAAAGGTATTGGTAAGTTTTCACTTGTTTTGGGATGTCCCAGAATGCCTTATGGGCATTGAAGTACTATTTAAGACCATTCCAGGAACTCAGATGAGAGTTGGAGACTGAAGTTTTCCCCTGCCCTCTACATTTATAAATGGCAATATGATCACCATGAGGTGTGAAGAAGTCCTGAATGAGGGATTTCATGTAACTGATAGTAAGTCTTATCCTGTGGTGAATTATCTTTATAGTGGTTGAGAGATTACGTCATCTTTTATGTTACAGTTTACAGTTATTCCTTTCATGACTCTCTGCTCTCCTTGCTGAGAGCTAAACCCAGCCTTGTACTCATAGCTGTTCTGGTAGTCAATGTCTGTTATGTCATCCGAAACAATTCCTCGTGAATAGGCTTTTCACCACTGCCACAAATTATCAAAATTGCAGCTTTTCCTTTTGATTGAGCACTCTATTTTTACCCTCCCTCTCCAAACAGAATAAGAACAAGATATACTTGTGCCTATATGGGAATACACCAGGAGGTGCTCTATCCTGCCCATAGCCAACCTTCCCAAATTCCATACTTGCTGAACTCTCATAATTCCATGCTGCTTCCAATAATACAGAAATACCCTTCATACTTGCAGTTTATCCAGTACCCTTGCTCCATATAGGCTCACTCACTATTTTCCTTACTGTTCTCTGCTGCTGTAGTACAGAATAAACTACTTTTAAATAAGTTTTAATGATTATGTTGGTAATTAGACATCACTGTACAGTAATCTATCTTAATATTCTGATTAATTTCTGATTGCTTATACCTACAGTATCTCTTAAACCTTGGTTACTGATGGTCAAGTTATAGTCTTTGTTGATCTACTTACCCCATCATTCTCAGATGCGTACTCCACTCTTTTTCCAGAAACTCCTCATTCTTTTTCTGAGTACATTTACTGCTGATTCCTGTTGACCCAAGTTCTGTTTCAGTTTAGTTACTTGTTCCAGTAGTTCTGTCTTTTACTTCTCATCCCAGTGCATCTGCCAATAGTCACACTAATATCCCCTGCAAGGCCTTTAGAGTGGAACTTGGCATCTATGAAATAACTTTACAAGATGGACTACTCTCTTCCTGGATAACTTGAACTTACCTCTCCTTGACAAATAATCTACCAGCAAGATACCATGCATCACCACCTGCTTATTCAAAACCACTTTACATAGAACATAGAATAGTACAGCACAGTACAGGCCCTTCAGCCCACAATGTTGTGCCGACCCTTAAACGCTGCCTCCCATATAACCCCCCACCTTAAATTCCTCCATATACCTGTCTAGTAGTCTCTTAAACTTCACTAGTGTATCTGCCTCCACCACTGACTCAGGCAGTGCATTCCACGCACCAACCACTCTCTGAGTAAAAAACCTTCCTCTAATATCCCCCTTGAACTTCCCACCCCTTACCTTAAAACCATGTCCTCTTGTATTGAGCAGTGGTGCCCTGGGGAAGAGGGCTGTCCACATTACCTATTCCTCTTAATATCTTGTACACCTCTATCATGTCTCCTCTCATCCGCCTTCTTTCCAAAGAATAAAGCCCTAGCTCCCATAATCTCTGATCATAATGCATAATGCATAATGATCATAATGTGGGAGGAGAAGATGGCGATGTGACGCAGCACGCATAGCCTCTCTGGTGAAATGACATTGCATTTGTTAAATAGAGTACCGTGCACAATTCTGATTTGATGGAGACAGCCGTGACAGCACGGAGGAACATCTGGAGTAACTTCTGAAATGCCCGGTTTCGCTGCTGCTGCTACTGTGCGATCGAGAGTCTCCAGAGCGAAGGCCCCAAAATCCTTGGCTTTGCCTGCTGCTGGTGGCCGGGGATGGGGTCGAAGCATTCGGCAGAGATGGTGCTCGATGCTCGGTGTCGGAGGGCTGGTCGGAGGCTTGAAGTTTTCGGACGACTCAGAGTTGGACTGTGGTCGGGTATGACAGGGAGAGTTTTCTTCCTTCTCCCGTCTGCGTGTGATGTGGGACTTTTGAGAGACTTTGAACTTTTTTACTGTGCTCGTGGCCTGTTCTTCATCAAGTTATGGTATTGCTTGCACTGTTGTAACTATATGTTATAATTATGTGGTTTTTGTCAGTTTTTCAGTCTTGGTCTGTCCTGTGTTTCTGTGATATCACACCAGAGGAATATTGTATCATTTCTTAATGCACGCATTACTAAATGACAATAAAAGAGGACTGCGTGTCCTCATAATATAATCTAATTTAATACTCTGTAAACCAGGCAGCATCCTGGTAAATCTCCTCTGTACGCTTTCCAATGCTTCCACATCCTTCCTATAGTGAGACGACCAGAACTGGACACAGTACTCCAAGTGTGGCCGAACCAGAGTCTTATAGAGCTGCATCATTACATCGCGACTCTTAAACTCTATCCCTCGACTTATGAAAGCTAACACCCCATAAGCTTTCTTCACTACCCTATCTACCTGTGAGGCAACTTTCAGGGATCTGTGGACATGTACCCCGAGATCCCTCTGCTCCTCCACACTACCAAATATCCTGCCACTTACTTTGTACTCTGCCTTGGAGTTTGTCTTTCCAAAGTGTACCACCCCACACTTCTCCAGGTTGAACTCCATCTGCCACTTCTCGGCCCACCTCTGCATCCTATCAATGTCTCTCTTCAATCTTCGACAATCCTCTACACTATCCACAACACCACCAACCTTTGCGTCATCTGCAAACTTGCCAACCCACCCTTCTACCCCCACATCCAGGTCGTTGATAAAAATCACGAAAAGTAGAGGTCCCAGAACAGATCCTTGTGGGACACCACTAGTTACAACCCTCCAATCTGAATGTACTCCCTCTGCTTTCTACAGGCAAGCCAATTCTGAATCCACCTGGCCAAACTTCCCTGGATCCCATGCCTTCTGACTTTCTGAATAAGCCTACCATGTGGAACCTTGTCAAATGCCTTACTAAAATCCATATAGATCACATCCGCTGCACTATCCTCAACTATATGCCTGGTCACCTCCTCAAAGAACTCTATCAGGCTTGTTAGACACAATCTGCCGTTCACAAAGCCATGCTGACTGTCCCTGATCCAACCATGATTCTCAAAAATGCCCATAAGTCCTATCTCTAAGAATCTTTTCCAACAGCTTTCCCACCACAGACGTAAGGCTCACTGGTCTATAATTACCCTGACTATCCCTACTACCTTTTTTGAACGAGGGGACAGCATTTGCCTCCCTCCAATCCTCCGGTACCATTCCTGTGGACAATGAGGACATAAAGATCCTAGCCAGAGGCTCAGCAATCTCTTCTCTCGCCTCATGGAGCAGCCTGGGGAATATTCTGTTAGGCCCCGGGGACTTTAAGCCTGTCTTACTCCTGGAAAGCTCATGAAATCTGTAATCTTCCCCTGCTCTCTATAATTACAATAAGTGGACATCATAGTTCCAGCCCGCTGCACATGTATAGGGTCGGGGAGGACTGCAGTTCTTCATGGCTTCCCTGAGCTAGCAGAAAGTCAAATAGATATTTCACACTGAACCACCAGGCAAATAAATGGGTAGTGTTGAATCAGAATAAAAACAATTAGGGAACAATGATCACAAGTGAGGCAGAATCAAAAAATGCTTCATTTGTTCGATCCTGTCTAATGACACATCTTACATCCTGATTAACAATTGCTGAATTGATCTTGGAAGTGTAGCTTGTCATTTTGCACCACACAGTTCACAGAAACAGAAGTGAGATAGTGATCAATTGGTGAAGGATAATGACACTATTGTATCATTTCCTACCACCTGTACTGGAGTATTAGGAATATCAGTCTAGGTGATGTGTCAACTCTCAGAGTTAGGCAACATGGGTCTTGAAGCCTTCTGGCTGAGAGACAGGAGTGCTATCATTAGGCAAAACAAACACAATATTGTCTGTAAACAAAAACACAAATCAGCAAATTGATGCTCTGCACATGCAAGCCATCCAAGTGGCCACAGCAAGGCCAACATTAATAATATTTTGGAATGTTTGAAATTTATCTCAATCCAGACACCCTGGATTTGGAACTTTAGACTTGATGCTCATCTCTAGTTGGCAGGCTATCAAGATCTTTGCAGCTGGCTTAAATTGTTCCTATTCGGGATTATATTCACAATATTCAGCACTAACTGAACAGAAGCTTTGAAAAGGTAGATTTTTGCATCTAACCTACAAGAACAAAATAGAGTGCTTTAAAGTTTCAGTTTCTTTCCGGCTAAAATTGAAAGTATGAAACTATTGCAACTTCTTATACTGTGGCAATTAAATGTGAACAGAGCACGAATCTCAACTTAATTTTCCCTTCATATTTGATATGTTTGCAGTTCACAAATTGAAAAAAAAACCTTCATTTGATCAGATTAATTGAATTAAATAATACACTTTTTTCTTGGTTTTTCTGTACTGAGAATGATGTGATCTTTAGCTGTTTTTTTAAAACTTGCATTAAGGAGGCAAGAATCCAGTGTCAGTGTCAGAGCTAAAGACCTCAATTCAATATTTTTTCCTGAGAACAAAGCCACTACAGTGCACCATGATGTTCCTTTTAGGTATGAGCTCTGAATACACAGGGGAGAACTGAAGCCAGAACCTGCTGCTTCAAAGATGAAGTATTGGTAATTGAACTGAGCTCTGGTGAGACGGGGCAGTGGGGCAGTAAACAGATTGCTGATCAGGGAACGGTTGTCTCCCCATGTTAATTCTAGACTGATGCACTGCAGATATTCCTTCCCTGGTGCCGGATGACGGTAAAGTCACCTTCACTGTCCACCTCACAGCCTCTCAAACCTCATATGTTTCATCATCCATACTCTATTTTCTCCTTAAATCCAGGACTACTTCTTTTGTGTTCAAAATAGTATCCGCTCACTCTACTTCACATATGTAATATATGCATTGTGAAATTGCTACATCAATAGAACAGTTATAGTGCCTTGTATCAATAAAGAATTTACATAAATAAACAGTTTAACATGTTTAATACAATATAGTTTAATATAGGATCTAGTGCTTTCCTGGCGTATATGACGAATAAATTTCTCAGGCGTCCAGCCAGGTACAAATATTGATTATACCTGATGTTTTGATGGCAAAATTTGCCATCTTCATCAGGGATGATGTCTGGCATATCTCGTCCAGTGGTGTTTATATACCCATCGTCTGTCTCTCCTGATTGATTAGTCCTCATCCACGGCTTTCCACCTTGTTTACAATCGAATTCAAATTCTTACTTAGAGTGAGACCTTTGCTTCTGTTAAAATTTATTGAAATAAAACCACAGGAAAAGAATATTAACAAAGATGAAGGTCTTGCTCTGAGTAAGAACTGGAATTCAATTGTAAACAGGGTGGGACAGCAGAAATCTGATTGGAGGAGGAGTAACCAATCAGGACTACAGTTTCTTCTCCCCAAGTGCTTTTATAACTATAGAACATAAAATGAAGCAGAAATGCTCAGCAAATTTCCAGGATTTGTGTGTTTTTGCATTCTATTCATATTATCTCTATTTATCATGATTGGTTACCCATTGTTTGCCTGGCACCTTGGCCAGCTATCTGATCACATTGGAGCCAGACTCCTTTGAATGTTCTTCTGAATACCATCCTCTTGGGAAGTTATGGGCAGAGCGCAGAAGACAGTATTTGTGGCTTTTGCCACAAACATATTATTATGAGGTTTCTTATCACTCAGCAAAAGTAGCTGGGAGGTTTTCTGTAAGTCACTAGTGAAGGTTCTGTTCCAACATCACACATCAAAATATAAGATAAGCATTATAACAATACAACTAAATCCTTTGTCTGAACTGCAGAGATTAGACCTTGCTCTGGTAAAACCCTGATAAAATTAAACTGGAGGTCGAAGGAAAGAACACAATCCGTTTTCAGTGCATGTTGTTGACTGCCTGCACGTGCACTGAGGAACTTCCAGGAGACTCAGTCAGAGCCAGCATATGCACAAGAGCTTGGACAATATTAGCCAGAAGGATCGAAGGAAATGTTGCTATCCCTGAGAGAAAGTGAATCAATCCAAAAAGAGAGAATAGATCAATTTTAGGGACAATTAGTGCATTAGATTTTGATGAATAAGAACAATTGGACACAGTGCAGCTTTCTTGTGTTGGCAGCTTCTCCATCTTTTCTTTCTTTAGATTATCACTCTCAAATTATCACTCTCTTTTGCTCAGATTTATCAGTCCTTTTTCTCATCCAGTATCTCTTACCTCAGCCTCTCATTATTCAGCCCCCCCGCTTCAGTTACATCAGAAAATCTTAGTGGAAATGGATGACTCAGTGGTGGGGGCCATCTGTGAATGTAAAGGTTGGGAGGTGAAGGACAGTTTCACTTGTAAGTGGGGAATTGGAAGATGGCTGTGTCAGCAATTGACAAGCCACTCCACTGATTTGGCACTGTACATCTGGAAACAATGGTTAATTCGAATATTGAAGAGTGGCTCCAGTAAAAGCTTGATTATGGTATGGATGATCTGATCCATCTTAAACAACAGTGAAACAACTCTCCGGGGCAATCTAAATTGCTGGTTTCTGTTTGGACAAAACCTCCTCCTATTAAATTTGTAAATTTGCATGCCCAGCACTTTGAGCTGAAAGTGGTACAGAAATGGATATTTCCCTCATCAATTTTGTTGAGAATCCTCACCATCAGTATCTGATGACAGATGTGGTTAGCAAAACAAAATGTTATGAAAAATCTGTAGTTCAAGAAAAGATTCAAAATAAAAACTGCTTTCATATGATTACTGTCTGATCACTCCCAGATATTCAGTAGCGATACATCTGTACAAGTATTTTGCAGCACTACATCTGCAGAACACTCTGTACATTAGTGGTCTCTGCTTTTGTAGGCTGATACTATGACCCTGAGGTGGCAGCAAAGACTTGTAAACGTTTCCCATTTTGTCATTGGACAAGAAACCACCCGGGAGAGCACAGCTATTAGACTTGTGGTTGCTGGTTTGTGCTAAAGAGAAATTGACAACAGTAGTGAAAGATAAAAGATACAATTGGAAAACAAAAATGGAAAGGCATGGAAGCATTAAAAAATCTCAGAAAGCAGTTGGTGAGAGGCTATAATGTGCTGTCTGGAGTCAGAACGATTCTCCTCAAATAAGCTGTGCTTTGCACTCACAATTCACATAATTTTTGCCCCCTTGAGTGTGCTAGAGCTTTGTAAAATACTTCCGTTCATCTGCTATTCTTTTTGTATATTGGGGGAAGGAAATATAATTGCCTGCACGGTAGTGGATGTGAAGCAGATCAGGCTGCAGCATAGTTTCGGTTAAAAGGAAGCATTTTGACACTGAATTGTTTTGAAGTTCGAACTTGGTTTTCAAAGGGGGTAATTCTAATTTTTTTTTGAGATGTCAGGTGAAGAAGTTGCATCATATAAACTAAATATTTCAGATACCCAAACGAATCCGTGCAGATTGAGTCGGTAGTCAGGAAGGCAAATGCGTGAGGCGACACTTCACCTGTGAGTCTGTTGGGATCATATACTGTGTTCGCTGCTCCCGGTATGGCCTCCTGTACATCGGTGAGACCCGATGGAGATTGGGAGACCGCTTTGACGAGCATCTATGCTCCGTCCGCCAGAACAAGAGGGGTCTCCCAGTGGCCACCTATTTTAATTCCACCTTCCATTCCCTTTCTGATACGTCCATCCATGGCCTCCTCCACTGTCGTGATGAGACCATACTTAGGTTGGAGGAACAACACCTTATATTCTGTTTGGGGAGCCTCCAACATGATGAAAAGACATCGATTTCTCGAACTTCTGGTAATGCCTCCCAACCCCTTTTTCCCTTTCCCACCTTATCTCTTTGCCTGCCCATTGCCTCCTTCTGGTGCTCCTCCGTCCTTTTCTTCCTTCCAATCAACTCCCAGCTCTTTAGCTCCCCCTCCCCCTTCAGGTTTCACCTATCACCTGGTGTTTCTCTCTCTTGTCCCCCTACCTTTTAAATTTGCTCCTCAGCTTTTTTCCTCCAGTACTGCTGAAGGCTGAAAGTCAACTGTACTTTTTTTCCATAGATGTTGCCTGGCCTGCTGAGTTCTTCCAGCATTTTGTGTGTGTTGCTTGGATTTCCAGCATCTGCAGATTTTCTCTTGTTTGTGAGGCAAATGCAGTGTTAGCATTCATTTTGAGAGGTCTAGAATACAGAAGGATGTAATGCTGAGGTTTCATAAGGCCTTGGTCAAACCACATTTGGAGGACTGTGAGCAGTTTTGAGCTCCATATATCAGAATGTTTGTGTTGGCATTGGAGAGGGCCCAGAGGAGGTTAACAAGAATAATCTTGAGAATGAAGGGGTTAACATATGAGGAGAGTTTGATGGTTCTGGACCTGTACTCATTGGAATTTAGAAGAATGAGAGAGTATCTCATTGAAACTTATCGAGTATTGAAAGATAGAACAGATATAGAGAAGAGGTTTCAAAAAGTGGGAGAGCCTAGGACCAGTGATACAGGCTTAGAATAAAAGTTTGTCCCTTTAGAACAGAGATGAAGAGGAATTTCTTTAGCCAGAGGGTGGTGAATCTGTGGAATTCATTGTCTTAGATGGCTGTGAAGGACACGTTATTGGGTATATTTAAAGTGAATATCGATAGTTTTCTTGACTCGTAAGGGTATCAAAGGTAATGGGGAGAAGCCAGGAGAATAAGGCTGAGAAGGAAAGTAAATCAGCTATGACTGAATAATAGGCCGAATGGCCTAATTCTGTACCTTTGTATTACAGTCGTGGTCAAATGTTTTGTATAAAATAACTTTCATGATAGCTGTTCTCATATCTTACTAATGGACATCAAAAAACTGTAATAGGCAGAACTTACAGATGTCCAGCAGATGGAAACTTCATCTCTAACAATTTATGTATTAATAAAAAAGCATGCAGATGACACAAATTGACAGAGGGCAAATATGATTTAAGCAACTGTATGGTGCACAGCTGAATTCCTACAAACCCATCTGGGAAATAAGCAGAAAAATATTTACTGTAAGTTGCTGAGTTTCTTGGCTTTTGAAACTGCTGTTGAATTTGGCACTGACTACACTGACTATGAATGTTTAGTGGCTACAACAGGAACAACAATCTTAATGTACGATATGATTTTGTTCATGGAAGTGTTATTGGAAACAGCTAAATCTTTTTCAGAACTAACCTGACAATTCAGAACTTGATTTTTAAAAAAATCACTTCAAGCAGTGCCTTGGGATGTTTTACAACATTGGAATCACTGTATTAATGCAAGGTGTTCTCATTGTTTCAGTTACACTAGGGTGGTTTTCATTTTAAACAGATGCCCAGACCAGTGTTTCCCAGCTTACAATTCATGATTACACTTCAGAAAGTCTTTGTTGATTGCAAAAAACATCAGAATGTCCAGAGACTTAATATGTGTTCTTCCTTTCTTCTCTCTTTCTATTTCTCTCTCATTCTTGCTCTTTCTCTCCCTTTTCACGCCTTTACTTAATTTGTCTTTCACAGAGTCATAGAGGTACAGAGGCTTACACATGGAAACATGTCTGCATCATCCAGTTAGCACCCATCTGTGCTAAATCCCAATGCCCACCATTGGTCCATACCCCTCTCTGCCCACGTGTTTCAAGTGCTCATCTAGACAATTCTGAACTGCAGTCAGGGACCTGCCTTTCACCCCCGTCTTAATGAGAGAGGATCCCTTTGAGCCTCTTCCCCTTTATCTTAGATTTATGTCCTTTGCTTTGTCCACCTTTGATTTGAGGAAAGGTTTCCTGCATCCATCCTGTCTATATCCCTCATAATTTTACAGACCTCAATCATATTCCCTTTTAACATCCTGCACTCCAGTGAGAACAGATCAACCTTCTCCAGTCTCACCTCATAACAGAAATACTCAACTTCAGGCAACACCCTGAAGAATCTCCTCTTCACCCCCTTTAGTGCGATCCCATCTTTTCTATAGGCCAAACTTTTAAATTCTGATTCCCATTCCTATTCTGAAGTGTCAATCCATAGCCTCCTCTTGTGCCAAGATGAGGCCACCCTCAGGGTGGAGGAGCAACACCTTATATTCCGTCTCGGTACCCTCCAACCTGATGATATGAGTATCGATTTCTACTTCCTGCAAACAAGATTCCCCCCCACCCTCGTTCCAAATTCTGAACTTTCACGTCTTCTCACATGCTACTTCCCCCTGGATCCCCTCCTCCTTCTCTTTCTCCTATGGTCCACTCTCATCTCTTATCAAATTCTTACCTCTCCAGCCTTGACCTTCTCCACCCATCTGGCTTCACCTATCACCTTCAGGCCATCCTCTTTCTCCTCCTCCACTGTTTGATTCAGGCACCTCCCCCCTTCCCTCTCAATCCTGAAGAAGGATCTTAGTCCAAAATGATGACTATTTACCCTTTTCCATAGATTCTGCGTGACCTGCTGAGTTCCTCCAGCATTTTGTATGTACTGCTTTTCTATAGGGTAATATAGTAGGTCAGTTGAGGCCTGATAAAGTTGGAGTATAACTTTCCTCCTTTTATCTTCAATACCCAGCCGATCTGATGAAGGTCAGTATTCCTATTGGTGTTATCAGCATACATTCCCACCTTCAAGAACCTATGGATTTGTACTTCAAGGTCCCTCTTTTAGTTTACACACCCTGAGATCCTACCATTCACAGTATATGTGCAAGCTTCACCGTCACTCTCAAAATGTGTTACCTCACATTTATCTGGAGTAACCCAGCTGCCATTCATTTCTCAGCCTGTTTCTACAATACACTGACATCACTCTGTAGCCTAAGACTACCTTCTAAACTATCCGTGCTCCTCCAACATGAGAATCATACCTCCAACATCCACATCCAAACCATTCATGACTATAATAAACAGCAAAGGTCCCAACGCTGATCCCTGAAGAAAACGATTAATAACAGGCATCCAATCACTAAAACAAGCCTCTGTCTCCTTTTGCAAAGGTTATTTTGGAACCATTCTGCAAAAATTCAGTGTACTCCATGGGGCCTAAGCATTGGAGCCAATCTCCTATGTGGGTCCTTGTCAAAGGCTTTACTGAAATAAGTTTAACTCTCATCTACAATCCCTATCCTTACTGAAACAATGAGTTACCTCTTCAAAAAATTCAGTAAGATTGGTCAGAAAGGGTCTGCTGTTGATGAAGCCATGTTGGCTGTCTCTAATTAGACACTGTTATTTGAAGTGATCGTTCAACCTATTCCTTCGTATTTTCTCCCATAACCTCCCTCTCACTGATATTAAACTCACAGGTTTATAATTGCCAGCCTTTTTCCTCGGCCCTTCTTGAAAAGAGGGATGGCATTTACCGTGTTTTTTTTCTCTTTCTCCCTTCACAGACAAATTCCTGACAGGTACTGGCAGTATTAGGCCAATTCCAAATGAAGAATTTGCAGATTTCTTTTTTTAATGTTGGTTTACCTTTAAAAGCATGGGCGTATACTGAGGCTGAGACTGAGGTCCAAAATAGGCAGTAAGGTGAAAGGACACTTCACAGATTTGTATGGCTACTTCTTTGCCTGTGACTACTGGAAACTGCAGGGAGTTGTGGACACAGCGTAGCACAACACGGAAATCGGCCTCCCCTCCATGGGCTCTGTCTACACTTCTCACTGCCTCAGTGAAGCAGCCAGTGTGATCAAAGACTGACCCATTGCAGACATTCTCTCTTCCCTTCTCTCCCATCAGGCAGAAAATTCAAAAGCCTGGGAGCACATACTACTACACTCAGGATAGATTTCACCCACTGTTATAAGACTACTAAACAGTCCCCTAATACAGTAAGCTGAACTCTTGACCTCACAGTGTAGTTTGTTTTAGCATTTTACCTTATTACTTTTACCTGGGACCTAACCTTTTAACCCTGACTACAGGGTGATGTCAACTTATTGGAGGAACAGGCTGAGAAATGAATGGCAGGTGGTTCACATAAATTCAAACTTCCTCTGTGATGGTAACCCATTATTCTGCATTCTGTTATTGTTTTTTCTAGCTCACTGTACTGTTTAATGAAATGATCTAGATGGACGGTATGAAGATAAGTGGAGTATTTCACAGTAACTCAGTGCATATGACAATAAGAAAATTTACAAATTTACCAATCGTCAACTCTTGTGCCCACCTTCCATCACCAGATTTCAAGGATACAGAGTGGTGCTTTAAGAAATTCATCCTGCATCTGGAAAATTCATTTTCCCTCTTCCCCAACCCCCACCCCACCCCACCCCGTCCCACTCTCCATCGCTCACCAGACTTTCCCCAACACCCACATTTTTTCTACAGGTTTCCAGTTGGAGAATTTGAGACACAAGATAAAATTTAGACATAAGTGGCTTACTTTGCATTCGGAGATTCCTTTGATCTTTGGTTCTGGAGGGACACTAGTGGCTCTTCCGGCAGGTAGCCAAGTCCATTTTACTGCTGATCTTCAACACAAAGTTGTCTTGAGGTGTAGGCGTTTACAACCGTTATGTTGGCCCAGAAAATTCAGTGTGCCCCAGCCTGGCTGGACACAACATTTTCCTACTGGTCAGTTTGTCCTGTAACTAAGCAGTTCCTGAAGCAGAATTTCATCATGGTAAGTGTGGGTTACGCTAAGCACATCTTTGGACAATTGCAGTGACTATGTTGGTGTGAATTAACTAAAACAATTAAAATTCTTTTGGTGAGTCAAATGGCCTATATTTAAATTTATTTTTCGGATTCTATGAAAGAAAAGAACATAAATTCAAACTAGGTCAGATTAATATTTTTTTTATTACTTCTGATGTGTCAACCAATCATCTCCCTGAATATCCTGCAACTGCACGATCTACATTTTGCTTGGGTACCTCTTTCATATTGACAAGATATTTATGTGTTGCAATGACATAACAAGTAGAAGTCTAAACAGTAATCTTCACCATTAGCTTACTTGCCTACTTACACCTATGTATTTTTATCTGGATCTTATGACTTTTCTTCCCTGCAGTGATTTCCCTTCATTACTAAACCAAAGTTTAATTGCTTCCTAGTTCATCCCTTAAGATAAATTGAAGTAGAAGATGCAAATGCATCTCCTGTGAGAGATGAGGAGTTTGCCTTGTGGCTTCACCCTACATGCTCCAGAGTCTATTTGTGTAACATGGTAGCAGTTATCTTTAAGTGTTAAGTGTATCCATATGTTGGCAAAATGTGCATGAACTTGGGAGTCCTGTTGCATTAATGGGGCCAATCTTCCAAAGGGATAGGTGATAAATGTTGACTGGGGTTAATGTAGTAGGACAAACTGAAAGCCAAACTCCCTTTAATGTAGTCTCATTTGAAAGCTCTGTTGTTCTCATCTTCCCCCCCAACCTTGAGAGCATGCGTGCCAAAACTGGTGGGATACCGAACTGCCAGCTGCCAAACATGACATTTCAGACTATGTTGCTGAACCCCAGCTGATGACATCTGTGCAGCAGCCTTTCATCCTGACGTAGTTTGCATGACTGGATACCTGCGTGATATAAAAACACCAGGAGCTCGGGAGTAAGAGGCCAGTATGTTCCTCACCACCTGGTCTCTTGTATCAGCAGGCCATGGATTCCCACACTGTAGCTCACACTGTCAACACTTGTGCAGTCAGTAACTCTTTGTTTGTCCTGGAGCTATCTGCCATTCACAGGAAGAATCCAGCAGTCAAGATGAGAGCACGTGGAAGCAGCAGTTTCCGTAGCTTACCTGTATCGTTAATGAAGTTCACTGAGAGGTGTCTTAGCACCAAAGTAGCTAAAGATATCACAGCTTAGCTTCCGCTGCAAAAGCCTGCCCTAAAGTCCATTTATTTGTCTCATAGCATCTATGTATGGGAATAGAGATATTTTACTACATTAAGTCTGCTACAACAAATGCACATTGTTATTGGATAGCATGGGGTGCGTGGGAGGAGGGGTAGCACCTCTAGATGGGGGGCTTGTCGCACTCCTTGGAGTGGCTCGTCATCTATTGGTCCCCACCAACGCCCAGCTCTCACCTGTGGCTCTTTGTAGCTGTTTGCATGCGACAGCAGCCACACCCCGGGCAACGGCTTCGACAGGCCAGCTAAACCAGGTGAGGGTAGCCGATGGGTCTGAAACCCTTGGTGAGATAAGTATTTGCTCATCCCAGCATGCGAAGACTGCTTCGGTGGATCAGACAGAGGAAACCCTGGGGGTTCAGCGGCTGAAAAGACGTTGCAGCAGCGCATTGTGGAGTGCATAGGGCGCGGCAGAGCACTTAAGAAGACGCGGCCATCCAATGCAGCCAAGGAAGTTGCCAGACATAACGATTCTTCATGCCACTAGAACCTGACTTCTGAGGCCAAGAGAGTGGGACCGTCTCTGTGCAAGGCTTTGCCACTTTCATATCTTTCACACACTGGTTACATTGTGCAACATTCATCTCCCAACTTGCAATTCCTACCAGTCTTCTACAAGTGCTACGGCGATGGGGGAGTGGCGAAGCAACAGGTGAAGGTGACCACTGGGAGTTGCAGTCACAAACCCACACGTAGGCGGCCTTTGGACAAGTGGTCGTTCTTCTCTGTACCCAGGGCAGCAGAGGAGTCCGGCAGCACCAATGGCGACTGAGCAGCCCTTTTCAGGACAGCACTGCTCACCCTTTGATAGGGAGGGGCCTAGAAAAGGTGGCCTAAACATTGCCTGCCCTACAGACAGATATCTGGCCAGCTTGCCGCGGCTGGCAGTTCATCCGCCAATGTGGTTACGCTCAAAGGAGAAGAAAGAAACTTCTGTTAGGATCATGGTATGTCCGTACACTCATGGACAGAGAGAACTCAGCAAGACCCCAAAGAAGAACAGCCCTTGTTGTCAAGGAACTTTCACGCTACAACATCGACATCACAGCCCTAAGTGAAACCAGGCTTGCAGAGGAAGGATCCCTGACTGAAACCACCAGCGGCTACACTTTCTTTTGGAAAGGAAAAGTGCAAGATGAAGAGAGGATTCATGGGGTTGGATTTGCAGTCAAGTCCAGCTTCCTGAAACTACTCTCTGACCTGCCCGTGGGAATCAACAAAAGGCTTATGTGGCTACATCTGCCCCTCAGCCACAAATGTCACGCAACAGTCAGCAGCGCTTTTACCCCCACCATGACCAGCAGATGCGAGACCATTGAATGGTCTCGTAACAGCTATGTATGGGAAAATCGCCGACTTTAGCTCTGTTCTGTGCTCGGTCCCTGCCAACAACAAACTAATCCTGCTTGGTAACTTCAATACCCGAGTAGCCTGCGATCACAGTCAACGGGAAGGGGTTCTAGGCAAACATGGTATTGATAGATAGATAGATAGATAGACATACTTTATTGATCCTGAGGGAAATTGGGTTTCATTACAGTTGCACCAACCAAGAATAGAGTATAAATATAGCAATATAAAACCATAAATAATTAAATAATAATATGTAAATTATGCCAATATGAACAGCAACAGCCTCTTGCTCCTTAGCAAATGTGCAGAATACGACCTCCTCATCACAAACATAGTGGTCAGGCTGGTGAACAGGTACAAGACAACATGGATGCACCCAAGATCCAAACATTGGCACATGATCGACTACGTTATAGTACGTTGCTGAGACATCACCAGGGCCATGCGAGGAGCGGAGTGCTGGACTGACCACAGGATTGTCCGCACCACATTGAAGCTACATATTGCTCCCCACCATCCCAAGCGCCTTAAGTTCATCAGAACAGCTTTTAACACTGCCAGACTCCAAGAGCCACTGTATCTTCGCAAGTTCCAGACCACCCTTGATGAGAAGCTGTTTGCCAATGGACCACTAACTGGTGGGCCAATCCAGAAGTGGAATCAGTTTAGAGAGATGGTGACGGAGACAGCAAAATCAGTCCTCGGCCCCAAGGACCGGAACCAACAAGATTGGTTCGATGAGAATGACAGTGCCATCAAAGATCTCCTGGCCAGGAAGAACAAAGCATTCATGGAGTGGCAAAATGACCCAAGCTTCATTCCCAAAAAAGAGCGGTTCAAGTCCCTTCAGGCCCATGCCCAACGGGAAATTCGCAAGATGCACGACCTGTGGTGGGATAGGAAAGCTGAAGAGGTGCAACGCTTTGCCAACGTCAACAACTCGAAGCTGCTCTTCAACTCCATCAAGATGATCTTCAGCCCCTCAAGATCTTGCTCATCTCCACTGTTGTCCACTGATGGAACCACACTTCTAAAGGACAAAGAGAGCATCCAACACAGATGGAAAGAGCATTTCAGCCAGCTCCTGAACCACCCTTCATCGGTCGACCAGCCTGCTCTGGACCAAAACCCCCAACAGCCTATTCATGAGGAACTAGATGATCCTCCCTCGATAGATGAAGTCAAGAAGGTTATCACGCAGATGAGCAATGGCAAGGCGCCTGGCAAGGATGGAATACCTGCTGAACTGTACAAGGCACCCAGCAAGGAATTACTTAAGGCTTTTCACAGCATCCTGACTAGCATTTGGGAAGAAGAAGAGATGCCCCCTGACCTTAGAGACACAACGATAATCACCCTCTACAAAAATAAAGGTTCAAGGACCGACTGTGGGAACTACAGAGGCATCTCACTACTTTCCATTGCTGTAAAAATCCTCGCTCGCATCATCATCAACAGACTGATTCCAACTGTGTCAGAAGAGAACCTTCCCGAGTCGCAATGCGGCTTTCGTCCCGAATGCAGCACTGTTGACATGATCTTCGCAGTGAGACAGATACAATAGAAGTGCCTGGAACAGAACATGACATTGCACTCTGTCTTCATTGATCTGACGAAGGCATTTGACACGATCAACAGAAACGCACTGTGGAGCATCCTTGGAAAGCTGGCTACCTGCAGAAATTCACTACACTCATCCACCTGCTCCACCATGGCATGACATGAGAAGTGTTCTCAGATGGCTCCCCATCTGAAACTCTCAACATCTCAGATGACATGAAGCAAAGGTGCATTCTAGCACCAATGCTCTTCAACCTCTTCTTCACCCAAATGCTGAAGCATGCTGTTAAGGACCTAGACCTGGGTATTTACATAAGATATCACCTAGATTGATCAATGTTTGCCCTGACACACCTTGCTGCAAAGACCAAAACGTTGAGGAGGCTCATCACTGAAGCTCTGTTTGCTGATGACTGTGCCCTCATGGCCCCAGGAGAACCACCTGCAGGCGATTGTCGACAAGTTCTCCGCAGCCTCAAAGCTTTTCGGCCTGACAATCAGCCTCGGTAAGACAGAAGTTCTCCTACAACCTGCACCAAACAGTCACCCTCGTCAGCCATGCATCACCATCGACGGCACTGTCCTGAAGAATGTGGAGAGCTTCAAGTATCTAGGAAGCACCATCTCCAGTGACGGATCCCTTGACAAAGAGATCATAGCAAGGATCCAGAAAGCCAGCCAGGCACTCGGGAAACTCCGTCTCAAAGTTCTGGAGCACAAGGATATACAGCTTTCAACCAAGCTCAAGGTGTACAAGGCTGTGGTCCTCACCTCTCTCCTGTACGGCTGCGAAACCTGGACCCTGTACCGCAGGCACATCAAACAGCTGGAGCAGTTTCACATGCGCTCTCTGCGGTCGATCATGAGGATTCAATGGCAGGACCGAATCACCAACCAGGAAGTCCTTGACAGAGCCAACAGCACAAGCATTAAGGCAAGGATCTTCCAGGCTCAGCTACGCTGGACTGGCCATGTAATCCGCATGGGTGAAACAAGAATCCCCAGGCAGCTGCTCTACGGTGAGCTTGAGCATAGCAGTCGCAACCAGGGCTGCCTCAAAAAAAGATTTAAAGACAATCTGAAATTGTACATCAAATGGGCAGACCTCCAGCCTTGACAACTTGAGAAGTCTGCAGCCGACAGGGCTGCGTGGAGCGCCCTGACCAGAAAAGCTGCATCTGACTTTGAGGATGACCGAAATCAGCACCTCGCAGCAGCACAAGACCAACGCCACGAAGCTGTGTATGCACCTGTTACAACAACCGCCATTCCATGTCCAACCTGCAACCGCATGTGTGCTGCGGCCTTCAGCCTCTGAAGCCACATGCGTATCCACAGATGACTGCACAATGTTTAGTCTTCCTCGGACCCAGAGAGACAACCACCACCACTGGATAGCCAGCACCCCTCTTCTGAACTTCTCACTCCAGTCACTTGCTTTACAAAGGTCTTGTCACATTCTAAGACAATAATGCTTTCTGACTTATGATCTAATAAGTGTTATAACCAAAGACTGACAATAGCACTGACATATTTCTCTGGCTAATAGTACTGATCTCTCTCTGTGAAAGACCCCTGGAATGAAGACTACAGAAGAGGAGGAGAGGAGGTCCCTATTTAGTTCTACGATAATGTAAGAGCATGGCGACACTTGCACGCTGCTTTCAGCTGATTTGTTCTTTGCCGATTACCAGTTACTTCTGCTCTTGCCCAGAATGAGAGTAGGATCTGCAAAGCAGAGGAGGTCTCACACCTATTTTGCTCAGAGAGGAACCTAGTTCACTGACTGACTGTAGTTCACAGGATGGGTAAATACGTAAGATAGCTTACATAGATTTATTGCATGTCCATAAGGTAACGTTAGGCCCAGGAGTGTCTGTACATAAGGTGACTGATGGAAGTGACAAAGTAGTAGTGGTTGGGGTGAAGAGGGCTGGGTTAGTGGGTGGAGACGTTGGTCAGCCTTACCGCATTCGGAAAGTAACTCCTTTTGAGTCTGGTGGCCCTGGCATAGCCTCCTCCCTGATGAGAGTGGGACAAACAGTCCATGAGCAGGGTGGGTTGGATGATGTTACTTGCCCTTTTCTGGCACCTTTTTGTATATATGTCCTTGATAGTGGGTAGACTGGTGCTGGTGATGCATTGGGCAGTTTTGACTACCTGTTGTGGAGACTTTGTGTCTGCCACAGAGCAGTTTCCATACCATGCAGGGATGCAACTTGTTAGAATGCTTCCTACTGCATACCTGCAGAACGCCCTGAGTATACAAGTGCATAGTCTAGCTCACATCAGTGGTGGGGAAGATGCTGGAATCAATTATAAAAGATGTAATAGCGGCATATTTGGATAGTAGTGGCAGGATAGGTCCAAGTCAGCATGGATTTATGAAGGGGAAATCATGCTAGACTAATCTTCTGGAATTTTTTGAAAATGTAACTATGAAAATGGACATGGGAAAGCCAGTGGATGTAGTGTACCTGGACTTTCAGAAAGCCTTTGATAAGGTCCCACATAGGAGGTTAGTGTGCAAAATTAGAGCAAATGGTGTCGGGGGTAGGGTACTGACATGGATAGAAAATTGGTTGGCAGACAGGAAACAAAGAGTAGGGATCAATGGGTCCTTTTCAGAATGGCAGGCAGTGACTAGTGGGGTACTGCAAGGCTTGGTGCTGGGACCGCAGCTATTTACAATATAAATTAATGATTTAGATGAAGGGATTAAAAGTAACATTGGCAAATTTGCAGATGACACAAAGCTGGGTGGCAGTGTGAAATGTGAGGAGGATATTATGAGAATGCAGGGTGATTTGGAGAAGTTGGGTGAGTGGGCAGATGCATGGCAGATGCAGTTTAATGTGGATAAATGTGAGGTTATCCACTTTGGTAGCAAGAACAGGAAGGCAGATTACTATCTGAATGGTGTCAAGTTAGAAAAGGGGAAGTACAACGAGATCTAAGTGTTCTTGTTCATCAGTCACTGAAAGCAAGCATGCAGGCACAGCAGGCAGTGAAGAAAGCTAATGGCATGCTGGCCTTCATAACAAGGGAAATTGAGTATAGGAGCAAAGAGGTCCTTCTGCAGTTGTACAGGGCCCTGGTGAGACCACACCTGGAATATCGTGTACAGTTTTGGTCTCCAACTTTGAGGAAGGACGTTCTAGCTATTGAGGGAGTGCAGCGTCGGTTCACAAGGTTAATTCCCGGGATGGCGGGACTGTCATATGTCGAAAGATTGGAGCGACTGGGGTTGTATACACTGGAATTTAGAAGAATGAGAGGGGATCTGATTGAAACATATAAGATTATTAAGGGATTGGACACGCTAGAGGCAGGAAACATGGTCCCGATGTTGGGGGAGTCCAGAACCAGAGGCCACAGTTTAAGAATAAAGGGTAGACAATTTAGAACGGAGATGAGGAAAAACTTTTTCACACAGAGGGTTGTGGTTCTGTGGAATGCTCTGCCTCAGAAGGCAGTGGAGGCCAATTCTCTGGATTCTTTCAAGAAAGAGTTAGATAGAGCTCTTAAAGATAGCGGAGTGAAGGGATATGAGGAGAAGGCAGGAAAAGGATACTGATTGTGGATGACCAGCCATGATCACAGTGAATGGTGGTGCTGGCTCGAAGGGCTGAATGGCCTACTCCTGCACCTATTGTCCATTGTATATCTCCCTTCAGCCTCCTCATAAAAAGAGGTGTTGGTGAGCTTTCCTGATTGCGTATAATGTGTTCTGGGACCATGAGAGGTTGTGCGAGATATGCACTCCCAGGTGTTTGAAACTGCTTGTGCTTCTCTGCCGCTGATGTAAAGAAGTGTGTGAGTGGTGAGAGTTCTCCTGAAATTGAGGAAATGGTCATTTGTCTGGCACCAGGCTTTGAGCTCTTTTTCCTCCTTTCTGTAGGCCGCCTCATAGTTGTCTGTGATGAGTCCCACTACTGTCCTGCCATTAACAAACTTGATGATGTGATTACTGAAGTGTTTGGCCATGCAGTCAGGTATGAAGAGACTGTACAGCAATGGGCTCAGCACACAGCCCTGGGGGTTATCTGTGTTGAGGCTGATGGGGAGGGAGGAGCGGTTGTGCATCCTGACTATCTGAGGTCTGTTGGTTAGGAAGTCCAACACCCAGTTGCACAGAGGTGTATTGAGACCAAAGAGTAGGAGAATATTCACCAAGGTCTGTGTAATACCAAACTGAAACCCAGAAACCAATGTTAGACAACATAAATATAATTGTCATTTTTTAAAGAAGTATTCAGCTACCTCATTTTAGTACTTAATATTTTCCAACAGGCAATGTGGAAAATTGCTGGAACAGGTTAAAAACCAAAGTGACAATTCCCGCTAGAAACTTGGATGGTAATTCAAGGACATCAAGCAATATTTCAAAGGAAACAGATCCATCGTGGATTGGGAGACCATTTTGCCATGCACCTATGCTCCATCTACTTCACCTGTGAGTCTGTTGGGGTTATAGACTGTGTCTGGTGGTTTGGATGAGGCCTCCTGTACATCAGTGAGTCCCGATGTAGATTGGGAGACCGCTTTGCCGAGCACTTACACTCTGTCTGCCAGGAGTTGGATCTCCCAGTGGCCACCCATCTTAATTCCATTTCCCATTCCCATTTCGATATGTCTATCCATGGCCTCCTCTACTATTGCAATGAGGCCACACTCAGGTTGGAGGAACAACCCCTTATGTTCCATCAGGGTAGTCTCCAACTTGATAGTAAGAACATTGATCTCTCTAACTTCTGGTAACGCCCCCAACCCAACTTCATCATTCCCCATCTCCTTTTCCCTCTCTCACCATATCTCCTTACATGCCCATCGCCTCCCTCTGGGTCTCCTCCCCTGTTTTCTTTCTTCCATGGTCTTCTGTCTTCTCCTATTGGATTCCCTCTTCTCCAGCCCTGTATCTCATTCACCAATCAACTTCCCAGTTCTTTATTTCACCCCTCCCCCTCCCAGTTTCACCCATCACCTGGTGTTTTTCCCTCCTCTCCCCCCACCTTTTAACTCTAATCCTCATCTTTTTTTCTCCATTCTTGCCGAAGGGTCTCGGCCTGAATTGTTGACTGTACTCTTTTCCATAGATGCTGCCTGGCCCACTGAGTTCCTCTAGCATTTTGTGTGTGTTGTTTAAAGTTCTGACTGGACTGCCATTTAGTCCCAACAACTGTAGACCATTGTCACTGTTAGTCCTGACGAAGGGTCTCAGTCCGAAACATCGACTGTACCTCTTCCTAGAGATGTTGCCTGGCCTGCTGCGTTCACCAGCAATTTTTATGTCTGTCACTTCTAGTATTAGAGTTCATGTTAATACGATTAAAATGCATGCATACTGCTCCAATTCTTCTGCTTCATCACAATCCTGCCAAAACTGAAATGCAAGTTCTTAATTGGACTTATTAACAATAAAGTATAGACCACTGTGTAAGAAAAAATAATTTCTGGAACAAAGAAGAGAAGGGTGATCTTGGCATTACTTCCATTATACAAAAATAGTTGTCTAAGGCACCTCACTAGGCCAAATATAACCTCTTCTTTTTTGTTTCACTGATCCTCTATAAATGCAAGCAATTTCAATTGGGTTTATGATCAGCCTCATTCTTTCAGAGGTATAAATCTCACTCTCCAAGTCTGATTCCTGTTCTCTAATGAAGCTGGGTTCAGAACAGATGGATCTCCTGAGGACTTTGTAATGTTACAGCAAGCAGATGCTGCTACCTAGTCTGTCCTAACATTAAAACAAATACCAGCTGGAGAAGCATAGCATGAATCCACAGAGGTTCCTGCTCACATGCACAACAAAAGGTGTGGGACATAATATAACTCAGGCCTTCCATACTCTTTCTGGCATTCCTCAGTTCCATAACTTAGACTTGATCTATTGTAGGAAAAGTAGAAAATGTTCATTTTCTGACTGCGTAGTGTATGGAAATAATAATTTTGTCAGCTCCTGACTTGTAGCCTAGAATCAGAGGTATATCCAAAACTGAACCGCATAGTTCCATAAGCCTATAAACTTTTCCTCTTTGAAGGACAAGGACACACAAACTGTTATGTTTTGTAACTTTAAAACATTAAACTAATTCAAGCAAAGATATGGAAGTACAAAAATGCCAATCTAACTTTGAGTTTACTTTAAGCGAGGTGTAGTGTATACGTGATAGCATGATGGCATACGCAATTCATGTATTTATACATATAACATGTAATCAATTATTTAAACTAACAGAAATGTTTAATTAACCAATACATATACAAACATGAGAACATCTGCAGATGTTGGAATCCAAAGCAATGCACACAAAATGCTGAAGGAACTCAGCAGGTCATGCAACATCTATGGGAAAGAGTAAACAGTTGCTGTTTTGGCCGAGACACAACACTCCTCCCTGCTTAGCTATAAGCCCCAACTCGATAGAGAATGCATCTCAGCTATATATATAGTATACTATATAATACAACTACTATATACAGGTATCCACAGCGTAGTAAATTTGAAATTGTCCCATTTAGGGCTAAAGATTTATTCACTGTGGAGAATTTCTTACTCTTGCAGGGTAACATCTTTCCTGACAAGTGAGATCACTCTACTTGGCTAAGTGAGACTTGCAGCTGTGAAACAATCTCAGCTTTTAGGGCCTCCTCCATGGTGATGGTAAGAGTTGACTCTGAGACTGCAGGAAGTGGTTCTGACAGCAGTAGCTACCTTTTTCTTTATTTTTCTTCTTCTTGTTTGTGCATCTTAATCTTGGGAATATGCATTTAGTTCACTGGAGTATTCTCTTATTAATCCTTCTATTGCTCCCTTTATGATCTATCCTCTTGGTTTCCTCATCCAGAACCATCACATGATGAATCCTCTGTTTTCGAATCTCCATTGACTCCTTTCTTTTTGGATTTCCATTCATCCAGCAGGGCTTTGGTCTTTGAATTCTCTTTCACAAGCAGCTTTTTGTCTCCCACTTGAAGTCATGCAATGGCCTTCATGCATGCAGAGTAGTTTCTGGTCTTTGTACTCAGAAAGCTGAATGTTTGCAACTTTCTTGAAACTCCCTGAACTCTCTTCTAGCTGAAAACTAAGCCACATTTCACAAGTAACTGCCTGATTAGCATATCAGAAGCGTTCTCTGCTACGTTGCCCACTAAAACTGCTAGTCAGACCACTGCTTTCCTCACTTTCACAATTCCTCTGAGCAGCATGGTCCTTTCTTGGTTCAATATGTTTTCCAGTCAGAGGCACAGAGGTTGGCACCAACACCCGTTTGCCCTCTGTTTAGCAACGGGACATGGTGTAGAGCATAGTGACAGCTGTAGCATCATCCTGTACCTTTCTTAACTTGGTTTCAGTTGACTGTCTTTCAGGGGATGTGGCATGTAAATGCTGGATGGATTTCCAAACAAATCATAGTTGTCTCAGCCAATCATGACCCTACAATGCTGCTCTTCCTGTTTTTACCATATACAGACTCAATGTGGCTTGTTGGCTTTTGTATTTCACAGTTACAAATGTCATTCCCACAAGAGTTATCTTTTCTCCAATATTAATTCTTAGTTGAATATCTGCAGGCTTCAGTTTGGATTTTTGAAATGCTGTTCAAATCCATCTTGTGGAATGACTGAATTATTGTTAATTTTCACACGAAATTCCTTAGACTGCACAGTCCTATGTCACTGTCATCATTATCAGATTTTTCCAGAAAAGCAGTCAGATTAGTGCTCTTTTTGAAACTGCAACTTGACTATTTTTATCTTTTTCTCTTCTCTGTGCAGTCTGTCAGTCTGCCTGACATGCTCTCTGTATGCAACCTACTTTGTTGCATTTTCTGCAAGTTTTTCCTTTAAATCTGCATTTGTTTGGTGTACTAGACCTCCTGCCACAACTGTAACACAATTTGTTTGGACAGGCTGGTTTCTGTTTTGACATTGCAATTTTATTCATGCTCACTTTCATTCCTGACTGCAACTCAATTGCACCTCTGTCTGTGGTTTCCATTAAAACAGCGATTTCAATTGCTCTTCTGAATATAAGTTGTGCTTCAGTTACGAGCCGATTTTGAATACTTTCTTGAAAGATTCCACAAACTAAGCAATCTCTCAGTGCATCATTAAGCCTATTGCTGGACTAACAATGCACAGGCAATCTCTTCAATTTAGCCATGTGATCTGAAATGGAATCCCCTTCTTTTTGATTCTGCTTATGAAATCTAAAATGTTCTGCAGTCAGCAATGGTCCTGACTCTAATTGTTCCTACATTACTTTCACAAAATCAGTGAAGCTCAAACTTGCTGGTCTGGTTGGAGCAGTCAAATCTTAAAGCGAACTGTATGCCTTTAAACCCAATGCACTCAGAAAAATTAGTAGTCGGTTCTCATTGATTATTTCATTTGCTTCAAGATACTGTTCAGTGTATAAAATCCAATTATCTATTGTGGAGTGAAGCATGTCTATCTTTCCGATGATTGATGTCACCCAGTACTTTCTCTTTATGAACCCGTGAACTCCTCCGTTGACTGCCTTTTTCTTCAAACAGACTGTTTGCATCTGCTGGGCTGTTTCTTTTATTTTTGTTCCTTGCTGTGTTGATTAAAAAAAAAACTCAACTATTCTGCTGAGCTTCAACGAGTTGGTAGCCACCTCTGCTTCATTTTAAAAATACCTCGTCCCCAATGTTATGTTCTGTAACTTCAAAATATTAATTTAATTTGAAGGAAGACATGGGAGTCCAATGCGAGTCTAACTTCAAGTTTACTTTAACTGAGGTGCACACATACCAAGTGGTGGTGTGATGACATATGCAGCTCACATATTTATACATATAACGCATAATGAATTATTTAAGCTAACAGGAATGCTTAATCAACCAATATCAATACCAGATTACTCAAACATTACTTAAATATTAAATGCAAACCACAAAGCAGCACTGCATGCAGGTACCTTTTCAGATCACATGTAGTTCTACCTTGGTATTATACTCCTGCTCTCATTATTGCTGAGTCAAAACCCCTTACCTCTCAACTGACGGCACTTTACCGTTGATTGAATGGGTTATTATCTTCTTCACCTTCTACTCAAGGATAAAATGGGATGGTCAATATATGCTGGCTCTGCAAATGGCAGCTAAATTTCATGAATGAAATGAAAATATGCCTCAATTTAATGATGCTTAGGCAGTTAAACTTCGGGGGGTGGGGTGGGGAAGCTCATGGCTAATTATTTTAAATCCAAGCTATCACTGTAATAAGCAAGAAAGGTAACAGCGACGATTTAGTAATCAGAAACACTCTGCATTTGAATTCACTGATGTTGTTTGTTACTTTATAGCACAGGTATCAGTGCTCGATTGCTTTACTGTATAATAAAACACCACCAAAGTGAATTGAAGGGATGTACAAATTGGTTTATTAGCCATGGAAATGCTGCTGTTACTTCAGTTTTGGTTTGCTTCAAATTCATTAGTATTTGTTTGAGCAATTTTTTCATGAATCATTATTTTCTCAAATCAACAGCTTGCTAGTTGATTGAGAATTTTTTTGAATTGGAAAACAATGTTTTTTTCTCTAAAAAGAACAGGCCTGCGTGTAATATAATTTAAAGGGACAGCAGGAATTCAAGAAGTTATAAATGTAGTCTGCACAAACACAAGTCTGCCAATTCAGATGCTTCAGTAAAATATTTTGTTGAAATTTACATTTCTCAATAGTAAGTACGATTTCACATTTCTCTTAAACTAAATTCAATGCACTGCCTTTCCTGATGTTATGTTTTTATTTGATAGTTTTCTATATGAAACCCACCAACAGAACAATTGTTTTCAATATAACCCTCCATACTAAAGAGCAGAAAATCTGCAATAGTAATCACAATACATTTTTTCCAGATGTCCTTCAACAACACTAACTCTACAGAAAGTCAGCAGCATAAAGTGAACAAGAATATTTCTTGACTTCACACATGGATGCAGAGATTACACAAGCACCGATTAAATCTATGAGTGCCTTAACTCTGGTTCCTCAGAGTACATTTTTACAAATCCTAAGGAAAAAAATTCCTGCCAGACCTCAACATGAGAACAACCACTAAATTGTCTGATGGTCAAATGGTTCCACTTGGGGTTTATCTACAGTCACGAGCATTAGTGAGATTTTTATCCCTCCTAACACTGTTTGTTTAACTAGCCTCAGTTTGGTTCAGCCTACTGCCGACAATCAGGTGGAATCCATTAAACATGAAATCTACTCATACGCACGAGACCTCACTACCCACTGCTTTAATTATTTAAAAGCCTATAATGATGTTAAGAATAATCCTCTTGTTGAATGGCATGAATGATAGAATGAAACAAAGAAGGAAAGAGAGTAAAAAAAGAAAATATTATAGCATGCTAAATGTTTGCATCAGGATGTACATAAGTGACAAAGACAGCTTTGTGATATGTGCCAATATTTATAATTGTGAAAATCTGTGAAGTAAGTGGTCTCAGATTCAAAAAGGATGGGGGCAAGGAGCTTCAGTAAATGTCATTTGGTCTTTAATGGAAACTCTAGAGTTCCTGTTCCATTATAGGTACTTCTGGTAAACACAGTGGCCACTCGGGGGTCAACCAAAGGTGCTTTTTTTCTTTGTTAAGTGTGTTTTTATACATAGTAAGACTATTGATAATTTTATACGTAGTAAGGCACAGTAAGACGTCAGGCTGAGGGATTCGGAAGAGCTGACCTGGGCACAGACCATTCTGCTGCCTGCTACTTGGAGCCACTGGAGTTGGTGCAAAAGTGACGTGTAGTGAAAGCATGAGTGACCGTCTTGGACGTTTCTTTTGCAATCGCAAGACCCATTTAGACCTTGATTGCTGCAGGCCTGCTTCCCTTGTTTGGTGGTGACATAGGCGGCGAGGTAGCAGTGTCACCTCTGTTGTAGCAAGGATTAGGCCTCAAGCTGTGAGGTGTCCGAACTCGGTTGGGAGTGGCCTGTCCCATCAGTGCTGCTTTGAGTGTTGGTTCAGTGGAATTACAGGCTGAACGCCTGGAAACCATTAATTTGCAGGACTTGTCACTCTGGGTCTTGGACTAAAAATGTATTTTCTTATGTGACTGCATTATATTTCTTCTCATTATTTTGGATGCACGTGCCTGTATTTGTACTTTGGCCCGGAGGAATGCTGTTTCATTCAGCTTTATCTATGTATGGTTTGAATAACAATTAAATTTGATTTGATTTGAATCCAGCCAAGCGTAGGGTATTGCACTAAGGGTGATTCAATGTAAAGGGTAGGTACTCTTAACAGTATTGATGTATAGAGGGATTGTGGGGTCAATGCTGGCTTTTACTATTTGAGGCACTGAGTTCACAAAGTTATTTTGCAGTTTTATAAAATTCTGGTTGAGGTGCATCTGGAGGATTACATTTAATTCTGGTCATTCCATTATAGGAACAATGTGGAGGTCTTGGAGAGGGTGCAGAAGACATTTACTAGGATATTGCTTGGGCTACAGAGCATGTGCTATAAGGAGGCAGACTGGACATATTGGGGTTGCTTTCTCTGGAGTGACAGAGGCTGAGGGGAGGCCTGATAGAAGCTTATAAAGTTATGAGAGGCAGAGAGAGGTAGACGGTGGGTATCTTTTTCCCAGGTTTAAATGTCCAATACAAGAAGGTGTACTTTTAAACCTCTTTTTGTAAGTTGTAAGGAGATGTGCAGGGCAACCTTTTTACGCAGAGTGTAGAGGGTGATGGAATGTGCTGCCAGGAGTGCTAGTGGGGGCAAACACAATGCAGGTGTTTAGGAGACTGACAGGCACATGAATATGCAGAGAGAGAGAGAGAGGAGGGAACTGCACCTTCTGTAGGTGGAGGGGATTAGTTTGGTGAGGTGTTTAATTATTGCAGTTTGTGTGTTGTACTGTTCTATGTTCTTTGTTCTCTGTTCTAAGTTCTAGAACAAACAACATAGATCAGTACAACACAGGAACAAGCTCTTCAGCCCACAATGTCTGTGCTAAACCCAAATGCCGAATCTTCTGCCTGTTCATGATCCGTACCCCTCAATTCCCTGCGTACTTAAGTGCCTATCTAAAACCCTCAATCACCTGAATACCTTAGTGTCTGGAATGAGCTGTCAGCTGTGGTAGCTTCCATTACCACACTTGGCAGTCCGTTCCAGGCTCCAATCATTCTCTATGTGAAAAAAAACTTGACCCTCCCCCATTTCTCCCTTAAACTTTCCTCTCTCACCATAAATGCATGTTCTCCAATAATTTACATTTCAACCCTGGGAAAAAAGATAATCAGTATTCCTCTCAAACCTATTTGTTCTTTTCATAATTTTATTAATTTTTAACAGTTCTCCTTCCAACCTTCGATACTCCAGAGAAAAATTTATAAGGATAAAGATTTGCTGTAGTTGTTTCGCAAATGAATATATTCTTTCCATATTCCATCACATACTTTGTTATGATACTGGTAACCTGGGTCTTGTCTTTCTCTTTATTTATTGCCAAACTCGGCAAGTTAGGTAGTATCTGTAGAGGGAAATAAGCATTCTCTTCACTGCTGTTTTATTTGTGCCCCTGCTTCTATTCTTTAATAATAATGTGTGAATCCACATGGCTGTAGAGTATACCATTAACAGGTAACAGTACTGTGGCTGTGGCTCCCATTTATATTTGTTTCTGATCGATTGGTGTCAGCATTACTTCTACTGTTCCCTCATTACAAGCTACCTGAGCATTGTCCATGATGCATTGGGTATTTGTCCATTCATTGATTTGTAACTGACTATTAAAACAGCTGTAGATGAGTGTGTCCCCACAGAATTGTTCAGGGTTCACCCCATTCAGAAGCCCTGGATGAACCATGAAGTCTAGAATTTGCTGAGGGCCAGATTAGAGACATCTAAGTCTGGAGATCAAGAATGCTACAAGAGGTTCATGTTTGATCTCCGAAAAGCCATCTCACAGGTGAAGTGGAGATTCTGGACTAGGCTGGAATCAATAAGGGATACTTAACAGCTGTGAAAGGGTTTGAATGTCATTACCTCCTACAGAATTAAATCTAGCAAGATAGGGGACAGCAGAGCTTCACTTCTAAATGAGCTCAGTGCCTTGTATGCTCACTTTGACCACCCGGACGGGGAGGAACCATTGTGCACACCCATGTCTCCTGATAATCGTTTGGTCTCAGTATCTGAAGATGATGTGCGGGCTGTCTTCAAGAGAGTGAATCCAAGGAATGTAGCTGATCTGGATGGAGTACCCGGCTGAGTACTGAAGACCTGTACTGACCAACTGGCTGGTGTGTTCATGGACATCTTCAACCTCTCGCTGTGGCAGTGTGTGTTACCCACCTGCTTCAAGCAGATTTCAATCACACCAGTGCCCAAGAAGAGCATGGTAACCTGACTATCACCCAGTGGCACTTATATCCACAGTGATAAAGTGTTTTGAGAGGCTGAAACATATCAGCTCCTGTCTGAATGGTGGCTTGTTTCTGCTCCAATTTGCCTACCGAAACAACAGGTCTACAGCAGATGCCATCGACACCAGTAGAGTTGATCTCAGCTGGATTTTTGTTCCTAATGAAAACACAACAGGGTACAACTGGTAGCCTATCAGAAAATAGGGTCTTAACCAATGACTGTGCTGTTGGTCATGCTGTGGTTCTCGACAGCATCTCTGAAGGAATTCACCAGCACAATGTTCATCCATTCTGTTAGTTACAGGTGTCCACACCGGGATCCCTTTCTTTATGAAGGCCACACTCTAATTAAAGCATCCTGGCATATTATGCCTTAGCCCTTTGAATTTATGCCAAAGATTCTTGTGACAGACATGCCAGTGAAAGGTCCTGTGACTCTGAGCAACACAGCGGCACAGCTACCTTACAGCTCCAGTGACATGGGTTTAATCCAGATCACTGGTGCTGTTGTTGTGGAGTTTCCACGTTCTTCCTAAGACCACATGAGATTCCCCTGGGTGGTCCAGTCAACTCTGACACCCCTCCCAAACGTCCCAAAGATCTGCTGCATGGTGGTTTAATAGATTATCATATATTACCTCCAGAGTAGCATTAAGGAAGTTGATGGGAATTTGGGGAAAATTAGTGAGGAAATGGAATGGCTTTGAGGATGGCATACAATAAATATGAGGATAGCACCCTATCCTAATATAAACATCCTCCTTCCATGTCTTATGAAAATATGGAAATTCTGGTGGAAAACAACTTGGTTGACTGTTGGCAGTGCAAATCATCTCACACATACATTCATGCAGTCATAACTCAACAAGTTGTTATTTCAGGTCTGAATAATTAAAGTTTTACACAGTTAAAGTACAACAATAATTCTCCCTTTAGAATAAAATTATAAATTGTCCTCAATGAAAGAGTGGCACTGCTTATTCTTCCACTGGCATTTTAATTATAAATACCTTACATGAGAATGTTTTACAAAACAGGGAAAGAGGAAATACGTGGACTTTTGTAAATATGTTAATTATTGTAGCTCAAGTCTAAAAAGAGATCTGCTAATAAATATCAAACCTGGCTTTTGGAAAACACAATTTCACTGCACTATTCAACAGTATTGCGAAAATATTAAGGTGTACCAATGAGATGTATGTAGTGAAGAATCCTGTCAAGTCCATAAAACAGTTTCTAACAACTCGTTAGACCAGATTTAGTTGCAGAATTGAACTGAGTGGTGTCACCATGACTTATTTGTGGTAGTAAGTCACAAATAAATCATAAATCACTAATGACACTGCTGGGCCTTTCTTCTCATCACCATCCAGTGCCTAAACAGTCCTTCCAGGTGAGGCAGCACTTTAACATGTGAACCTCTTCACTTGTCATCATTCAGGGCCCTAAATAGTCATTCCAATTGCGAAAGAGCTTTGCAAGTGAATCCATTCATGTCACTTACTGCATCAGGTGCTCCCAGTGTGGCCTCCTCTACATTAGTGAGACTCAACGCATATTGAGCGATCACTTCATCAACTACGTTCATTTGGTGAACTTCCAGCAAGATGGCGCCAGTGACCAATGGCTTGCAAAACTAATGGATACGCTTCTGCTAAATATACTTCTTCTTCTGAACTGTGTTCAACTGCAGCCTCTAATTTCTCTTTTAAGAATGTATTTTTGGGCAAACTGAACAATTTGGTGTTTCTGTGACCTTCTGGGGGATTCAGCATGGATTAGATTCTTTGTTGATTCCTAATGTTGGAATCTGAACCCGTGGTTGGTTTCATTACTCTGCACCAATTAAAAGGTTTGGCAAGATTAAAATTGTTGAGGACGAGAGGAGAAAACGAACAGGTGTTCAGTGTTGTCTGCATACGTTTGACCGGTCTCTCTCACTGCTGCCGGCAGATGGAAGGGGCAGAAGTCTTGGGCCCCACACCACTGGGTTCAGGAGCAGATGTTGATTGGCAGCATCAGGCTTCTAGACAGCCATGCTTCAGTGCTGAACACGCTCTGCAGTTGTGGACTTGGTTAGGGGACTCTGTACTTCATGTTCTTTGTGTTTTCTGTTTACTACCTTTTTTACTATTTGCGCAACTTGATGGGGTGTTTCAGTGCTGAAATGACTCGGCAGCTGTGGCCTGTGACCATCGGCACAGCACTGAGGTCTCAGTTTTGGGGACTCTGCGGCTAAAGTTATTTGCTTATTTTTTATTGTTTTCTTCACAGATTAGGTGCCTGATGGTTTGAACAGCTTTTATTGTGTTTCTTTGCCTTGTGGCTACCTGCAAGAAGACAAATCTCAAGTTATATACTGTATACATACTTTGATAATAAATGTACTTTGAACTTTGAACTTTGGTCCTCTGCAACAGCAAGGATTTCCTATTGGCCAGTTGTTTTAATTCAATTTCCCATTCGCACACAGACATGTCTGTCCACAGCCTACTCCTCTGGCAGGTTGAGGTCAGATGCAGATTACAGGAACAAGACCTCATAGACTGCATATGGGGTGTATATACATCACACACATATATATATATACCTCACATTGTGATGGATATTCACTTCCAGGATCCGAGAGGCTTATTGTTAAACTCAGCTTTCTAGCACAGCTGCATGCCCTTTCCATAGGGTCAGATTTGTTGGTGAAAAAGTGAAATTTTTCACAAACATTTTTTGCTCAGTTTTTTGTTGTAATCAAGAACATTTTCTCAGATCTTAATGTAAATTGCAAGCAACAAACAGTTTGAAGTTGGAAGTTGGAGGCACGGCTTTGCAAAGTAAAGTGATCAACGGACTTGTCACCATTAGCAAAAAACAAGACAATGGAGATATGTCATTTAATATATCAAACATGGTTACAAGTTGGGATGTTTGTGTACTCAGGGGGTCAGCCCTCACAGCATATTGTGTATTTTTGGGATCTCTGTTGCCAGAAACTTTTAAGACCATCGGTGTGTGTTACTTCGTCCCAGCAAAGGTTACTGGAAAACCTCATATGCAGATGATGTCATTTAGTAGAAATTAGTATAAATACCATCACAGTTTGGGAATTGTTAAGAATGACAGGGACAAAGACAGAAAAATGACACTACAGAAAGAGCTAGAATTCATTCCTCAACCTTTGGTTTCTGCGACGGGCAACTTGTTCATCTGCAACTTGTTGGTATATTCTTCTAACCCTTAAGAATTGTAGCTGGGTTTGGAAATCCTTTGCAGTTTGTAAATGTTTTATAAATTAGAAATCCATTGTGAATGTTAAATGGGTGTTAAAAATTATTTGTCTGAGTTTAAACGTGTATCATTAAAAATAAAATAACAGTGCTTAAACTACTTTGTTAGTTGAAAGCATCTTCTCCTTGGTAGGAAGGGAGAATCTACCACTCAAACAATGGATACTGGCAGCTAGACCTTGCCACAGGGACTAAGCAGGGAGGTAAGTTAGTTGTTGAAGAGTAGATGGGTATGAGGGTACCCATAGATATCTATATCAGATAGGGCTGAGAGTCTTCTTTTGAGTTTAGGGCTTTGTGGACTGGGAGCCCAATAACATCATAATAAGTGCTACTTTATTGGTGTTTATAACTGAATAGCATCAACATTGACTTCTCTAACTTCTGGAACCATTCCCCTTGTGGTAAACCATGTATATATGTTGTAACTTGGTTACCTGTCTGGACACACCCCTCTGCTGACTGCCCCTGTGGCTCCTCCCACAGAGTCCTGTATAAAGGTGTTCACCTTGCCCCTCCCCCTCAGTCCGGGGGCAGACACTCACTGTGGAGGTCGTATTATACAGCGAATAAAAGCCTTTCAGTATTTTACCAAACCTCAGTCTTTTGGAGTAATTGAAGGTGCTTCACCCCTCTGTTCTCCATCCCTTTGTTTTCTCTTGTTCCTCTGGACCCTTCAATGTCACAAAAACAAAGGAGCTGGTTGTGGATTACAGGAGGAATGGAGATGGGCTAACCCCTATTGACATCAATGGGTCTGGGGTTGAGAGGGTAAACAGATTTAAATTCCAGGGCATCCACATCACTGAGGACCTCACATGGTCAGTACACACCAGCTGTGTGGTGAAAAAGGCACAACAGCGCCTCCTTCACCTCAGACAGTTGAGGAAGTTTGGTATGGGCCCCCAAATCCTAAGAACTTTTTACAGAGGCACAATTAGGAGCATCCTGACTGGCTGCATCACTGCCTGGTATGGGAACTGTACCTTCCTTAATCGCAGGATTCTGTAGAGAGTGACGCGGACAGCCAGCACATCTGTAGATGTGAACTTCCCATGATTCAGGACATTTACAAAGACAAGTGTGAAAAAAAGGCCCGAAGGATCATTGGGGGACCCAAGTTACCCCAACCACAATCTATTCCAGCTGCTACCAACCGGGAAACAGTATCGCAGCATAAAAACCAGGACCAACAGGCTCCGGGACAGCTTCTTCCACCAGGCCGTCAGGCTGATTAACTCACACTGATTTGAATGTACTTCTATGTTACATTGATTGTCCTATTTATTATAAATTATTATAAATTACTATGATTGCACGTTGCAATTTAGATGGAGACATCGCCTAAAGATTTTTACTCCTCATGTATGTGAAGATTGTAAGAAATAAAGTCAATTCAATTTAATTCAATTATATCTCTTTTCCCTTCCTTAACCTCACTTCCCTGCCTATTACCCAGACTTCCCCACTTTTGTTAGTCATAGTCATACTTTATTGATCCCGGGAGAAATTACTTTTCGTTACAGTTGCACCATAAATAATAAATAGTAATAGAACCATAAATAGTTAAACAGTAATATGTAAGTTATGCCAAAAATTATGAAATAAGACCAGGACCAGCCTATCGGCTCAGGGTGTCTGACCCTCCAAGGGAGGAGTTGTAAAGTTTGATGGCCACAGGCAGGAATGACTTCCTATGATGGTCTGTGCTGCATTTCGGTGGAATGAGTCTCTGGCTGAATGTACTCCTGTGCCCACCCAGTACATTATGTAGTGGATGGGAGACATTGACCAAGATGGCATGCAACTTGGACAGCATCCTCTTTTCAGACACTACTGTCAGACAGTCCAGTTCCATCCCCACAACATCACTGGCCTTACGGATGAGTTTGTTGATTCTGTTGGTGTCTGCTACCCTCAGCCTGTTGCCCCAGCACACAACAGCAAACATGATAGCACTGGCCACCACAGACTCATAGAACATCCTCAGCATCGTCTGGCAGATGTTAAAGGACCTCAGTCTCCTCAGGAAATAGAGACGGTTCTGACCCTTCTTGTAGACAGCCTCAGTGTTCTTTGACCAGTCCAGTTTATTGTCAATTCATATCCCCAGGTATCTGTAATCCTCCACCATGTCCACCCTGACCCCTTGGATGGAAGCAGAAGTCACCGGTACCTTAGCTCTCCTCAGGTCTACCACCAGCTCCTTAGTCTTTTTCACATTAAGCTGCAGATAATTCTGCTCACACCATGTGACAAAGTTTCCTACCGTAGCCCTGTTTCTCACTTCCATCCCTTTATTCCATGGTCCACCTATCACCTCCCAGCTTCTTACATGATTTTTACCCTCCACCTTCCTCACTGACCTATCTTGCCGTCTCTCACCTGGATTCACCTATCGTAGCCTTTGTAACCTATTGTGCTCGTCCCTCCCCACCCCTCAGCATTTTATTCTGGCTTCTCTCCTCTTTCTTTTAAGTCCAGATGAAGGGTTTCAGCTGGAAAAGTCCCTCCATAGATGCTGCCTGACTTGCTGAGTTCCTCCAGCATTTTATGTGTGAAGGCAGCATATAAAGTCATGGTATAAGACTTCAGAAGATATGTAGGATTATGACGAGATTGAAGACGTGTGTGTCTTTTGTTAATTGAGGGTGGTGTATGTTATGGGGAATTGGGCTTCAACTAACAAAAGTGCAGTGATGAGTCTATCACCTTCAAATATGATGCAAGTGGTGAATTGTTAGGTGGCTTATTTTCTATCATTTGTCCATCTTACCTGACATACTTTAATAAAAATTAAATTATGTTAAGTATATGATGTTTTCAGTAAGAACATTTCAAAGAATGCCATAATATTTGAGTTGAGAATATAAATATCCTGGGGCAAAAGTTTCCCTTGACTCCTGCAGGCAGACAATGCCATTGCTCAACCAGGGATGTGTTTCTAACCTGATGTATGGAGTCAGTGAATATGTGTTCGAGCATTCCACATTATACTTGATACTGTAATTATGCTGCCACTCTCCAGACCCATCGCCATCTTCATGTATTACAGTTATGCTCGTCATGACCTTTGTGTGTCAGATGTTTGAGTCAGCCATATCATAAGAGTTCATTTCTAATTTAGGGCAATTTTAAAATGTATTCATGCAAAAGCAAATTAATTTTAATGTAGATTAAAATGGAAACCCATTGTGATAATTTGCAGCAATTTGCTTCATGTAAACAGTTGTCACCAAAACCTTTCTAATTACACTGATGTAAAAATATAAATCAGTGAGGGAAGATATGAAACTCAGGAATGCAGTGGATGGCAGGATAGTGGAGAGTCCCAGATAAAACTGAGCATATCTTTTGTACCCCAATAAACTCAAATGCTATTTTAAAGTTGATGGAGCAAGGACATTCATATCAAGCAGCATGGATTCTGATTACATTAACAGATCAGGCCCTGACTATGTTAGAGCTTGTTTTAGTAGATCAGAGTGGTGGCACAAAGTACTTCTTAAACCGTATGAAATTGAGAATTTGGAGTCAGATTGAGATGTCACTGGTCAACACTGGCTGATTAGACCTCTGAAAAAAAAATTAATATTTAGCATTTAACAGAATTTTAAAACAGGAAGAGGATTGGAAAAGCAATAAAAATAATACTTAATTGCCACTAGCTGACATTAAAGAATGAGAGATATCCAGAACTAGATACCTTTGGGGTCAAGGCTCAAAGCTGGAGCTGAGATGGTAAATGGCCTATGAATAATTTCACAGAATTAAGGGCATAATAACTGACAGGCCATTGCTGGGACAGTCCGTCACTACTGCCTTCTCCACTATTCAACAAGACCATGGCTAATTCTTAGCTGTCATGAATCAGGAGTATTTGCATCAAATTTGAAAACTGCGCATGTCACTCCATCAAATCTATTACTGGAAAATTAGTAGCATCTGTACCTAAAAATAGTATGACAAGGAATGGATGAGGAGGTGATGATGATTGAGGGGGGGATGGAATGGAGAGGGAAATTTCTGTGAATTTTATTCCTAAGGAATTTCTGAAGGCTTTTAATAAGGACTCCCATAACAGACTGTTTGCTAATTGGTATCTGAAATGTAAGGATCTATTTCTTTTAGAGCAATGATCCCTGCCCCAGCACTACGTATTGATCTGTTGCCAGTACATGCACATTGTTCTCTCTCTCTCACTGCAATATGAATATACCAGTTAAAGCCATCTCCCTCGTGTGCACTTTTATCTAATTGATATGTAGTTGTGCACGGACACAAGTTGGTGACGAGTACGAACCTGAATGTCAGAGAATAGCACCAATTGCACCAACAGTTACAGGACAAAGCAACAGGAGATAAACAGCATGGGAAAGCCGAAGGACCTGTGAGTAACAGTGAAAAACATTCTGAACCTAAAGTGAAAATAACATGGTGATGGCTTTAGTCGGGAAAGTTGATGAATTTGATAGCGTTAATGAAGGCGTATATTTTTAAAATTACAGTGTGGAATAGGTCCTTCTGGCCCTTCGAACCATGATGCCCAGTAACCCCAACTTAACCCTTGCCTAATCATGGCACAATTTACAATGACCAATTAGCCTACCAACCAGTATGTCTTTGCACTGTGGGAGGAAACACACATCGTCACGGGGAGAATGTACAAACTCCTTACAGGCAGCTGTGGGACTTGAAGCCGGTTACTGAACTGTAAAGTGTTAGAAACACAGAAAACCTACAGCACAATACAGGCCTTTGGCCCATAATGTTGTGCTGAACTTGTACTTACTTTTGAAATTACCTACGGTTACCCATAGCCCTCTATTTTTCTAAGCTCCTTGTACCTATCTAGGAGTCTCTTAAGGGACCCTATCGTATCCACCTCCACCATCATCGCCGGCAGCCCATTCCACATACTCATCACTCTCTGTGTAAAAAGCTTATTCCTGCCATCTTCTCTGTACCTACTTCCAAGCACTTTAAAACTGTGCCCTCTCGTGTTATCCATTTCAGACCTGGGAAAAAGCCTCGGACTATCCAAATGATCAATGCCACTCATCATCTATACACCTCTATCAGGTCACCTCTCACTCTCCATCGCTCCAAGGAGAAAGTCCGAGTTCACTCAACCTATTCTCATAAAGCATGCCCCCCAATCCAGGCAACATCCTTGTAAATCTTCTGTACACCCTTTCTATAGTTTCCACATCCTTCCTGTAGTGAGGTGACCAGAACTGAGCACAGTCCTCCAAGTGGGGTCTGACCAGGGTCTTATATAGCTGTAACATTACCTCTCTGCTCTTAAACTCAATCCTATGGTTAATGAAGGCCAATGCACCAAATGCCTTCTTAACCACACAATCAGCCTGCACAGCAGCTTTGAGTGTCCTATGGACTCGGACCCCAAGATCCCTCTGATCCTCCACACTGCCAAGAGTCTTATCATTAATACCATATTCTGCCATCATACTTGACCTACCAAAATGAGCCACCTCACACTTATCTCACCCTTCTGATTTCATTCTTAAGCTCCTTCCTGCTAGATTTATAATTTTCTAGAGCTCTATCATTACCTAGCTTTGTGCTAACCACTATGCTACCGTGCGGCCCAGGGGAGGTGAAACTGTATTGTAACACAAAAAACTTGAAGAAGCAAAAGAAAGCCCCTACATTTTTTAGCTTAATGGGTGCAAGAACGTACAGTGTCTTTCATAACTTAGTACCCCCTGCAAAGCAAGCAAGCAAAACATTCAATGAAACTGTTACAATTTTACAAAATCACTTGATCCCTAAACCACTGGTAATGGCTGAGAGATTTAGATTTTTACAAAACGAATCAGTCAAATGATGAAAGCTTTTCTGAATATATGCAGATCTGCACAAACTTTCTCAGTACTGTGACTTTAGAGTTGGATTTTCTAATGCATTAAGGGACAAGCTTGTATGTGGCATGCATAGTCAAAGCACTCAAAAGAGGCTACCATCAGAAACAGACCTAACCCGAGGATGGGCATTGGTCATAACAATATTGTTAGAGACTGCAGCAAAGGATGCAGCAGAACTACAGAAAAGGAGGATAGAACGTGAAATGCAGAAAGTGTTCCTGAATGATACAAAAAGCCAAGGTTGTTATGGATGTGGCATATCCTCCCATGATGCAAATGACTCTTGGTTCAGAGAAAAAGTCTGCAGAAAGCGTCACAGTCAAGGTCTTATAGAGAGAGTGCGCAAGGCAGACAGAAAACACAATTGAGTGAAAAATCTCAAACACAAAACTAAACAAATGCATAAAGTTACCAAATGTATAACAGAATCAGACAACATAGAATCTGACAAAAGTGAACTGTCATGCCTAGAACTGCATAGTATAACTGAAGCAGATCACAATATAATATGGATCACAATAGATACATCTGGTGTAAAACTGAAAATAGGGTCAGCTTTGTCTATAATTCCAGAGACTGACTATAACAGACTGTTTTCTAAGATGCCAATATAGAAGACCTCAGTGATGCTAAAGACCTACACAGGCAAAAATGTGTCCACCAAAGGCAAACTGAAAGTGAAGGTGACATATAGAGGCCAAAAACAGCAGTTAGAGCTTTATGTATTGAAAAGTGGAGGGCCAGCACTTTTTAGACATGAATGGTTGAGAAAAATCTGACTCGAGTGGCACGCAATCAAAGCTGTCAGTGTGGCATCAACAGGCAACATCAGCCCAAATGGTAGCACTAACCGGACACTGGCATAGCTGCTGAATGCTAATGAGAAGGTGTTTGAGAAGGGGATCAGTAAACTCAAAGGCATGAAGGCCAGAACTGAACTGGATGAAGCAGCAAAACCATGATTCCATAAAGCATGTCCAGTGCCTTACGTGCTATTCCTAAAGTAGATGCTGAATCGCGGAGCTTGGAGGCATCTGGAATTCTCTCCAAGGTTCAGTGGAGCAATTGGTCCATGCCCATTGTCCCAGTGATCAAGAAAGGGAAGGCCTGATCTGTTCAGATATGTGGGGACTTCAAGCTGAGCGTCAACCCAGTGCTGCATACTGTGCAGTATCTCCTGCCACAAATAGAAGATATTTTTTGCATCTTTGGCAGGCAGGGAGAGGTTTTCAAAAAATGATTTGTCACAAGCCTATTTGCAAATGGAGATTGAGGAGTCAAGCAGGAAGTTCCTCATGATCAACATTCACAACGGACTGTTCCAGTATAATCATCTCATCTTTGGCATCGCATCAACTCCAGCAACTTGGCAACAAGCAATGGACCAAGCACTTCAAGATATTCCAGGAACACAATGACATCATTGTTACTGGAAAAAACGATGAAGAGCATCTCCAGAACCTTGGTAAGGTGAGTAGGGTTTGCACACAAAGAGAGAGAAATGTGAGTTTTTCAAGAATGAAATCTCATATTGTGGACATGTCATTGACAAGCCTGGCTTACATAAGTCACAAGAGAAGAATGAAGCAGTGGTACAGGTACCCAAACTGGAAAATGTGTCACATCTCAGGTCATACTTGGGCCTTGTAAACTACTAAAACCAGTTCCTCACAAACATTGCTACAGTGCTGCATCCATTCAATGTACTGTTACAGACAGGAGCAAAGTGGGATGGTCAGAAAGATGTGAAAAAACATTCAACAAAACAAAAAGACTAATAACATCTGATGAACTGCTCACCAATTATGACCCATCCCTGCCCATCAAACTGGCATGTGATGCATCCCCTTATGGTATTGGTGCTATTGTGTCACAGAGTATGAAAGATAGATCTGAACGCCCAATGGCATTTGCTTCAAGATCACTGATGAGCACAGAACACAACTACACACAGATCGACTGAGAGGCCCTTGTATGGGGAATGAAGAAGTTCCACCACTACCTCTATGGATAAAAGTTTACACTAGTGACAGATCACCAGCCCCTTGTGTCCCATTTTCAATCCCAGGAAGGGAATTCCAGTGACGTCTGCTACTCGGTTACAACTTTGGGCACTATTCCTAGGAGCCCACACTGATGACATAGAGGTCAAGGGTACCAAACAACACTGCAACACTGATGGCCTGTCACATCTTCTGCTATTGAAAACTGAGGAAGAAAAGTCTTCATACTGTGACCCTGTAGAAGTATAACACAGCACAATGGTAGACCAGTTGCCAATATCAAACTCTGAAATACAAAGAGAACCAAGAAATGACCTGACATTGTCAAAAGTCTATGAAATCACCATGCAAGAATGGCCAGCTCATGGAACCCTACGTTTCTAGAGTTCTCAGTGAGACGAGACCAACTATGTCAAAGAAGGTTGATGTGTGGATCTCATGTTGTGGTTCCCTCTAACCTGTGCACCAGTATGTTAGATCGGCATGAAGGACACCTGGGTACAGACAAGATGAAGAGTCTTGTCTGGAGCTAGGCGTGGTGGCCAGGAATAGATAAACAGATTGAAAAGTTAGCTAAGAGCTCTTCGGGATGCCAAAAAGATCAAAATGCACCCCCACAGGTACATTTACACCCATTGCAATGGCTGTCTTCTCCATGACAACGAGTACATATTGACTTTGCTGGGCGATTCATAGACTCCATGTTCCTGATTGCTGTGGATGCTCATTTGAAGTGGCTGGATGTTATACCAATGAAGTCAATCACCTCAGCAAGGACAGTCTCTACTCTGAGGACTATCGTCATCAGAAACAGTTTACCAGAACAAATAGTGAGTGACAATGGACCATAATACATGTTAGAAAGATTCTGACTGTTCATGAAGAAAAATAACATCAGACATTTCAAGTCAGCTCCTCGCCACCCAGCAACAAATGGGTTAGCTGAAAGATTTACCAAACTTTCAAGAAGTCCATTAAAGCGATGGACGTTTCTCTGCATCACAAGGTGGGCAACTTCTGTTTTGTCTATTAGAACTCTGTTCATGCGATGACAAACCAAACACCTGCATTGCCGTTCATGAACAGGAATCTGAGATCTCTCATCGACTTCCTGAAGCCAGATCTGCGGAGGGAAGTGCGAAATAAACTGCTCAGCCACTTGCCAAGTGAAGCAGCAAGGAACTTTGAGATTGGACAGGAAGTCCTAGTGCGTGGTTACCAAGAAGACAAATGGACACCCAATAGAGTAGCTGCAAGGACTGGACCATTGATGTACACAGTGAATATTGGAGATCAGACATGGAGATGCCATGTGAACCAGGTACTGAATGCTCAACCGAAGAACACATCTTAGTCAACTGCATCCAACAAGATGTGCATATCACAGTCACCTGACTTGCCTCTCAGTGGTGATGTCACTGACAGCAACATGACACCAGAAACCAAGAACGTTGTCTGAGACGAGACACCTACCAAACTTGATACCAGTTCACAGGTCCAGAGGTGCTATCCTGGAACAAACAAAGTGCCACCCAAAAGACTGAATCTTTGGAACTGTGAAGTTAGCTATGGACTTTATTGTGAAAGAATGTTTATTTAGTATATGGGTTTATGGAAGGGAAATCGAATGTTTTGTTATTATACAGGTTTCTGTTGCATTAATCTCAAGGGGGAGGAAGTGTAATGTCTGGATCTATTTCTTTTAGAGCAATGACCCCCCTCTTAGCACTATGTATTGATCTGTTGTCTGTGCATGTGCTGTTGTCTGCACATGCGCATTGCTCTCTCGATTGGTCATTGCAACGTGAACATACCAGTTAAAGCCATCTCCCACGTGCATGCGTTTATTTAATATATATGTAGTTGTGCATAGACACAACAGTATCTGACTTTGAAGTTCATGGAAATGAAAGCAGTTTATTTACCAGGCTAGTTGGCAGCACAGAGTGGACAATGTTAAAATCGAAAGGTTTTGAACTGAGCTGCCTTGTGAGGATTGCAAACTGTGTAGGCAGAAGCATTATAATACAAGGCAATATTAATATTTTGAGTGAGTGGTCAAAACGGTGGCACAGGGATTTCCACATTGATGAATGTGAGGTTATTAACACTGGACATAAAAAAAGAGCAGCGTACTTTCTAAGTGATGAAAAATATGAAGCACTGAAAGTTCTGAGTGATTTGGATGCCCTTATACTTGAATATTTATAATGTGATGGAGAAATACAGAAAATAATCAGTAAGTCTAATTGAAGGCTGCCCTTTAAAGTTAGAGGGTGGATCACAAGAGGTTACAAGTTAAGCTTCATATACAAAATACTCTGGTAACCACTCTTGTAGAGCTGTCAGCAGTTCTGGGTACTGCATCATTTACTGGCCTTAGAAATAACACAATGTAAATCTAATAGAATTATACCTGGACTCCAAGGGTTAACATTTAGAGATGAGATTTGATAAATTAAGGTTGTATTTCCTGGAACTTAGGAGAGGAGGCAGTGACTGGAATGGGTGAGAAAGGTAGAGCAAAATGGTTGCAGAGTCCAGGACTGGCTTTCCAGTAAGTCTATTTGGAAATACACAAATGATGTTAGATATTTGGCATTCTCTTCTGAAATTTATGCTTGATATACTTAACTCTGAGATTAATAGTTTCTTGATAACCAAGGGCATGGAGGTATGTGGGCAAAGGTCTCAGAGCATTAGGCCATCAATCAGCCATGTTCTCCACTGAATGGCAGAACAGACCTAGGAGGTCTAGTAAAGCTTAATATTTAACTCGGTTGCTTCTGGCCCAGGAGATGTTCTTCCAGGTCACTTGAGATGATTTTGACTTTCCATTCTCTTGTTCGTATCACAAATCTCCTGCTTAACTTTCAAAGTACGTTTATTATCAAAGTATGTATAGATTAGTCTCCTTACAGGCAGCCACAAAATGAGGTAACCTGAAAGAACCCATAAAAAGGAAGACCATCAAATACGCGATGTGCAGAAAGAAAGAAATCTCTGGTCATCTCAAAACTGGCAGCAAGGTAGGGCTATCATTTATGTTGATCTGTCAAGGCTTGACCCTAAAGATAGTAGCTCCAACAATGCAGCACCCAATCAGTACAGCACCGGATTATCAGTTCATTCTCCAAAAGTTCAAGAGTGGGGGAAAAGCTTTTCTGATGAACCTCCACAGATCTGTGGAAATCCAGTTCCACTGATCCCATTCCCACCAGAAGAAAATGAATTGTGGCTGATTGCATGCACCAGCTGGAATCTTATGCAACAGCAGGAAATTGTACTGTTGATGTCAGAGGAATTCCAAGTCCGTTTAATCATCAAACACAAATGCGATAACACATTGAAAAGTAAAGTGAAGTAAAATAATATACATCACGGTTTGTGTATTTGCACAAATACTTCTGTCAAATTCTTTTGGGGTTGTTTAACCACATAGAAAGCCCACTACTTTGTTCAGAACCACGACGGAAGTGAAATGGGTTTAACAAAAAAAAATTGAAGCTGAAATGCCAGAATAAATCAGCAGTTCCAACACTTATTGTTCTTTTCAGAGTGAGTTCATTCTGGGTCTCATTAGTGTGTAGCATTGATAGCAGATAGAGACACCTGCAAACAGCAGGGAACAGCAAAGGCTTTATAAGATTATTTTTCACCCCTATTCACTGATTGTTTTACACAGCCAGTGATGAAATATACTGTGGACCTTGTTTAGTGCATTTTTGAATTAAGATCCATGTGAAAAGAGTTCTGTTTGGAATGAACTTTAGGTCATAAGTGATAAAGCTGACGGTCATCAAAGGTCAGAAGTTAATTGATAATCTGTTTGTTGTGCTTTATCTACCCAGATGAGTTGTGGTGTTAGATTCATGTGTGGCTGAAGGGCACTGCTGACCTGCAGTTGTTCACCACTCACATTCTCCCAGCCCACTGACTGTGAGTGTAACACTGATTGAACCCCACAAGACTCTGAGCTATTCCTTGATGGGAGACATTGACAACTGATATTTTCTGCAGGGAAATATGGGCAATTTGAATCCACAGACAAATGTGCAGATGCTTCAAAGTGTACAGTAAGCTCCTTCATAGCGTAAATTTACTATTCCAATCTATCTAATCCACCACACTCTCCACTATTGTTAAATAATGATGTGGTGTAACATATAAAGGCATTTTATTTCTAGTCTATTACTGATAAGATGAAAACCTTCCCTTTCTGATTTCTGTATAGGTCCAATGCAAACAGAATCATCATTATTATTACTATAATCATTATAATTATTATTATTGTTGTCACTTTGAGATACAATGAAACGCTTTTGTTTGCATGCCATTCAGGCAGATCATGCCATATAGAAGAACATTGCATAACATGCAGGAATAAAGAGTCTAGAAATAAAATAAAATCTATTTGACTAATGTCCAAACATCTAACTGGCTGACTGAAGTCCAGTTATACAGAAAGGTGTCTGCAATCCTAATCTAACTAGTCTTACATCAACATAATTGGATATCAGCTTCCTTTAAGTGGCCATTTAGTTTTATCAAATTCGGGGTTTTAGAATGAAGAATAAACAGCAGCCCTTGTCTATATCTACAGAGCATCTTTAAATTTATTTGATTCAGTACACAGTTTGTAGCACAGAATCACTTTACATTTAGCATTTAACTTGATGTTGTCACTCAGAGAACCAAGGGTTGTTATTGTGGATACAGAGATATGGGGTATCCTGAGTTATGTTTGCAGCAGTGATTTGGAAATTACTCTGCATCTAGTTAATGTGATTTTAAACTGAAAAATCATAGCTATCAAAGCCCTTGTTTGCCTCAACCACTCACTCACTTTTGTACCCATAAGAATGCGAATTTCCTATCAATGTAGGTGGTGGCAGAGAGAATATGATAATTTAAGGCAGTTCTTGTGGCAAGGAGGATAACCAGGTAGTTTTGCTGCAAGCTTTCTATGACAGTCAAAAGTTCAAAGTTCCAAGTTCAAAATTCAAAGTTCAAAGTAAATTTTATTGTCCAAGTACATACGAGGGGTGATTAATAAGTTCGTGGTCTAAAGTAGGAGTCAGGTTTAGAAAACCTAGCACATTTATTTTTGCACATATATATGAGTTATACAGCTCTCGTTACATGTACATGCAGTTCAACTCTTTGAGTGATTATGCAGAAAGTTTGAAGTTAATAACTCATCTCCTTCTACCTTAGGCCACAAACTTATCAATCACCCCTGCTGTGGCCCACTTTCTGGAGGTCCAAGACACCAACTTCTACAAAGGAGGGACTGTATGCTCCACGACCGCTGGACTAAGTGTGTAAGTGTAGGAGAGGACTTTGTTGAAAAATAAATGTTCTAGGTTTTCTAAAATTAACTCCTTCTACTGTAGGCCATGAACTTATCAATCACCCATCGTGTATGTCACCATATACAACCCTGAGATACATTTTCTTGTTGGCATACTCAGCAAATTTATGGAGTAACTATAACAGGATCAATGACGGATTAACCAGAGTGCTGAGGACAACAAACTATGCAAATGCATATTTAAATAAACAGCAATAAATCATAAGAACATAAGATAATGAGATAAAGAGTCCTTGAAAGTATGAAGTAGTGTGTAGTATCCCCTTTTGTTCAAGGTCCTGATGGTTCAGGGGTAGTAACTTCTTGAACCTAGTGGCGCTAGTCCTGAGGCTCTTGCACCTTCTACCTGATGGCAGCAGGGAGAAGAGAGCATGTCCTGGGTTTTGGGGATATCTGATAAATTGTTTCCCATAGATGTACTCGGTGGTTGGGAGGTCTTTCCCTGTGATGTACTGGGCCATATCCATTTATTCTTGTAGGATTTTCTGTTCCATACCAGGTTTTCTATACCGGACTGTGATGCAGCCAGTCAAAATACTCTCCAGTACACATCCATAGAAGTTTTTCAAAGTTTAAGATGGTATGCTGAGACTCCGCAAGCTCCTCAGGAAATAGAAGTGTTTCTGTGCTTACTTCACATTTGCATGTACTGGGCTCAGGACAGGTCCTCTGAAATAATAGCACCCGGGAATTTACAATTGCTCACCCTCTCCACCTCTGATCATCTGATGAACACTGGCTCATGGGCCTCTGGTTTCTCTCTCCTGAAGTCTATAATCAGTTTTGTTATGAATCAGAGGCTGTTGTTATGATAACGCTCTGCCAGATTTTCAATCTCCCTCCTGTACTGTATACTGATTCATCACCACCTTTGATTCAGCTCACCACAGTGGTGTCATCAGCAAACCTGATTATGTCACTGAAACTGTGCTTAGCCACACGGTCAAAAATGTAAAGTGAGCACAGTCTGGTGGTGCACCTGTGCTGATGGAGATGGTGGAAGATATGTTATTATCAATCTGAATTGACTGTGGTTTGCAAGTGAGGAAATCGAGGACCCAATTGCACAAGGAGGTACCGCGTCCAAGATCTTGGACCTTATTGATTAGCTTTGAGGCTATGATGATATTGAATGCTAAGTTGATAAAGAGCATCCTGATGCATACACCTTTGCCATCCAGATGTTCCAGGATTGAGCGAAGAGCCAATGAGTTGGGATCTGCTGTGGACCTATTGCTCTGGTAGGCAAATTGGAGGCAATCAGTAAAGGATGGGGAGGAATTTACCCTGGGGACCATTTTTACAATACTGTGGTATAATGTACTGGACTTTGAGCAGTCATGGTGTTCCCACTAACCTTAATATTAGAGCTATGTTGGGGATAGAGGATGTTGTCATCCCAACCCCTCTACCTTACTTCCTGCCCCCTCCCCTTGGTGGGTACTCTTGTGGGAATAGTTGATTAGAAGCGGAAATGGAGAAGAAATGCAAAGGGAATAGAAAGCTAATGTTTTTGTTGTGCTAGAGATTGGAGGAAGCTTGTGCCAGCTTGAATTGAGGGGTAGGGCAGAAGTAGAGGCTGAGAAGGGATCAAGAGTACCAGCATATACTTGGAGGTTTGCAAACGTGGCCATCTCCGCACATGAAACCTCAAGGATAGTAAACCAGAGAAAGATCATAACTCGATCAAAAATATCTTACTTCAAATGAATGTGATACTGGAAGGTTGGAACAGTAGCTCGCTATCATCTTCCCATTTATTCTTTCACGCTACCAAATACTTGACAGGCTCCCATTGCCACACTAAATATCACAGGCACCCACAGCCCAGACTGTTGCTTAATATTCTCTGTTGCTGCAGCTGAGAAAGTTGTAACTATCCCTTTAATTTGCTGTTGTTAAATGCCAAGTGCTCGAACATTTGACGTTCCATCTGTGAATGTAGCGGATGTGACCGAAGTCTTTGTTTCCCATTCAATGGAAGGGAAGGCTGGTGATAGAAACAATTTTGGAATCAGACTGTAATGGTGTTGTCAATATCTAATTTTGAATGAAGTTGGTAAATTTCCCAGTTTCAATTATATCCGTGTAAATATAACCACAAATGGAGATAATTTATGACAAAGGTATCTGAACAGTTAAATTAGGGACCGAATTCTTCACAATTTAAATTCCCATTACATCATCTTCTAAAGGGTTGCTTCTACTATATAACTAAGGTGTTCATAAACATAGTAAAATAATATTTTATATGCAGGAGAAAATATCCACATTGAACCTCAGCAGGCTGGAAATTTAAAATGATTAAAATATATGATAAAGTGCATAGTTATCTCCAAGTCAGTTTTGATCCAGAAACTTGAATAAACTGGTCAACAAAGATTTTGCTTCCTGAATATTTTTGGGTGTATCTTATGGATTTTGGATGGCTGATCATGAAAATCATCATGAAATTTCCTTATCGCGCATCATTTTTTTGAAATCGCCTATATTTTTAAAATTTCAATTCATAATTCATGTCAATTAAAATGTTGCCCACAAAGTAAGCTGAAAATTTTTCTATCCTGTCCAGGCATGCCTGGGCATGCTTAGGCAGGCCAGATGGCTGAATGACAGGACAGGTTTTAGAAAGGCTATAAATTTACTGGAACGATTTTGATATTTGAGACAAGATGTTTCCCAGAATAACTGATGCCAAGATTAAAGGCGGCATTTTTGTTGGTCCACAAATCAAACAGATCATCAAAGACAGGCAGTTTGAAGAACTTCTAGTGGGACTGGAGAAAAATCACATGGAAGGCATTCAAGGATGTTGTTGAAAATTTTCTTGGCAACTACAGAACACCAAACTATGTGCAGCTGGTTGACAACATTTCAAACATACAAAACCATGAAGTGCAACATGTCACTAAAGATTGATTTTCTGCATTCCCATTTAGACTTCTTCCCTGCAAATCTTGGCTCTGTCAGTGATGAGCATGGTGAGGGATTTCACCAGGACATTGTAGTCCTGGTAAAATGGTATCAGGACAACTGGAATCCATCAATACTGGCTGATTATTATAGACTTAATACTGTTGGACACTTAAGCGAGATGCCTCACATACTGAGTACAACTGAAAATCATCACCAAAACATTCTTAGCTTAATTGAACTATTTCAAAGCATCAACACCGTTATCCAATTAAATTCATTATATTCAATAAAAGTTAATTTCTTGTTTCTCCAAATTCCTATGTCATACTAGTAGTCTGAAATTATATTTGTGTTCATCTTCAAGCAGTCTATCATAAACAAAAAAAATCTGAGGAAACAACACTTGCAAAAATTTTGTTGTCCAAGGATATTATTAATGTTTGAGATACCTTGCGTGAAAGAATGGGCGATGCTCACTCAAACATTTCCAAGTACTTTTCTTCTATGGTTTTTTGCCATTGTGGCGAATAGACACCACAGTGGGATTGGGTTGAAAACGGGACTTGTGGTCAGGGAGGAATGAATGAGATATATGAGATGCGGATCGTAGGAATGGTGAAATGATGAAAAAGAATATTGGGGTGCGGGTCAATGTCAGGGAAAAATGAAGATGCTGATCTTGGTGGTAATAGGCATATGGAATGGGTTGGTTGAATGGAGATGACTGGGGAAGTGAGTGAATATGTCAACGGTGAGAAGAGGTGTAGGAGCAATCAGTAGTAATTAAACATTGAAGAAGGGACTGGCCTGAAGGAAGATTAATGCTGGAAACTCCAGTCACAGCCAAAGTTACAATGGGCATGTAGCAACATTACAAAGGGCCTCAGCCCTTCAGTGTTCAATGCCTGAGTCACAGAGTGTGAATCAGGCCTTTATGTCCCCCATAGCCATTCTGGGCTATTTCGCAATATGCAGCTTTTAGTTTCCTGTACTGAAATGTATGAGAGCCTCTGCCTCCACCACACCTCAGTCAGTGAGTTTCAAATTCCAAGCACCCTCTTGGGTGAAAAGAACCCTCCTCAAATCTGCTCCAAATCTCTTAGCCCTTACCTTAAACCAATGTCATCTGATCACAGACACTTAGATTCACAGAGCACTACAGCACAGAAACAGGCATTTCTTCCTTGTCCCATTGATCTGCTCTTGCATTTTAGCACTCCCTCCCATCCATGTATGTAACGAGAGACTTCTGTGCTCCGTTCTGGTACTCGTCAAATACTGAATTCTTGGCGCCAAACCATGATTGCTAATTAACGGGACAGTCCTGAACGCTTAAAAGGGCCATGCCAGTTATCCATACTCCAGAGAGTTAGAGCCTGGAAGCTAGTGCGGTTAGGTGCATCTTGTAACAGGACCCCCTCCCCTATGGCTAACTCCTGACGGCCCTGGCTGCTTGGAAAGATGGTGGCGGTAGTCATGGATGAGAACTGGATCCAAGATGTCTTTTTCAGTCACCCAGCATTTTCCTTGGGTCCGAATCTTTCCCAGTCCACGATGTATTGCTGGACAACCCGAACAGTTCGTGAGTCCAAAATTCTTCTCACCGTGAAGACCTGTTCCCCTCGAAAAATCTGGGTGGAGGTGGTGCTGAGGGGTGGTGCTGACAAGTTTTAATTTAGGGATGTGGAAAGTGGGAATGACCTTCAGGGTCTTGGGGAGCCACAATGTGTAAGCCATAGTGTTTACTTTCTGTAGGACTGAACGGTCCAACTTTCTAGACTGCACTTGGCGATGCAAATCCTGAGTGGACAGCCAGACTTGATGCCCAGGCTGAAAAACGAGTCTCTGTCTTCTCCATCAGTTAGCCTCTCTTGCCCTAGTCCATTTCTGCTTGTAGTGCTGGATCAGGTCTTTGGCCGCAAGAACTCCAACCTCGGCCTCCTGTTCCGGAAAGAATGGTGGAGGATAACCAAACTGGCACTCAAACGGTGACATCCCGTGCACTGAATGCTGTGAGATGTTGTGGACAACCCCTGCCCACATCAAATGGTCACACTACTCATTAGGTCTTTCTGAGGCCAGGCTGCTTAGAGTTTGTTCCAGATCTTGGTTGACCTGCTCTGTCTGGCCATTGGACTTCGGGTGAAACCCAGAGGAAAGACTTGCTGTTGCCCCTTTCAGCTTACAGAATGCCCTCCAGAAACGTGATGTGAATTGTGGAGCACGATCTGTGACAATCTCCACAGGAAATCTGTTATTCCTGAAGACCTGGCCCAGGACAATTTCAGCAGTCTCCGCCATACATGGTAGCTTATCCAAGGCAATGAACTTGCAGGCCTTCAAAAACCAATTGACAATTATCATGTTGATGGCCTTGCCTTTGGATGGTGGAAGACACGAGGCAAAGTCCATGGAAACGTGCGCCCATGGTCTCCACAGGTAGAGGGTGGAGGAGCCCTTGAGGTTAGGTATGGGGCTCTTTGTTCCGGGTGAACACCTCGCACGCCTGCGTGTATTGCTGAATGTATTCTATCATTCTGGGCCACCAATAGCTTTCCTTGATAAACTCGAGGGTCCTGGCAATCCCTGGGTGAGTCATCCTCCTCAATGAATGACCCCATTGGAAAACCTGAGACCGGATGGAACTTAACAAACAGCTGACCCGGAGGACAGCTCCTAGGAATCCCCCCTCATGCTTGGGCCTTGCGAACAAGAGTGTCGATTCCCCAATGAATTGGTGCTACCACCTTGGCTTGGGGTGAAATGGTGGGTAGGCTGCTCCTTTCATCCTGGTTCATCAGACTGACAGGACAAGGCATCTAGTTTCTGTTTTTTTGATCCTGGTCAACAGGTCAGGATGTTATTAAAGCAGTTAAAGGCCTTCTTGGAATTCAGTTTCTTGGCCTCCTGAATATGTCCAGTTCTTGAGGTCTGTCCAAATGACAAAAGGGTTCATGGCCCCCTCATGCCAGTGATGTCATTCTTCCAAAGCCAACTTAACTGCCAGTAGCTCCCAGTTCTGAATGTCATAGTTTCTCTCTGCTGGGGATAGCTGCCTGGAGAAGAATGCACACAGGTGCAGCTTGCCACCCAAAAGGTGACCATTGAGACAACACTGCATCCACTCTGATGTCTGAGACATCCTTCTCCATGAATGAATTGAAGTTCTGCATTAGGTGAAACCAAGATGGCAGCTGAAGTGAAGGACTGCTTAAGCTCTGCAAAAGCAGCGTCTGCTTCGGTAGTCCAGATAAAGGGGCTCACGGATTTCTTAGAGCCGTTAGCTGAGCTGCCACTGAGCTGAGGTTCCTGATGAACTTACTGTAAAAGTTAGCAAACTCTAGGAATCATTGGACTTCTTTGACACTGGATGGTTGTTTCCAGTCTCTGACTGCCTGGGTCTTGTCAGGGTCCATCCTGAAATTGCCATTGGAGATGATGAAACCCAAAAATGAAATGGTTGTTATGAGAAAATCAGACTTCTCCAGCTTAACATGAAGTCTATGGTCTAGAAGCCTCTTTAAAATGTCTTTGATGTGAGCGACATGCTCCTCCATGGACTTTGAGAAGATTAGGATATCATCCAGGTAGATAAAGGCATACTTATGCAGAATAGACCATTTATAAAGGCCTGACAAACTGCTAGAGTGTTTGCAAGGCCAAAGGGCTTAACCAGGTACTTGTTGTGTCCTGTAAGCGTAATGAACGGGGTTTTCCAGTCATTGCTTTCTGTTATATGGACCAGATTGTATGTATACCACAGGTCTAGCTTAGTGAATACTCTTATCCTTTGGAGAATCTCAAAGGTAGTATTCAAGTAGTATAAATTAACAAATTTCACGACAGATGCCAGTGATAATAAATCTGATTCTGATGTGTGGAAGGCAGTAACAATAGCAAAGGCTTCCTTTATATACTTTTCCATTGTATTTCTCTCTAGGCCTGAGAGCGTGTATAATCAACTCTATGGAAGACAATCACCAGGCAGAAGATCTGTAGCACAGTCATAGGGTTGGTGTGGTGGAAGAGTCGAGGACTTTCCCTTGCTGAAGCCCTCTTCCAAGTCCCTGTATATGGCAGGAGCTTTCATCGGCCTGGATGTTGCAAGTTCTTCTGAACCGTCCTTCAAGGACAACTCCTAAGGCTTCTTCAGACAACCTCCGGATTTCCTCTCTAGGTTCACTAGACTCCTTTGTATCCTCGAGTGATGGCAACGAGGTGTTACAAATGGTCCTTGCATCCCCGGGAACAGGTTCCAAGGGTCTGTGTTTAAGGAGTCTTTCCTTTAGTCGGGACTTGGTGGCTGGATCCCTTCGACTTCAGATTACCTCACACTGAAGTCTGTCCCCTTGCAGGTCGTTGATCTCAGGAGAGTCTGTGGGGCAGAATGTCATGCCACAAACATACCCACAAACATAACTGAACCAAGCAATGATTCTCCCTTCCTTCCAGTTCACAGAAGGGTTATACTGGGACAGCCAAGGATGCCTGAGGATCAGGGGTATGAGTGGTGAGTCAGTGATGGAGAAACTAACGTCCTCCACATGCTCCTCAATCCTCATCTGCAAGCCCATTCTCTGTTGCTGAATCCACCCGGAATCTAGGGGATGACCCTAGATAGTTGTACTGACTCATGTTGAGCTGGCAGGCAGTCCCCAAGTCCAGGAAATTACCCTCTACCTCAGAGTCCAAAAAAGCCTTCAACTGCCTTTGGTCCTTGCCCTGGTGATCTCCATCTTCAGTGTGATCCCCGAATCTATAGTGTTAGGAGTAGTGGCAGCTTCCTGGCACAAGACGGTCTTAACATTTCTCCCGATGGCTGCAGTCTTGGGCATTCAGTCTGCAGGTGACCTGCCTCCCCGCAGTTATAGCAGCTCCCTTGACTACAATACTAACTCTCATCAGTGGGGAGTCTAGTGCAGCTTAATTCTGTGACGCATTGAGGCCAGGCTTGGGCTAGAACTCTTGACCTCTTGATGTAGTGCCCCTTACGCTCTGCCAGACGATTATCGAGGCGGATGGACTGGTCAATGAGGACCTCTAAGTTCCCTGCTTGCTCTCCCAAGGCAATGGCATCCTTTAGTTTGTCCCGGAGTCCATGGCAGTACAGAGTGGCCAAGGCTTCCCCATTCCAACTAATCTCTTGGACCAAAGTCTGGAACTCGATAGCAGAGTCAGCTGCTGACTGACTGCTGCTTCATCAGACCCCCTGAGGCTCTGTTTGTACCGGCGGGGTGATAAAATACCTTTCTCATGGTGGCCAAGAATTCTTCCTGATCTGCACAACTCTCCAACCTCTGGTGCTTCTCTCCCTTCCCTTTCTTCCATGGTCTTCTGTCCTTTCTTGTCTGATTCCCCCTCCTCCAGCCCTTTATCTCTTTCACCAAGAAACTTCCCAGCTCATTGCTCCACCCCTCCCCCTCTCCTAGTTTGACCTACCACCCACTACCTTGTATTTCTTCCTCCTCTCACTCCTCCTTCTTAATCTGACTTCTCATCTTTTCTCTGATACTGATGAAGGGTCTCGGCCTGAAACGGCAACTATTTACTCTTTTTCTATAGATGCTGCCTAGCTTGCCGAGTTCTTCCAGTATTGTGTATATGTGTGTTGCTCCTACATTCACATCTAGATTATTAATATGTCACCCTTTCCTCACACTTGTTTGAGCTTACCTTCATTGCCAAAAGTATAATGGCTCTGAACTCTCACTAATGCAGTTTTGGAAGTTTCCCACTAGTTACCTGCAAACTTAGCTGCAAGTACCTATTGTCAGCCTACTTTTGCCTGAGTTCCTTCTTATCATAATGAAATCAGCTTTCCTAAATGATGGACCTTTATTTCTGTTCAATTCTTGATCAACTCCATTACCAAACTTCACACTTATAAAGTTATGTCATCATGTCAGAAATGTTTTTCCTTGACATTCCTCCATTTCACCTCTGTATTCACATGGATTCAGTATTTCCTCTTCTCTAGTAAGACATCTATGCACTGCCTCAAAATGTTCTTCTGAATGCACTTTTAAAAATACTGCCCCTCTAAGATTTTCTTTTTAAAGTGACCCAGTTAATATTAGGAAATTTAAAATCCCAATTAATACCCTACTATTTGTATAATTCACTGTGGTTCCCTTGCATACTCTTGGCCATATTTCAACCATGTGGGTCTTAAAATAAGCAGCAGCTGAGATAATGGATGCATTTCTTTAGACTTTCCAAAATTTCTCAATCCTTTCCATAATCTAAGTCGAACAGAAAACTCCAAGTGGAACACTTCTATCTTCTTCAAAGGAAGTAGTAGGAGGTGTTGTGCATTTGATATTTCAGTAATATTGTAAATATGTTGTTTTATTAAGCATTCTTTGTTGTTTACATAATGCATTGCGGTATATCTGTAAAAATATGGGAATGGCATACGTCATCATGCCACCGTACGTAATGCATGCACCTCGCTTAAAGTAGAAGTGAACTAAGACTCGCATCTCTTGGCTCCCTCGTTTTGCTTCTGATCAGTTTTATGTTTCAGAGTTACAAAACAGAACATGAGGGGATTTAGGAAATGATAAGGTAGTAAAACTCTGATAATCTGGCAACCTGATGTTTCAATGTCAGGCTCACTCAGTAATCTGGAGTGTGAGCCAAAGATGCAGAATGCAAGTGGGATGTGTTGGCAAAGCTGGACGTCTCAAGTCTGGCTCAGGTATGGGGGGGGGGGGGGTAGATTTACAGTCAGGACTAAGGTATAGAGTGTTTGCATATTACCCATTCCCTTTATAACTCAAGGGTTCAAAGGTCCAATATAATGTCAGAGAAATGTATACAATATACATCCTGGAATGCTTTTTCTTCGCAACCATCCACGAAAACAGAGGAGTGTCCCAAAGAATGAATGAGAGTTAAATGTTAGAACCCCAAAATCCAACCCCTCAGTTCCCCTCCCTCTCGTGCGTAAGTGGCAGCAAGCAAAAATCCCCCCTCCCCCCATCGGCAAAAAAAGCATCGGCACCTGCCACCGAGCGAGAGTGAGCAGACTTGCAGTTACCCTAAAGACTTGTGTTTCACCCGGTATACGACATACCACAGGCTCTCTCTCTCCCTAATAAGTGAGAATGAGATGTCTCCGTTTCACAGCAAGAGGGGAGACATAACAAACAACTCACTGGTTTACGATGTTAAAAGTCCATTACGTCGCTTTTTTCGAACTCTGTTCCCAAAGATCTCAAAGATCTTGGGTCTCTGGGCACACAGCCATAGATACACGAGTCTCCTGCAGTGATACCGACCCTCAATCCGCCTGTCTCCAGAGCCCAGAGATCCTGGGCTTCCATATCCGAGCCGGACTCTTAGGCTGAGCCCTTGGTGTGCCGAATAACAACGGCTGGTTATGAAACCCCAAGAGCGGGTCCCATTCCCGCAACTCACCAGAATAACTGGAAGATATATTATGCTACTGTGCAACATGTTTACAAAAAGTGGCATTAAGCTATGTGTGAATATTAATATAAATGATACCTATTTGTACAGAAGGCCTACTAATCAGGCATCACTCAAGTCTGAAGGATGCTAAATTATTGGAATATTACCACACAGCATCATCGGATTTTATAGGAGGGAAACAGTGCATGATTGAGGTTTTTAGAACATATAACAAGCATTGAGAATAAAAGAAAACCTGTTGTAGCATATTCAAAATTCTAATAAGCATTCAGTAACAGTGAAAGATTTTGCAAAGCAGTGGAGTTAAATATTATTGTGGGTAGAAGCCCAGCAAAGAGTCACGGTAAATAGATCATTTTCATATTGGCTACCTGTCACTGGTAAAACATCAAAATAATCAGTGGTGAATCCTCAACCACTTGGCCCATTGTGGGCATGTGGGCATGTGGCCAAGTGGTTAAGGCATTGGGTTAGCGACCTGAAGGTAGTGAGTTCGAGCCCCAGCTGAGGGAACGTGTTGTGTCCTTGAGCAAGGCACTTAATCACACACTGCTCTGTGATGACACTGGTGCCAAGTTGTATGGGTCCTAATGCCCTTCCCTTGGACAACATTGGTGTTGTGGAGAGGGGAGATTTGCAGCATAGTCTTCCATACAACCTTGCCCAGGCCTGCGCCCTGGGGAGTGAAGACTTTCCAGGTGCAGATCCATGGTCTCGCAAGACTAACGGATGCCTTTACTTTACTTTTGAATGCTCAAATATTTAGTATCCCTGTTAAATTTGTTAAAAGGACTGAGTGGGGTAGCTAATCTTACTGATGGTACAAAGACAGGTGGAATAGCCAATTATGAGGATACACATTCCACAAAGTGAAGTAGATAGGCTATGTACGTGCGTGAGAACTTGATATACAGACATCAATTAACTGCTCAAATCTGATCCACCATTAAAAGAGACACAAGAGATTCTGCAGCTATTGAAAATCATGAGCAACCTTTTATCAAGACTGGAAAGAGAGACCATAAGACATAGGAGCAGAAATAAGCCATTTGGTCCTTGTCTGCTCCACTATTTCATCATGGTTGATTTATTATCCCTTTCAACTCTATTCTCCTGCCTTCTGCCCATGACCTTTGACAACTTAGTAATCAAGAATCTTACAACCTCTGCTTTCATGTACCATATGACTTGGCCCCCACAGCTGTCTGTGGCAATAAATTCCGTGGCTAAAGAAATTTCACCTCATCTCTGTTCTAAAAGGATGCCCTTTTATTCTGAGGCTGTGCCCTCTGGTTCTAAACTCTCCCAGCATAAGAAATATTTTCTCTACATCCACTCTATCGAAGTCTTTCAACATTTAATAGGATTAAATTAGGTAACCCCTCATTTTTCTGAATTCCAGTGAGTCATCAAACACTCCTCATGTAACAAGCCTTTCTATCCTGGAATCGTTTCTGTAAACTTCCTTTGAATCCTTTCCAATGCCAGCACACTCTTTCTTAGATAGGGAGCAAAAACTCCTTATAACACTCCAAGTGAGACCTCTCCAGTGCTTTATAAAGCCTCAACATTACAGCAAGCTTTTATATTCTAATCCTCTCAAAATGAATGTTAACATCACATTTGTCTTCCTCAACACTAACTCAACCTGCAAATTAACCTTTCGGGAATCTTGCATAAGGACTCCCAAGTCTTTTTGCACGTTAGACTTTTGAATTTTCTCTTCAAAATAGTGTAGTGTAGAAAATAATGTATACTTTTATTTCTTCGACCAAAGGACAAGAACATACACTTCCCAACAGTGTATTCCTTCTGCCATTTTATCTATTCTCTTAATCTGTCTAATTCCTTTTGTAGCCTCTCTACTTCCTCAAAACTACGTGTGCCTTCACTTTTTTTTTCATATCGTCCACAAACTTGGTCACAAGCCATGAATTCCATAATACTTAAGTGAGTTTGGCCACTATTTCTTTGTCTTTATTACTACATTTCCAACATCATTTTCCAATCGTCCAAAGTTCACCTTTGCCTCTCTCTTACTCTTTCTGTATCTGGAAAAACGTCTTGTATTCTCTTTAATATTATTGGCTAGCCTATGTTCATTTTACCTTTAAAGGAGGTGTGGTAGCATAGCAGTTAGTTCAACAGTACTACAGCACCAATGACCCAGGTTCAATTCCCGCTGTTGTCTGTAAGGAGTTTATACTTCTCCCCATGACCACATGGGCTTTCTCTGCGTGCTCCAGTTTTCTCCCCAATCCCAAAGACGTACTGGTTATTAAGTTAATTGGTCACATGGTTGTAATTAGACAGTGAAGGCTCTTTAGGCCGGGAGGACCTGTTCCTAGGTTGTATCTTTAAAATTTTTTTAAAAAAATCTTTTCTCTCCTAACTTTTTTTTTACGTTGAGAAAACTTAAGACAAAGAGCGCAGAAGCCTGAATAAAAATGTAGTGGGAGGGGTGGAGCACAAGCTGGCAGATGATAGGTGAATCCAGATGAGAGGGGGGTAAGGCAGATGTGTAAGGGAGGGAGGGTGAAAGGGAATGATGTGAAAAGCTTGGTTAGGATAGCTTGAAGAAGCAAAAGACTGAATAAGAAAGAACTTGATAGGAAAGAACAGTGGACTATTAGAACAAAGGGAAGGATGTGGCAACCAGAGGGAGGTGAAGGGCAGGTTCTGAGAGCAAGGCAGGGGGAAACGAAACTTCAGAAATGAGAAGAACAAAGGTTGGAAGGGGGGAATGAAGAAAACAGAGGAGAATGGTCACTGCTATTTAGTGAAATTGACGATGATGCTGTCAGGTTGGAGACTACCAAAAAGAAATCTGAGGATTAGCTCCTCCTACCTGAGTCTGCCCTCAGTATTGTAGTAGAAGAGGCCATGGATAGACACGTGAGTGTGGCACTGGGAAGTAGACAGAAATGGGTGGCACCAGGACACCAGGAGATCCTGTCTGACAGAATGAAGGTTTGATGAAATGGTGCCACAATCTGCATCGTGTCTCTGTGATATAGATGAGGCTGCACTGGGAGCTTTGAATGTAATTGAAAACATAGACAGAACTGCAGGTGAACCGCTGCCTCACCTGGAAGGACAGTGTTGTGTATGTGGCCGTTTACACAACAATGTCATTAACAAAAATGCTAGAGACTGGAGCTAAGTTAACAGGGCTTTTTACTTACGGAACCCGAACTGAACACATATGTACACATCAATACGCTCCTGATAGCGCATGCTCAATAATGTGTTACCACGACGTAAAGTAGTCCCGTATTATACAGCAGGCTATATGGTACAGACAGTTTAGGGCTCAGATTGATGGTGAAGGAGGAAATGTAGGGGCAAGGGTAACACATAGCATTGTTGCAGTGATATGTGCCAGGAGGGTGATCAATGGGAAGGGACGAATGGACAAGAGAGCTGTAGAGAGAACAAGCCCTGAGGAAAGTGGAAGGGGGACGGGAAGATGTGTCTGGTGGTGAGGTCTCATTGGAGGATGTGGAAACTGCAGAGAAATGGAAGAGGTGCAGGTGAGGACTGCATTGAAAGCAGTGGAAGGGAAACATCCGTGTTTGATAAAGGAAGACAATGAAGGCCTTATCCTGAGAACAGATGCGATGGAGGTGGAAGAATTGAGATAAGGGAATAGCATTTTTACAAGTAACAGGATGGAAGGAGGTATAGACAAGGTAACTGTGGGAGATGTGGGATTGTAAAAGATGTTAGTAGATAATCTCACTCCAGATAATCTGTCTGGAGATGGAGACCAAGATCAAGGAGGTAGAGAGAGGTGCTGGAGATGGACTGAGTATACTTGAGGGCAGGGTTGAAGTTGGAGGCAAAGTTGATGAAATTGATGAGCTCAGCATGAGTGCAAGAAACATTACAAATATAGTTGTCAATGTTGTGAAGAAAGAGTTGGGGAGAATAACCAGTGTAGGCTTGAAACATGGACTATTCCATGTAGCTGACAAAAAGGAAGGCTTAGCTGAGGTTCATGTGAATAGTTGTTCTAACCACAAATCTGATTTCCCATCTATTTGTGGTAACTTTACTCACCTCTGCTGAGCAAGTATCTACTAGCTCTACTTTAAAAATATTCATATTCTGCTTCCACAAACCTTTGAGAAATTAATTTCAAAAACTTGCAAAATTTTAAAAAGAAATTACATCTCATCTCTGTACTAGGTGAATAACCCCTTATTTTTTTAACTGGTAGCCCCTAGCACTAGCTTCTCGCAGAAGGAGAAACTTCCTTTTCCCTGCTACCCTATCAAAAGAACTCAGGATGTTATATATTTCAATTAGGTAGTCTCCCACTCTTGTAAACTCCAACAGATTAAATCCTGACCTGTCCAAATTTTCCTCACAAAACAATTGACTCATTTCACGTTTTGGTAGTATTAATCTCCTCTGGGTTACTTCTAATGCAATAACATCCTTTTTGAAATAAGGAGGCTAAAGCTCTGTACATTCACTCCAGATGTAATCCCCCCAATGCCCTATATAACTGAAGCATAATCTCTCTCCTTTTGTGTTCAATTTCCTTACTATTAAGCAATAACATTACCAGTATTCATAATTACCTGCTGCACCCGAATTTTGAAAGTTGTACACTATAGCCCCCTAGTCAAATTAGGTCATCCCCTCATCACCTTTTCTAACTTCTCATTCATTAAATAAGGGTTAAGAGTGATAAAGAAGAATTTTTTTTAACTCTGTTTCAGTTTTCCTTTCATTTTCTTTCATTTTTCTTTCCTTTCATTTAGTAGTAGTCATATTCATACTTTATTGATTCCAAGGGAAATTGGGTTATGTTACAGCTGCACCACCCAAGAATAGAGTATAAATATAGCAATATAAATCCATAAATAATTAAATAGTAATATGTAAATTATGCCAGGAAATAAATCCAGGACCAGCCTATTGGCTCAGGGTGTCTGACCCTCCAAGGGAGGAGTTGTAAAGTTTGATGGCCACAGGCAGGAATGACTTCCTATGACGCTCAGTGTTGCATCTCGGTGGAATGAGTCTCTGGCTGAATGTACTCCTGTACCCAACCAGTACATTATGTAGTGGATGGGAGACATTGACCAAGATGACATGCAACTTGGACAGCATCCTCTTTTCAGACACCACCGTCAGAGAGTCCAGTTCCATCCCCACAACATCACTGGCCTTACGAATGAGTTTGTTGATTCTGTTGGTGTCTGCTACCCTCAGCCTGCTGCCCCAGCACACAACAGCAAACATGATCGCACTGGCCACCACAGACTCATAGAACATCCTCAGCATCGTCCGACAGATGTTAAAGGACCTCAGATTTACACCTCAGATATACAAGGCCACTACCACTTGTATATCAGAGGTGTTGCTTGATTCATTTTATCCATTATTTAAACTATGTAACATACCATAAATATTAGATATTGAACCATTATGAAAAGGTGTCAAATTAAAAATTATGTCTAGTAAGTTCTTATCTGAGCTTATAGGAAATGTGCATAATCGAGATCTTAGAAAATCTCTGATTTGTAGATATCTAAAAAAGTAAGTTTTGGGTAAGCTATATTTAGTTGACAATTGCTCAAATGAAAAAAGATTTCCTCCAACAAACAGATCCCAAAAACATTTAATACCTAACCTGCCCCATTCTTTAAAAACTAAATCAGTCATGGAGGGTTTAAAAAAAATTAGAATAAATGGGACCAGAAAGGGAAAATCTCGATAAACCAAAATGTTTTCCAAATTGTATCCAGATCTTCAGAGTATGTTTAACTATTAAATTATCATTTAGTTTACTTACAAATAAAGGAAGTGAGGACCCAAGAAGAGAAACAATAGAACATTTATTAACAGAGTTAGCTTCTAAAGAAACCCATACCGGACAGTCTACACGATTAATATAATATAGCCAAAACGTAAGATATCGTATATTAACTGCCCAGTAATAAAACCTAAAATTAGGTAAGGCTAAACCTCCAGACTTTTAAGGTTTTTGAAGATGAACTTTATTTAAATGAGGACGTTTATTTTTCCATATATAGGAGGATAAAATAGATTCAAGACAGTCAAAAAAGGATTTAGGAAAAAAAATGGGTAAAGCTTGAAAAAGATATATAAATTTAGGTAGAATATTCATTTTAATAGAATTAATTCATCCAATCAACGATATTGAAATTTATGGTATGTTACTGGAGATGAGGAATGTTCCTTTAGACAAAATTAAGGATCTCTGAGAACAAGATTTACGGACATCAATATCTGAGGAAACTTGGAATGAAATTTTTAAACTGGTTAATACTTCATCGCTATGTGCTCGCCATTCGCTCATACAATTTAAGGTGGTACGTAGAGTCATATGACTAAAGATAAGCTATCTCATTTTTATTCAGATATATCTCCCTACTGTGACAGATGTAATAATGGAGAAGCTTCATTAATTCATATGTTTTCGACTTGTCCATGTCTTGAAAAATATTGGAAGGAAGTTTTTCAAACTTTTTCTTTACTTTTCAAAGTCAATTTTAAGCCTAATTCTCTGAAGGCCCTATTCGATATTGTTGCAGGACAAGATATCAAGCTGAAGACATCTGATTTACAAACCCCATTTCCAGAAAAGTTGGGATATTTTCCAAAACGCAATAAAAACAAGAATCTGTGATATGCTAATTCACGTGAACCTTTCTTTAACTGACAAAAGTACAGAGAAAAGATTTTCAATACTTTTACTGACCAATTTAATTGTATTTTGTAAACATACACAAATTTAGAATTTGATGGCTGCAACACACTCAACAAAAGTTGGGACAGAGGCATGTTTACCATGGTGTTACATCACCTTTCCTTTTAATAACACTTTTTAATCATTTTGGAACTGAGGATACTAATTGTAGTAGGTTTGCAATTGGAAATTTTGTCCATTCTTGCTTGATATAAGACTTCAGCTGCTCAACAGTCCGTGGTCTCCGTTGTCTGATTCTCCTCTTCATGATGCGGCATACATTTTCAATAGGAGATAGATCTGGACTGGCAGCAGGCCAGTCAAGCACACGCACTCTGTGTCTACAAAGCCACGCTGTTGTAGCCCGTGCAGAATGTGGTCTGGCATTGTCCTGCTGAAATAAACATGGATGTCCCGGGAAGAGACGTCGCCTTGATGGCAACATATGTCTCTCTAAAATCCTAATATACGCCTCAGAGTCCATGGTACCTTCACATACATGCAACTCACCCATGCCGTGGGCACTGATGTACCCCCATACCATCACAGATGCCGGCTTTTGCACCTCTCGCTGATAACAATCTGGATGGTCGTTTTCATCTTTGGCACGGAGAACTCGACGCCAGTTTTTTCCGAAAACTAGCTGAAATGTGGACTCATCTGACCACAGCACATGGTTCCACAGTCTTTCGGTTCATCTGAGATGAGCTCGGGCCCAGAGAACTCGCTGGCATTTCTGCATAGAGTTGATGTATGACTTCCTCCTTGCGTAATACAGTTTCAAGTTGCATTTCTGGATGCAGCGACGGACTGTGTTGAGTGACAATGGTTTTCCGAAGTACTCCCGAGCCCAGGTGGCTATAATTGTCACAGTAGCATGACGGTTTCTTAGGCAGTGCCGACTGAGAGCTCGAAGATCACGCACATTCAACGGTGGTTTCCAACCTTGCCCTTTACGCACTGAGATCTCTCTGAATTCTCTGAATCTTTTCATAATATTATGTACTGTAGATGTTGAAAGACCTAAATTCTCTGCAATCTTGTGTTGAGAAATGTTCCTTTTGAACTGACTAACAATTCTCTCACGAATCTTGGCACGAAGGGGTGAGCCACAACCCATCCTTGCTTGCAAAGACTGAGCCTTTGATGGACGCTACTTTTATACCCAGTCATGATACCTCACCTGCTACCAATTAGCCTGCTTAATGTGGAGTCTTCCAAACCGGTGTTACTTGAATATTCTGTGCACTTTTCAATCTTATTTTAACTCTGTCCCAACTTTTGTTGAATGTGTTGCAGCCATCAAATTCTAAATTTGTGTATGTTTACAAAATACAATTAAGTTGGTCAGTAAAACTATTGAAAATCTTTTCTTTGTACTTTTGTCAGTTAAATAAAGGTTCACGTGAATTAACATATCACAGGTTTTTGTTTTTATTGCATTTTGGAAAATATCCCAACTTTTCTGGAAATGGGGTTTGTACATATTTTGGCCTTTAGCTCTCTTATAGCTAGGAGTGTGCTTTTGTTTAAATGGAAAGATGTTTCTCCTCCTACTCATGCTCAATGGTTATGCGGTGTTATGTCATGCTTAGATTTAGAGAAGATTCGTTGTTCAATTTCTGAATCTCGTCAAGACTTTCACACATTGTGGGGACCCTTTCTGAATTATTTTCAAAACTTTCAAAACCCTCAATTCGTTGTTTAAATTTAGATGTTGGCTATTATTAATTTTTATTATACAAGAAGGTATTTTACCTTTTTTCCCCTTAATAAACAGCTTCGGTCTTGGTAGGAGTTAGACTTTTTTTGGTAATAAATTACTATATTTAAATATAACTTTGACTAGCCTACATGAATACAGGGTAATGAGATTGTTACTACGAATAGATATAATGTAATTGGTAGTTTTTTTTAACCTTTATATATACATTCTTGTACTCTGTATTCTTCTATGTAGAAATTAATAAAAATATTGAAAAAGAGTAAACTATGTAAAAAATAAACTCTGTTTTTAAAACAATGAATAATTTTGATTGTATTGCTCACCAGCAGTTTTGGTCGCAGTGTTGAGACCCAAATATACACAACAGGACAGTGCTTAAAGTTCAGCCCTGAAAAATTCCGAGAAAGGCCATTTATCCCAATAAATCCTCCATTGCTAAATACCTTCCAGTCTTTTTAACCATATCATGAAAAATAGGTCAGTTTTGGTGATCAAGGAAGAAAAATGTGGGATATCATTTGTTCACCTTCAATAGTCTCTCTAGAGAGACGAATAGAAGCTGCTGACCTTTCATCAGAACTTCTTTGTAATTTCTGGTTTTGGTTTCAAATGATTATTATAGGAAAACTCTAAAACAGCACTTAAATCCATCAGTACTTACTGGTACCACAGTTTTAAATTCCTTACCATCAAGAAGCTTTTGAATAATGTTTCAGGGTTTTGAGTGGAAACAGATGAATAACACAAAATTCTTAAAATAGCTCTTCAATATCCTAAAATCCCTTAACGCTACCCTGCTTTTACATTCAGCGGGATTCCACATCCATTTCCATGTTTAGAACTGCATCGACAATACTTGCAATAAACAATCATTAATACATATCAAAGCATATCCAATATGCTCCGTTAAATCTTGTTGCAAAATATAGACATTTGTCTTCATCTACATTTAAATGAGGATACTTCAGTATTATTGTATGCCAGTGAATGATTCTGCATATTATCAAGAATTTATTTCCTGCATTCATCTAGGCTGATTTGATTTCTTTCAGATTTCTACCCTTCTACACCTCAATTTTCTGTTTTCACTTGGATTTTACTTCATTTTCTTGGTGCAAGTTTCTAGCCTAGAGCATTTGCTACATCATTTTTATTTTGGTGTTAAAGCAATTTAACACCATTGTGACTATTGTGGGTCACCAATTTACTGTTGATGAAAGTCACATAAAGTGTGAGAACTTAATTACAAGGGTCTCAGAAAAGTGATGCTGGCTTTCCCCGTGTAGTGTCTCACAGAAACTGATAGCTGCAAGTTCTCCCGACCGTTGACATTTAGTTCAGTTGGGAGAACCTCTTCTGCTACTTCCCAATGTGATATACCACAGAAGAAGCAACATTCTTCCAGATATAGGAGTGTTTCTACAGGAAATATGGATGCAGTGCTGATGGGAGAAGAATTGGGAATTATGTCCAGAGGATCAGAGGAACGTAGCAATGCTAAAGAAGAGTATCTGCTGAGGATGTGTTTGTTATACTTGGGAGCCACAAAAATCCTCTTTGGTCTGGATCTAGACTTCCCAGGCAGAGAAGTTCCAGAAATGTCTCTACAAAGACTTGAGTGCAGTTGAAGAATGTTTGAATATAGGCTGAAGGAAAAACCGATGAAGTACAGAGCCTGGATGTCATCCCTAACGCAGAAGTGAGCAGAAGACTGTGATGTGTACCAGAGATTGGAAGCAGCAATGATCTTGAGGTTGGAAACTGAAAATAACCACAATTCTAAACATGATGAACAAAGTTCCCATGAGGATACATTCGAGCTTACTGGCCGTAGCAGATCTCAGTGAAAGCAAAGAAGGCAGTTCAGAAGCTTAAGTTTAGATTGAATTACTGCTGTGCAGAATACCACCCCAGGAATTATTTTGAAACCCCAGTCACCAGTGACTTCACCTTTCCACAGTGCTTCCATTCCGACCTTTTTATTCTTGGTCTCTCTCACTGTTCCAGGTTCAAGGAATTAGCATCTTATCATCCAACTCAAAATTGTTACAGTCCTTAAGGCTCAACAATGAATTCAACAATTTCAGATAATTACTTTTCCATTTTGTATTAGACCAGTTTTGAGAAATAGCCATCAATCTGTAAAATTGACCCAACACACACAAAATGCTGGTGGAACGCAACAGGCCAGGCAGCATCTATAGGAAGAGGTACAGGCGACGTCTCAGCCCAAAACATCGACTGTACCTCTTCCTATAGATACTGCCTGGCCTGCTGCATTCCACCAGCATTTTGTGTGTGGTGCTTGAATTTCCAGCATCTGCAGATTTCCTCGTGTTTGCGATTGTAAAATTTACCCAGTGTTTCTATCTCTCCAGATGCTGTCAGACCTGTTAATTCAGCCAGAAGGAACCATAGCATTAAGCCAATGACTGCTAGGATGGGAAACAGCTCCTTGCACCAGGCTATGAGACTACTAAAGTCCACGTCGCCACCCAGGTCTCATCATGTATAAAGTGCTAGTAGCATTATACTAACAACACACATCAAAGTTGCTGGTGAACGCAGCAGGCCAGGCAGCATCTCTAGGAAGCAGTACAGTCGACGTTTTAGGCCGAGACCCTTCGTCAAGATTAACTGAAGGAAGAGCTAGTAAGAGATTTGAAAGTGGGAGGGGGAGGGGGAGATCCAAAATGATAGGAGAAGACAGGAGGGGGAGGGATGGAGCCAAGAGCTGGACAGGTGGTTGGCAAAAGGGGTATGAGAGGATCATGGGACAGGAGGCCCAGGGAGAAGGAAAAGGGGGAGGGGGGAGAAAACCCAGAGGATGGGCAAGGGGTATAGTGAGATGGACAGAGGGAGAAAAAGGAGAAAGAGAAAAAGAATGTATTTATATAAATAAATAACAGATGGGGTACGAGGGGGAGGTGGGGCATTAGTGGAAGTTTGAGAAGTCAATGTTCATGCCATCAGGTTGAAGGCTACCCAGACGGATTATAAGGTGTTGTTCCTCCAACCTGAGTGTGGCTTCATCTTTGCAGTAGAGGAGGCCGTGGATAGACATATCAGAATGGGAATGGGATGTGGAATTAAAATGTGTGGCCACTGGGAGATCCTGCTTTCTCTGGCGGACAGAGCGTAGGTGTTCAGCAAAACGATCTCCCGGTCTGCGTCAAGTCTTGCCAATATATAGAAGGCCACATCGGGAGCACTGGACGCAGTATATCACCCCAGTCGACTCACAGGTGAAGTGTTGCCTCACCTGGAAGGACTGTCTGAGGTCCTGAACGGTGGTGAGGGAGGAAGTGTAAAGGCATGTGTAGCACTTGTTCCGCTTACAAGGATAAGTGCCAGGAGAGAGATCGGTGTGGAGGGATGGGGGGGACGAATGGACAAGGGAGCCACCTAGGGAGCGATCCCTGCGGAAAGCCGCGGGGGGGGGGTAAGATGTGCTTAGTGGTGGGATCCCGTTGGAGGTTGCAGAAGTTACAGAGAATAATATGTTGGACCCGGAGGCTGGTGGGGTGGTAGGTGAGGACCAGGGGAACCCTATTCCTAGTGGGGTGGCGGGAGGATGGAGTTAGAGCAGATGTGCATGAAATGGGGTAGTGGAGGAAGGGAAGCCCCCTTCTTTAAAAAAGGACATTTCCCTCGTCCTTGAATGAAAAGTCTCACCCTGAGAGCAGATGTGGCGGAGATGGAGGAATTGCGAGAAGGGGATGGCATTTTTGCAAGAGACAGGGTGAGAAGAGGAATAGTCCAGATAGCTGTGAGATTGCTGGAATTTCCAGCATCTGCAGAATTCTTCGTGTCTGTAGTAGCACTATACTGTTTACTTTTTAACTTGTGTCATAAAGGCACCTTATGCTAAGTGTCAATATTCTGGAATATATTTTATTATTTGTTTATGTATTTGTGATGATATTACTTTATGTGTTGTGTGTGAGTTAAATGTACTGTCTTGTGCACATTGGTCAAGAAGAATGTTGTTTTGTTTGGCAGTATACACAGATACTGTTGAATGGCAATAAACTCACACTTGAACTCGAACCTTCCTTTTTCAGAATTACAATGACTTTAGTGTTCTGTATATCAGAAATACAACATTGTCTGTTTTTAATTATTTTCCTATTCCTCAGTCTTCATTTATCTCCCTCTATTTTTGCCACTTCCTTCCAAATAGGTGACCCTTGATTAACAAGGATTCAACACCTGCTCTTAGACAGCACCATCACATCAGTCTTTCTCCCTTGGTTGCAACCCTATCACAGATCTTTGTACTCTCGGCCTCTTCCCCTTTTCTGCAATTTAGAACATGTATTTTTTTTTGAGCTCTGATGAAGGCACATGGATCTGAGACAGTAACTTTGTTACATCCTCTCCGGGAATGCTGACTGACCTACTGAGTGTTTCCAGCAGTTTATGTACTGTATGTACATCATATTTCCAGCATCTGCAGTTTTTTTCTGATTCAGCCATTAATATTTTATTTAGTGCCAGGTATTAGAGTGTGTAACGCTAAAACCAGAGCCCATCCAAATCCAGGAAAGCCCGGGAATTTATAAACCTGACCCGAACAAATTGTCAAGTCCCCCCGGTACTTAAATACTCAACAGGTCTATTAGCATCCATAGAGACACAAACATTGGGTTAGTTTTATAAACTGATGACAGTTTATGAAAATTGGAAGAGTAACTATCTGAAAAATAGGTTATCTAGGGTCAATTTGACTAAGCAGATTAGCAGAGGCGTATTCCTACAGTGGACACCACGTGTAATCAGTAATTGTGTCTGGGATGAGTACAGATAAATGAACTTGTGTTTTAATAATGAAACAAGAAGTGAGACTTAAAAATACATATCAGCACTTGTACAATAAAGTGACATTCAGAGCTGGAAGAGTTGGAGACCATGGCCATTAGCAACCACACAGATACCGAAGGGTAAATCATTCTCCAATCAGACGTCAGCATGGTATAATGTCTGCAAGGTCAAGGTTCCAATCCTCAAGCAGCATTACAGCTCAGGGTTCGGAGTTCAACTGTGACACCATCTGTAAGGAGTTTGTACGTCCTCTCAATGAACACGGGGGTTAACCTGGGTGCTCTGGTTTTCTCCCACATTCCAAAGATGTAGGTTAATTTGTCATTGTAAATTGTCCTTCGATTAGGTGGGTTACTGGGTCACAATAGTCCCCTGACATAAGACCATAAGACATTGGCAAACAAAGAAAATCTGCAAATGCTGGAAATCCCAGCAGCGCCAGGAACTCAGCAAGCCAGGCAGCAGCTATGGAGAAGAGTAAAGTCGACGTTTCAGATCGAGACTTTTCATCAAGACTAAAGAAAAGAAGATGAAGGGTAGAGTTAAAAGGTGGGAGGTTGAGAGAGAGAAACACAAAGTGATAGGTGAAACCGGGATGGGGAGGGGTGAAGTAAAGTACTGGGAAGTAGATTGGTGAAAGAGATGCAGGGCTGGAGAAGGGGGAGTCTGTTAGGCGAGGACAGAAGGCCATGGAGGAAAGAAAAGGGGGGAGGAGCACCAGAGGGAGGCAAAGGGCAGGCAAAGAGATGATGTGAGAAAGGGAAAAGGGGATGGGGAATGTTGAAGGAGAGATGGAGCTATTACTTCAAGTTTGAGAGATCGATGTTCATGCTGTCATGTTGGAGGACATAAGACATTGGAGCAGAATTAGGCCAAATGACACCTCTTTAATTGTTCAAGGGACTTCCCCATCACACTCCTGCTTCTCCATATGCAGTAGTGGAAGGAGACTATACTGTGGTACTTCTCCACTGAGCTTCAGCATTGGTTACACGTAGCTTCAGTGTGACCTGAAGTACATACACCTGCAAATCAAACTGCACAAATCGGCAGCATTCCTTTACAGATTCCTCTCTGTGCTGGAAGACCAAAAAGCCTTGGGCAAACAAACAGCATCCTTCACCAAGTTGATGATTGTCCAGCAACACCTGATGTCTGTCTTTGTTTAGGGTATATTGCCAGGAATAGCCCACTGATCAGTGAGTTCTCTGTTGGGGATGAACCAGGATATGAACCCTTCTAACCGTTTCCATACTTCTGTATACAGTGCTAGGACAGCATTGAATGCTGACTATAGCGGAGAAGGAAGAAATTTTAGCTGCAGTCAGTCAATCAGACCCCTGTAAGAGTTAACATGGGCAAATGGAGGCCTGCAACTGGGGCAGTTGTAACACTGTTTCTGCTTTTAAATGATATGAATTCAGAGTACTGATGATACAAATATTATGTAAGTTTTTGTGATTTCTGTCTTAGTGAAAAAAAGTAACGTATTTATTTATTTAGTATGACTTTAATCCAACCAAAGACTGAAGACTTTCACATCCCCCTCAGTGCTACTAGATTACATGCAACCTGTGTCATGTTGGTTTCAGATCAAGTAGCTAGGCTTCACTGGTTTTGGCTCTTTAGCCTTGATGAACTTTCCACTTTCACTAGGGCTCCTTAAGGATTATTCATGCACAGATCTTATCAAGGCCTGGTTCAAAACAGAGCAAAACCACTGTAATCTAGAAGTGAGCAGCCATAACCCTCAAACAACAATGGAAACCAAAGTTTCATGATGTGACAGTCAGACAAATATTATAACAAGGGGCAATCATTGTCATCTCATCTTTGGAAAATAACTTCTTTTGCTCCTGTTTAAACCAAAGCTGTTTATGTGGACAGTATAAACCTGGTGAATTTCCTTACTGTCAGTTCAATTTCTATGTTACAGCTTTACTGTAGTGCTTTAGTCAAAGGTGTAGCTGGGTACTGTCACAAAATACATCATGAGGTTGTAGTGTTCAGTAACTGAGATATCAATTACTGACACTACTGAAATAATGCAGAAAAAAGTCTGCAAATTTCTCGTTAAGAAGGAAAGCAAATGTTCACAATAACAGAACCTCCTTCAGTGTTTTCCAAGAAATATGACATTTAGCTGACATCGCTGATATATAACAAAAGCTGCACAAATTGCATGTACATCATAATCTACCAAACTAACCTGGCGAGCTAAATTATTAAGTCCATGCTTGGAAGGGTTGTATTTTGGTCCATCGAGAAGCAGATTTTGTAAGTCTGCTTTCATTCCATGCATTCTTACATTCTCATATTTCATTTTGGGGCCAAATATAGACACATGCAAGGTTTAAATAGAGATTCTACACTACATTATAATTTTTGTTTAGCAGCATGCCAGACTTTTCTAAATATCTATAGCAATATTTTACATTCTTTATTTGAAGCTGCTGAAAAATTTACATATACTTCCAATGTATCTGACATAGAATGAACATATTTTCCAGGGAGAGACCGGTCTCATTTGCCCATATCCAAACAGTGAAAATGGAGACTGACTGTTTTTCTGGGTATATTTGTGCAGAAGTCAAGCACTTTTCCATGTATGTTGCTCTAACAGCCTGACAAGTCATTGGTTTGAAATGTTCTTGCCAGAGAGTGTTCCTCTCAGTGAAGAATTCTAACCCCATCATTGAGCACATCTACACAGAGCATTGTCGAGGAAAGCAACATCTAGCTTCAGTGACCCCCACAACCCAAGGCATGCTCTCTTCTTGCTGCTGCCATCAGGAAGAAGGTATAAGAGCCTCAGGACTCATGCCACCAGCTTCAGGAACAGTTACAACCCCTCAGCCATCAGGCTCTTGAATCAGTGGGGATAACTTCAGTCAACTTCACTTGCCCCATCACTACAGCACACAAGCTATGGACTCACTTTCAGGGACTCTTCTTCTCATGTTCTCGATATGTATGTATTTATTTATTTATTTATTATTTGTATTTGTACAGTTTGTTGTCTTTTTCACACTGGTTGAATGCCCAGTTGGTGCAATCTTTTTATTGATTTTATGATGGTTATTTTTCTGTTATGGATTTATTGAGTATGCCCACAAGAAAACGAATCTCAGGTTTGTATATGGTGACATAAATGTACTTTGATAATACATTTACTCGGAACTTTGAATCTTTGAACTTTGTTTTGCAATTTCCAACTGATGATTCCTAAGCTATTACCTGAAGCACTGTAGAACTTCCAGCTTGGTATTTGATACCATGACTAATACAGAGGGGTGACTGAATTGTGGACTTCCATCATTAGACATATGATCTCAATCTCTGTAACTCTACACTATGTCTCATGTTGGTTGTTACACAATTCCTGAGCCTGATTGCAATGAACAATAAATTGTAAAAGCTTCTTGTGAGTACGTAGTGTGCAACACAACCCACTATCAGCCTGACCATTGCATAGATTTCCATATCCCATATCTCATTGAATGATGGCCTCCAGTTAGAGATTCATCACCTCAAGATTACTTGTTACGCTCTCTGCTTTCTACATATGACTCCACACTAAGATCAAACTGTATTCATATTAAGCTTCAGGCAAACGACTTCACAAAAAACCTTGTGGTTGTCCTAGGCTGCAGTAGAGGAGAATCATCAAGCTATCTTGATTCCACACAATGTTAAGATGTTTTCCCAATCTCAATCAATTCCTGCATTTGTCTGAGCTCTAAGCTCTATACTTAAACCTCTCTATGCCTCTTTCCATCTTAACACCTAGCTCTTTAACCAGGCTTATGTAATATCTCCTAGAGTCAAATTTTGTTTGATAATGTTCCTATGAGGTTTCTTGGGATATTTTTACTCTATTAAAGGTAATATTTGATGCCAATGCTGTGGTAATACTAGTTATCCTAAATCATATTGTATCTGGTCCCTCACTAATAGGACTGAATATCTTCCAGTTTAAGATGGTGCTGGTGAAGCTCAGTGACTGCTTGCTGGTGGCAAATAAAACAACTATATACGTAATTAAGTAAACAACTAAAATACGTAAGAAAACAACTAAATACGTAATTACTTACACTTCTTCCGCTCAATGATCACTGTAACTTCCCTGTCGGAGCTGAGGTTCTGAACCACCTGTATGACCTGTCTTTTTGCAGTGGGAACAGAAGTCTCAAAGGTGCAGGATGGCTGTGGCGTGGTGTGTACGGGCTTAATCAAGGTGTTGGGGTTTAGGCTGGGGAATGGGGAATGAGCCAATGTTTGGCCTTTCATGGAGCGAACTTGGGGGCAATTCGATTCAGCAGAACCAAGGTGAGGCAAGCGGAGGTGATGGAGAGTCAAGACAGCGGGGCCCACACCCATGCCTGAGAGAGAGGAAAGACACAAGGTTTGATCAATTTAAGTGCCGAGCTGAACTGGAAAAGTTGGGTACGGGTTGAATTGAGGTGATGGCGCACCAGCCCAAGAGCATATTGAAGCAGCAGGGTCCAGGTCTGAGAGCAAGGTCTGGACAATATAACTGCCAGGCCAGATTGAAAAGGACAGTCAGGGCTGGAGGCGAGGCACAGTCTGTTTCAAATCGCTGCTCCATGAGGTTTACTTGCCTCCGCGCTGAACTTCAACTTGTTGCTCTGTGAGGTTTACTCATCGCTGCACTGAACTGTGGCTGTGGCCTGCAACTATCACAGTGCAAGCTCACTTTTGTTAACGTTAGTTCTGAATACTATTGGCTTACTGTTATTGTTTGCCCTTTTTCTTCTTTTTTTCTCTGCACGTTAGGTGTTTGATAATATTCTTTTGTTTTAATTGGCGTTATTGGGTTTCTTTGTTTTGAAGCTGCCTGTAAGGAGACGAATCTGAAGGATGAATAATACACTTTGATAACAAACGTACTTTGACTTTAAATATAGCACTATCCGTTGTGGCTATCCCTCGAGGTCGAGGATGATGGTTTACGTTCTGAAGAAGTGGCCCACACAGTGAGGACACCCGTGCGTGTATTTGTTTAACGTGTACTTGATGTTGCACCCCAAGAAGCACACGATACTTCACAAATCAACCAACTGATTCCAATGGCATGGAAACCACGACGACTGGAGCTGATGGATTTGTTGCAGCCTTCATCCGCCTTCACAGCCGTTGAGTTCGAAGTGACTTCATCCGCCTGTTCCACCGTTGAGGTCTTGGTTGGATTGTTCCTTGTCAGGGTCCTCACCCTCGATCTTACCGCCATGGGTGACCCTACGGAGCATAGCTCCAGACAGCATCACTCCTGGACCACACAAGCTTCTCCACTGCGACAAGGTGACAATCCATGGAGAAGACAGCATTATAGAGCTATAGACTATGTTGAAATACCCAAAACACCCGAAGATTCCAGAAACATCACTGAAGATGCGTCCAGAGGCATCAGTAGATGCATGTACACAGCTAGGAAAACTTTTTTACAAAATACTAATTACTTATTTAAATGTATATTGCCTTCTCTATTTACAAATTAAGACTTAAAATTGAATTTAAAATATCATGATTTTAGTAGTCAGAAGCAGAACCAAATAGCAAGTTCAGCGGAAGCATCCACTTTTGTGATACCAGAGACATGAGGCACATGTGGCAGGGAATTCACAGGATTACGTCTACTCTGTGTGTCAGTGACCAGGATGCCTCACTCCCTGAGAGGCTGAATGTCTTTTATGCCCGGTTTGATGCTCAGAATCAAAATACTGGCGAGGAAGGCACCTGTCCCCCACGGCCAGAGTTTGTTATTTATGCGTGATTTATATGTAGATTTTATCCTTACCTTCATAAGTTATCACTTGTTATGATGTTATGTGTATTACTGTGCTTTCCGCCATGGTTTGAAGAAATGTTGTCTAATTTCTATATACATTATATGGTTATATACGTTATATACATGTATATAGTTAAATAATTGTAAACTTGACTTGACTAGTTGCCAGGAGTGCCTTGGAATACAAGTAACAAAGACACTGATGAAGGTTTCAGCTGCAGATAAGATAATGCAGGTGCAGAGTTGGTCAAAGTCAGAAAGATGGAAATAGGAGAATGAGGAGGTGAAAACTGAGAATAACTTTTTGATATAAATCAGATATAATATGCAGATTTTTAAAGGAACCATGGACCTGGATTAGACTATTCAAATTTAAGGGCATTTTGGCTATTTAATTACACTAAATATTAAATGCTACCATTGGACAGAAGGTACAGAAACCTTGAAGTCCCACACCACCAGGTTCAAGAAAAGTTATTTTCCTTCAACCATTCAATTCTTGAATCAACCAATAAAACCCTTATCACTACAGTTTTGCAACAGTATGACCACTTTGATCACTTTACACTAAAATGGACTTTTTTTAATCCCAATTATGTTCTTTCTTGTAAAAATGGTATACAATTATTGTTTAAATTAAGTTTTTCTTGTGAATCCTCCTTCTATGATGTTATGTGCCTGTGATGCTTCTGCAAATAAGATTTTCACTTGTTATATATAAACATATACTTGTGCACATGACAATAAACATGACTTTGACTTCAACTTTAGTCTGATCTGTACCTTAACTCCATTCACCAGCTTTTGTTCCACAGCTTAAAACCCAAACTCTTACAAAATTTCAAAGTTACTGGTGAATGCAGCAGGCCAGGCAGCAACTCAAACTGTGACCCCTCGTTCTGGACTTCCCCAACATCGAGAACAATCTTCCTGCATCTAGCTTGTCCAATCCCTTTAGGATTTTATACGTTTCAATCAGATCCCCCCTCAATCTTCTAAATTCCAACGAGTACAAGCCTAGTTCATCCAATCTTTCTTCATATGAAAGTCCTGCCATCCCAGGAATCAATCTGGTGAACCTTCTTTGTACTCCCTCTATGGCAAGGATGTCTTTCCTCAGATTAGGGGACCAAAACTGCACACAATACTCCAGGTGTGGTCTTACCAAGGCCTTGTACAACTGCAGTAGTACCTCCCTGCTCCTGTACTTGAATCCTCTTGCTATGAATGCCAGCATACCATTCGCCTTTTTCACTGCCTGCTGTACCTGCATGCCCACTTTCAATGACTGGTGTATAATGACACCCAGGTCTCGTTGCACCTCCCCTTTTCCTAATCGGCCACCATTCAGATAATAATCTGTTTTCCTATTTTTGCCACCAAAGTGGATAACTTCACATTTATCCACATTAAATTGCATCTGCCATGAATTTGCCCACTCACCCAACCTATCCAAGTCATCCTGAATCCTCTTAGCATCCTCCTCACAGCTAACACTGCCGCCCAGCTTCGTGTCATCCGCAAACTTGGAGATGCTGCATTTAATTCCCTCATCCAAGTCATTAATATATATTGTAAACAACTGGGATCCCAGCACTGAGCCTTGCGGTACCCCACTAGTCACTGCCTGCCATTCTGAAAAGGTCCCATTTATTCCCACTCTTTGCTTCCTGTCTGCTAACCAATTCTCTATCCACATCAATACCTTACCCCTAATACTGTGTGCTTTAAGTTTGCACACTAATCTCCTGTGTGGGACCTTGTCAAAAGCTTTTTGAAAATCCAAATATACCACATCCACTGGTTCTCCCCTATCCACTTTACTGGTTACATCCTCAAAAAATTCTATGAGATTCGTCAGACATGATTTTCCTTTCACAAATCCATGCTGACTTTGTCCGATGATTTCACTGCTTTCCAAATGTGCTGTTATCACATCTTTGATAACTGACTCCAGCAGTTTCCCCACTACCGACGTTAGGCTAACCGGTCTATAATTCCCTGGTTTCTCTCTCCCTCCTTTTTTAAAAATTGGGGTTACATTAGCCACCCTCCAATCCTCAGGAACTAGTCCAGAATCTAACGAGTTTTGAAAAATTATCACTAATGCATCCACTATTTCTTGGGCTACTTCCTTAAGCACTCTGGGATGCAGACCATCTGGCCCTGGGGATTTATCTGCCTTCAATCCCTTCAATTTACCTAACACCACTTCCCTACTAACATGTATTTCGCTCAGTTCCTCCATCTCACTGGACCCTCTGTCCCCTACTATTTCTGGAAGATTATTTATGTCCTCCTTAGTGAAGACAGAACCAAAGTAATTATTCAATTGGTCTGCCATGTCCTTGCTCCCCATAATCAATTCACCTGTTTCTGTCTGTAGGGGACCTACATTTGTCTTTACCAGTCTTTTCCTTTTTACATATCTATAAAAGCTTTTACAGTCAGTTTTTATGTTCCCTGCCAGTTTTCTCTCATAATCTTTTTTCCCCGTCCTAATTAAGCCCTTTGTCCTCCTCTGTTGAACTCTGAATTTCTCCCAGTCCTCAGGTGAGCCACTTTTTCTGGCTAATTTGTATGCTTCTTCTTTGGAATTGATACTATCCCTAATTTCTCTTGTCAGCCACGGGTGCACTACCTTCCTTGATTTATTCTTTTGCCAAACTGGGATGAACAATTGTTGTAGTTCATCCATGCAATCTTTAAATGCTTGCCATTGCATATCCACCGTCAATCCTTTAAGTGTCATTTGCCATAACAGATGGGGTACGAGGAGGAAGTGGGACATTAGCGGAAGTTTGAGAAGTCAATGTTCATGCCATCAGGTTGGAGGCTACCCAGACGGAATATAAGGTGTTGTTCCTCCAACCTGAGTGTGGCTTCACCTTTACAGTAGAGGAGGCCGTGGATAGACATGTCAGAGTGGGAATGGGATGTGGAATTAAAATGTGTGGCCACTGGGAGATCCTGCTTTCTCTGGCAGACAGAGCGTAGGTGTTCAGCAAAACAATCTCCCAGTCTGTGTCGAGTCTTGCCAATATATAGAAGGCCACACCGGGAGCACCGGACGCAGTATATCACCCCAGCTGACTCACAGGTGAAGTGTCGCCTCACCTGGAAGGACTGTCTGGGGCCCTGAATGTTGGTAAGGGAGGAAGTGTAAGGGCATGTGTAGCACTTGTTCTGCTTACAAGGATAAGTGCCAGGAGGGAGATCAGTGGGGAGGGGTGGGGGGGTCGAATGGACAAGGGAGTCGCGTAGGGAGCGATCCTTGCGGAAAGCTGGGGGGGGAGGGAAAGATGTGCTTAATGGTGGGATCCTGTTGGAGGTGGCGGAAGTTACGGAGAATAATATGTTGGACCTGGAGGCTGGTGGGGTGGTAGGTGAGGACCAGGGGAACCCTATTCCTAGTGGGGTGGTGGGAGGATGGAGTGAGGGCAGACGTGCATGAAATGGGGGAGATGCGTATAAGAGCAGAGTTGATAGTGGAGGAAGGGAAGCCCCTTTCTTTAAAAAAGGAGGACATCTCCCTCATCCTGGAATGAAAAACCTCATCCTGAGAGCAGATGCGGCGGAGACGGAGGAATTGCGAGAAGGGGATGGCATTTTTGCAAGAGACAGGATGAGAAGAGAAATAGTCCAGATAGCTGTGAGAGTCAGTAGGCTTATAGTAGACATCAGTAGATAAGCTGTCTCCAGAGACAGAGACAGAAAGATCTAGAAAGGGGAGGGAGGTGTCGGAAATGGACCAGGTAAACTTGAGGGCAGGGTGAAAGTTGGAGGCAAAGTTAATAAAGTCAATGAGCTCAGCACGCGTGCAGGTAGCAGCACCAATGCAGTCGTCAATGTAGCGAAGGAAAAGTGGGGGACAGATACCAGAATAGGTACGGAACAGGTATATTCCGTACCTATTCTGGTATCTGTCTGTGGAACAATTTATGTTCCGTACCTATTCTGGTATCTGTCCCCCACTTTTCCTTAACTGGAGGTGAATTTGGAGAAAGAATTGTTTTTTTAGTGGGTTCTATCTCTGCATTATTTACTGGATATTTGTGTACTATACCCGTAAACAAAGTCAGGGAGAATTTGCATAAAGTCAGACTTTTGTAAGTCAGGTCTTTCATAAACCCTGGAATGGCCTGTAGCTACAATGGAACTGAGAGGATTTCTGGTTTACCAAAAATGTAGCTTATAGGAGAGAAAGGATCACAAACATCAGTGATTTTGAGGAAATGTAAACAAATTATTGGAGTGAACTGATTAACGAAACTGCTTTCCTACGGGATTATATTTTCTGTTAATATCAGTTGTATTATACAGCAATCCTCATTCAAAGTAAAAAGAATAAGCTCTTCATTGATTCTCCATTCAGCCAGAGACTCATTCCACCGAGATGCAGCACTGAGCGTCATAGGAAGTTAATCCTGCCTGTGGCCATCAAACTTTACAACTCCTCCCTTGGAGGGTCAGACACCCTGAGCCAATAGGCTGGTCCTGGATTTATTTCATAATTTACTGGCATAATTTACATGTTACTATTTAACTATTTATGATTCTATTACTATTTATTATTTACGGACAGCTGTAACGAAAACCAATTTCCCCCGGGATCAATAAAGTATGACTATGACTATGATTAAAATAGCCCACCTAGTATTAGTTGGTATGGATGTCAACTCCTGCTTCAATCCTTCGTTGTCAATTCCAAGTTCAAGTTTAATAATCATTCAACCATACATGAATATATCCAAATGAAATAGTGTTTCTCTGTGGCCTAGGTGCAAAATGCATTACCAACAGCACACAGCACATTGCATTTAGAACAAACAGCACATATGGTTACGATAGCAGAAAAAATATACAGTCACAAAGAAGAAGCACAATATAGCCCAAGACCCTGAGAGGCATGGCCTGTAAATTGATGTTAAGTTGTCCTGGTTCAGCTTGTTTTTTCACCAAGCGTTCACTGGAAGGATGACAAAGATGGGAAATTTTGCAGATGCTGGAAATCCGATGAAGGGTCTCCGTCTGAAACATCGACTGTTTACTATTTCCATAGATGCTGCCTGGCCTGCTGAGTTCCCTCAACATTTTGCATGTGTTGCACTGGAAGGATATAACGAGCGAGCATTGGAGAGCAGCACTGATGGGAGGGGACAGCCCCCCAACCCAGTACGATTCAGGCATTCCCACAGAGCACTCTGCTCTCTCCCACATCGCTTCCGCTGTCTCCTTCCCTGGGCAGCTGGAAACAGGTGATCCTGCAGCATGAAAGCATAGTCCATGCCACAAGTGAGGCAACGCAGTGTCAGTTGTGCCAATGAGCCAGGGAAGAGATCTTGCAGTATTCTACATCACCAATGTCCAACATGGTCTTGGAATCAGAATAAAAATGTCCAAAACAATCATTTGTACTGTATGCCGCCTCATAGCTCCAACACTATCGGGCAACTGGCTGATGCAGTAGACCTGCTGTACTTGATGTTATTAGTAACCACAGTTTCTTGGAATTGTAAAGACATAAAGGATGAAAAATTATACCTTTGATTGGACCCGGACCCCGAGCACGCCACCATCTCACTGGAAGATCAGTACAGGTATGAGCGTAGGTGACTGGGAAATGCCCACAAATAATCATTCAACTTACATATATTTTGCATATGCCTATTACACGTATCCCTCCAAAGATTCTCAAATATACATCTCTGCATGTGCATCTGTCCTGGTATAAAGTAAGATCAGAGAGGAAAAAAAAACATCAAGCAATCAAGAACATACATCACAACTGGTTCACGTCGATTTAGTGATAAAATTGTCAAAAATGCATTGGTTTGGAAGTTTGCCAGCTCTGTGGTCATAAACCATTTTTTTCTAAACAGTAGAAAAGTAAATTGTCTTAGCTTGATATTCATTGGAAAATGCCCATTTCTGGTCTCCTTATATGAATGGTTTAATAACTGGGATTGTTCTGCAGAGATTCGGAAGAGATGGAAGTTTGCTGACAATGCCCTTGAAGCAGTCAGGTGTGTTTCATATTGTTCACTGAGATAGAAGTGTCTGGTAGAAAATACCTCAAATATGTGAAGCATGAAGGATCAAAGAACTGCAACAGAAGAATCTCAGTGTTGAATATGATGCATTTATTACATCAAAGAGTGTAGCCTACAGTTATTCAGTGTAAATTTTGGTATCAAAGGTTCCATTACTTTGTATTATGCATCTTGCTAATTACAATTTCAAAACTGAACAGTTTTCCCACAGTCACATAATATTTATTAAGAAATCACTGAGAGAAAATATAATGTATATAATTCCATCTAATAAATATTGGCATTGCTATTTTGGTTTCTAATGACTTATGACAACTATGTGCCTTCAATGTGCCTAAGTTGTATTAGGTTTTAATAAAAAAAATCATTACTTTGCCTCTTAGTTTTCAAACCAAACCTATACATTCCAAGCATAGCTTGAGGACAGTTGTACCACATGTAATTTTGACAATCTTTAGACAAAAATAATACTTTTCACTGTTATTGACTATTTTTCACTTTCACTGATCTTTATAAATAATAAAAATAAAAAAAATATAAAAATTCTAGCATTGGCAGATTTTCTCACATTTGTAAAAATAAAAACCAAGTCTCATACTCGTATATTTTGTCTGAATTTAATTGTGAAACCTTGGAAGACGGTTGGCTCGATTAGTATCCAATTGTCAAACTTTACACCTCTGAACAAAAAGTTGCCAGTTTATTTGTAGAATTCGCAAGTGAAGAAGTCCCCTGATGCTGTGCTGCGGTTGTACAGACAGTGTTCCAGAACAGATGCCTAGACATTCGGTCATGCAGCGCTCTGTATTTCAGCATGTTGTAGTTGAAATAGAGCTTTTTATAGAGTGAAATGCAGTATCGATGATATCATGGTCACTTCACATCGCTCCTAAAGTTTGACAACCTGACCCGTTGAACTTGAGCATCTGATGACATCAATACCTGTGCAGTAAATGTTTCTGGGTAAATCTGGCTGTGTTCTCTTAATTCTCTTCAATTGGGCACTGCAGGAGAACTATATTTTAATTGTATAATGCTGTGCTGCATTAAAACTAAGCAAAGTCCCATTTCTTTCATCTTTTCGGACCATGCCTAAGCTATCCACCCCACAGCACTTAGGCACCAATTGCCCAACCCATCATCCCAATCGAAGTTCTAATTACCAGATGACTTATACTTTCCATCCCAACACCTAGGGTTTAATTATTGCTACAGCCCTCAGACTCTGATCAGCTACTGTATCTGACAGTCTTTTCTGTCCAGTTCTGACGACCATATCCTGTTTCCTGGCCTCTGTCCCAGAATAGTGTTGCCTTTCATTCCATATTTCATGGAGAATAATAGTGCATCACAGCTGCTAAATACATGCAAGGTTTTGAGCAGCACATTTACTTAAGCTGCAAAAATATGGTTTGCAGATGTGGTGAAAGGATGTGGTGTATGTGCAGTACTTATTGTGTCAGAAGAGACTTGATAAAACCAGTGCAGTATAAAATTATTCCAAGAAAAGTTTTCCATAATATCAATCAATTATTATTATAAATTGGGTATATACTGCTTAATGTTGACATCATGGCTTCAATATTAACTTGAAGGTAATTCTGCACAGATATCAGTCATCTTTCAGGGATCCCTCAAAACCCATTCACCTCAGCCAGAATTGACATTGACACCTCTACTTTAAAATCAGCCAGCATACTTTCTCTCTGCATCTTCACCAGAAAACAAGCAGGTACCATGGATAGGTGGAAGCTTTAAGTCTCATCTCCCTATCTCTTCTAGTGCCTCTGAAATATCATCCTGCTGCTACGTTATCCAGCTAATCCATTCTTTTAAATTCCTAAGGCCTCACCACTACTTACTCTTTCATCTCCTCCTATCCTTCAATCTACTGCTCCTCCGATTATGCTCTTTATATGAACCCTTGATTTCCTCCACTGATGGCTGGATTTCAGATGGACCCAGTTACCAAGCTCAGGAATTAATTTGGAAGTTTCCCTGCTCTTGTCTTGCAACCCTCCTTTATTATTCCTTAAAAATTCCTACAATTATATGTCTTCACTTATCAAATCTGGGCACGGTCAACAAAGTGAGCATTTATTTGTCACACGTGGTGGTCAATTACCATTTGATCTCTCTCTCCAACTTCTCCCAGTACTCTATTAACTAGATGGCTCTGCAAATATTAGAATCACTTTGGCGTCCCTGGATAATCCATCCATACCTCCATCTCTCTGCAACTTAAAACTGACTTCTTTCTATTTCCCCATCCTGATGAAGGGTCATTCATCTGAAGTTAACCACAGTTTTGACGAAGTAGAGAGGCCACAGAAGGACTTACACAGATTAAGAGAGAGGGCAAGGAAGTTTCAGATGGAATACAGTGTCGGGAAGTGTATGGTCATCCACTTTGGAAGAAGAAATAGAAGGGTAGACTATTTTCTAAATGGAGAGAAAATGCAAAAATCTGAAGCGCATAGTGACTTGCGAGTCATTATGTAGGATTCCCTAAAGGTTAATTTGTAGGTTGAGTCTGTGGTGAGAAAGGCAAATGCAAGTTCAAAGTTCAATGGTCAAAGTAAAATTTATTATCAGAGTACATACATTTCCACAGATCCTGCCTGACCTGTAGGGTGATTCCTGTAATTTTATTATAATATAGCTCTACTTAATTGGCAGAGAATGTCTTGGTTGGCAAATATCTAAGCTTAGACAGCTTTGTCCTTACTATGCTCTCCCTCACCCTTCCCTGACACTATAGATGAAAGAAGAAAGACGTTTCAGCCAGACACAAATAGTGATTGACAGTTAAATCAAGTTTGTTACAGGAATTTAAGTTGGTCTCATAAAAATATTTGAAATACTATTGTGACATGTGTGTTTCCACCATTTGCTAGTAATGAAATCAGAGATATTTTGTAGACTGTTATATGCTGATGACAGCATACATGGACAATGTAATTTTAGACCAATGAGATTAGACCAATATAGGCCATGTTGTGAAATGGCTGCAATCAAATCATCACAGAGTTCAGTTTTAGGGAAAGGCACACACAACAGATACACAAGGTAGCAAATTACTGTTGTTTGTAGTATAAATGCTAACTGCAGAAAAAAAAGTTGTGTTTGCCCTGTTTTATTTATGTTGAATAATTAAGATTGAAAACACAAAGTCGAATCTTACATTAGCTAAACTTCATTTTTGGTCAGAAGGTAATGTATTTCTCACCACTATTTTGATGTCAATTGGATCACAGAGTAGATTTGATTTGTGCCAATATACTGTAGAAGTTAATCTAATAAGCAAAAAAGAGTGAATGATTCAGAGATTCAAAGGTTGAAAGGTTCAAACATTAAAGATTCAAAGTATATTTATTATCAAAGACTTTGTTATATGAGTATTGTTATTTCATGCTCTTTATTTATTGCTATTTATTTATAACTGCTTTTGTACAGTTTGTTTACAGTTAACAGTTCCTGATGTTTAAGTTTATAGTTAATGTTCTATATATTTGCTAAGTATGCTGGCAGAAAAAGAATCTTAGGGTTGTATGTGATGACACGTATGTACTCTGATAATAAATTTTACTTTGACTATTGAACTTTGAACATCACATTTGCCTTTCTCACCATAGACTCAACCTACAAATTAACCTTTAGGGAATCCTACCAATGACTCCCAAGTCACTTGGCGCTTCAGATTTTTGCATTTCCTCTCCATTTAGAAAATAGTCTACCCTTTTATTTCTGCTTCCAAAGTGCATGACCATACACTTCCCGACACTGTATTCCATCTGAAACTTCCTTGCCCTCTCTCCTAATCTGTATAAGTCCTTCTGTGGCCTCTCTACTTCCTCAAAACTATATGCCCCTCCACCTATCTGAATTGTCTGAAAATTTGCAACAAAGCCATTAATTCCATCATCCAAGTCATTGACATACAATGTAAAAAGAAGCGGTCCCAACACAGACCCCTGTGGAACAATACTACATTGGCAGCCAACCAGAAAAGGCTGCCTTTATTCCCACTCTTTGTCTCCAAGGGTTATTTTACTTTCAGCTCTCTAATCAATTCCATTTCATTGCACAACACCCAGCTTGGAATAGCTGATCCCCTAGTGGACTCAACCATGAGCTGCTCTGAAAGGCATCTCATAGGTATTCTAGAAATTCCTTCTCTTAGGATCCTGCACCAACCTGATTTTCCCAATCTACTTCAATATTGAAATCCCCCATGAGTATTGTAACGTTAGTGTTTTGGCATGCATTTTCTATCCCCCGTTGTAATTTGAAGGCCACATACTTACTACTTTTTGGGCGTCTGTGTAAAACTCCCATCGGAGTCTTTTTACCCTTGCCTTTCCTTAGCTCTACCCACAATGATTCAACATCTTCCAACCCTGTGCTGCTTCTTTCTAATGATTTTATTTTCTACCAACAGAGCAATGCCACCCCCTCTACCTACCTGCCTGTCCTTTCCATAGAATGTATATCCTTAGCCATTAAGCTCCCAGCTATTATCTTCTTTCAGTCATGATTTAGTGATGCCTACAACATCATACATACCAATGTAGAACTTGTAGTAACTGTGCTACAAGTTCATCTACCTTATTCTGTATGCTATGCACATTCAAATATAATACCTTTAGTCCTGTATTCACCCTTCTCAATTTTGTCTGCCTTTTACATTACAACTCAACCTTAATGACTGCAGTTTTCCTGTCATCAGCCTCTCCTTGCTTGGAGTCTCATTACGGATTGCCTTTGTTTGTAAACAAACTACCATACTCTCAGCACTATCACTCCAGTTCCCATTCCCCTGCCAAATTAGTTTATACCCTCCTGAACAACTTGAGCAAACTTGCCCACAAAGATATTGGACCTCTTTGGGTTTAGCTGTAACCCAGACCTTCTGTACCTTCCCCAGCAGAGATCCCAATGATCCATAAATCTGAACCCGTGCCCCCTGCACTAGTTTCTCAGCCACACAGTCACCTGCCAAATCATTCAATTCTTACCATCACTGGTGCATGGCACAGGCAGCAATCCAAAGATTACTACCCTGGAGGTCCTGTTTCTCAGCTTTCTTCCTAAGCTCCCTAAAATCTCTCTTTAGAACCTCCTCACCTTGTCTATCTAAATCATTGGTGCCAATATGCACTAAGTCTTTGGGCTGCTCATCCTCCTCACTTTTGAGAATATCATGGACCCGATCTGAGATATTCCTGTCACTGGCACCAGTAAGTCAACATACTAACCGGGTGTCTCTATCGTGCCCACAGAATCTCGATTCTCTTCCTCTGACTATGGAATCTCCTTTCAAAACTGCATTGCTTTTCACCCCTCTCTCTTCTGAGCCACAGCTCTAAACTCAATGACAGAGACACCGTCACTGTATCTCTCCCCCAGTAGGTTGTTCCCCACAACCGTATCTAAAGTTGTGTACTTATTATTGAGGGTGTACTCTGAACTAGATTTACATTAACCTTCCTTCTCCTAGCAATCACCCAGTTACCTGTCTCCTGTAACCTAGGGGTGACTACCTCCCTGTGGCTCCTGTCTATCACCTGGCTCATTCTCCTGAATGAGTTGAGTGTCATCAAACTGCAGCTCCAGTTCCGAAATACGTTCTGTCAGGAGCTGCAGCTCAGTGCATCTGGTGCAGATGTGTTATCTCGGAGAGTGGAGGCCTCCTAGACTCCCCACATCCCACACACAGTACAGTACACTGCCCCTGGTGCCATTCTCACTACACTACTCTGCCCTCACAGATGAGGAATGAAGGGTTAAGAACACAAACAGAAACTTACCAGAGACTTTACCTGACCCAAACCTGATGAGCTAAACCCACTCTAAACACTGGCACACTCAAAGGAATGGCCCCTCCGCTTGCACTTGCGTTATTTTTTTCGCCCTCTTGTTGATTGGTCGCTGCCCAATTCAACGAAACTGCCGCCAAGATCTGCCTTTTAAATCTTGATGGCGTATTGTTCTAAAGCCACGGATTTCCACTGAAGGTTTTTTGACCTCGTGACTTAGTGCATTTATCATCAACTCAATCTTTGCTGTTCTGGATATGTATTTCAAGAGTATGGATTAGGCCAGCAATATTTCTTAGATCTGTCATACCTTTGTGGCTTTCGAAATGTGTAGCATCATTGATACCCTCATTCTAATGCCTTTCCCCTTCTGAGGGTAGATTAAATGGTACTTAAGACAACAAATGAGTGCTGAGTTACAGATGTTTCAAATTCAAACGTATCATGGGGCTACATGGGCCAATTTAGCAAAGCAACACTGTTAAATACGTCTATTAATCATCATCAATAGAAGCACTGTTCTGTTAATCAGATAATCTTTGGCTATTTAGCCCAAAATAGGACGGCTTATTAAATTGATACATCTAACTCTGTTAGGCTGTCAGAAAAGTGGAGTCCTAGATAAAATATCTGATCCTGGATTAATCAAACCTTGTAATTCTGAGGCTACTGCTTTATATTGGATAACAATTCCATGCAATGTCAAAAGACACAACAGACTACCGCACTGTACAGATCACAAAGACATTTGATAAATGTGGAAACGCTTTCCGCATTCAGTCAATGTTTATTCTGTGTCAACAAAATGGAAGGAAAGTGGTACAGGCTCACAACCAGGTCTTGTCTCTCTACTCCCACCTTGGTGTAGACACAGAATCCTTTAGTCTTCTCCAAAGAAGACACTGAGTGCTTGAAGTAACAGCAATTATTTACTGAAATGCATATAATTAAGAATAGTATAATTGAGAGCTAATAGGTTGGAGGGAGGAGCCTGATCATGCAGTGGCAGTGCCTGATCATACTCCTTCCGTTCTTGCTCGTACACATATAATTTAAAGCAGTCCGCCACTCTGGCTGTGTCTTCTGCTGTAAAGCTTTGAAGCCATGAAATTTCTGCTCTGAGCATTTCAGCAAATCTACTTCTCTCTAGTTAAAATTCTAAGACCTCCTAACACCCCTGCTGCCTGATAGGTGCTTTGTGGCATTTTGCATGAAATTACACTGAATTGAGAGTACAGAAAGGTGCAGAAGTTTCATGCCAGTGTTTGTGCTCCATAGGAACTTCCTTCTATCTTATATTCTTCATATATTTCAGTCAATGCCCTCTATTCCTTTCTCCCTCATGTATTTATCTACCATCAAATTCTGAGGTGCCAATGCTATTTGCCTCAGCCACTCCTTCAATTAGAGAGTTCCACTTTGTACCGCACTTCTCTGCTGTACTTATTAATAACCCTCGTATGTTTCTGAGCTCTGTTCTTGGTTGCCCCTGCAAATAGAAACATCTGCAGTATGTTAAAGATGCTGTATTAATGGAGGTTTTTATCCTGGGAGTAGATCTCTTAACTTGATCAGGAGCATTGTGAGTGGTCACATTTTTATATTTAATTGGGAACAACAAGTTCAAAGAATTGTCATGCTAAATATTATGTAAAGAATATGTAGAATTGTTGAATTATGTGATTATAAATGGCAAGTTGCTATTAACTGACTGGAAATAATCCAAAGCAATTAGAAGAATCAAGTTAAATGATTTGGCTTTGAGGCTGGAAAAATATGTTGAAGTCAGATAAGATCTCATAACAGGAAATAAATTAAAGATGAATTTTGATAGGCTGCAGGCATAAGGTAGCAATGATGGGCATACATCGGAAGCCATATATGTCAAGTTAAGTCAGAATCTGAGGAATATAGCTGATCTCTAGGCCTCTTTAAGTTCACACTCAGCATGCCACGGGCCAGCTTTTCCTCATAAATTCTGATGTCTTTATTGCTTCCTATTTTTGTCCAATGACATCTAACTAAGTGCAGAGCAAAATCAATTCTGGGATTGCCTTGGGCTATAAAGTTCAATAATATCCTATGTGGCATTTCTTCTCACTATTCCATAAAGCAAGGAAATAGGTTTAAAAAAGGTTATCGCGCGCACGCGCGCACACACACACACATTTGAGAAGGGAAATATCCAAACTAGACCATGAAGGTGTCATGCCTTGATTCTGTGTCACTTGGTTGGATCTTGTTTCCTAAACTGGATGCCTGACTAATGGGTCTTTGTTTCTAGGGTGGTAAATTGTCTGAACGTACTATTATGTAGAAATTATTCTTTCAGATCAGATGGAAAACCAAATCCCAATCTACCTGTGCAGATGGATGTCAAAGATTTCATGTCAAGTGTCTGAAGCAGAGCACGAGAGTTATATTAGCCAATATTCATCTCAAAGTTAACAAAAAATATCCTACCATGTCATTACTATTTTATTATTTGATAATTTGGTGAAATTGTCCATGTACAGGGAAGTTTTTGCTTGGGTATCTCCATTGCTTGGCAATGTCACGCCTCATCCAGACTGATACGGGAATGGGTTCTGTGCAACACATGAAGTCAAAGTTAAAGTCGAAGTATATTTATGATTGAAGTACGGATTTGTTACCATGTACTGCTTTGAGAATTATTTGCCTGGTAGGCATTTACTGGAAAATAAAGAAATATGATAGAATTTATGAAAAAATTGCATAAACCTTGACAAATAACCAATGTGTAAATAAATAAATAATGCTGAGAACACGTATTGTAGAGTCGAGTAATAAATTTGCTTTTACCATTACTTTTACTTTTGACATTAAAAGTGGGTCTGTTGTGGAATCAGTTCAGAGTCATGGTGATTGAAGTTATTCACACCAGTTCAGGAGCCTGAACCTGTCCAATGGCAGTAGTGAGAAGAGATCATGTCCTGGATGGTGGGGTCCTTGATGGTGGATGTTGCTTTCTTGTGGTAATGCTCCATATAAGTATGGCCAGTAGTGGTTGGCCTTTCCTGTGATGGACTGGGCTGCATTCGCCACTTTCTGTAGAGTTTTTTCATTCTTAGGCATTAGTATTTCTATATTAGGTCATGATGCAACCAATCTCCACTCCCGACTTCAAGGTTTGATGTGTTGTGCATTCAGAAATGTTCTTCAGCACACCAATGTAGTAATGCAGTTATCTGAGTTACTTCCTGTGTGCGGGAACCAGGATAGCCATTCTTCTCTGACCTCTCTTGTTAACAAGGTGTTTTCACCCAGAGAACTGGATGGTTTCTGTTCTTCCCACCATTCTCTGTAAACTCTAGATTTGGCTGTGTGTGAAAATCCCAGGGGACCAGCAGTTTCTGTGATACTCAAATGATGTAGTCTGGCACAAGTCATTATTCCATGGTCAAAGGCACTTAGATCACATTTCGAAGGAACACATACCAATCTTCTCTGCCATCCGATTCCTAAATGGACATCGAACCCTTGAACACTACCTCACTTTTTAGATTAGATTAGATTATGAGGACACGCAGTCCCCTTTTATTTTCATTTAGTAATGCATGCATTAAGAAATGATACAATGTTCCTCCAGAATGATATCACAGAAACACATAACAAAACAAGACTAAAAAAACTGACGAAAACCACATAATTATAACATATAGTTACAACAGTGCAAAGCAATACCGTAATTTGATAAAGAACAGACCATGGGCACGGTAAAATAATCTCTAAGTCTCTCGAAAGTCCCATCATCTCAAGCAGATGGTAGAAGGAAGAGATAATCTCTTCCTGCCATGAGCTTCCAGCGTCGCAAACTTGCTGATGCAGCAGCCTGGAAGCACTTGACCACAGCCGACTCTTGAGTCCATCCGAAAACTTCGAGCCTCCGACCAGCCGTCCGACACCAAGCTCCGTCTCTGCCCAGCGCTTCGACCCCGGCCCCGGCAACAGGCAATAGGCAAAGCCGAGGATTTGGGGCCTTCCCCCCCGGAGATTCTCGATCGCACAGTAGCAGCAGCAGCGAAGCAGGCATTTCAGAAGTTTCTCCAGATGTTCCTCTGTGCTTCTCACGTCCGTCTCCATCAAGTCAGGATTGTGCATGGCCCCTACCTACAAATACGATATCATTTCGGAGTGGCCGCGTGTGTTGCATCACACCGTCATCTTCTCCTCCCCTCCTTTTAAGATATAATTTTTCTGTTTTTTGCATAATTTTTATTTTATTCAATATATGTATATTGTAATTGATTTATTTATTTATTTATTATTATTATTTTTCTTCTTCTATATTATGTATTGCATTGAACTGCTGCTGCTAAGTTAACAAATTTCATGACACATGCTGGTGATAATAAACCTGATTCTGATTCTGACATTTCTTCCCCACACTGAGGTTTGGCCTGGACAACAACTAAACCTCTTGATCACGTCTGCATGCTTTTATGCACTGAGCTGTTGCCACATGATTAGCTAGTAAGATATTGCATTGAATGAGCAGGTGAACAGTTGAACATAGTAAACTGGCAACTGACGAAATGGTGGAGCAGACTCAATGGACCAAAGGACATAATTCCGCTGTTGTAGCTTATAGTCTTTGTCACAATGGCGGGGCATTGGAAGCAAGGGTGGACCCAAATGCAAGACACATCTTGTGAGGTTACTTAGATTTAGTCTATTGTTCGATACCATGAGAGCAAAGCAGGAGCAGGAGTAGCGAACTGGACAAGGACTCAGGACTACGACTAGGCTGGGACTAAGGGTCTGGGCTAGGACTCAGAATCGGCTCCCAGAACTAGAGGAGACATGAAGAGGCTAGGGTATGGACTCTGAGCCAGAGACTGGGCAAGGACCCAGCACCTGGGTCTTGCCTCAGGCTCGGACCCCAGAACCAGGCATGGACATGACATGGGCTAGGGAGAGGAGGAACATGGAAAACAGAGCCTTGGTCTCGGGAGAGCAGGTACATGGAACCAAGGACACATACACAGAACACAGAGTCAGGACCCCTCCTTGGAAACAGGACATAAGGCTGGGACTCGCACACAGAACAGAGAGCCGGGACTCCTCCTTGGGTACAAGACATAGGGCCGGGACTCATGACCCTCCGTGAGGCAATGGCAAGACGGCCTGACCTACCCCACGGAGGCGAGGACAAGACACAACGAGACATGATCCTCCGCGGGGCAATGGCAAGACGACCTGACTTACCCCACGGAGGTGAGGACAGGACAAGACAAGACATGACCCCCCACGGGGCGATGGCAAGACGGCCTGACTTACCCCACGAAGGCGAGGACAAGACAAGACAAGACATGACTCCTCGTGGAGCAAAGGCAAGATGGCCTGACTTACCTCACAGAGGTGAGGACAAGACAAGACAAGACCAACACGAATGAACACCAGACAGTACCTATCTAGCCTCGGTGATGGAACTAGACCAAAGTGCAGGCGGGGGCTGCAGACGACGGCTGGAGGTGAGAGGGGCAGAGAAGGGATTCAGACAAGGGGGTAGGACAGGAATCGCAGACAGCCAGGGCCAGGACTTGACTTAGAACTGGGAAGTCGCCAGGGCCAGGACTTGACTTGGTGCTAGAATGCCGCCAGGGCCAGGACTTGACTTGGTGCTAGAATGCCGCCAGGGCCAGGACTTGACTTGGTGCTAGAATGCCGCCGGAGCCAAGACTTGACTTGGAGCCTCCGGGTAGTGGTGAGCTCTAGACTCGGCCTGGGAACAGTAGACAGCGGTTCTTGATTCCCTCCGGCGGGTTAACTGACGGACCCACCTCGGTGAGGAAACTTTGCAGGCTTGCTTTGGCGAGGTAACTGGACAGGGTTGCTCCGGTGAGGAAAGGCGAATTACCGGCACTCGCTTCGGGCGGAGACTAAGCTTGCTCCGGCCAGATGACATTGGCATGCCATACCTTGGTGACTTTGCAGACGCTCCCGCGCCGAACGGCTGAAAGCCGGAGACTATAAACTACCGGTTCAGCTGAGCGTTAATTGCCTCTAATCACCAAAGTTGAGGGACACGGGAAAACAGGGAATCAATGGTCCAGATCGTAACATAAACAAAGTAAATTTAAAGGGACCCCGATCTGGACCATGACAGTCTTATGGTTGTGTTTTCTTTGTGATAGCACTTATGTGCTGATCCCAAGGTAGATTCTTTGATGTGATAACACCAAGGAATTTAAAGTTGATAGTCCTTTCCACCTCCAGTTGCCTAATAAGGACTGGCTCATGGACTTTTGTCCTTACACCTCCTCTTTAAATACATTCAGGGCCCCAAACAGTCCTTCCAGGTGAGGCGACACTTCACCTGCTATTTTTTTGGGGTCACCTACTTTATCCAGTGCTCCCGGTGTGGGAACCGACATAGGCTGGGAGACCGCGTCGCTGAGCACCTATGCTTCGTCTGCCAGAAAAAGCGTGATCTCACGGTAGTCACCTATTCTACTTCTCATTCCCATTACAACTTGCCAATTAATAGCCTCCTCTGCTGTTACAATGAGGCCGCACTCAGGTTGGAGAAGTAACACCTTACATCTTATCCTGCTCCATTCAATGAACTCTGGAAGGGAAGATGATCCTGCGGGATTCACATGCAAGGAGCTGGGTTTGCTGGCTCTTTACCTCTTGGAGTTCCTCCCTCACGTACACTCTCCCCTCACTATCTCCACCTCCCCCCACCGACTGCAGAAAGTGAAGTTGATGCAAGTCTGTCAGGAGTTGGAACCATTCCCCCTAACTCTGTCTTGCTTCCTAAGCACTTTGAGGATAAAGAACCTATTGAGGTTTTTCCTTGATTGCTTCCCACCAATACACAGGGAAGTGAAAGAGAGATCTTACAACTCTCCAAGCTGTATAATCCTTCTTTAGTGTCCTCTGGTGTCAGCAGCTTGGTATTCAACTTCCATATCCCCCTGCCTGCCTTGTAGTCCTCCTGCAGGTGACAAGAGACTTAGAACATAGAACATAGAACATAGAATAGTACAGCACAGTACAGGCCCTTTGGCCCACAATGTTGTGCCGACCCTCAAACACTGCCTCCCATATAACCCCCCACCTTAAATTCCTCCATATACCTGTCTAGTAGTCTCTTAAACTTCACTAGTGTATCTGCCTCCACCACCGACTCAGGCAGTGCATTCCACGCACCAACCACTCTCTGAGTAAAAAACCTTCCTCTAATATCCCCCTTGAACTTCCCACCCCTTACCCGAAAGCCATGTCCTCTGGTATTGAGCAGTGGTGCCCTGGGGAAGAGACTTGAGGAGGAAGTGCTCAGAGAAGGGCAACAGCATAACATCTGTGGATCTCACCATGACTGGCTCCACACAATGATGATGTCTATCCGGGATCAGGTGAGACTCTCCAATCTCTAGCAGGTGGATTGCACCTGTGCTTTGTCTGTATGGGTGCTGAAGGCGTCGCACAACTTTGTATCTTTAAGTGTTCCCATCAGGAGTCTGGAGGTTTTGTCCCGTCTCCTGTCAGCACTGCAGCACCATCCGACCGTAACGATGATGCAATTCAAGTTATCAGCTAGTACGACTGGTGGGGACGTCAGCAGCAGTAGTGCGGGCCGCTGGATGACAGCCAGCTGCTCGCTCTGCATGGCCAAGATTTACACATTAATCAACCGGCGCAGAATGCTATGGTACATTGTGTCTACTACTTGGAGGTGCTCACACATCACCCCTCTGAATTCGGTGATTTGGAAGTTGCCTCCCTGCTGAAGAAGAAAAACAAGCAAGAAATATGACCATTATTGGCCCTGACCACACAGGCCACACGTGGGACAACTGTCATGATCACCTCTGAGAATTGCGGAGGTGCCACGGTCCATGTTCTTACAGAAAAGTCGTGTTCGCCTTGACCTTGGTAAGGAAAAGTAAGTTGTTAACATATTGCATGGTGCTCTTTACACTGTGCATGTTCAGAGATACCAATATAATCTCTATGGCTATTTTGGAGTTCAGTCACAATCACACAGTTCATTGTTAGCTCTCATGCCCGCAGTTTACAGAACTGCTAATGTTTTTTTTAGGCTTATGAACTCATGGTCTCCTTCTGGGACAGGTGTCCCTTCCGGAGAGGCTGGTGATGTCACTATGGGGGAGGGTGGACATCCAGTAAGCCTATGCTCCTATTATTCCCTCTGACTGTCCCATTCTTTCCATCTCCCAGTGCTGGGGTGCATCAGAGTTAGCCCTGCTCCTTGAGCTGGGGCATGATTGGCAGGTTTCTTCCCTTGCTAGTATCTATCTGTTAGCTATCCTCCTCTTTTTAGTCCCCTCCATTTTGACACTTCCTCTGCTTCGTCAGCTTGACATGTTGTCTTCATCCTCTGACAAGGAGACATTGCTGGCATCTGTTTGCTGAATGACTCTTTTCTTCCTGGTGGTACCCTTATTTTCTGTGTCTCATTGTCTCTTAGAGGGAGGGCATCTTCAACCTCTTCGCCATCTGCTTGTCTCCCCACTCTCGCATTGACTCCTCCTGTTGGGGAGGGAGCTGGGCGTTTGTGATTAGGGTTTGGGTGCTCGAGGCTGCCAGGCTTTCCTCATCCCTCCTCATCTCTATGGGGTCTCTGTGCTGGTGGGGGTTGTGTTGGCATCCCTCAGAGTGTTGTCGTTCATGCTGGCTCCCCCTCAGATTGCCAGTGTAGAGGTTCAGGCTTGTTTTGACCAGGCCTTGTAGGAATGTCATGTTTCCCACACAGGTTGCAGCACTTGCTTTCCCTGCAGTCCTTGGCCCAGTGGCCTTCCTGCTTGCAGTTCCTGCAGATCACTGCGCTACCCTGGGCCCCCATATGTCTGCATTTGCAACACACCCTGGGCTGCCTTGCATGCACCGATGAACCACAGACGCTGTTGATGTGGAACACTGAGGGTGGATGGATAATTGCTCCTATCATCCACCCTCAGTCTGTCCTTCACCTCTTGCTTGCTGGTCCAGATCCTAAATATTGATGTCAATGCGGCTTCCTGCTCCCTCAGCCAGGGAGGTGAGGAGATCCACAACTGTCGCATGTGCACTGTTATCAAATGCTCCTTTTGCTTGGGGAGGTTGTAGAGTGGCTGTTCCTTCATTAGCAACAGTGGAGCTTCATTACCTTCTGAAAATCCTATAGCAACTTCAGCCATCCTGCTGGGTATGTGAAGGTAATGTCAAAGTACCCATTACCCGTGAAATTCTGGAAGCAGTAGGTGTCTGTTGGCTTTGAATTTGCAGCTTTCCATCAGGCCCTTCCTGTTGAAGAGGTCCTACGTGGAGGGACTCCTCTCACTCAGATCCTTCACTGTCAACCTGACAGAATTACAATTCCCTCCCGAGGTTCTCGTTGTGACTGCCATCTGATGGACCTCGTTAAAGCAAGCTATGTGTTGGAAAGAGGTGTTAGACTGGTTTCCCAATCAGCAAGAGGATCCACCTTTTCATCAACAGGTTAAGCTCTTAATTTTTTGTCTTCCTTCTTTAATATCTATGTCTGCAGATATCTGCCACAAGTCAGTCCATGCAGATAAGAATAGATACTCTACTTGATTTCAGTCAAAAAGCCGCAAGCCCTAATCCTAATTAACAAATTGTCAATTAGCAATTACCATTTGATCATCCTTCAAGGATTGGATTCATATTCAATGGGCAGAGTACTTAGAAGACAGCAGCTCTTTAAAGTGAGGACTGTCTCTCAGAAGTGAGATTGTTTTTCTGATTAAAACTCCAACAAATATACAGGAACACGAGGAATTCTGCAGATGCTGGAAATTCAAGCAACCTACGTCAAAGTTGCTGGTGAATGCAGCAGGCCAGGCAGCATCTCTAGGAAGAGGTACAGTCGACGTTTCAGGCCGAGACCCTTCGTCAGGACTAACTGAAGGAAGAACTAGTAAGAGATTTGAAAGTGGGAGGGGAGGGGGAGATCCAAAATGATAGGAGAAGACAGGAGGGGGAGGGATGGAGCCAAGAGCTGGACAGGTGATTGGCAAAGGGGATATGAGAGGATCATGGGACAGGAGGTCCGGGGAGAAAGAAAAGGAGGAGGGGCAGAAAAGCCCAGAGGACGGGCAAGGGGTATAGTGAGAGGGACAGAGGGAGAAAAAGGAGAGAGAGAAAGAATGTGTGTATATAAATAAATAACGGATGGGGTACGAGGGGGAGGTGGGGCATTAGCAGAAGTTTGAGAAGTCAATGTTCATGCCATCAGGTTGGAGGCTACCCAGATGGAATATAAGGTGTTGTTCCTCCAACCTGAGTGTGGCTTCATCTTTACAGTAGAGGAGGCCGTGGATAGACATGTCAGAATGGGAATGGGACGTGGAATTGAAATGTGTGGCCACTGGGAGATCCTGGCAGGAACAATTTTTGTTTCATATCCTTGCCAGTGCTTTCTTTAATTTTTGCTATTGCTGACATTTCATACAAAGCTGTGAGCAGAGATATTCTTATGGTGACTCCAAAGATATTCAACAGTTTCAAGAACCTGTGCTGACAAATATATTCAGTCAGCAGGGACCAATCTGTCCAATCTAATTATGGATTGCCGTAACCTGTGTTGAAGAAGCAGTAAGTAATTTGTATAATTTTGCTTATTAATACAATGAAATGTTTATGTCTTTATGAAATGCTGTAAGCCCTTGGCTGGCTTTATGTGGGACTAGTATAATTCCCTGCACTTTGCGAAAATCTGCCACGTTAGAAATATATAGTGAATGGACTTTTATGCTGCTGGGGGAAATCATATGCAAGAACTGATGAAAGAGGCTAACCAGGCCATAAGACAAATTTTGAATGCTGGGTCAAAATAGACAGGAGAAGCGTAACTTCCGCCACCTCCAACGGGATTCCACCACTAAGCACATCTTTCCCTCCCCATCCCTCTCTGCTTTCCGCAGGGATCGCTCCCTACGCGACTCCCTTGTCCATTTGTCCCCCCCATCTCTCCCCACCGATCTCCCTCCTGGCACTTATCCTTGTAAGCGAAATAAGTGCTACACATGCCCTTACACTTCCGCCCTTACACTTCCTCCCTTACCACCATTCAGGGCCCCAGACAGTCCTTCCAGGTGAGACGTGATTTCACCTGTGAGTCGGCTGGGGTGATATACTGAGTCCGGTGCTCCCGATGTGGCCTTCTATATATTGGCAAGACCCGACACAGACTGGGAGATCCTTTCGCTGAACACCTACATTCTGTCTGCCAGAGAAAGCAGGATCTCCCAGTGACCACACATTTTAATTCCACGTCCCATTCCCATTCTGATGTGTCTATCCACGGCCTCCTCTACTGTAAAGACGAAGCCACACTCAGGTTGGAGGAACAACACCTTATATTCCGTCTGGGTAGCCTCCAACCTGATGGCATGAACATCGACTCCTCTAACTTCCGCTACTGCCCCACCTCCCCCTCGTACCCCATCCGTTATTTCTTTATATACACACATCCTTTTTCTCTCTCTCCTTTTTCTCCCTCCGTCCCTCTCACCATACCCCTTGCCCATCCTCTGAGTTTTTTCCCCCTCCCCCTTTTCTTTCTCCCTAGGCCTCCTATCCCATGATCCTCTCATATCCCTTTTGCCAATCATCTGTCCAGCTGTTGGCTCCATCCCTTCCCCTCCTGTCTTCTCCTATCATTTTGGATCTCCCCCTCCCCCTCCCCCTCCCACTTTCAAATCTCTTACTAGCTCTTCCTTCAGTTAGTCCTGACGAAGGGTCTCGGCCCGAAACGTCGACTGTACCTCTTCCTAGAGATGCTGCCTGGCCTGCTGTGTTCACCAGCAACTTTGATGTGTGTTTTTTGAATACTGTCTGCATTTGTGTGCTGTTACATAACTAAAGTCAGTACGGAGTTCCAACTTCCCTTGGAATGTAACAAGTGTATGCATTAAAATCTCAAAATCTATCCACTTTCATAGACATTTGAAGAGATGTTCCTGACTCCCAACTCTGAGGACTGAGATGGTGGCATAATTCAATACTATTACCTTGTTTCTACCAAGGTAGAAAAGGCAGATGTTCCCTAATATCCACTAATATCTGTGTCATGATTGGCAGGCAGTTTCTCTCAACGTCTCTCTTTTCACACAGTTACAAGGTAATTACCTGGCACAGCACTGCTAGCACAACAGCCGTAGCGACTTGTGTTCATTCCTGATCTCCAGTATTGTCTCTACAGAGTTTATATGTTCTCTCTGTAATCATTTGGGTTTCTTCCAGATAATTTCCTCCCACATCCCTAAGATGTGTAGCTTGGTAAATTAATTGCCTATAACCATTGATAGAATTTGGGGGAGCTAATGGAAATGACAATAGGTTAAACATTGGACCCAACCAAGTTAGTTGATCCAGAAAAAAATAACATTTGCAATTATTTTTGCCTTTGCAACTGTAACTTAATTCCATAATTCAATCATTTCCCATCTGCAAAAGGATTGCTCTTAGTCATTTTTAATGTACAGTAGTTCCCTAATTCTAATTTGACATTTTACTTTAATGCGCTACGGTGCTATTGTGAGTTATTTTTGTCTATATTTTTAATAGTGTCTTCTATCTCATCTAAAAGATTATGTACCAAAGATCTCATTTCCAAGATGGAAAACCTAAATTTCTCCTGCATTCCCTCATCAGTCTCATGGGTTTCCTTGTTTCGTCCAATGCTTGAATACCTCACCTTTTTGTTTCTTGGTAACTAGAGCTAGTTACAGCATCCAAAATGTTGTTTCATCAGAACACATTGATTTATATTTAACTATTTTACCTGTATAATTTAACATCATTTTAGCTGTTGTTGATTGTTGTGCTGCTTTGTATTGGATATGTTCAGTGCTGAATCGACCAATACTCTCGTCTTTTGTAGTTACATTTTACCTTATTTTATCACTGATGTTGCAATACATATACTATCAATTTTCCTGTTTTCTGCACTTTTCTGCATTATATTTCATCCACTCATTCTGTTCTTTTATTTATTTTGTCCCAACTTGTTTTATGATTTCTGATCCACTTTTTCCAAATTTCTGTCACACTTCTTCAACAGTGATAATATATTGATTTGGCTCTAATTCTCCCGCAGAATAAGCAGAGAGTAATGCTCAAAACAGATAAATACTACTTAACTACACCTTTCGAAATAAAATAAATGTGGGGAGAGTGAAAATGGCATCAACAAAGACAAGAACAACAGAAACAAATCGTGTGTGTGTGTGTGTGTGTGTGTGTGTGTGTGTTAAGGTGCACGTAGAGAGAAATCAGAAGGAAATTATCCATTCAGCCCCTTCTAGTAAACATTAATCAAAATAAAGTGGCATGTGTTTGTGTGCGCCTTAACTTCTGGTGGAGTCGTCAGGGTGCCGTCATGACAAGCCTTTTTTTTAGCTCATCGTACAGCGTGTCGGGCATCTGAAATCTGGCGGAGCCCATTCCTCTTCAGGTTTTTTTTACAAGGTCGAGTTGTTAGCTCAACACTCAACCCAGGCACAGATGGAGAGCATGCAAGAGAGTGGGCCGGATTTGAACTTGGGAGCTCTCACCCTGAAGTCCAGCGCTGATGCCACTACGCCACCAGCCGGCAAAGTGACATGGCTTCATGAATATCTCAATTGTTTTTTATTATGTGTCTCTGCTTTTAATGCATCCTTCCAAACAAGTATCAGATTTAAGTTGAAGTGTGTGTGTGTGTGTGTCTGTCTGTGTCTGTCTGTAAATCTGAGTATTTGCATGTCTGTGTGTATTAAAAATAATTCAATATTTAACACTGAAAACAAAGAGCAAGAATGTTGCAGATACTCAAAGCACATTTTTGAAAATAAAGCATGTGTTGCCTCAATAATAATGTAAAATGGGTGCTGAAAGCAGACACCACTGGCATTAGCAGTGCGTGCACATCACTGAAGTAATTCACATAGCCTTTGTGAGGTTACTCCTTATTTCACATTAAATCAAAAAGGCTAGCCTTCCTGCCATTATTCTCCATTCAGTCTCACTTGCTGACTTAAAAAAATACTGTGCAAGTTTTAAATGCTTTACGGTGCTATGTGTTGCCTCAGAATTCCTTTTCCACATTATGGATTTTATCTAACCATTCATAATTTTCATGGAAGAAAGATTTGCAACTGCTTTACTGTATACACCTTCCCCCATCCCACAACCTATGAAGCTATCTTCCAACATGTGCCTTACCTTATAAGGTGATTTTTACTAAGAAAATGCATCACCTGTCTACATGCAATTTATTGATGCCAACCTTTGTCGCTGTTTGTGAACTGTAATTGTATATCAGTCCTAAGCTAAAACTCCAAATTACACCAAATACAAATACACATGCAAATCCGTGAAAATACACTTAAGGCTTCACTACACAGAAAAAGATGGAATAGAGCTGCTGAACTTACCCAAGCAGGAGTAAGCTTCAGCAGAAATCATCTGGCTGGCCCAGCAAAGTTACAGCTGCAGATCTGTGGAAATTTGGGAAAGGGGTTGTTATTTTTCCAACATTCCTCTGTCAGATCTTGCAACTTAAGATTTCCTGTGAAATTCAGAGCCTATTATGTGGATGCACTTGTGCCATCAAACACATAGGACAGAATATAAACTCTTATATCCTGAACAAAGTCAATAGTTATTTGGAAAAGAATATTAGAGCTCTGAATGTGCTCTCCTGCTCGGTAAAAATTGAAGCAACTTGTGAAACCGTCATACAGAACAGTAACATGACCATCATTTTCATACTGACCATCAAGTTTTCATCTATACTAGTCCCAATTACGTTGGTAATTCATGGCCTTCCAAGCCCATTCCAGATATATTTTATAAGTTGTTGGAGTACTCACTTCTACGACTTTCGCAAGCAGTGTGTTCTAGATTGCAACCACCCACTAGATTTAAAAAGAGTATTCTTCAGACCCCTAAAACTCCCTAAACTACTCATCATGTCTTCTGGATTATGTCATCTCAGTCATGGAGAAAAAGTTCTCACTATCCACATCTTAGAGCAGCTCCCCTACCCCCTGCCTCTTCTGTTTTAAGGAAAACAAATTCAGCCTATCTGGTTTCTCTCCATAACTGAAATGTTCTATCCCAGGCATTATCTGGTCAATCTCATCTATGTTCATATCCTTAAATAGATCTGATGAACAATATACAGTAGTTACTTCCACTTACTTTACAATTTCACCTAAACTTCACCAGGAATTTAATTGAAATAATAGCTTTGGAGAGAACAAATGAGTTACTGTTTCCAGTTGATGAATTTTCATTTAAACAGGAAGAAAAATAAAGAACATGTTAAGCAGGCACTGCTTCAGAGAAATGGGGAAAGGAGGGACAGGCATAAGGGGACATTACATGACAAAAGGGGTGATTGGGCAAGTGGGGATGTAAATGGACAAATAACCTTGCTGGAGGAGATCAGAAAGAGCATTAGCAGCAAACCACAAGGGCCCAGCTTGAGATCTGAAATTGCTGAACATCCATTGAGGATCCAAAAGTATAAACAGGAAGAGAATGTCTTTCCACTCAACATCTTAGCAGGCAAAGATCAGAGAGTTGGGCTGGAGTGGGGAAAATGGGATCTGGGGCTTACACTTGCAGATTAAATTGTAATTTTTTGCATAGTCACTTGAATGGGTTGCTGGGTTTGAGGCCCTGGATGGAGGAGAGGGAGAAACAGTAAAGGCTGGAATGGTGTTTCCTTCACTTGCGTGTGAAAGTGTTACAGTTTATTAGGATGACTGAAGAGTGAACCAGAAAGGAACAATCCTTGGAATGATTAAAGGGATGGGGAGAGGTAGATATGTGTGCTAGTGGCAACACTTAATAAAGACCAGAAACAGGAAAGAACTGTTATTGGTTAGGCAATAGCAACATAGAAGCATGAAAATTGCAGGAAAAGGACTGAACATAGTTTTCCATAGTGGAGGAAAATCCCCTTAAGGGGAAAGAAAAAGATATTTATTTAATGAGATTCTCATGAGGCCTGTGGCTTGATGTAGAACGTTGAGCTTCTGGGGTTTTTGAACCCTTGAGTTTACTAATCAGTGTCTTAACTAGGGTTGATAAACCCTTGTGTGTTTGGATTTAATCTTGTCAAGATAATTGTGGCTGGCACATGTTTCCAACATTCTGTGATTATTTAAAGAGGACTCTCATTCAGTTCCTTGGGTGGGGTCATTATGCTGGAGAGGATGAATTCTCATGGTGTTGCTCAGTTGCTACTCCGATGCTCTGATTCTGATACTTAACCTCTTGTTTCCGTCTTTTCCTGGGAATCCTGCCATTCCTCCACACCTGGGCCCAGTCCTTCATTAACGCACCATGACAGAATGACCCCACTAGCCTATGGACCAGTGGAGGTTCAGAACTTCTCCAGTCTGTGTTCAAGATTTTTTTCCAAGGTTCTCTGGGTCAACAAGGGTCATAAGGTCTCCCACGTTATGCGTTTTTCCCCCAAGTTATATGCTATATCGGTGAGCTAGTGGGGTTGGTTGGTACCATCTGAGGGGAATAAGGCTCACAGTGATTTTTGGCAAGGTATACATCTCTAGAGTTAGAAAATAAGTGATAGCATTGCACCAGACGTAGCTTTCTATGTGCTATCTTGCATTTTATAACATTACCCTAAAATGAACATTTCTGAAAATTGGCCAATATAATGTACAACATATATATTCAACCTAGTGCTATTTTGTTATCAGTGATCCCTCAACATTAAAATTTGTCACAATAATAGCTGAGTTCAAGCACTTTTCATCAAATGTTGTTAAAACTCTACATTGAAAACTATGTCATTGGTGGCACTCACAGTACATAGGCCAATTTCAGTAGAGTGAATCATTTCATTTTTGGAAAAATATTTGTCTGTTGTTTATTTTGGAAAAGTCAATAAAAACCCTAGGACACATATAATCACATGGATTTGTAGAGAATTTATTCAGGAATTCAAATAAGTAATCACTTTTTGTATATATTCCATATTAACATCAGTACAGCAGAAAATGTTACCCCACCCCCCAAAAGATAAAAAACCTAACTTGGAGAGATTACTGGAGTTTTATCAATGTCATGATATTTTCCATATTGTTGTATCAAATCAAAGCAATCTTAAGCTTTTGTCATAGCATATAGAATTACAGTACAATACAGTAATTCAAATGTGGGGTTCCACACGGCCATAACCTAGGCCCCATTTGGTTGTAAAATGAATATATTTAATCAAAGACTGCTTTCCATACTTTCATAACCTAGTAATAATTATACTAATTTTCCAAGTCTCCCATGTCTTCCTCATCTTCATCTAAGCTTTCCACACTCTCTAAGGTGGATGCCTGGTTCTCACAGTCTGCCAGTCTACACATGTCAGTACACCTGAGGCCATTTGCAATACACATACATGTTGGGAGTGAACATTTTTTTGGACAGTTACAGGCCAGTAGATCCAGGAGGGCATCGGGAGTTGGCTGGCCTTCCATCCAGTGCACCACCAACTGTTCAGCTTCCTCTTCTCTCTCCATCTTCCATCTTCCATCCTCTGCCAACAGGGCTTGGCACTTGTGGGTCCTTCTCTAAACATCTTCTCCATATACCAGCCTGGTAGTTGGCTCGCTGTGCATGTTTTATTAAGCAGTCCTTGCATGGTGGGAGTTGTTGACTTTCAATTTCACCTTTTTTGGCACAGAAAAGGTGATACCTGAGCTCATTGACCTTGGTGGTTGATACTTTTGGGGCATACAGGAGACATATAAATGCCCCCAGTTTGTCCATCGGTTCTGGGGAAAGGTCCCATTCCTGACCCAACCCTAAGAATGTGTCCTGAGTTCCCCTGTTGCTGGTCAAAAGTTTTAGGGCACTTGTCTTCCCTTTGCCTACAGAAGTGCTTACAGTGTCACATCCTGTATATGTGTGCAGCCCGATGAGAGCCCTACAAACCTCTATGCCAACAGTGGCAGCAACCATCCTGATGTCTACAAGTTCTAGTGCCACACTCCTGGAACAATGGGTCCTCAATCTTGTCCCAAAATGCTAAAGACATGATAAAGATATCTGTGTCTTCTGAGCAGATCACTACAGATTGGTATCCCTCTCTTGTGGCATGGGCAGCATGGAGGAGTAGGCGGCCATCTGCTTCTTGTTGACACTGAAGAGCTGACACCTCCTCACTGTCTTGAGATGTGATTCTGTAACATTTGTCATTCACAGTTGCATACAGAATCTTCTCCTGAAGCTTTGCTCTGTATTCTGCCTTCCTCCATTCATGGAATATGAAGCTAATGAGACAATTTTTGTTACTGACTTTGGTCAGGAAGCTTCTCCACTGCCTCACCTTCTGTGCGCCTGTGATACCTTGCAACTCATGACCAGTCTCTTCACCCCGTAGAGATCTTTCACTATTCATGATAGAGTTTTCCTTGTATGTGTCGGACACAACATCTCTTCTGCTACTCTGACTGCATTCCATCAGAGCCATACCCAGAATTGTTGTGGAAACATCTCTGAAAGTAACTTGATCACCTTTCATTCTTTGGACCAAGTTCATTCCATCAACCACTGTAGCAAAGTTTCCTGGGAGTTGCTCTTCTACTGCTACATTTTTCTGCAAGGTTGTGGCTAAAGTAGCTTTATTTGTCTTTCTCAGCAATCCTTCTGGTGTGGACAGGGCTCAGGGCAATGGTCCAAGGGGATGAAAAAGGATATCCTGCATAAGTAGTCTGTGCCCTTGTACCATCACTATGATGCGTCCAAACAAAGACCTGTCTGCTTTCAAGATGGGCGCCCTCCCATTTGATTTCACTTCCCTCTTCTTACACATATCAATAAATGTTTTCAGCTTGTTGGCTTTCATTGGGTCATGGAATTTCTTTGCTGGTGGGTCTTCCTCTAGTCTCTCATCCTTGACGGTTGCATAGCATTGCTCACCAATCTCATATGCCTTCATCAGGTTGGAGGCAATGTCCTTGGGGGCTGCCTTTGCCATAGAGATGCTAATGAGGTCCCGCTTCTCTGCAAATGGGTTGACCCATTCATGTATGAGGCTAACCACTGCTGAGATTGCTTCCTCGTCTTTTGGATTCTTGGCTATCATAGCTCTGCATGACAAAGCTCTGATTTGTTGCCTTGCACTATCTCCCTTATCTGTCCCAGGAATGCACTGCGGTGCTCAGCTGTTATGTAGTAACGCTTGATAGCTCCAGCATTCAGGCTGAACCGTGATGTGCCTCCAGGAGTCTGTGTGTCTTTGTTCACTGTGGCTTCAATAGCTTGGTCCACAGGGATCTGCCCAAAGGGGTTGTTACTTGACAGCTGCACTGAGAACCGGCCCGTCTTGAAGGCCTCATACACAGAAGGATTCTTCTCTTGGAGGTTCATCAACTGAACAAAGTGAGGGGACAGGTACCTGGCATAATTCATCTTTTCATAGGCAAAGTACCATGGGATCATGGTTCTTATGGCATGGAGGTGCAACTCCCAGTCCCCCTCACAGAAAGCTACCACCGCTGCAATGCTATCACATATTTTCTAGCACTAGGGGTGTATACCTTGCCAAAAATCACTATAAGAATTATTCCCCCCAGATGGTACTGGTGGCCCAAATTTAGGGTCCTGGCTCACGGACTACTATGGTTCTGAGTTAAATGCAATGTTTTTGAGTTATATGCTTTGATTTCAAGTTATATGCTATGTTTCGAGCTCCGGGTCTGCCTTGCATTTTTTCAGGCATGCCTTGAGAGCTCCAAATCTGTTACGGATTTTCCAGCTCCACCCCAAGCGACCTGCCACATGTATTTTCAGATTTGCCTCGGGAACGTCGAAGCTGTTTTGGATTTCCCAGTGCTGTCTCAAGCTCCAGGTCTGCCTTGAGAGCGCCCGGGGCCGTCAGGTACCGGCCTTGGGGGTAAGGTGCTGTTGTGTGCACTGGGGTTTGCCATAGAGTGTTCAGCTTCTGGGGTTTTCTGGGGGTTTTTGTGGATCTGTATTTTTGAGGACCTGGTGTTTTCGGTTTAATCTTGTCAAGTTAATTGTGGCTGGCATATGTTTGCCGCATTCAATGATTATTTAAAGAGGATTCTCATTCATGCCTGAGTGGGGTCATTGTGTGAGTGAGGATGAATTACCTTGTGGTGTCACTCAATCGCTCCTCTGTGTTTCTGATTCCAACGTTTAACCTCCTGTTTCCATCTCCTCCTGGGGATCCTGCCGTTCCTCTGCATCCAGGTCCGGTTTTTCGTGGGTGCGCCATGACAGAGCTACAGCCCTTGCAGCCCTTAGGGTCACTTCACCCAGAAACCTCTGACTTAATCCTAACCAAGTCATGGGACAATTCACAATGACTAATTAACCTACAAACTAGTACGTCCTTGGCTTGAGGAGGAAACCAGAGCACCCAGAGGAAACCCACATGGTCACGGGAGAAGGTACAATCCCCTTACAGGCAGTAGCGGGAAGGACTGTTATGGAAAATGCACCTTGGTGGCATCATCAACATGTGCTATGATGATAATAATGGAAATCTGGAGGAGAGTGTTTACAGAAATCAGGATAAATAGATGGTTAAAAGAGCCTCTGGCCCACTTGTAGAAATTGATATCATCCATCTCACTCATCTATGGTGATGAAGTGCTTGGAGAGGTTGGCTCTGGCTAGATTCAATTCCTGCCTAAACAAGGACCTGAACGTCATGCAATTTGCCCATCACCACAATATGTCTACAGTGGATGCAATCTCATTGGCTCTTCACACAATCTTGGATCACCTGGCAATGTTAATATTTATGGTAGGCTGCTGTTTATTGACTACAGTTCAGTGTTTAACGCACTTATTCCTATAGCTCTCATCAAAAAGCACCAAAACCTTGGCCTCTGTAACTCCCTCTGCAATTTGATCCTCGACTTCCTCACCATAAGACCACAGTCTGTGCGGATCAAAAGGAACTTCTCCATCTTACTGATATTTGAAGAGAAAATTCTCTAGCCAGGGAATGGTGAATCTGTGGGATCCTTTGCTACAGGGAGCTGTGGAGACCAAGTCTTTATGTATATTTAAAGCAGAGGTTGATAGATTCTTGATTGGACAAGACATGAAGGGATATGGAAAGAAGGCAAGAGATTGGGCTGAGAAGAAAATTAGATCAACCATGATGAAATGGCAGAGCAGACTCAATGGGCCAAATGGCCTAATTCTGCTCCTATATCTATGGTCTTACAATCAAAACTGGCACATCTCAAGAATGAGTGCTTAGCCCACTGCACTACTCTCTCTAAACCTGTGACTGTGTGGCTAGACACAGTCAAATGCTCTTTATAAAATTGCTGATAACACAACTATTGTTGGCAGGATTTCAGATGGTGACTGGAAGGTGTGCAGGAGTGAGATAGATCAGCTAGTTGAGTGATATTGCAACAACAACCCTGCACTCAGTGTCAGTAAAACCACAGAACTGATCGTGGACTTCAGAAAGAGTAAAATGAGGGAACACACACCAGTTCTCATCAAGGGACCAGAAGCGGAAAGGTGAGCAATTTCAAGTTCCTGGGTGTCAACATCTCTGAGGATCTATCCTGGGCCCAACATATTGATACAGTTACAAAAAAAAGGCGCAACAGAGACTATATTTCATTTGGTGTTTGAGGAAATTCAGTATGTCACCAAAGACACTTGCAAATTTCTACAGATGTACCATGGAGAGCATTCGAACTGGCTGCGTCAGAGTCTGGTATGGGTAGGGGGTGGGGGTGAGGTGCGGACTGCACAGTGTCGAAATAAGCTGCAGAAAGTTGTAACTCAGTTAGCTCCATCACGGGCACTAGCCTCCCCAGTATCCAGAACATCTTCAAGGAATGATGCCTTAAAAAGGCAGCATCCATCATTAATGACCTCTGTTACCCTGGATGTGTCCTTTTCTCATTGTTACCATCGGGGAGGAGGTGCAGGAGCCTGAAGGCACACTCTCAATGATTCAGGAATAGCTTATTTCCTTCTGCCATCCGATTCCTAAATGGGCATTGAATCCATGAACATTGGCTTGCTATTTTTTTTTCTCTTTTTGTACTATTTATTTAATTTATCACTTTAATATATATTTTTTATATTAGGAGTCTCCACTCCTAATATCTACTGAGAACCATTGTGGTAATCAAGGCCGTGTTTAATAAAGAGGCAGTAGAAGAATATGGAGGAACTGAAAGGGAGCAACAGGGTAAGTGAGACCACAATAGATTTAGTTGAACTGTGCGATATTTCTACCAAATTAGCATGAATATATTTGAATATATTTAATATTCGCAGGTTAGGAATGAAAAGAGGAGAGCTGAAATGGTCAGAGATTCTTCTTCCCTCCACAATCCACACTTGCTTGTTCATTTATTGGCAGAATCTGTTTAAATGTGCGCTCCTAGAAGATGACTGAAAATGCTGAGTGGAGAAATGGGTGAGGAAAAGGAGGAAGGTAGTTGCAAAATGGTAAGGGAGGGTAGTTCGTAAATCTATAAAAATGGGTATTCCACAATGTCATCAGATGCTCATTTTTTAATGGTCTGTCACCGTCAGTATGACCTTGTGGCAATGATAAACAGGCTTTCTAAGGCAGGTATCTAGGCTATGGAAAGGGCAAGATTGTTTCTCTCAGCTTTTCAAGCATGTGGCCTCAATGTGCCCAATTGCACATCTGAATTTTGAAGATGTGCCAAGGGTCGATAACAAGCAAACTCCTATAGTTAAAGTGCTTCTGATTATGACTGTATTACAGAAGCACATATTGCTTAAAGGTATTAAGCCAACAAAGATTACACCTATGGCAATTTTGACACTCAACATTACTCCCAGTGTTGAATTTACATGTGATATTTATAATATTTACACTTTAATGAAAAAATTGTTCTTGCAGTAAATGCCAAAAGTTTGTGTTGTAACTGGGGCCAAATGCTGTGAATATAAGCTACCAGAATGTCCTGAGTGTCTCCAGTGATGGCAGTCGGTTGGATAATGATGTCCAAACTGAAATTGGCTGTTGACATCTTTTGATTGAGACCCTTCACCTGGACTGAATTCTGTTGGCTTGTTGCTAGGAGTTCATCCAGCAATTCATTTTCTCCCCCCCTCCAGATTCCAGAATCTGCAGAACTTCATGTATCCATGAATGTAACAACACTTCACTCTTGAAAAAAAATTCAATTGCACTAAGGTAAAACATCAATCATTTTAACCAAGGTAGTGGGCCTGCAATTTTAGTTCTTATGACTGCAACCTGAGCCCTGTTTTACTCCAATACCTGTAAAACACTGTAACATTTTTTGTCTCTCAATCTTTCCTAATTCCCTCCTTTTCAGCGATGTGTTTCCAGAAAAATCCTGTCTGTAGCATTTAACACACAATGCTGATCAATGGAACTTTTAGTCAAGGCATTCCATTTGTTTTAAAGATTTAACTTTATGCATATCTGTAATATGATTATATTAATTAATATATTCTGTAAGTTGGATCATAATACAACACTACTTTTGACCCATGGCCAGAGACCAACCAGGTGATTCAGCTCTACAGCAGATTTAGAACAGATGCCATGGCATGCCACAGTAAAATTGGACCCTATTTCTGTCAGAAAGTGTGCGTGTTTCACTTGCGAAATATTCTGTAACAATTGGGAAGCCACAGGAGCCTGCCTCTTGTGATGCAATACCGCAATAGAAAGAGTTCAAGCCACTTTAAAGAGCGAAAAGGGAGGTGACCGGAAATGTAACATGAAATTTGTCCTGCTAAAATAAATTGAACTGGCGCCTGTTAATATGTGACTCCAAATACAATAAACTAAGCCATTATCCAGCCTCAGTGAAAATGGATCTTTGTGGCAAACTAATAAGTAACAACCAGCCATCTGAAGCTGGAAGAGGGATGCAAAGAGCATCAAAGTCATATTCTATGCCTGGATTACACAGAACTTTTAAATGCTTAATCACAATGATGCCATTCAATAGGGCCCACAACCATCTGCAAAATCATTACACTATGTTACAGAAACTTTGGCATTTACTGCAAAAACATAATGTTTTCATTAATGTGTAAATATTATAAATATCACATGTAAATTCAGCTCTGGGAGTAATGTTGATTGTCAAAATTGTCATAGGTGTAATCCTTGGTGCTTTAGTACCATTAAGCAACATGTGTTTTTGTAATACACTCACAATCAGAAGCACTCTAACTGCAGGGGTTTGCTTGTTATAGCTCCTTTGTCCAGCTTCCCACAGTCCCTGTTGGCAGTCCTCAACAGATGGCACAGAACAGCAATCCTGCTGGTGTCCCACCAAAAAGAAAGGGATCCGAGGTCTGTGTGTGTTTGACAGTTGAAACAGATGATGCAGTGCACCACCTATGTAAACAGAAATAGTGCAGGGACTGATATAGCACAGAGATATGACCCTGACCAGAGAGCCAGTCAGTCTAGACTCCAGATGTGATCATAATGTTACCAGGACATTTCAAATCCAACTGGTAAATATTTCTAACAGACGACAGTGGTTTGGTCAGAAAATGTGAGACAGAAGACAAAGGGAATGTTATAAACACATTGCAAGGCATTTTGAGTAGCTTTCCAAAAATAGGCAGCATCTACAGTGAGGAAAATAGCTGATTTGTTTGAAGCAAACATCGAAAGTGCTAACTACTGGGAATTGGAAAATGTCCACAGCAAACTCAAGCCACTTAGGGGTACACCGTCGAATTACATTTTTAATACAAACTAACTGTACAATTAGTAAATTAAATTTGTTTCATTCACTTAATTTTTTGAGTGCCTTTTTCAGGGTAAAGTCAATCCACTCGAGTTTTTGCAAAAGCTGCTTTAGAAAGTATGATAGCCAACCCAGGAATACGTATGGGACCATTTATGGTAGGAAAATGTGAAGTACTTCAGCTAAGCCTTTTACGGCTGAATTGCCATGGCACTTTGCAGAATGTAAACCTGGTTTTAATGAAACTGGATAGGACTCACTGCAGCAATGCGCCTGCTTTTCTCACTGTCTCTCACTCTCACACTGCATTATTGCAGGGATGACTTTTAGAGGAATAGACAGCCTCCTCTATTGCCTTGGAAGAAATCCAAGGCTCCTTAAGAAAATTAAGACAAAAAAAATTGAAATCCGTGCAGCAAAACTGCACAAGTAAACATAAAGGCATTACTGGGGATCACAAGCTGCTGAAGTACAATGGTAAAGCAATGATTTGCACTGAACAACGAGTATTAAAATCATCTGCGTCAAGAAAGTTTTACATCAGTGTCCTTGCAGGCATTTCCTCAATTGATCCAATCAGATTGGCCTTTAACATGGGTGGCATGGATAAGGAGCTCTTCATGCTCAGAGAGAAAAAAACAACTTCAAACAGATTCCCTTTTCTTCTGTGGTAAGTATCCTGCTTTTGAACAAATATAATTCCCCTGTCCCACACAACACAAGAATCATACAAGTTTACAGCATAGATAAGGTCCAGTCAACCCATTTTGCCTATGTTAGAATCAAATTTTGTTTTCGTCAGAATCTAGTCCAATTTCATCAGACAACTTATTGCAGAGAAACTTGGGTTAGTGCCTCAGTACAATGCCATATTCTTACAGACAAACTCAAGCAGATTTCTGGCCTAATTTAAGTCAGAATGTAGATTCATTTCATATTTTTCACCATCTGTGGACATCACAAAGTGCTTTACAGCCAATGTTTCTTTGAGGTGTTGAAACTGTTAATGTATGGAAATGTGTTTGTACATAGTAGGATTCTGCAAATAGTATAAAATTAATGAGATTATCCCTTTTTTAAGAACGATAAATATTGGCTAGGACACTTGGAAGAACAATACATTTCCAAAAATAAACACCCACGTGAACAGTTATTTATCCATTTATGAAAGAAGATAGCTTCGGTTTGAAAGGCAGTACCTCTGAAAATGCAACACTTCCTCAGCATAGCAGGGGAGCCAGAAGGGAGAATTGAACCCACAATTTAATTTCCTCATAAAAGAGGATTACCATTAATATAAAGCTTATACTCAAAACAATCCCCTCAGCACCACTTGGAAATAACTGTCCCTTTCACTTTTACCACAGCAACGTCTGCATTGGTATAGAACTTCTGACGTTGAAAAATCTTTTGTTGCCTCATGGGATTAATCAGATATCATGGAAAGCAAGCCAAAGGAGGAAATATTAAGATCAATATTAGCAAAAAGGGTGATTAACCATGCTCTAAAGTGGGAGAAAAGTGCAAAAAGCGAGGCTTTTCAAATGTTTCACCTCTCCAAGCTGGAAACCAATAAGGCAATTGCTTAGCTATCAGTGGTAAACTCATAATAGCTCAAAGAAATGAGAGTACTGGTGTTACAGAATGTAGATGGGAAGAAGGTAGGGATGCGCTTACACATGATATCAAATAGATGTGCATAGTACCAGGAAGAATCTATGGCTAATCCATTTCTGCTTGGACTTGAGATAGTTTCCTGAAGAGAGGGATTGAGGATAGGTGGTGAAATTGGTGGCAAGGTTATGATGGTTACAGAAGGTGAAGACCTTGGTTGCCCAACAGTCTGCTGTTGAAAATTGTGGCTCATCCAAGAATGGAGGTTACTGAAAGAAGTATGTGTCAGTGCAAGATCTTAGAGAGGAAATAATGGTTGCGATCAGCACACCAGTCATGTCTTCTGTTAATATTGTTGAGTAACAGCACATAGATGAGAAAGAGGTGTGGTTCGCATGGAATAAATCCATAAGGTCAGCCATTGGCACACTGCTGAAGATCCTTCAGCTAGAACTGAACAGGTAAGTGTGTAACCAAGTGGCAGCATTCCCACAGGGCATTAGGTTTAATGTTCCTAACCCCAGAATATAATTCCGTCCCGTATACAGAATCATTCCTCAAAAATATACTTCATTTTAAAAATGGAAATTATGAACACTTAGAGGTTTCTTGCATGTATTTACAGAGCTTCAATAAAGTCATAACATTTTCATGAATTGTTCATATCTCTAGCTAAGGAATTATTTGTGAATTTAAAATAAGCTATAGTACTTTATTAAATCATGTTATGAATTTATGTAATAAGCTTCTTTAACAATAACCAAATTAAATGTCCTTACTTTAAAATAATATATATTGGCCCTCATACGATATTATTTAATATATGATTGACTGATTTTATTTAAAGTATTCCTACTGGACGACTTTGGCAAGAATAGAATCTGGTATTAAACACTGATACTGTAAAATGTGTGTGTTATTGTCTCAAATTTCAACTTAGTTTGATGGATTTAGCAATATGAATCTGCACTCAATTATACTAAAACTGATGAACTCTCCCATTTTTAAATATTGTATATAAATTGTTAAACTCCCCAGCTATGCAGAGACCCTTCAGCAGCCAGCAATATTTGAGAATCTCGCCAGGCACTCCGAATCTTAAATATCACCTATCTGAAGAGTGCTGTTATTTTGTAAGGAGCCCAGCAAAAGAAGGGTGTGGAGGAGGGAGAAAGGGTGGTGAAGCAGCAGACAAGTGCTCTGTTTTCTGACATCTTTGGAATTTAGAGTGTGATGAGCCGGAGCATGTGGGTCAGTCTGCCGTATCCATCGGCTGGAGGAAAGCTGTGGGTGGGAAGGTGAGGGTCTTGTCACAGAGCCTGAGTGTTTGGATAAAGCCTGTGAGCATGTGGAGGAATCAGCGTGAAGCAACACACCTGGAGGAAAAGACAGCTAATCCAACCATAGTTCCAAAAGACTGGCTCCACAAAGTCTAGCCAACATCTGGAATGGATATCAAGAGACACTGAGCAGCTCTGACTGGTGCACTATCCTACCTTTGTACTTTCATTTAAAACGCAAAAGCAAACAGACATCAAGGATATATTTATGTTCAACTGTCTTTGAGAAGCATTTTTTTCTCCATCGCCACACTTGAAAAGTTATTCAGAGATCGCTGCTGATAACCAAATGCAATTCTGTAATCTTTGGCTTGGTTCCTTTTATGTGGACTAATGTCATTTTATGTGGATTTCAAATAAAAGTGGCAGTGAAAACCAAGACAATTAGCAGAGCATTAAGGTTCATTTTTCTTCTATGGGTATTAATTGAATGTCAGCCAGCTCTGCCTTGCTCTGATGATCATCCTTGCTGCAGCATTAACCCATTCTGCAGCACAGTCTTTCAACCCAATTTGGATTCTGACCCTATAAGGCAACAGAAAACATCTTGGCTCCAGTTAAGCTGATATTTTTGTTTTTATTCAGACAGACAGCTTTATTTTTATTAGGAGGAACAAGTCATGAAAGTGTCATTTTGAAGAGAACCTTTTTTTTCACTTTGGGTTTTCTGTACAGATCCAGATATTAATCATTGATGATATTTTTAGTGGAAGAAAATATATTGCTTCCAGATTTCTCTTCTATCAGAGCTGTACATATGTAACACATTGGCTTGAAGTGTCTTTGCAGCCAATAGCATGATCGAAAGGCTTCAATAATTCCATAAACTCTGAAAGTAACATTTGATCCTTTGACAGAGTCACAGGAGACCAAGGCTGTGCTGCAAACTTGTTTTTGTTGATCAAAGGCAGTTGTTCAAGGCTCTTCGGTCTCTGTTCAGCTGGTGACAGGAATGGCCCATGTGTTACTGAGGCACACACATCAGGACTTTCCAGGTACAACTCATGGTCTGTTGTGAATTAGCAGGTTTTAGCCAAGAGTCAGTAACGATGCCACAATTCAGCTCAGCACTTCAGTGCTAGGCCAGTAGAAAAGAACAGCCAGGGTTTACATTGCTTTTGATTGCTATCTTATGACAGCTGCTGAAGACCAGGCCTGACTGTCTAAACACTGAGTAAGGACAAGACTGAATGCAATTGTGTTGCTTTCAGTCAAATAGAGTTCCCACAGAATGGCGTGATGGAGTTCATTGTAGCAGATAGGAATTATGTCTTAATGATCAGGAATTTGCAAGAGGACAAATTGAAAAATAAAGGTATTATGTTTCCATTATTATGCTCAACTTGTCCTCTTGCATATTTCTGGTGATTAATACACAAATTCTATGTATTACGCGCCCTTGAAAACTCAACCTAATGTTTTGATGAAATGAGGGGACTACAAGTACCTTTCTACCTGAAGGTTTTGGATGTGAAAGCTGGAACTAAAGAGCTATGAACCATGCAAAAGTTCACAGCATGGCCTGGTATATCAACCAAAAGGAAGAAGAAAGTCAGTGTCTTTTATCTCCTTCACATGCATCCTTCCCTGTTGCCTTCTCTATCTCTCTTCCTCAATCTGGAGTAGATAATTCACAATATTTCTCAAACTGGAATAGACAATTCCAGCAATTTTGATGTGTGTTGCTTAGATAATTCACAACTTTGCTGACATCTCTCCCCTACCCAACTGAGTTTCAGATCTCATAACTGTGTGATAACTGGAAAACTGAAACATCTCCAGATGCTACCTGAATCAGCTACTGCTGAAACCCACATCCACATCTTTGTTACCCCCAGATGTAACTGTTCCACCACATCCCTGACTCCATTCCTCATTCTACTCTCTGTAAACTCCAAAACTCTTGGCCAAAATCCCATTTATCCAACATTCCTGTGCTTGTTGTCCCTGATTGACTTTTATTAATGATCAACCTGATTTAGAAATTCTTTCAAATCCCTCTATGATTTTGACTCTCTCCACCTCTGCCATTTTATCCAGCCCATTAACCATCCACTTTTCTGCCCTGGAAGCTATATCTTCAGTTCCCAAGGTCCTCTTGTCTGGAACTCCCTCCTTGCATTTCTCTACCTTTCTGTGTAACAATGTATCTGTTTGACTAATTTTTTTTCTGATTAGCTTTATTTGTCACATGTGCAGGTGTGGAAACTACATTGCGGCGGTTAGGAAGGCTCTACAATGGGTAATCAAGTCTGCCAAACGCATCACTGGCACCAGCCTTCACACAATCAAAGATATATGTACAGAAAGGTGCCGAGAAAAGGCCAGCAATATCAAGAAGGATCTCACCCACCCTGCTCATGGACTGTTTGTCCGATTCCCATCAAGGAGGAGGCTACGTAGCAACCATGCTAGGACCACCAGACTCAAAAATAGTTACTTTTCCCAAGCAATGAGGCTGATCAACACCTCCACCCACTAACCTACCCAACCATACAACCAACAGCACTACCTTATCATTTCCTGTCAGAACCACCTCATGTACAGACACCCCTGAGCCTAGCATTACTTTATGGACATACAATCGATCTATGTATATAAGCTAGTTTATGTGTTTGCTGTGTTTTTTTTATTATCGTGTTCTTTATAATTTTTTGTGCTGCAGCAGATAGAGAGTAACAATTATTTCATTCTCCTTTACATTTGTGTACTGGAAATGACATTAAGCAATCTTGAATCCTTGAAATCTTAAATCATCAAAACAAACAGTGAAGTACGTAGATTGCATCAATGACCAGCACTGTCCGAGGATTGCGCTGTGGCAGTCCGCAGGTGTCATCACGCTTCTATTGCTAAAATAACGTGGCATTAATGCTAACCTCAACCAAACGTCTTTGGAATGTGGGAAGAAACTCATGCAGTCACGGGGAGAACATACAAACACCTTACAGACAGCAGAATTGAATCTCAATTGGTGATCACTTCACTGTAAAACAATGTATATCCCAATATCTGGATAAGCCCAGCAAAACAAAAATCATGTTTTGCTTGATAACCTTACTCTGAAGCATCTTGAGATGTTTTTACTTCAGTACAGAAGTAATTTAAGTTGAATTAGCCATAACAATTAATACTGATAAGTTGGAGAATAGAATAAGTTTTGGTAAGGCTTCTTTGATTCACTGACATTGCAACCCTCCTGTGGCATGCTGCAAGAAGGAATGAGAGTTCTAGACTTCCCATTAAATTCTGGAACATGCATGGTGCAGTAAATGCATGCACAAAGTACACAAAAACAAAGATTTAATCCTTGCTCCATTTTCTCACTGCAGGAGCTGGAAGCAACCCCATTGACTGAAAGAGGAGAAAGCAGGCAGCTTCTAATTGGATTCAAATATACAGTCTGTTCTGAGCAAATTTTGTTTACAACAAATTTGTTTAACGAGCATGGATTCAATAACAAAGATAGGAACTATTATTTAATTGTTTTAATGCTCTTCAGCCATTTACTTCAGTTTAAGTACTTAGGCAGAGTGTTTAAAAGGCAAAATATTTTCACATTCTGTGGTTTCCCAAGAAATGACAAGTGGGAATAAACAAGCACAGGAAAGTACAGTTTTGTGTGCTTTGCAAAACTTGTTCACCATTAAGCTAGACTTTTATATACATTCTGCATTTACAGTACTCAAACAAACTAACCCAGGTCTGTACCTTTGTGAATTTATATTCCTGTATTCTTGTACTGTCCAATGACAAACTTAATGTATTTATTCAACAAATGTAAGCCTGGAATATCTGTTGTGTGTGTTATCACATATATCTTACTTATGCTTATTAATGATGCCAACATGATTGCTGTTTTAAAAGAGGCGACAGCCTAATTGTTTTTAAATGGTAGACAGAGGAAATTGATTTAACATTTTGAGGATTTCTGTGATGGTATTGTTGCGTGTCAATCCAAGTCCAAGGTTTTTGTGGGCCTTTCATCATAATATGTTTATAAATTCCTGCACTTGTCTGCTAAATGTTGAGGAATTACACACAAAAATACATCTCGGAGTTTTCTTTGTGTCTGCAAAATGTCTGGAATTACGCATAGAGCGTGAGACAATGATGTGTCTCCAAGCATGTCAGGACAATGTTGCTTATATAGGACATATAAATATAAAATCATAAGATCATAAGACAATAAAGTATAGTTAGGCTGTTCAGCCCATTGAGTCTGCTCTGCCATTCTATCACGGCTGCTTTATTATACCTCCCAATTCCATTCTCCTGCTGTCTCCCCATAACCTTTGATGCCCTGACTAATCAGGAAGCTAACAACCTCTGCTTTAAATATACTCAATGATTTGGCCTCCACAGCCTTTTGTGGCAATAAATTTCACAGATTCACTACCACCTGGCTAAAGAAATTCCTCCTCATCTCTGTTCTAAATTGATGTCCCTCAACACGACGTCCTTGTATGAGAGGGAAAGCAACCAGAAGTCATGATACATGTTGGGACCAACGACATAGGCAGGAAGAGGGATGAGGTCCTGAAGTGTGAGGTTGGGGAACTAGGCAGAAGGCTGAAGAACAGGACCTCAAGTGTGGCGTTCTCAGGATTGCTGCCAGTGTTACGTGACAGTGATGGTAAGAATTGGAGGAGATGGCAGTTGAATGCGTAGCTGAGGACTTGGTGCAGGGAGCAGGGTTTTAGATTTTTGGATCATTGGGATCTCTTCTGGAGAAGGTGGGACCTGTACAGATTGGATGGGTTGCACCTGAACACGAGGGGGAGCAATATCCTTGCAGGTAGGTTCGCTGGCATGGTTCGGGAGGGTTTAAACTAATTTCCAAGGGGGATGGGACCCAGAGTGATAGAGCAGTGAAAGAAGTGCATGGAGTAAAGCCAGATTTAACATATAGAGAGGCTTTGAGGAAAGAGAAGCAGAATAAATGGTGTAAAGGTAGTAAGGTAGAAGGCTGAAATGTGTGTACCTCAATGCAAGAAGCATCAGGAGCAAAGGTGATTAACTGAGAGCTTGGATACATACATGGAATTATGATGTAGTGGCCATTACAGAGACTTGGCTGGCACCAGGAGAGGAATGGATTTTCAATATTCCTGGATTTCAGTGGGGGACAGTGACCACCGCTCCCTGGCCTTCAGCATTTTCATGGAAAAGGACAGAATCAGAGAGGACAGGAAAATTTTTAATTGGGGAAAGGCAAATTATGAGGCTATATACTTGCGGGTGTGAATTGGGATAATATTTTTGCAGGAAAATGTACTATGGATATGTGGTCGATGTTTAGAGATCTCTTGCAGGATGTTAGGGATAAATTTGTCCCGGTGAGGAAGATAAAGGATGGTAGGGTGAAGGAACCATGGGTGACAAGTGAGGTGGAAAATCTAGTCAGGTGGAAGAAGGCAGCATACATGAGGTTTAGGAAGCAAGGATCAGATGGGTCTGTTGAGGAATATAGGGAAGCAAGAAAGGAGCTTAAGAAGGGGCTGAGGAGAGCAAGAAGGGGGCATGAGAAGGCCTTGGCGAGTAGGGTAAAGGAAAACCCCAAGGCATTCTTCAATTATGTGAAGAAAAAAAGGATGACAGGAGTGAAGGTAGGACCAATTAGAAATAAAGGTGGGAAGATGTGCCTGGAGGCTGTGAAAGTGAGCGAGATCCTCATTGAATATTTCTCTTCGGTATTCACCAATGAGAGGAAACTTGATGATGGTGAGGACAATATGAGTGAGGTTGATGTTCTGGAGCATGTTGATATTAAGGGAGAGGAGGTGTTGGAGTTGTTAAAATACATTAGGATGGATAAGTCCCTGGGGCCTGACGGAATATTCCCCAGGCTGCTCCACAAGGTGAAGGAAGAGATTGCTGAGCCTCTGGCTAGGATCTTTATGTCCTTGTTGTCCACGAGAATGGTACCGGAGGATTGGAGGGAGACGAATGTTGTCCCCTTGTTCAAAAAAGGTAGTAGGGATAGTCTGGGTAATTATAGACCAGTGAGCCTTGCGTCTGTGGTGGGAAAGCTGTTGGAAAGGATTCTTAAAGATAGGATCTCTGGGCATTTAGAGAATCATGGTCTGATCAGGAACAGTCAGCATGTCTTTGTGAAGGGCAGATTGTGTCTAACAAGCTTGATAGAGTTCTTTGAGGAGGTGACCAGGCATATAGATGAGGGTAGTGCAGTGGATGTGACCTATATGGATTTTAGTAAGGCATTTGACAAGGTTCCACACGGTAGGCTTATTCAGAAAGTCAGAAGGCATGGGATCCAGGGAAGTTTGGCCAGGTGGATTCAGAATTGGCTTGCCTGCAGAAGGCAGAGGGTCATGGTGGAGGGAGTACATTCAGATTGGAGGATTGTGACTAGTGATGTCCCACAAGGATCTGTTCTGGGACCTCTACTTTTCGTGATTTTTATTAACGACCTGGATGTAGGGGTAGAAGGGTGGGTTGGCAAGTTTGCAGACAACACAAAGGTTGGTGGTGTTGTAGATAGTGCAGGGGATTGTCAAAGATTGCAGGGAGACATTGATAGGATGCAGAAGTGGGCTGAGAAGTGGCAGATGGAGTTCAACATGGAGAAGTGTGAGGTGGTACACTTTGGAAGGACAAACTCCAAGGCAGAGTACAAAGTAAATGGCAGGATACTTGGTAGGGTGAAGGAGCAGAGGGATCTGGGGGTACATGTCCACAGATCCCTGAAAGTTGCCTCACAGGTGGATAGGGTAGTTAAGAAAGCTTATGGGGTGTTAGCTTTCATAAGTTGAGGGATAGAGTTTAAGAGTCGCGATGTAATGATGCAGCTCTATAAAACTCTGGTTAGGCCCCACTTGGAGTACTGTGTCCAGTTCTGGTCACCTCACTATAGGAAGGATGTGGAAGCATTGGAAAGGGTACAGAGGAGATTTACCAGGATGCTGCCTGATTTAGAGAGTATGCATTATGATCAGAGATTAAGGGAGCTAGGGCTTTACTGTTTGGAGAGAAGGAGGATGAGAGGAGACATGATAGAGGTGTACAAGATAATAAGACGAATAGATAGAGTAGATATCCAGTGCCTCTTCTCCAGGGCACCACTGCTCAATACAAGAAGACATGGCTTTAAGGTAATGGGTGGGAAGTTCAAGGAGGATATTAGAGGAAGGTTTTTTACTCGGAGAGTGGTTGGTGTGTGAAATGCACTGCCTGAGTCAGTGGTGGAGGCAGATACACTAGTGAAGTTTACGAGACTACTAGACAGGTATATGGAGGAATTTAAGGTGGGGGCTTATATGGGAGGCAGGGTTTGAGGGTCGGAACAACATTGTGGGCTGAAGGGCCTGTACTGCGCTGTACTATTCTATGTTCTGTGTTCTATGTAATTCTGAGGATGCAACCTCTGCTCCTAGAATCCCTCACTCTCGGGAACATCCTCTCCACATCTGCTTTATCTAGGCCTTTCAATATGAGAGATGTTGAAGAATGGGAGATTCCCCCCGCCCATTCTTCTAAAATTCAGCGAGTACAGTTCCAGAGATATCAAATGCTCTTCATTCTTGTGAACGTGTGATCAATCTTGTGAACTTCCTCCAGAACCTCATCAATGCCAGCACATCTTTTCTTAGATAAGAGGCCCAGAACTGCACACAATAGTCCAGGTACAGTTTGACCAATGCCTTATAAAGCCTCAGCATTACATCCTTGCTCTTCTATCCTACTCCTCATGAAATGAATGCTAACATTCCATTTGCCTTCCTTATCACCAACTCAACTTGCAAGTTAACCTCTAGGGAATCCTGCACAACCACTGTCAAGTCCCTTTGCACCTCTGATTTTTGAATGTTCTCCCCATTTAAAAAATAGTCTTTGCCTTTATCCTTCTACCAAAGAGCACGATTATACACTTCCCTACACTATATTCCATCTACCACTTCCTTGCTCATTCTCCCAATCTGTTTAAGTCCTTTTGCAGATTACTGCTTCCTCAACACTACCCACCCCTCCACCTATCTTCATATCATTCACAAACTTTACCACAAAGCCATTAATTCTGCCATTCAAATCATTGATATATAATGTGAAAAGAAGCTGTGCCAACACCAACCTGTGAAGAATACTACTAGTCACTGGCAGCCAACCAAAATAGGTCTTCTTTATTCCCACTCTTTGTCTCCTGTCAGTCACCCAATGTTCTATTAATGCTAGTATCTTTCCTGTAAAACCATTACTCTTATCTAGTTAAGCAGATTCATGTGTGATACCTTGTAAAAAGCCTTTTGAAAATCCAAGCAAACAACACCCACCAACTCTCCTTTTCCTATCCTGCCTGCTATTTCCTCAAAAAAATTCCAACAGATTTGACAAGGAAGAGTTCCTCTTAAAGAAACCATACTGACTATGTCCTATTTTGCCATGTGCTTTCCAAAATCTCATCCTTAATAATGGATTCCAACATCTTCCCAACCATTGAACTCAAGCTAATTGGCCTGTAATATCCTTTCTTCTGCCTCCCTCCCTTCTTAAAGAGTGGAGTGGCATTTGCAATTTTCCACTTCTCTGGAACTGTTCCAGAATCTAGTGATTATTGAAGGATTATTTTACTAATGTCTCCACAATCTCTTTAGCTACCTCTTTCAGAATCCTGGGGCATCATCTATCTGGTCCAGGTGATCTATCAACCTTCAGACCTTCCAGCTTCCAAAGCTGCTTCTACTTAGTAATAACAACTACACTCACAACTGCCCTCTGACACCCTTGAATTTCTGGCATACTGCACGTGCGTTCCACAGTGAATACTGATGCAAAATACTTATTAAGGTTATCTGCCACTTCTTTGTCCCCCATTACTACGTCTCCAGAGTAACTTTCCAGTGGTCCAATGTTCACTCTCAATTCTCTTTTATCCTTTCTGTATCTGAAAAAACTTTTGGTATCCTCTTTTATGTTGTTGACTAACTTTCTTTGAAAAATCATCTTCTCTCCATCTATTTCATTTTGGTTGCCTTCTGTTAGTTTTTAAATGCTTCCCAGTCTTCTAACTTAACATTATTTTTTGCTGTATTATATGCGCTCACTTTTACTTTTGTGCTGTGTTTGACTTCCCTTGTCAGCCATTATTGCCTTATCCTCCCTTTAACATACTTTTTCATCTATGGGATGTATCTGGCTTGCACCTTATGAGTTGTCCTCAGAAACTCCAATTACTGTTTTGCCATCATCCCAGCTGGTAATCCCTTCCAATCAATGTTGGCTAACTCTCCTCTCATTCCTTTGTGATTCCCTTCACTCCACTGTATTACTGTATTTTGCTATATTATTGATACATCTGACTTTATCTTCTCCATCTCAAACTGCAGGGTGAATTCCTTCATATTATGATCACTGTCTCCTTAAGCTCCCGAATCAAATCTGGCTCATTATACACAGCACCCAGTCCAGAATTGCCATTCCCCTAGTGGGCTCAACCGCAAGCTGCTCTGAAAACCCATTTTGTAGACATTCTACAAAATCCCTCTCTTGGGATCCAGCACCAACATGATTTTTACAACCTAACTGCATATTGATATTCCCCTTGACTATGGTAACCTTCCCTAGAAGAGATCCCAATGATCTAGGAATTTGAAACCTTGCCCCTTGCACCAATTCCTCAGCCATGCATTCGTCTGCCAAATCATCTGATTCTTACCCTCACTGGTGCATGGCACAGGCAGCAATCCAGAGATTACTACCTTGAAGCTCCTGCTTTTCAGCTTTCTTTCTAGTTCCATATATAATTTCTTCAGGACCTCCTCTTTATTCCTACCTACGTTGTTAGTACCGGTGTGTACCATGATTTGTGGCTGCTCACTCTGCCTTTTTTCAATGCTGTGGACCCAATTCAAGACATCCTTGACCCTAGCACCTGGGAGGTAAAATACTATATAGGTGTTTTTTCACGTCCGCAGAATTTGCTGTCTGCTCCTCGAACTATGGAATCCCCTATCACTACTGCAATCCTTTTCTCCCCGCTTCCTGTCTGCGCCGCAGAGACAGACTCAGTGCCAGAGACCTGGTTATGTGGCTCCCCACAGTAGGTCATTCCTCCCCCAACAGTATCCAAGGTGGTGTACTTATTATTGAGGGGAACAACCACAGGTATATTCTGCACTGGCTGCATATTCACTTTCTCTCCCCTGACAGTCACCCTGTTACCTGCCTTCTGCAACTTAGAGGTGACTATCTCCCAGAAGCCCTTATCTATCACGTCTTCATTCTCCCATATGAGCTGAAGATAATCAAGCTACATTTCCATTTCCTTAACACGGTCTCTAAGGAGCTGAAGCTCAATGCACTTCATGCAGATGTGGTTATCAGGGACACAGGAGGTTTCTCAGAGTTCCTACATCTCACACAAAGTACATACCACTAACTCTGGACCAATTCTTAGTGCACTAGCTATGGACAAAGAAAGCGGGGGAAAAGAACTTCCTAGGAGCTTACTTAGAACTTCCGCCTGTGCTTCCCAAGCCTGTTCTCGCTGATGCCTGTTGAGCCAAAACCTCCCACTGTAACACCTGCCACTCCAACAACGGTTGCTTTGCTTCTTTTTATTGGCTCTAATAAAACCCACTCCCAACAAGAATTGTTTTTTTCAAATGGCTCCTTAAGACTGTCCAACTGTACATTTATTTTCAGCTTTCACAATGCTCCAGACAATTACTGCGAGTAATCGGACCTGTCAGTGAAGAACCTTCCAAGGTAGTTGGAAGGAATGTTAAAGAGGATGTCTTTCAGAATATACAGATGACAGTGTGTCAAAAGTACTGTTTCTGCTAGTGCACCTCAAGGGCTAGTTAATGCTAATTAATGCTGGTTATTTTTATGCTAATCTAAAATCTCCATCCAAAGATGCAATAATCCCAATGCACCACATTGTTCTTTTATTTCCCGAAGTCAAGGAAGACATGATATTCTTCATAACTTCCGCCAACCAGAATGCACATATTCTCCTCCCCTCCCCTCTCCACTTTGTTCAGTGATCACATTCACGGTGACTCCCTTTTCTGCTCATTCTTCCCCACCTATCCTCCTCCCTCTGTGAGAACTCACCCCTGCAATCATGAAAGATGTTTCATGTGCCCTTACACGATCACCCTTACCACCATCCGGGGTCCTAAAGAGCTTCTCTAGGTGAGACAATCTTCCACGTATGAATTCCTTGTTGTAACTATTGCTTCTGATGCTCCCAGAATGGCGTCTTCTACGTCAGGGAGACCCAATAACCCAATGCAGTTAGCATGACTGCTTTGATAAGCACCCATGCTCGGTCCACAGTGCCAGCCAAGGTTTCTCGGTGGCGAGCCATTTTAATTCTACTTCCCATTCCCCCACTGACATGTCTGTTCATGGCCTCCTCCAATGCCAGGTCAAGGCTAAAGGCAAATTAGGGGAACAGCACCTCATGTTTCCCCTGGCCAATCTGCAACCTGGTGATAGGAACAATGAATTCTCAAACTTCCAGTAACCACTCTCCTTCTGCCCCTTTTAGCTTTGTTTTATTTTCCATCCCTCCTCTTCCTTTTCCTACTGGGCTCATCATCTGATTTTATTCCTCTCCCACACCTTCTCCATCTGCCCATCATCTGCAGGTTCCTCCCACTGATTCCTTCTCCTTCTCCCTTTATTAAATGCTCCACATTTCTCTGCTATCAGATTCCAACATCTTCACCACCCCGTTTTTGACATCATTCCTGCTCTCCCCTCCCCATCTGCCCATCACCCCATCACCCCATCATCCCATCACCCTCTGGTATCTGAATCTAACTTTTACCTGCATTGTTCCACCCCTCTTCTGACCTTTATCGTTAGGTCCAGATGAACGGCATCGACCTGAAGCATCAACTGTCCATTTCCCTCCATAGATGCTTCTTGACCCACTGAATTCCTACAGTAATTCGTAAGAGGTTATTTTAACCTCTTCACCCTTGTCTGCTTCGGACCACTGTAAGCAGATATGATTGATGGTTTAAGGCGAAAATACTGTAAATTGAGTAACATGATGTTTAATCTATCCTATGAATGCTTATAATATTTTTAAGGTTGTGGACCGTACTGCATATCTATGTTCCAGTCTCACTTGGTAACATATTTCATTCAGACTCACTTGGTAAACTCAGGTGGGAGTTGTCAGATCTAGTGGGTAAGTGTTTAGTAAAACAGTGCTTGTGTTTTGGTAGAAGGCATATGTATCCTTTACCCCAGAATCTCAAACAAACCCAGCACTTTTCACACTGTTTCCAGAACTCCTTTTGTCCTCTGCCTGTCATTGAATCATAGAACACCAGAGCACAGAAACAGGACCTTTGGCCTGTGACAAAACAGGTCTCTGCCAGACCTGTTTTTCTTCCTAGTCCCATCCAACAGCTCCTGGACCATTTCCCTCCATAACGTTCTCATCCATGTATCTATCCAAATTTCTCTAAATGTTTACTTAGTGGTGGAAGTGTCGGGTGGGTGTGGGTTTCATTTCAACATTTAAAAGAAACTTGGATATGTATATGGATGTGAGGGGTATGGAGGCTAAACTCCAGGTGCAGGTCAATGGAACTAGGCAGATTAGTAGTTTGGCACAGACAAGATGGGCTGAGTGTTGGCGTGTAGCCAAGTGGTTAAGGCATCGGTCCAGTGATCTGAAGGTTGCTAGTTTGAGCCTCAGCTGTGGCAGTGTGTTGTGTCCTTGAGCAAGGTACTTAACCACGGCTGTGCAAAGACATCAGTGCCAAGCTGTATGGGTCCTAATGCCCTTCCCTTGGACAATATCGGTGGCGTGGAGAGGGGAGACTTGCAGCATGGGCAACTGCCGGTCTTCCATACAACCTTGCCCAGGCCTGCGCCCTGGAAACCTTCCAAGGCGCAAATCCACGGTCTCTCAAGACTAACGGATGTCTATAAAAAAAAGATAGGCTGAAGGGCCTGTTTCTGTCCCGTAGTGTTCTATGACCCTATGTTGCAGTTGAACCTGCATCCACCACCTCCACTGGCAGCTCATTCCACACTCGCACCAATCTCTCAGTGCAGGAGTTTCTCTCAGGTTCTCCCTAAACATTTCACCCTAAACTTATGCCCTCAGACTCACCCAAGCTCAGGAAAATGTCTGCATGTATTTACCCTATCTATGCTCCTGTCTGGTGGTCCATTCTCTCCACAAATCCCTAATCCATTCTGGTGGTGTTCCTTTCCACCTCCCTCACCACCCCCCCCCCATCCAGCTTCCTTTACTGTCAGCAAAATAAAAGGGAATCCTGTGCTTCTACCAGCAAATACATCAACACATATGAGCACTTCCCCCCATCCATTGCCCCTATTCTGTCCTTTCCCAAAACCTCATTTTCTACTGGTGCATATGAGCCTTTGATTCTATTCTTGCCTCTTCATTGAGTAGCAATAAGAATCCTGTTTCATCTAAGATTTGTCACTGAAACCATTCCATTCCAATCAATACCATTATAAATTCAGAAATTAATTAGAGCCAGTGTGATTTTTTATTTAAAAAAACAACTAGAGCAATCAGTAGGAGAATTTCTTGGTATCAAAAAAAAAACACTTTTTTTTGAAACACAGTTAATTCTGTCTTCAAAATATAATTTACTGGCTTGGAATGGTTGGCGAGCTCCAATTATCCAAGGATTAAGTGTAGACACTGAACTTGTTAAGTTTTTTAATGACTGTTGAAGCTGACATGTTAACTCATGGTATAATTGGGAATTGGGGCTGTTCTATGAAAGTTAATTGTGCAATGAATTGCACCAATGTGCATCCGTTTGCATCCATGACAGAATTGGTTCAAAGGAGCTTAGATCCATCCTTTACTCTTAAAGCATGACGGAGTTGTCAATCTATTATAGTGAACAGGAGTGTGGCTGTTGATTGAGAAGAATGAAATTACATATACAGAATATAGTAAGAACTCAAATCAAACTAAAGCACTTTACAGCCAATTTGAAGAGACATTACTGTTGCAATGTGGAAAATGTAACTGACAAATGCATGGATGGCAAGCTCCTATTATCTGAGACCATGGATTTGCATCTTGGAAGGTTTCCAGGGCGCAGGCCTGGGCAAGGTTGTATGGAAGACTGGCAGTTGTCCATGCTGCAAGTCTCCCCTCTCCACGCCACCGATGTTGTCCAAGGGAAGGGCATTAGGACCCATACAGCTTGGCACTGATGTCTTTGCACAGCTGTGGTTAAGTGCCTTGCTCAAGGACACAACACACTGCCACAGCTGAGGCTCGAACTAGCAACCTTCAAATCACTAGATGAACGCCTTAACCCCTTGGCCACGCGCCAACACAGCAAGCTCCTATTGGGATGAATAATAGTCAGATGAGCCATTTTAGTGATGATGGTTAAGGGATAAATATTGCACACAACATTGGTATTAAAGCCCAGTTTCTTTGTGAAACATTGACTCACAAAGAAAGCACAACACAGAAAAAGGCTTTCAACCTACTGTGTCTATCCTAGTTGATGAGCTTTGAGTATATAACTCAAGGGCCATAATGCTTTGAGCATTTGGTCAAATATCACTTAAGGTGTAAGAGTTAATGCCCCTTCTTTCAGATAGACCTCTATTGGGAAAAACAAATTTCATCATCTGCCATCTAATTCATGAGCCAATTATTTAAATTTTTTAATCTTGAGGTTTTGATCCCTGTGCAAAAGGAAATGGGTCACTAATTTTGTACTCAATTAAATTTCTGTGCTTCTAAAAAATTGAACTCAGTCTTTGCAAATTTTGCTCGTATCTAAATTTTTTTCACTCCTGGCAACATCCTCATTAATCTCCCCTGCACACTGTCTAGTAGAATCAGATCTTTCATGCACTGGTACGATCAGAACTGTGTGAAATAGTCAAGCTGTGATCAAGCTATTGCTGTACTCAGCTCCTGCATAACCTCCCTGCATTTATATTCTGTGCCTTGGTCAAAAACGGAATGGAATTCCTTCTGCTGCCTTTAAGGATCTGTGGATATGTACTCTTCTGTTACTCTAAGTTTCTCAGTACCACATGTATGGTGTACTCTCTTGCCTGAAGCTTTATACTTTTTCATATTGAATTCTGTCATGCCAATTTTCTATCTTGCTGACCAGATCACTGATATCGAAATGCAAGCCTTCTACCTTACATGGAACTATACACTCATTTTCTAAAATGTACATTGCTTTTTATCATGTTCTCTGTGCATACATCTGAATGAATCGTACAAATTTCAAATACCCAAGAGCCCAAGTATTCAATTCTGTGACAACATTGTCATAAATAACATTAGAGATTGCCACTGTCCATCTGTCTATAGACATTTCCGAATTAGGATTTCAGGTTTCCTCTTATTCTTTTGCCTAATTGCTGGTGTGTGACGTAGCTCAATTTCAAGACAAATCTCACAAAGAAATTAAAAGCTTGTTTGTTAGTTTCATTATTGTGAATGCTTCATGCATTTATATCACAGGTTCCAGTGGGGTTTGATGACTATTGCCTTGCAGCCATCTTGTTCCAGACAATTTTGTGTAAGATTACAGTCTTCTGTCAGCCATGCATAACAATTAAAATAGATAATGTATTTCAAATGATGAAACATTTAAAAATCACAATAATTTGTAAGTGTCCATTGAGCTGATTGCTTGAAGGGAGGAACGATTGTTTTCATTCACATGATAGTGATGGGAGTTTAAGACCTTGAGGTAACTGAAGTGGGGACTACAAGTTGACTTTGGGATATATTTGGACAGATTAGAAAGTGGTGAAGTACACTATTGTAACTATGATGTGGGTGTGTTGGTTGGTTAATTAAATTAAATGTTTGCACATATCTTATTGAACGTTATCTGAAGCAAAAAAAATTATAAAACAATGCCAAAATAATGTAGGATTTTGTGAATAAAACATGCAAAAGTCGTTTTATGCGCTTAACAAAAGCCGCAGCCCTTTACTTCCATTATGAACAAACCAAAAGAAGTTGTCTTACACTGACATCATTATGTCAGACAGCATCTCTTAAAGTGAAACCAACAACTCAATGAAGGTGTTTGTGAAATATGTAGAATAGTTTCTTTTATGAACAATATGTGTCATCCATCACATTACCCTACAGTAGCATTTAAAGCTTGAACTGAATTTTATTCATTATTGATTAAAACATAATTGGAAAATAGCTGAATAACTTTAATAGCAAGAAAGGTAACTCAATAAAATTAGAGAGCTATTAGGACTCATGTAAAAGACAATGTCATTTTTGCTGGAGTTAGGGATGTCAGTTAAAAATTTAATTGGAGTGTCTGGTTGAATTGTATTGAAACTTCTTCAAACACTTTACCTGACATTTCTTTCTCTTTTCAAACTAGCAGATGGAAACATTTGATTGCAATACATCCTGCTGTGCAATGGTGTAGAAGCTGCAAGAGTAGAAGATGTGCATTTTATGATGATCCTCCTCTTTCCCATTCATTTTTGGCTGTATTATCTTATTTGAGGCTCTGGTCTTTAAAGTGATTTCTTATGTCATTAGATTTTGCTGCAGACTTTCCAGAGACTGGGAATTTCAGCAGGAACTATCTATAAAAATTTGATGTGTGCATCTCTTAGAGATAGATCCAATCATGATAGGTCTGGGGTTGAAAAGGCAAATTCCAGTGCCTAAGTTTTTCATTAAGATGGTAGAATTTTGTTTTTAGCTATTACTAAATTTCTATAAAAATTTAATAAGAAGAAAGAAACTCTTCACCCAGAATTGTTAAACATAAAGAAATAAGAGTGAAACTTTATGTGCAGAATATATAGACATGACAATAAATAGATTGTCAATTGTGACTTTTACTTAGTTTTCCAAGTAAGAATCGTATCAGCAGAATATAAGGGTGAATAGTGTTAAATTGACATTTCATTCAATTACCCTCTATGACAGAGAGGAATTTCACAGTTTTGCCTTTTTATATGCCTCCCTCTGGATATTAACTACTGGAGTGTTACTAATGAGATAACTTGTTTTGGCAGTATTCATCTGCCTATGTTTCTGATGAATTTTCTCACTGGAACAATTTAAATTTCTAAATGTCATCCCAATTTCAGCTTGATACCCTGAGTGACCAGATCAAATGATACTGTTCAGAATGATGCAAACAAGAATCTTTGAGGAAATTTTTAAAAATTCAATAGGAAAGTTGATTAAAGTATACTCATTTCATCTCATTAGATTATTTGGATTTCTCTGTATTTGACTATTGATATGGAGATGAATGTGGCAATTGTATGACCATCATTACATAGAACAGTTCAGTACAGGCCTTTTGGTTCATGATGTTGAGCCAATATTTTAACCTACCCCAAGATGAATCCAACACTTCCTTCCCACATAGCCTCCATTTTTATTAGATCCATGTCTCTACCTAGTATATTTGCCTCTAACACCACCCTTGGGAGTGTCTTCCATGCACCCACCACTCTCTGTATAAAAACCTCCCCCAGTTATCCCTCTATACTTTCCTCCAATCTCTTTGAAATCAATCCCCCCTCATATTAACTATTTCCACTTTAGGAAAAAAATCACTGGCTGTCCACTTCATCTGTGCCTCTTATCATCTTACACACTTCTATCAACTCATCTCTTCTCTCCCAAGAGAAAAGTCCTAGTTCACTCAGCCTCTCCTAATAAGACATGCTCTCTAATTCAGGCAGCATCCTGATAAATCTCCTTTGTATCTTCTCTAAAGCTTCCACATCTTTCCTATACTGAGATTAGAACTGAACAAGTTACTCCAAGTGTGGTCTGACTAGAGTTTAACAGAGCTGCAAAACCTGCACCTGCAAGAAAAAGAATCTCAAGGTTGTGTGGTGACATATATATACTTCGATAATAAATTTACTTTGAACTTTGAACATTACCTCATGGCTCTTAAACTCAATCCCTTGACTAATGAAGACCAATATATCAAATGCTTCTTAACCAATTTATCTACTTGTGTGGCAACCCTGAGGAACCTATGAGTGTGGACCCAAAGATCCTTCTGTTCCTTCACACAGCTAAGAATCTTACCATTAACCTTGTACTCTGCCGTCATGTTCAACCTTGCAAAGTATACCACTTCAGACTTCTCAGCCCAGCTCTGCACCCTCTCAACGTTCTGTAGCAATCTATGATAGCCTTCTATTTTAGATTAGATTCAACTTTATTGTCATTGTGCCGAGTACAGGTACTAAGCCAATGAAATGTAATTAGCATCTGACCAGAAGTGCAAAAGAATAGTATTGTTTACAAAATACCTTCAAATAGAAAGTAAGTGCTACAGCATACAAATATAAAAGTACTGAGACAGTCCAATATGGATGCAATACTGCTTAGCGCTGTGATGTGAGGTTCAGCAGTGTCACAGCCTCAGGGAAGAAGCTCTTCCTGTGCCTGCTGGTGCGGGAGCGGAGGCTCCTGTTGCGCCTACTGGATGGGAGGAGAATAAAAAGTCCATGGTTAGGGTGAGATGCATCCTTGATAATGCTTTTCGCCCTGCCCAGGCAGCGTTTATGGTAGATGTTCTCAATGGTGGGCAATTGGGTGCTGAAGTGCTTTGCGGTCCGATATGGGACAATTGCCATACCACACTAAGATGCAGTTGGTGAGTATGCTCTCAATGGTACAGTGGTAAAAGTCCATCAGTATCCTGGGACAGAGGTGAGCTTTCTTGATGCTCTGCAAGAAATAAAGGTGCTGTTGCACCTTTTGATCAGGATGGACCAGTTTAGGGACCAGGTGAGATCCTCAGAAATGTGGACACCAAGGAATTTGAAGCTTGATACACGCTCCACTACAGCTCTGTTGATGTAGATGGGGACATGAGTGTGGCTCCTAGCATGCCTTTACTATCTACAGCACCTTTGTGTCATTAGCAAACTTTCCTATCTCTTCACTTCCTTATCCAAATCATTTATAAAGATCACCAAGAGCAAGGGTCCCAGACCAGATCCCTATGGAACACCAATGGTCACTGATCCCCAGGCAGAATACACTCTATCTGTTACCATTCTGCCTTCTGATATTTTGCAAACCAGCATTGAAATAGGTATAGTGTTTGTGGTCTAGAATTTGGATGAGATCTGGTACATGGAGGGTGTTATTTGTGAGCATATTCTGCCACGATCATGTGACGTTGCCATGCAATTGCAAAAATTGCACCAATCTTCTGCCTTCTTCCAATATCCCTTCATGCCCTGACCAATCAAGAATCTATCAACCTCTGCCTTAAATATACACAAAGGCTTGGCCTCCACAGCTGCCTGTGGCAAAGAATTCCACAGATTTACCACTCTCCGGCTAAAGAAATTCTTCTTAATCTCTGTTATTAAAGGGAACCCCTCTATTCTGAGGCTGTGTCCTCTGGTCTTAGGCTGTCCCACCACAGAAAACATCCTCTCCACATTCACTCTATCAAAGCCTTTCACCACTCAATAGGTTTCAATGAGGTCATCCCTCATTCTTCTTAATTCCAATGAATACAGGCCCAGAGCCATCAAACACTTTTCATATGACAAGCCATTCAATCCTGGAACCATTTTTGTGAATCTCCTCTGAATTTTCTCCAGTTTCAGCACAAACTTTCTAAGATAAGGAGCCCAAACCATCTCACAATACTCCAAGTGAGGCCTCAGCAGTGCTTTATAAAGTTTCAACATTACATCCTTGCTTTTATATCCTAGTCCTCTTGAAATGAATTTTAACATCACATTTGCGTTCCTCACCACAGATTCAACCTGCAAATTAACCCTTAGGGAATCCTGCACAAGGACTCCCAAGTCCCTTTGGACCTCCTTTTTTGTATTTTCCCACTTAGAAAATCATCAACCCTTTCATTTTTTTCTACCAAATGCATGACCATACACTTCCTAACACTGTATTTCATCTGGCACTTCTTTGCCCATTCTTCTAATCTGTCTAATTCCTTCTGTAGGCTTTCTACTTCCTCCAAACTACTTGAACATCTTCGTATCTTCATATCATCTGCAAACTCTGCAGCAAGCCATCAATTCCAATGATCCAAATCATTGACATATAACCTAAAGAGGATTAGACCCACACAGACCCCTGTGGAACACCACTAATCACTGGCAGCCAATCAGAAAAGGCTCCCTTTATTCCCGCTCTTTGCCTCCTGCCAATCAGCCATTGCTAGAATCTTTCCTGTAATACCATGGGTTCGTAGCTTGTTAAGCAGCCTCATGTGTGGCACCTTGTGAAAGGCCTTCTGAAAACCCATGTACACAAATTCAATTGATTCTCCTTTGTCTATCCGACTTGTTATTTCTTCAAAGAATTCCAACAGATTTGTTAGGCAAGATTTTCCTCTACTTTGTCCATATTATCATTCCTTTGCAAGATTCATACCGAGCAATGTGAGCTAACTCCCATAACAATAAAAACACTCTGATCACTTAAGGGGGTATCTGATGCAATGAACCTGATCAGATATCTTGGGTAGACCCAAGCTGTTACATTACTACAGTGGAGTTCTCCAAAGCCACAGTGAAGTATTAATATGTCTGAATTCAGCAAAAGCTAATGACTGTACTTTATTTAATATATTGGCTTCACTGCAGAAACTATAAAACCAGTCATTAATCATAGACTAAAGCCCCTTAAGTCATATTAAAATTTCTGAATCTAATTCTTCCCATAATGTTTGGAGTTTGTAACCATCACTGCAGAAAACTCAAACACTATATAGTCAGGATACTTTGAAATGAAAATGACCAATGTAAACATTGAGACTAATTTATAGCTATTTTAGCAAGGCTTTGATCTTAAGGATCGGGCTACAATCTAAACACGATGTGCAAGTCAGGGGTTAGTTAGAGCTTTGCACTGTTGGTTATCTTGCAGTTCCACTGTGCTCTGAAAGCACAATTTAATAACAATAAATCAAACAATCCACAAACACATTTGAGAATTGATTTAATTCAAGATAAATGTTACTTCTTTCTTGAGAAACTAAATGTATGTTTGAAATTGTTTTCATTTTGTAACAATGGTCCCACTACAAGATCCGGAGAACTAGAGGCACTTTTAGTATAATTAGTATGGTTTCTGCAGTGCTAACTACAAAACTCCTGACAACTTTACCTCAGGGAAATACTTTTTTTTAATATTTGTGAAATGTCTGGAAGTCATCTATTGTTATGTTATACCTTGGGAAAGGGGCTAAATTGTGCAGGTTTGCAGATCAATATACGTTGTATCTTAAACAAAGGCTCAGTGCATCAGTTTACTCAAATGTAATAGATTAAATAATTTAAAGGCCAAAGTATTTAAACGGTACGGCTACTAACAGTAGAATTGTATATTTATGCAGCATTCTTCACTGTCTCTTGATATTCTGATCTGAATCACAGTAACTTAATTAGTTTTGAGGTGCAGCTATCATTGCTACACAGACATGCAGAAGTCGGTTATCTGCACAATAAATTCCTGCAAATAGCAATGAGCTGAATTGTCAATTAATAAGTTTTTGGAGAGTATCAGTTGAAGAGATGCAGGAAGTTGTTAGTACTATTATAGTTAACAGAAATGGAATAAGTCCAGTAGGAATTAAAACGTAAAATATACCCCATACTCAGTTCAACAAACAGAAAGGCATTTAGGTGAAACCTTGTCAGTTAATTTTCTAATCCAATTTTTTGCAGGATCAATGGAATTCTGATGTTGAACTCACAATGATAATTTTACAAACAACCTTAACCAAAAGTTCAACAACTATAACAATATTTTCTGTCAAAGGTTTCTTTCTTGGCATGGATGTTAATGTTGAAATGTTAAACATTTTCTCCCCAGACTACCTCTTGATGGGTCACCCTTCAGCAACAATTATTTTTTCCCACTCTTCAGACATTTCAACATTTCAAAGAGAGATTACCCAGCCACTGATTAATCTTTGACCTAATTAGTTTCCGACACAGGCTGCGGCACCTACGGAGTGGCTAACTAACTCTCATTAGAGTTGGATCTCATCGGTTCTGTGCACTGAATTCCCCTGACATAAAGACAAAGGATTCCTTTAAAGATACTGCAAGCAAAATCCAGACTTTAAATCATATTTATCATCTATTTAATAATATATTGAAATATTAGTCCAGAAATCTCAAAAATAATTACAACATACAGACCATGAAAGGATGATGAATGGGTTAATTCTGTTATATAAAACAGAAGCACTTCATAATATTTGTTGTCGGCCAAAGTAGATGATAAAGACTAAATCATGTTAATAATGTTTCCCAGTTATTTACAGTGTTTCTCAAGTCATTGAATTGTGCCTACTAAGGAAACTATCATCTTATATTTGTGACTATAAAGCTGGCCAGAGATCTAATTAAAAATCAGCTTAGCTCCACGGCACTCTGTCACATTAATCATTGCTCTTTTTTGATCATTCCTCTATAATGCATAACCATTCTTTCTGGAAATAACACATTGAACTAAAAATAAACATAAATGTGTTACTTAAGAAAACGTTTTAATTCAAAATTTTTTTTTCATCTTTGAATTCGTATTCTCACAGTCTATATATTTTACTGCATTCCTTGCAATAATATTTTCACCGAGTAATGGCTTGCTGGTAGTATTCTCTTGCCCTGAGCCAGTAGAGGTGCAAGAATGTTGGCTTGGAGCACTGCAATAAGCTGTGCAATATTCTTTATGAGGCCTGGATTTAAATCCAGCATTGGCTAATGTGAAGTGGGACTCTCTCTTTACAAGCTGTGATGGCTGCTCTGTGAATCCCATGGGCACTTACCCGCTGTAGAAAGCCGCCAACAACTGAAAGTTGCTGAGTTTATTTAGAGCAATGTGCTGCCAATATTTACTTTTGTGGCTTTTGTACTAACCCTTTTTAGCACTTGTGGCCTCACTGTTACAGTCGCTGGTTTCCACCTGCTTCAAAAGGGCACACCAGTGTCCAGAAGAGCAGGGTGAGCTGCCTCAATGACTATTGCCCTGTAGTACTCGCATCTACTGTGATGAAGTGCTCTGAGAGGTTAATATGGTTATAATTAATTCCTGCTTGAAAAAAGACAAGAGTCCACTGCAATTTGCCTACCTCCACAATAGGTCTTTAGTAGATGCTCTCCATTCAGCCCTGGAGCAACTGGACAACAGCAATATTGATGTCAGGCTGCAGGTTATGGATTACAACTCTGCATTCAATGCCATCATCCCCTCAGTACTAATCAACAAGTTTCAAAACCTGGGCCTCTGTACCTCCCTCTGCAAATGGATGCTTGACTTCCTTATCAGGAGACCATAGTCAGAATGGATCGGAAATAATACCTCCTCCATGCTGACAGGCAACACAAAGATGTGTGCTACGTCTGTTGCTCTAATCTCTCTACACTCATGAGTGCATGGCTAGGAACACCTCAGACACCATCATCAACTTGCTGGTAAAACAACTGTTGTTCGCAGAATCTCAGACTGCAATGAGGAAGCATATAGGAATGAGATAAGTTGGCTGGTTGAGTGGTGTCGCAACAAAAACCTTGCACTCAAAGTCAGTAAGACCAAAGAATTAATTGTAGACTTCAGGAAGGGGAGATCGGGAGAACACACACTAATGGTCATCGAAGGGTCAACAGTAGAAAAGGTGAGCAGCTTTAAGTTCCTGGGTGTTAACATCTCTGAAGTTCTATCCTGCGCCCAACATATTGACGCAATTATAATGAAAACACGTCAGTTGTTATATTTCATTATGAGTCTGAAGAGATTTGCTACAGTATATCACCAAAGACTCTAGCAAATTTCTACAGAGGTAACATAGAGAGCATCCTGACTGCTTGCATCACTGTCTGGTATGGAAACATCAATATACAAGATCAGAAAAAGCTGCAGAGAGTTGTAAACTCAGCCAGCTCCATCATGGGCACTAACCTCCCCTCCATCGAGGACATCTTCAAGATGGCCACATGCATCATCAATGACTCTCTCCATTTCCTCATTACTATCAGGGAGGACGTACAGGAGCTAAAGACACACACATACTATTATTGTAATTTATAGCAATTTTTTATGCATTACATTGTACTACTGTTGCAAAACAATAAATTTCACAACGTACGTTAGTGATAATAAACCTGATTCTGATTCTGAAGTTGCATAATGTTGAAAAATGACTTGTCACTACATTCAAGGTTAGTCTAACTACCCTGAACTTAGTAAATGCAGAGCATGTCACATGGCTCGCTCAAAAAATAAATGGCTTACTGAACCTTCAGCAAAATGTGATGAGTAAAAAAAGAATAATGTTCTAATGACACCATCGCCACAATCAGACAAAATCCTTTCAAAATCCTTACAAATTTCTTACCACAATCACATTGACCTGCTGAGATTACCAAGTGAAGCCAGTTACCTAACCAATCAATGTTCGCCCTTTGACAAGATTTCCCACCTGTAGAAAATGATGCTGCATGTCTGAGAGGCACTAGAGCTTTCTCGGTGCTTTTCACACCCATTAGAACTTACAGCATACAACAGTGCAGCACCGTACAGGCCAGTTGGCCCATGAGGTTGTGCCAACCTTTTAACCTAGCACAAACTTTATCTAAACCTTCCCTCCCATGTTGTCCCACATTTTACTCTCAACCATATGCTGAATTATGCAAGACATCTTCAAGGAATGTTACCTCAGAAATGCAGTGTCCATTATTAAGAACCCCCATCACCCAGGACATGCCCTCTTCTCATTGTTACCATCAGGAAGCCAGAAGACACACACTCAGTGATGCAGGAGCAGCTTCTTCCCCTCTGCCATCCGATTTCAAAATGGACGTTGAACCCATGAGCACTACCTCACTTTTTTATTATTTCTCTTTTGCACTACTATTTTTAATTTAATTATTTAATATGTTTGTTTGTTTGTTTATTTATTTATTTATTTATTGCAATTCATATAATTATTTTTTCTATATTTATCATGTAGTCCATTGTACTGCTGCACTAAGTTAACAGATTTCACGACATATGCCGGTGATATTAAACCTGATTTGATTCTGATTCTGACCTAAGACTCCTCTAAGTGTCCCCACTGTATCTGCCTCTGCCATCACCTCTAGAAGTGTGTTCCACGCACTTACTACTCTCTGTGTAAAAATAATTACCTCTAATATCCCTCCAATCACCTTGAAATTATATCCTTTCCTATTACCCATTGCCTCCCTGGGGCAAAGACCCTGGCTGTCCACTCTGTCTCTATCTCTTATCATCTTACACACCTCTGTTAAGTCACCTCTCATCCTCCTTAACTTCAAGGAGAAAAGCGCTAGCTCACTCAACCCCTCCTCATAAGACATCATTCCTATAATGAGGCAAGCAGTACAGAGCACAATACGGCAAGTGTGGTTTAATTAATGTCTTATTGGGCGATAACATTACCTTGTGGCTGTTGAACTTGGTCCTCTGACTAATGAAGGCCAGCACATCATATACCTTCCTAACCACCAATATTGGCTAGCAGCTTATCTGAAATAGAAACTAGCTCTTCAGGTCTTGTTGTTTCTGCTATCATCCATCCTCTATTTGATTCCCAATTCATAAAGGAGCTGGCAGCTAGCATACAGATCACCTCTGCAGGGATTTTTCTATATGGGGGGGGAACACTTACGATGCAAGAAAAATTTAAAGTGTGATGATTGCAAATGTCCCCATAAATCACTTTAACATAGCTGTGCTCCAGTTGGGTGAAAATAATAGTCCTGCCTCAGAGAAAATCCCAATGTAACATAAAGAATGTTGGAGACGTAGCATATTATCTTACCTCGAGCATTCCATCCTCTTGCTTGGGAAGTGAAGTGCTCCCTGGATGGAATTGTGAGGAAATCTGATCTTGAAATATCGTGCTTGCTGAGTAAGTGAAAGTACGCTGTTGATGTGGAGCAGAAAAAATTAATCTGAACTCTCAGTATTGTGCTAGAACACAGAGGATTAAGAATGGCCACTGGATGTCAAACAGATTCCTCTAGAACAGAGAAGAAAGAGATTTCTTCAGCGGAACTTTGATAGAGAAATCTCTTGTGCAATAGTTAGGTATTTATTTCTCTGTCTTGTTATAAGTTGCTGGACTATTTAAAAGCAGAAGTGCCTGAGATAAGCAGCATTAGAAACGCAGAGTGAGGAATGTCATATGAAGGTATGTGCATGTCCATCCACAAACAGCACCAATTATCTTCTGTTTTTTTCAACATGACATAAATCCCATTCTGAATATCAGCTTGGAACAGAGAGAGAAGCTCTTCAAAGTTCAAAGTAAGATTTATTATCAGAGTACATACATGTCACCACATGCATCCTTGAGATTATTTTTCTGTGGGCATACTTAACAAATCTATAGAATAGTAACTGTGAACTGTAAATATTAGGAACTGTAAACTGTAAACAAATATGCAAATGCAGATATAACTAAATAGCAATGAATAATGAGCATGAAATAACAATATAACAAAGTCCTGAAATGAGTGTTGTTATCCTATTTTGTTCAAGAGCCTGATGGTTGACGGGTATTAACTGTTCTTGAACCTGGTGGTGCGTGGCCTGGATCTCTTGTACCTTCTACCTGACGGTAGCAGCGAGAAAAGAGCATGGCCTTGGTGGTGAGGATCTTTGATAATGGATACTGCTTTTCTACGGCAACATTTCATGTAGATGTGCTTAATGGTTGGTTTTACCTGTGATGTACTGGGCTGAATCCACTACCCTTTTGTAGGATTTGTAGCATTTGATGACAACAGTAAAATAATGCTAAATGAATAGTCCTAGCTACCTTTAATACTGATGGCAACATGTGAATGAGGCAAAAGTGGGCACAATACTTGCAGAAACCATGGGTGCTAATTGGTCTTGTTTCTTTTGTGCACTAAAACTTCATAAGCGTCTGCTGTCAAGATAGTTTGTCAATATCTACATTTCACAATGCTCATGCAACAAATAGGGATGCAAACGAGGATGCAGTTGTACTTCAAGACTAGCAAACAATGTTCTGGAGCTATGATCCCAGAGATATGAATTCAAATTCCACCATGACAACCGAGGAATTAAAATTCCAGTAATTAAACAAATCCAGAACTTAACAAAAACTTAGACTCTGTATCAATACAAGTACAGGGATGTGATGCTAAAGCTTTATAAGGCACTGGCGAGACCTCACCTTGAGCATTGTGAACAGTTTTGGGCTCCTCATCTAAGAAGAGATGTGCTGGCATTGGAGAGGGTTCAGAGGAGGTTCACAAGGATGATTCTGGGAATGAAAGGGTTATCATATGAGGAAAGTTTGATAGCTCTGGGCCTGTACTCACTGGAACTTAGAAGGATGAGGGGGAATCTTATTGAAACCTTTCGAATGTTGAAATTCCTGGACAGAGTAGATCTGGAAAAGATGTTTCCCTTGGTGGGGGGAGTCTAGGACAAGAGGGCACAGCATGAGGATAGAGGGGCATCCATTCAAAACAAAGATGTGGAGAAGTTTCTTTAGCCAGAGGGTGGTGAATTTGTGGAATTTTTTGTCACAGGCAGATGTGGATGTCATGTCTTTGGGCATATTTCTTTGGGCATATTTAATGCTGAGATTGATAGGTTCTCGATTGGCCATGGCATCAAAGGTTATGGTGAGAAGGCCAAGGGGTGGGCCTGAGGAGGGGCAAAAAAGGATCAGCCATGATGAATGGTGGAGCATTTGGCCAAATGGCCAAATTCTACTTCTTATGGTCTTATTGAGATACAGCACGGAGTAGGCCCAACTTGCCCTTTGAGCTGCACTGCCCAGCTATCCCCCGATTTAATCCTAGCCTAATAATAGACAATTTACCCTAGCAATCAGTACATCTTTGGACCATGGGAAAAAACTGGAGCACACGGAAGGAACCTATGAGGTCATGGGAGAACATTCAAATTCCTTCCAGGCAGTGGCAGGAATTATTATTTGTCGTGTTCATATTCAAACTCCCTGAACAAGTGAAGAAACACAGGAATACAATTTCAGAGGTTTGTCTGCCATGTGATCTGACATAATACATTCAACAAGACTGATTCAAGCCAACACATCCACTAAAATAAAATAATTTTCCTGAGATAACTGTCTTCTCTTCACAATCCAAGGAGACATTAGATTGCATATAATTAGGCAATTGGCAAGTTCTAATAAAAAGAAGTTAGGTTTAAGCATGCTGGTCATTCTGGAAGCAACAAATGAATCAGTGGGCCAGTGTTAGAGTGGGGAGATGAAGCTTTGGCTCATCGAGGCTTCAGCAAGGAGAGATATAGGCCTTAATAGATTTTCTTTTTGTTACTTATTTCTTCTTTCTTTCTTTTTGCACATCCAGGCAAGCAGGGTAGTAGAATGCTCCCCTTGTGGGACGTGTGAAGGAGGAGAGACCTCCCTGATGATTACACGGCAAGAGGTGCATCTAGCTGCAGCTTCTAACAGGCCGTGCCTGGATGACCGGCATATAGCTCCTCCAATACTTCACTCTCACCGCAACTCACATCACAGGCAATTTCATCCCTGTGCTGATAAAAGATGGGTGAACTGGAAATTCTCCAGCCAATTGGAGAGGCCATGTAGACCAGAAACAGTGTGGGGTTTTTCCTGGTTTCCCTTTGGATCATCTCTGCCGTAGTTGGGAGACTTTCGATTTCCATTATATTTCCTTTTCCGAGGGTAAATTGGACAATCCATCAGCATTTCCATAATTAATTGTCCACTTTGGCCTAGGGGCACCCATCATTGCTTGAATTTTCTCAGAACACTTGTGTAAATCTTGTGCATCAATGTTGTGACCACAGTAAGTGATATTTGTTTTAAACAATTCACACTTGTTGCAAAGTCCTCTGAGCCCAAAATCTTCTAATCTTTTTAACACTGTCTCAAGATCTTGGAGATGTTCCCTGTTATCCACACTGGTAGCAATGATATCATCCAAATAAATCTGAGTGCCTGGGCAGCCTTCCAGCACCTGGTCCATAGATTTCTGCCAGAGTGCAGGTGCAGATGCTACTCCAAAATTAAATCTATTGTAGTGATAAAGCCCTTTGTGAGCATTTATGGTGGGAAACATTTTGACTCTACTTCCATCTGCAGGTAGGCCTCAGCTAAGTCCACTTAGAAACATAGAAAACCTATAGCACAATACAGACCCTTTGGCCCACAATGCTGTGCTGAATATTTTCTTACTTTAGAAATTACCTAGGGTTACCCATAGACCTCTACTTTTCTAAGCTCTATGTACCTATCCAGGAGTATCTTAAAAGACCCTATCGAATCCGCCTCCATCACCATTGCCGCCAGCCCATTCCACGCACACACCACTCTGTGTCAAAAAAGTTACCCCTGACACCTTCTCTGTACCTACTTCCAAGCACCTTAAAACTATGCCCTTTCGTGTTAGCCATTTCAGCCCTGGGAAAAAGCCCCTGGCTATCCACATGATCAATGCCTCTCACCATCTTATATACATCTATCAGGTCACCTCTCATGCCCCACCACTCCAAGGAGAAAAGGCGGAGTTCACTCAACATACTATCATATACCTTTCCAATACTTTTTGGAGAGAAACACTTTAGCAAAATACTGCACAAGTTGACCCTGTGGTTCAGAAGGCATACAGGGTTGGAAAGATATACTCTAATCTGGGCAGAGGGTATTGATCTACTTTCAGTATTGGGTTGATAGTGACCACAGATCTTGACAGAACCACCCTTCTTGGCTAGTGGGACCACTGACATTGCCCATGCGCTCCACTCAACTTTGCAAAACATTCCTTCAGCCTCCATGCAATCTAGCTCACTGGCTAATTTACCACAGGTGGTATACAGAACTGCACGGGCTTTGGAAAATTTGTGTGTGACATTTTCATTTAACACTATTTTACCCTTGATATGTTTGAGCTTTCCAATGCCACCATGATCAGTAGTGTGGCATCATCCAGTACCTTTGTTAATTCACTTTCAGTTGACAATTACAGGGACACTCACAGCACGCTGGAGGAACTCAGCAGGTTGGTCAGCATCCGTGGAAACGATCAGTCAATGTTTTGGGCCGCAACCCTTCATCAGGACTGAAGAGGAAAGTGGCACAGGCCCTACTTTCTTTATAGGGCCTCTGCCACTTCTCTCTTCAGTCCTGACGAAGGGTTCCGGCCCGAAACATTGACTGATCGTTTCCACGAATGCTGCCCGACCTGCCGAGTTCCTCCAGCATGTTGTGAGTGTCAGTTTAACCCCAGCATCTGCAGAGTATTTTGTGTTGACAATTACAGGGGATGTGGCATGCAAGTTGTGGACAAATCTCCAATCACGTTGTAGTTATCTCAATCAATCATGACCACACAATGCTGGCCTTCCTGTTTTTACCACATACAAGCCCAATGTGGCCTGTTGCTTGTTGAATTCTACTGTTACAAATGTGATTCCCACAGGATTTATCTTTTCTCCAGTTTAAGTTCTTAGTTCGATATCGGCAAGCTTCAGTTCAACATCTTCGAAATGCCATTCAAATTCACTTTGTGGAATGACTAAAACTGCAGAGTCCATGTGCAATTCCATTTTGAGTAATTTTCTGTTCTCTTCCCATGTGAGCCATATTGTTCGTCTATTGTTAGTTTTCACATTGTAATCCTCAAGGCCATCAGTTCTTTGTCATGCTCTTTACTATTAGAGTTTTTATAAACAGTATGCAGATTAGTGCACTTATTGAAACTGCAACTTGACATTTTATCTTCTTCTCTTCCTTTCAATCTCTTCCTTTAAAGTTTTGCCTTTAACTCTGCCTTGGTCGGCCTCTGCCACAACAGTAACACAATTTGTTCAGTCAGGCAGGCTTCTGTTTAGATGTTACAATCTTTGTTTAGGCCCGCTTTCATCCCTGACTGCAATTCATCTCGGGATGCTGTTTCCATTGCTACTACGATTTCAACTGTTCTTTTAAATGTGAGTCGTGCGTCAGTTAGGACCAGTTTTTTAATATTTTCTTGTAAGATTCATCAGACTGAATGATCCTTCAGTGCATCAAGTCTATTACTGATCTGGCAATTTTCGAACAATTTCTTCAGTTTACCCATGTGTGATGAAATGGACTCCCCTTCCTTTTGGTTCTGTTCATAAAACCTAAAGCATTCTACAATCAATAATGGTTTCAGTTCTAAATATTCCTGCATTACTTTTATGATATGAGCATAGAAACATAGAAACATAGAAAATAGGTGCAGGAGTAGGCCATTCGGCCCTTCGAGCCTGCACCGCCATTTATTATGATCATGGCTGATCATCCAACTCAGAACCCCGCCCCAGCCTTCCCTCCATACCCCCTGACCCCCGTAGCCACAAGGGCCATATCTAACTCCCTCTTAAATATAGCCAATGAACTGGCCTCAACTGTTTCCTGTGGCAGGGAATTCCACAGATTCACCACTCTCAGTGTGAAGTTTTTCCTAATCTCGGTCCTAAAAGGCTTCCCCTCTATCCTCAAACTGTGGCAAAGCTTATTTAGGCTGGTTTGGTTGGAGCAGTCATACTTCTAAGCAAACTATATGCCTTTCCACTTGTTACTCTCAGCAAAACTGGCTTCAACATACTGCTCAATACATTCTGTAATTGAACACGTCTACTCTTCTGATGTAGCCAGCCATTTTATATTTATGTTCATTATCACCGGGAATTCACTGTTTACGAAACTATGAATTTTGTCCATTTTCTGTTCTTTACTTTAACTTGAACATCTCACTGCTCTTCAGAAGGAAAAGAAGTGCTGGAATGTCTCTCTTTCTCTCTCCCCCGTGTGAAGAAAGAACATGCTGCTCTTCAACAAGTAGTTAGTGAGCTCGGGTTCATTTTAAAACTTACTTGGCACCACTGCTATGTTTTTAACACCCTAAAACATAAAACTAATTAAATGAAAAACCTATAATCAGGGATAAGTTGTGTATGTTTAGTTCTTTTTTCCTTTTAGTGACATGGTGGCATGTTGATGTATGACTCTCACGTACATTTACATATAAACTGTAAAGAATTACGTAAACAACAAAGAATGCTTAATCAAACAATATATGGTATTTACAATATTACTCAAATATTACTGAGATATTAAATACACAACATATAGGGAGGTGGTTACACCCAAGGTGAAAGACAAATAACTGGGTGAACCTCAAGAGGAGTAAGGGGATGGGCAGCCAGTGCAGAGTACTCTTGTGCCCAATCCCCTCAACAACCGGTGTACCCCTTTGTACCCCTAGGGACAAAATTGGTCCTCTGGAAGAGCAGAATGGTAATTCATGTGTAGAACCAAAACAGATGGGGGAGATCTTAACTGCATTCTTTGCATCTGTATTTACTCGGGAGACAGATACCGAGTCTATAGAAGTGAGGCAAAGTGGCATCAACTTCATGGATCCTGTACAGATTTCAAGGGATGAGGTGTTTGCTACCCTGAGGTAAATCAGGATGGATAAATCCTCAGGGCCCTTGGACCCTATGAGAGGCAAGTGCAGAGATTGCCACGGCCCTAGCAGAGATGTTTTAAACATCCTTAGCAACAGGAAAGGTACCAGAGGATTGGAGAATAGCCAATATTGTTCCGCTGTTTAAAAAAGGAAATTATAGGTTGGTGAGTCTGAAGTCAGCAGTGGGAAAGTTATTGGAAGATACTCTAAAGGACCAGATATATGGAGTGAGTACTTGGATGGGCATGGACTGAGTAAGGATAGTCAGCATGGCTTTGTGTGGGGTAGGTCATGTCTAACCAATCTTAGAGTTTTTTGAGGAAGTTACCAGGAAAGTGGATAATGGCAAAGCAGTGGATGTTGCCTACATAAACTTTAGTAAGGCAGTTGACAAGGTCCCGCACAGGAGACAGGTCAAGAAGGTTCAGTCGCTCAGCATTCAGAATAAGGTAGTAAATTGGATTAGACATTGGCTTTGTGGGTAAGCCAAAGGATGGTAGTAGAGAGAGGTTACCTCTCTGACTGGAGGCCAGTGACTAGTGGTGTGTCACAGGGATTTGTGCTGGGTCCTTCATTGTTTTTCATCTGTATCAATGATCTGGATGATAATGTGGTCAACTGGATCAACAAATTTGTGGATGACACCAAGATTGGGCTCTAGTGGACAGTGAGGAAGACTGTCATGGCTTGCAGAAGGATTTGCATCAGCTAGGAAAATGGGCTGTAAAATAGCAGATGGAATTTAATAGAGCCAAGCGTGAGGTTTGCACTTCTTACAGAATGACTGGTAGACACTGTGGTAGAACAGAGGGATCTGAGAATGCAGATACATAATTTGTTGAAAATGGCACCACAGGTAGATGTGGTGGTAAAGAGAATATTTGGCACATTGGCCTTATAAATCAATGTATTAGGTACAGAAGGTGGAATGTTAATATATAAGATGTTGATGAGGCCTAATTTGGAGTATTGTGTGCAGTTTTGGTCATCTACTTACAGGAAAGATGCAAACGAGTTTTAAACAGTGCAGAGAAAATTTACAAGGTTGTTGCCAGGACATGAGAACCTCAGTTATAGGGAAAGGTTGAATAGATTAGAACTTTATTCCCTAGAATATGAGGAGATTTGATAGAGGTACAGTATACAAAATTATGAGTGGCATAGATAGGGTACATGCAAGCAAAATTTTTTTCCACTGAGGTTGAATGAGACTACAACTAGAGCTCATAGGTTAAGGGTGAAAGGTGGTATGTTTAAGAAGGAACTTCACTCAGAAGGTGGTGAGAGTGTGGAACATCTACCAATGCAAGTGGTGGATGTGGGTTTGATTTCAACACTTAAGAGAAATTTGGATAGGTACATGGATGAGGGGGTATCATGGGTTATGGTCTAATTGCAGGTTGCTGGAACTAGGCAGATTAATAGTTTACCATGAACTAGATGGGTCAACTTGTCTATTTCTGTTCTGTAGTGTTCCGTAACTCTTTTTCTGTTCTATAAACGTTAATGCAATTTGTGTTTACAACTCACTAAACAAGATGTTTCTTCAGTGATTGAACTAGCTGCTTCAAGGATGGCTATATTTATAACAATCCTAATGATTTTTTATAAAATTAGTTTGTTTGGTTTGGGAACTACCATGTGGTAAGATAGTCAGGATGAAGAGAAGACGGGAAAGGCTGGAGAAAGAATCAGCAAGATAATGGTAGATGTAAGTGAGGAGGAGTGATAGAGAGGAGGTTTGCTAACTGATGCACTGGATTCCTCCAGCAGTTGGTTTTCTGCTCCACATTCTAGCATCTGCAGTCTCTGGTGTCTCCAGTCATGGCTTTCCTTCCCATAAACCAGAGCAGTATGAATGATTAGCCCTGAGTGAAGCACAGAATTTACACAGTGCCTAATGAACATGTTGTCACGTCACTCAGTAAAGCAGAGTGAATTGAGATCCTAATGATTGCAGCATGTTGAAACTTTAAACTTCCCACCCAACATAACTTTATTACATGATGTGTTGTATACAATGCCTTGTGAAACTGTCTGTTCCAGTAAATGTATCAGAATCAACCGTATGCTAGACTGGGAACATAAAAACATCTGTTTCCTTGAGCTGGTAACACCAGTGGTTAAAGGTTACTCTGTCACACAAAAATCCTGCAGAGCCTGGGTATTAACGGGATGAATTCCAAACCAGAGGCCCCCCCAGTACCATAGGGAAATGAATGCCACAACCCAAGATTTCATAATCTTGAATTTTAAGTGGACAGAATTGCCAAGGGCTGACAATTTATAATTTCTCAACCAGAGCTCCTTGGGATTGCCGCTCAATGCACAATCAAGGGGAAAGATAAAATGCATTTAGATGTGTTAATTTTAAACCCTAATGCCAACAGCATTTTAATAGTAAAGTGCCTAAATTCAAAATGATTTTTGCTTGTGGATATACATATATGATGTCCTGTCATATGCAAATAGAATAGCATTCCATCTTTGCTAAAGGTTTTAACATGTATCAGAAAAGAAAGCTTACCACTGAAGTCATGCTTGAACAAGATTTCCTTGCACTTTTTTGCAGGACAAACTGATTTGCCTCAATGTGCCACCATTTGGCATTTCAGCTAATCAGACCACTTGGTTGTACTCCTGCTACCTGCATACAGACAGAGTCTAAAGCTCAAGGATCCAGAGATCAAGACAACTAAGAGGTGGCTGCAGGAAGTAGAGGAATGGTTACAGGATTGCTTTGAGTCAGTGGACTGGGCCCCGTTCAAGCACTCATCTGAGGATCTGAACGACTATACCAGGGTTGTAATAGACTTTGTTAAAACTCCAGTAGATGAGTCTGTCCCCACAAAATTGTTCAAGGTCTGTCCCAATCAGAAGCCCTAGATGAACCATGAAATCCAGAATTCACTGAGGGCAAGATCAGAGGCATTAATATCTGGAGATTAAGAATGTTACAAGAGGTACAGGTATGATCTCTGGTGGAGATCCCAGACTAGACTGGAATCAACGGGGATACTCGACAGCTGTGGCAGGGTTTGAATGCCATAACCTCCTATGAAATTACATCAAGTGATACGGGGAACAGCAGAGCTTCCAGATGTGATCTCAATGCCTTCTATGCTCACTTTGGCCACACCAGAACAGGAAGGAATGATTGTGTACTCCATATCTCCCAATGATCCTTTGGTCTCAGTATCTGAAGGTGACATGTGGGTTGCCTTCAAGAGGGTGAATCCAAGGAAAACATCCAGTCTGGACAGAGTACCTGACCAAGTACTGAAGATCTATGCTGACTAACTGACTGGAGTGTTCATGGATATCTTCAACATCTCACTCTGGCGATGTGTGGTACCCACCTGCATCAAGCAGGCTTCAATCATACCCGTGCCCAAGAAGAGTGTGGTAACCTGCCTCAATGATTACAGGCCCAGTGGCACTTACATCCACAGTGATGAAGAGTCTTGAGAGGTTGGCATTGAGAAATATCAGCTCCTGTCTGAGTGGCGAATTGGACTCGCTCCAATTTGCCTACTGGAACAGATGCCAACTCATTGGCTCTTCCTGGAACATCTGGACAGCAAAGGTGCATTCATCAAGATGTTCTTTATTGATTACAGCTTAAGATTCAATACCATCATCCCCTCAAAACAACTCAATAAACTCCAAGACCTGGGCCTCAATAACTGCTTGTGCGATTGGATCCTGGATTTCGTCACTTGCAGACCTCAGTCTGCTTTGTTCGACTCGACTTGCCTTTCACCTATGACTATGTGGCTAAGTGCAGCTGCAGCACCATGTCCAAGTTTGCTGATGACCCCACTGTTGTGGGCCATATCAAAGGCGGCAATGAATCAGCATACAGGAGGGAGATTGAAAATTTGGCTGAGTGGAATCACAACAATAACCTTTCACTCAATGTCAGCAATGCCAAGGAACTGAGTGTAGACTTTGGGAGAGGGAAACCAGGGATCCATGAGTCAGTAATCATCGGAGGATCAGAGGTGGAGAGGGTCAGTAACTTTAAATTCCTGGGTGCCTCTATCTTAGAGGACCTGTCCTGGACCCATCATTTAAATGTAATTGCAAAGAAATCTCAACAACACCTCTACTTCTATAGGGGTCTGCAGAGATTTGGCATGTCATCAAAAGCCTTTACAAATTTCTATAGATGTGTGCTGGAAATTGTATTAACTGGCTGCATTACAGTCTGGTATGAGAACACCATTGCCTTTGAACAGAAAATCCTACAAAAGGTAGTGGATTTGGCCCAGTACGTCATGGGTAAAACCCTCCTAACCATTGAGCAGATCTATATGAAACATTGTCATAGGAAAGCAGCATCTATTATCAAAGTTCCTTACCACCTAGGCCATGCTCTTTTCTCCCTGCTGCCATCAGGTAGAAGGTACAAGAGCCTCAGGACTCGCACCACCAGGTTCAAGAACAGTTACTACATTTCAACGATCAAGCTCTTGAACAAAAGAGGATAACTACACTTGTGTATTGATACGTTCCTACAACCAATAAGGACACTTTATCTTGTTTTTCATGGTCTTGTTATTTATTTCTATTTATATTTGCATTTGCACAATTTGTTGTCTTCTATGCTTGTTCATTGATCCTGCTACAGTTATTATTCTATAGATTTGCTGAGTATGCCGCAGAAAAAGAATCTTAGGGTTGTATGTGGTAATATGTATGTATTCTGATAATAATTTTTACTTTGAACTTTGAACTTAGACCCTTCCCTTTTGGCAAAGGACTTGGGTAGTAATGAAAAGCTTCATAGTCTGTCTGCTTCTGGGAGATGTGGCACACTATAGCAAAAAGTAATTATACAAATTACATGTTTCATTAGACATTTAAGCCTCTCTGACACACAAGGGAAGATGTCCTTTGGTTCTCCAAACAGTTCACAGTTTACAAAATACTCATATGTTACTTCTTCAGGAAGTGGTTTCAAGTTTAGTCTCAATTTCAGCATTAAGCTCCCAATGTTTCAAATTTCAGCTCTTAAAATACTGACAATGTAGATGAAAAAACCACTTTGATTAAATATCTTGTACTGGGGATGGGGACAGATCAGTGGTGCATTAATTTTCTTTATCACTCGAGAATGTACTTCACAAAGAAGAAATGTCTATCGGGTTCTTTCTCTTAAATGTTGGTTCAGATTTATTGGTAATATTGACACTGCACTGCTAAGCATCTGTGATTTTTCTCTCAAGTAGTGTGACGAATTTTGAAACATCAGACTCCTGATGAAGAGAGAGCATAATTAATTTGCAAATACTCTGATATATATTTCTGGATCCCACCAACATATCAGTACAAATGTTAACAAGAGTTTGATTGTCTTTACCAAACATTTATGTTCATGGAAAATTTTCGAAAATCATTCACGGGATAAAGCCTTTAAAGGCAAAATATATAGCCTGACATTTATTGCCCACTTCTAACTGCCCTTGAACTAAATCTTGTGACAGCCCATTTCCAGAGCAGATGAGTCAGTTACATTGTTGTGTGTCACAATAGATGAAGGGCAGAAATTCAGGAGAAGGGAGTCAGGAAGTGGACTGGAAAGATGATTAAACATGGGCAATGAGGAAAGGAGAATAGAGTAATTGATAATTAGCCATTGATTTATTCTTGTCACATATCCCAGGAATCTGTGAAAAACTTTATTTCCTTGCCACCCAGCCAAATAATTCCATACACAAGTACATCAGAATGGAGGATTGAGTGTGACACTTACAGAGAAAGTGCAGTGCAGGTAGACAAATAATGTGCAAGGGCCATGACTAGGTTTGTGAAGAGATCAAGAGTTCTACTGAGCCTACTGAGGGAGGGGATTAGGAGAAAGCTATAAGGAAGAGGGTGGGGGGTTAATTAACATCTGGAACAGATGGAAACAAGATGAGGGGCTTGAGGGAATTAGACATGGTAAGGGACCAGGGAGAAGGACCTGAGGGAGTGTTTGAATTGGGCTTAAGGATAGGAATTTAGGGTTCTACAAATTTCAACATCAAAAAAATCCTTCGAAGCTACCAGATCAGGATAGTTCTAAGAAACTTGGATTGATCTATTTGCATTCCTGTGTAAATTGTGAAAACAGCACAGACTAAAATCACTGCCACTTTATTGCCACTTGCTTTTATGGGAATTGAACTCACGTTTCCAGTTGTTAGTCCTGGATTGCAAGTTCAGGAACACAGCCAATCTGCCATTGCTTCCTCAACAATATTATTTAGAAGGTGGTTTTATTACATGTATATAGTTATTAGAAAGGTTTAGTTTACAATATTTACAGATAATTCAGATCTCTGGCATTCTCAAGGCTGGTTTACAAGGACAACTATTTGTTTATTTTTAGGTGGTTAATCCATAAAAGTGTCTGGAGTAACAGAATGCATTTGAGCGATTCCTTCTCTGTATCTGAGGGGGTTGATTTAACTCTTTCATTTTTGCATTGAGTCAATCTCCCTGATTGTGAATTTAGAGGTCAGAGTTGCCTTTGAGTTTTGTGCAGGACTAAAGTTTGGAACCTATTGAACTCTGGCTTTATAGGATCAAGAGCTCTAGAGCACAGAAAAGGGCCCTTTGGCCCTTCTAGTTCATGCCGAACTATTATTCTGCCTAGTCCCATCAACCTGAAACTGGACCATAGTCCTCCATACCCTTCCCATCTATGTACTTACCTAAACTTCTTTTAAATGTTGAAATCAAATCTGTATCCACCACTTTGGCTGACAGCTCATTCCACGCACTCACCATCCTCTGAGTGAAGCAGTTCCTACTCATATTCCCCTTATATGTGTCACTTTTCACCTTTAACTCATGACTTCTAGGTTCACCCAAGCTCAGTTTTCTAACCTTCATTAGGGTTGGAGTTCCACAGCAGGATATCAAGCAGAAGGTCCTGCATTTTTTTTAACAGCACATTACAGGCCCTTTGGCCCACAATTTTGTGCTGACCATGTAACCTACTCTAGAGGACTGCCTAGAATTTCCCTGGTGCATATCCCTCTATTTTTCTAAGCCTTGTACCTACTAAGAGGCTCTTAAAAGGCCCTATTGTATCCACTTCCACCACCACTGCCGGCAGTGCATTCCACGCACCCACCACTCTCTGTGTGAAAAACTTACCCCTGACATCCCCTCAGTACCTATTTCCCCCTCAGTACCTATGCCCCCTCATATTAGCCAATTCAGCCCTGGGAAAAAGCCACTGGCTATCTACACGATCAATGCCCCTCATCATCTCATACACCTAAATGCATGAGTAGCATTAAGGGATGCTAATGAGGTGCTGGTGAGTGGGAGGACATTGCCACCTTCATGTCACAGGACATTCCAGAGGGTTGGAAATGCTGAACAAGTGGATGGGAAAGAAATGCCCAATGCAATGGGATATTGGAGTGTTGGGTTGACTTGAGTCTCAGTGTGCAGTTGAACGATAACTGAGACAGGTGAATCTCTAAAATTCTCTACCCCAGAGAAACGATGGGGACAACTTATTTAAAATATTTAAATTGGATATGTACAGATAGGCACAGAGGAGCTGAAACCTGGGGTAGATTAGACATGGTTATATTGAATGACAGGGCACCCTTGAAGGGTCAGGTGGCCTACTCCTGCTCCTGTTTTCTTGCATTCTTGTGCTGGTGGTGAAAACGCCTACTTCTGGTGTCTATTGGTGAACTGATCTGAGCCTTGGGGTAAACAAGTGCCATCTCTGATCTCCAAGTCACTCGTGCTGAGCAAACAAATATTTTTAAAAAATGATCTAATCAAAGGACTAGATTTTCACATTCATCAGTACCGGTACTGAATGCTTCATAAATAGCACGTACAGTTAAAATTCTAGACGTGCTTCTTGTATTCAGCTAACAGACTCACAATCAATTGACACATCTTATAATTTTCCTTTTAAGACAATTTTTATTTTTAAAACTATACTACTTTTAGATTATGGTATAATGAATACTCCTCACGTAAATATATATTTAAAGGTTGCAATTGTTGGATCATGTATTTTAAGCAGTTACCACACACTTTTGTATACTTGCTTTCCAAATTCTTTGCGGCATTTGTTACAACACATTGCAATCTGACAAACCAGGCTAGGGTGGCTGGACTAATTGAAATTTTCCAGACCAGCTGAAAGTCTGCCAATGTTGACCCTCTGGACTTTATGTTTGCCTGCTGTTGTGTCAATCTAATGATGTTAGGAAGGTGCCAATGGATCCACACAGTGGGCTGGTTCACTGTGGGAAAGATAAAAGCACATAAGATCCTTCAGCAGTCTGATCAAGGTCATAAACTCTGTCCATTTCACTGAAGCCGTTACAAGGATCCCAGCTGTTTGCATGTTGCTCAGTTCCTCAGGTCCATTTCAGGTAAAGCAGGTGGATGGGAAACAGCAGAAACTTGCGCTAGCCAAACATTACTTCCATTTGGCTTGTCTCCAAAAGACCCCAAAGTCCTGTCATTGCTTCTCAAGCACGTTATTTCTCAAATAAATTTCCACCTATCCTACACTGTTAGGGAGTCAACTCCAAATCCGAATTATGAGTGAAGAAGAACAACAATCCTATGCGCCTTTCCACATACCCACAGCCCCTGCCCCACCTTGCACTCCACCCCAATATCTCTTGTTACACACTGGATATAGAACACATACATTAACACAAAAGACTGCAGGTGTCGGAACCTGGATCAACACACAAAATGCTGGTGGAACTCAGTGGCACCATCCATGGAAGGAAAATGACAGCTGATGTTTTGGGTCCTGACATTTCGTCCTGTCTGAAAGTATTTTGTGCGTAGTTCTTCCCATGCAGTTTAGTTTTATTGCAAGAGGTTTTCAGGTGTTGATTACTTTGAGGCACAAGAGACTGCATATGGTAGAATATGGAGCAACAATTAACTGGACGAGCTCAAAGGATTGAGCAGCATCTGTGCGGTGGGGAGGGGGTTGGTGGGGGTCAAGGAAGAATAGACAAAACATCAACAATTCCTTTCCTCGCATAGATACTGCTCGACCCACTGGGTTCCCCCAGCAGGTTGTTTGTTTCCTATGCTGATTGCTCTGTTACTCACCGTGATCAGTTCAGATATAAGACTTTTCTTTTCAAAACATTAATTAGGGTCTTGGCCTGAAACATCAACTGCACCTCTTCCTAGAGATGCTGCCTGGCCTGCTGCGTTCACCAGCAACTTTTATGTGTGTTGCTTGAATTTCCAGCATCTGCAGAATTCCTGTTGTTTACACTATACAACAATTGAGTAGAAATGCAGTATGAACCAAGGGGGCAATATATTCTCTGCTTGGGTGTCATGTTCCACTAATCCACCGGCCTACTTTCCTCTTTCAGAAAGGGAGTTGATTACCCTTTACTTTACAAACACAGCTGTGTTAGCCAAATCTGGCTCCATTTTACATCTCTGAATTGTCTTATTTTCTCACCCAAATGCTACAAAGTGTAAACCTTCACTTCTGAACTGAACAGGATCAGAACCCTTCCTTGGAATTGTGAATCCTACTCATCAAATTTTATCCTTTCAGTGACATTCAAAAGTGGGCTGGAAGCTTAATGGGGAAGGAAAGTCAAAGAGCAGGAATATCTTTAGATCACTTGCCCTATTTGCATGATGTTTCCCAGTCCTCAGTACGCTCTCCTGAGGTTGAATAACTCTGATAGGATTCTTGACTTGTAAAAGCATTTAAACACAAAAGTTTCCTCCTGTCTGTGCAACACTAGATGGTACTTCTACTGTAACTGATTGAATATCTAAAACTGGCAACTGCGTTAGGAGAACTATTCAGTTAATTATAATGACAAACTTGAAAATTTTCAAGATTTTTCAAGCTTGAAAAACAAACTTGAAAAATCATTTATACAATGATCTGAATTTATTTTCCTCAAGAAAGGGACAGATTAATGCTAAAAGCCAGTTAAAGGAAATTGCCCGTGAGCTGCAGTTAATGCAATGGGTTGGAAACTGAGGTTTTGATTGACCATAATCCCTTTAAAGTTCTTTGCTTTTCTCCTTTTCTTTCTGTTTCCTCAGCTTTTCATCTATAGACAATGGTTGAAACCTACAGAAGAGCCTTTTGGTGGATAGCAAATGTATAGCTTATTTGCATATGAAGTAATAATTTGGGTTCTAAATATTCAACAGAGGGTTTATGTCATCAATGTATTAGAAAGTGTGGTGAGGAAGGAGACGTGGGACAAAAAAAACCCACATTTCCCACAAAGCATAACCAGGCATCATCTAGGCCTTACCCTCGCCCTCCACCCCTCTGCTTTCCTTCCACCTTCTATTTTCCCAAGCAGTCTCTCCTGCCTCAAGCTAATCTTAAAAATTCCCCTTCATTCTTCTTTCCCTCCTCCTCTGTATCATAACTCTGTTTACCTCCTACATTTTCCAATTCTAATGAACAATTATCAACTTAAAAAGTTGTCTCTGTGTAGCTGCTGCCTGACCTGTTGTTCATTTCTGGCATATTCAGTTATATTTCAGATCTTGAGCATCTGAACATATAAAAAAAAGCCTTCCTTTTCATTCTTTCTCCTCACAGAATTTCCTGAACAGAGTAAATAAGAATCAATAGTGAGTGTCAGGGAGCTTATTTAAAATCAGGGGTGGGAGTTATGATTGCAAATACGTACAAACCCACAGCCACCAGAGAGTGACAAAGAAAATCTGTGCCCCAGATTAGCTTGAGCAAGGAAGTGGTGAATGATTGGTACCATCTGCTACACATTTTGTACACAAAAACTCCCCATAAGGAGAAGTGATAAATCTGTAGTTGCTTGTTTTCAACCCACTGTTAAGCATCTGACTTATTCCATTCCGCAATACAGAATATCTGCTAGTATCAACAACTTGATGTGCAAAGATATATGAACAGATGATTTACATGAAAATCTGAAAAACAATATGACATATCACTGCCTCATATGCTTCACTGCAAGCTTTCAGAAAGTGTATGAAACACCCATAACATCCACATGAATTTTTGAGTTCTGAATCTTTATCAGATGGACTATTACTGACTTTCTGACATGAAAGTTGTTGTTTTGCGGCAACAATATGGTGCAAAGTCATAAAGTTTGCATAAATTACAAAAGTAATAAAAGTTGCAAAAAGGTATAACAAGGTTGTGTTTATGTGTTCATGGACTGTTCAGAAATTTGATGGTGGGAGGGAAGAAGTTGCTCCTGAATTGCTGATTGAGATTCTTCAGGCTTCTGTACCTCACCCTCGATGGTAGCAACAAGAAGAGGGCATATTCCAGATGCTGAAAGTGCTTAATGATAGAGGCACTGCCTCGTGAAGATCTCCCCGATAGTGGCGAGCATTCTGTTTCTAATGGAGCTGGTTGAGCCTATAACCTTCTGCAGCTTCTTACAGTCCTATGCATTGGAGTGCCAAGATTATGCGTGACACCTCACACAATCCAAATTCTGACATCCCTGCCAGAATGAGTTCAGAAAAGAATGATGCTGTGGGAAATATCTGCCACGTGGCAGCATGGTGCATCAACTGGCTGATAAGTGGGATGAGAACATTTAAGCAGTGGAGTTTCCAGGAACAAAGTTCCAGTTTCTTTTAAGATTTAGTAGAATTATTTCAGCTATACATGCTGCTGTAGTGGTCAAATTAATCAAGGTTGTAAAAGTCCTGAGACTATCTTTGACAGCTGTCAACATTAACAACTCTAGGTGTCTCAGCTTAACAGAACCTCTGTAGGTGTAGCTCCAACATTTGTTTTGCTTCCTTTTAGTGCAGACTGAGTGCCAAAACCCATATTTAAGCTGCCTTATTTAAACTTAATATGGTAATTATTATTTCCATAAAGGGAAAAAAATCCTGGATTAATAGGTTCCAAAAATGTCAGAGCTACTCAAGTACCAAAGAAGGCTTGACTGTGTAACTCAGAGTTTGTTGAACAGGCTCCATTTCAAAGCCTGTTGTTTGTAAAAACATAACCCTAATTCTTATTTCCCTGCCAGGCTAGTTACAGGTTATTTTACATGTATACAAAATGATTTGCTGCTTCTGCTTATTCTACTGGTCAGACACCAAATGAAAAATGAACTGAGCACTGCCCTAAACATTTCATCACACATTTCTAAAGGTCAAGACTTTTCTGAACAAATAATTTCAGCAGTGGAGAGTAACTGAACAGATAAAATGTGACATCAATAATTATTAATGCCTTTTCACAAGAACAGAAAAAAAGCAAAACACTGAGAGAGGAATGGTGTTCACTCGTTGTTACCAGGTGATTCCTACTGGGAAAGAAACCATCACTCTTCTCTGTTTCAGGTTTACTCATGAAAATGAGCTATTTGGCTGGAGAAGCCAGATAAATTCCCTGCAGCACTCTGTCCCAACAACAAACCAGATGGTAGAGGGGAACAACTAATAGATCTGCAGTCTCACAACTCCAGTGACTTGGGTTCGATACTGACCTTTGCTGTTTTCTGTGTAGAATTTGCATTTTTCTTCCTGTGAATGTGTCGGTTTCCCCTGGCACTCTAGTTTCCTCTCCCATGCCAAAGACTTGCAGGTTAACTGGCCACTGTGATTTATCTTTGGTATAGGTAAGTGGTGAATGGGTGAATGGGAATATGGGCAAATAAAATGGAATCAGCATTGGTTTGGTGGTTCACATAGACTCAGTAGATCAAATAGCCTGTTTCTCTGCAATATTTCCCTAGCAAATCAGATCTTTACCCAAGAAGCCAAACTCATATGCACAAATTAGGGTAGTCTGAATAAAGCCAGGAGATAACACCATTCATTCCAAACATTTGTTTAGCCAAAACTATAAACATTGGTTACTCAAATTCAATGGTTCGGGGTAGAGTTGAAGTTGGACAAATTGGCTCAGGATTAACAGTATCAAATCTGATGCAGTGGAAATCATGTTAACTTTAATGGATAATAATATTGGCAGTATCTAGTCTCAATCTAGTCTCATTTATTAACAATTGGAACACTCAGAAAATATTTAATAACTTTTCAAAGCAATAAATGTGATACAAAATTGAATGCATTTTAATACAAATTCTATCATAAATATATCCCTATATTAAAATCATTAAAATTATGCTACATTTACTGACAAAACAGTTGGCTATTTGCTCTAATGAAGACTGTTGCGAGAATTTTGTTGATATTGTTTCTACTATACATCTTGGAACACTGAATTCTATTACACTGCTTTATAAACACTGTTATTAAGAGAGGGAGAAGGGAATGTTAAATGCATACTTTGTACCACATTAAAAACTAACATGAATTAGCTACTCATTCTCAACAATTATGTTAATTGCAAAGGTCACAAAGAAGTGATTGCCTAAAATTGTGTTCCCTTAAAGAGTCTTGCCCAAAATAAAGAATCAGGGTGGGTGATAACCAACATTAATGGATGTATAATTGTGAGGATGGTGCACTGAAAATCTTTATATCATTTGCTGACCAGCAAGGCCTGGCCTGAGGGATGAGAAGTTTATAGATGGGGAATGTTGAGGACCTGAAATGGTGGAAAATTCTGAAACCATGAGGGCTGGGAGTGGGAGAAAGAGAGGGGTGGAAAAATCACTGGAACTGAGATTGTGGATGAGGGAGAGATGGAGACTGGAAAATGGCAGCAGGAATCCTGCGCAGTTTCACACATCAGCAAACTAGAACCGATCACTGTTCCCACTATTCCCTCCTCAACTGTCTATCACCCTACCTTACCTGGATTCATCCATTGCTCGCCAGCTCTCATTCTGCCCCATTCACCTCTGCTCCTTGTACTCTCTATTGTCCCTTATCTTTCAGAACAGTCTCATGTTGTCGACTATTCATTTCCTTGCACAAATGTGGCCTGACCTGTTCGTCCAGTGGTTTGTTTGTTTTTCTGCAGATTCCAGCACCTGCAGACTCTTATGCCTCCAGCTGTGCTACCTTTGCTCTTAGCCTTGGTTGCAGGCCATTCATGCCTGATAGCCCACCATATACAGGTCCTACCACTGCTCAGCTCTCTTAATTACGTGTAGCAACACGTCCTGATCAGTAGTAGTTTACTATCAATGTCTACAGTATTTGCTATTTCTTCACTATCTGGCATCTGGAAGGGAAAGACTAAGCTGCAGGAATGTGTCAGCAGGGATTGTCTTCACTCTCCAGTTCTTCTCCTCATATCCATTCACCAAAGCCATGGATACTTCCAGGGTCAGATATAAAGATAGTACAAATGGTGAACGTTGGATCAATAGGTAGAAAGAGACCCAGGATTACACCACAGATGTTCCCTCTGTGGTTTCTTTGATTCAGATGGTACATAGATGGGGGTGAGTGACTGACCCAGACCACAGACATCAGGTTACTGAGATTTGCCTTCATTGCAACTAAGACCCAGGGATTTAGCTTCCTTGGAACTGTTTCCCCACGGACACTACGTACATCCCAGGCCTTCATCACTTCCTGGGATTCAAAGCACCCGCTTCACCTCTTCTAACAAGATCTTGGTGATTAGGCCCAACGATAAATAGTCTTTTCCACTACCCTCATCTGTAAAGAGTGGTTGAGCTTAGTTCTCACCTCACCATATAACCATATAACCATAACCATCTGAGGGAATGTTAACATCATTTCAATTAGTGTGGGTTTTCATCAGCAGGGATACAGGAAATCATATTTGATTACTGGGCATTAATGGATAAATAGTAACATTTGCATTTGCATTGTGCCACCTCAGTACTTGAATCTGCATGTGAGGTGCATGCACAAATACCCTGTCCAGTAGCCACCAGGGCAATTTTAATGCACATTTTCATTTCTAGACTGTGTGATTGCATTTCTAGAATTGTAGATTTTCTGCTGGTGAGCAAAAAGTACAATATATTAAAAGAAATGCAAGCTGAACTATTATATCCTCTAGGTTCTGGCAGTCATTGATAGCTGAGTTATCAATCAGAGTCAGTGTCCATTCTTGGGTCTCAATGCATAATTGAATTGAATTGACTTTATTACTTACATCCATCATATACATGAGGAGTAAAAATCTTTACATTACATCTCCATCTAAATGCGCAATGTGCAATTTATAGTAATTTGTAATAAATAGTATGCACAACAGGACAATCAATATAACATAGAAATATAATTGTATCAGCATGAATTAATCAGTCTGATGGCCTGGTGGAAGAAGCTGTCCCAGAGCCTGTTGGTCCTGGCTTTTATGCTGTTTGCAAATGTCCTGAATAGTGGGAAGTTCATGTCTACAGATGTGCTGGGCTGTCCGCACCACTCTATGCAGAGTCCTGCAATTGAGGGAGGTACAGTTCCCATACCAGGCAGTGATACAGCAGTCAGGGTCCTCTGAATTGTGCCCCTGTAGAAAGAAAAAGATAAATTCTGTTCTGTGGAATCTATAATTAGCTGGTCCAATGGACATATCTTGTCTTCTGCATTATTTCTTATCAGGTGTCTGTCTTGTTTCAAAATCTAGATTATTAAGTTTGATTAGCTACTTTTCAATCTAATTACTTTGGAACAAGTAGAATGTTGTAAACTGGGGTTTTGCTGAAATAAAAATAAATTGTAGAAGTCAAACAGCAGGACAATTCCAATTGGAAAGGCAAATAAATTAACATCTTAACAGTAGCGTTGTAGAGATCTTCCCAATATTTCTTTGATTCATTATGTGAGTCATCTTGAAAATGATTACATCTTTCAATTTTTGTTTTAACATCTGCATATAATTTTCTCTTTCTTTGTGAAAAAGACCTTAAAATGCATTCTCAGGAGCTATGATAATGTATCATTGTCCCTTTTCCACAAGTGAATTGTGGGCCCTTAATAATGCTGTAACATAGAGCACGACAAAAAATTCTCATTAACTTATTCTCCAAGCATGTAAAATTCCACCTTTTAACTTCCGCTATAGCTGCTCTAACTAATTATTTATTCAATGTTCATGTGCCTTGTGATGTTTGTACTTAAGCAGTTGGGAGATTGGTTTTCAGTGATTTTAATTCCTCTGGTTTCAAGAATGATTACACTACTGACAGTGAAGAACTTCTGCAGCAACATAGTCATTAAAGTTTCTCTCCAATTAAAGAAAGCAGTCATTTCATTATGCGCAATCTCTCTGGCTTGAGAGAAAAAGCCATTAATTTTCCCCCCAAAGCAGCAGTGGCTATTGATCTGAATGCTGAGTGATGCAAATGCACACCAAAAATGAGGCAGTCAGAAAAGAAAGATTCCACAGGGGGAAATCAATAGATAACAAAAGGTAATGGGTCATGTGCAGATGGCAGAGCACAGCTCACTAAACACTAATACCTGCCTGAAGCACTTAGGACTGGTCACTTGCTGGCTACAATAATTTAAAAGTAAGAATATGCATTGGCTGGAGTCGGCACATCAACACAGACTGGTGGCACATTCCTCGTTCTGGTACTGAAACCATATTTTCTTTTCCTGTTACATCCACAATATCCTTTTTTTTACATCCTCACCCGCAAGTGTGAACTGTGCTTTCTGAAGTCAGTGGTAATGCAAATTTCATGACTGAGATGCCACAGGACAAACAAAGTGCGTTTACAAACCAAGTGCCACACTCAGTGCAAAATCCAGATGATGCAGATTTTTCAAATATTGTTCCTGTTTGCATTAATATAGTCATAGTCATAGTCATACTTTATTGATCCCGGGGGAAATTGGTTTTTGTTACAGTTGCACCATAAATAGTTAAATAGTAATAAAACCATAATTAGTTAAATAGTATTATGTAAATTATGCCAGGAAATAAGTCCAGGACCAGCCTATTGGTTCAGGGTGTCTGACCCTCCAAGGGAAGAGTTCTAAAGTTTGATGGCCACAGGCAGGAATGACTTCCTATGACGCTCAGTGTTGCATCTCAGTGGAATGAGTCTCTGGCTGAATGTACTCCTGTGCCCACCCAGTACATTATGTAGTGGATGAGAGACATTGTCCAAGATGGTATGCAACTTGGATAGCATCCTCTTTTCAGACACCACCGTGAGAGTGTCCAGTTCCATCCCCACAACATCACTGCCATAACGAATGAGTTTGTTGATTCTGTTGGTGTCTGCTACCCTCAGCCTGCTGCCCCAGCACACAACAGTAAACACGATCGCACTGGCCACCACAGACTCGTAGAACATCCTCAGCATCGTCCGGCAGATGTTAAAGGACCTCAGTCTCCTCAGGAAATAGAGACGGCTCTGACCCTTCTTGTAGACAGCCTCAGTGTTCTTTGACCAGTCCAGTTTATTGTCAATTCGTATCTCCAGGTATTTGTAATCCTCCACCATGTCCACACTGACCCCCTGGATGGAAGCTATTTTTAATATCGATTGTTAGAGATATTTCCCTAAGAATATCAGAGAATTCTAGACGTTTGTGTGCTTGACCAAAAGATCAGTTCAAAGTCAAAGGTGAGTTTATTGTCATAAGCACAAGTACACCAAAGCGATGAGAAATTTACTTGCAACAGCATCACAGGTATATAGCATTGGAGATAAAACATAAACAAAATAAAATCATAAATTATACAAAATTATAGAAGAAAGTATAGTTAGTGCGAAGTGGTATATTGTTGCTATATTGAAGAAATGAGTAGGTTTGTTCTGTTTGGTTCAGGAACTGAATAGTTGAAGGAAAGTAGCTGTTCTTCAGTCTGGTAGTGTGGGGCTTCAGGCTTCTGTACCTCCTGTCCCTGGTGATAGCTGTGAGATGGTATGGCCAAGATGGTCACAATCTTCAATGATGGAGGTTGCCTTCTTGAGGCAGCACCTGCTGTAGATATAACCACTGGTAATATTTACAGGAGGTGCAGATTTGAATTACTGTACCAGACCATGATGCAACAAGGCAGAATACTTTCAAAAGTACAGTATACCTGTAGAGGTTTGTTGGATTGTTTGATGACAAGCCAAACCTCCTTCATCTTACTAGTTAACAAAGAGGTAAATATATATTCAAAAGTGGATGACCTTGGTAGAGAAGGATGGAGGACAGGAAGTTTTGAAACACTGGAAAAATCACTGGACCTCTAATCTCACTCCTGTTTGGTTGGTAGAGGTGCAATAGGTTGCAGGAAGCAAGGGTTTGAAGGTTGAGTACTTAAGTATTTCAAAGAGAGTTCAAGCCTCCATTTTAACAAGTGTTTCTTCAGAGACACTGAACTCAAAATTAAAACAAAACTAAGACAAGAGTTGGATAGACTGTTTCTTAACACCTATCAAAATCTACCGACATGCTCCATCCTTGGTGACCCGTCTATTTTCCACTTGCTGCGATCAGAACTTCCTTGGCCATTAGTTCATTGATTGGGACCTCCCCCTACACTGCCAACTCTGCATGACCACAGCAGAATTTCCTTTAACTATGCTCCTGCTCCCCTGATCGGCACCTCGTCCTCCTGGACCACCAATCCACTAAGTCACCTCCAGCACCTGCCCGTCAGATGAACAAGTCACAAAACAATTTTAAAAGATGTACTGTAGTTGAAAACCACGTGACATTCAGTCTTGCCATCAAAGATCCATTGTCCATTCCCCAGATGTAAACCATCAGCCCATTAAGAAGTGAAGTCAGGATTATGAAGAAAAGTGCATCTAACTGCTATGTGTTCAGAATCTGTCTAACTTTGTTCTTACTTTAAGTGAGGCACACATGTATGATGTGGTGGCGTGATGACGCATGCCATTCATGTACTTTTACATATAACGCATAATGAATTATTTATATAAGCAAGTGTTTAATAAAACAATATATTTACAATATGACTCAAAAATTACTGAAATATTAAATACACAATACCCCTCTCTGCTTAGCTATAAACTCCAACTCAATACAGAAAGCACAGAATGTTTTTCAACTCTCTTCAGAGTATACTGTACAATTCCACTACTGTATAGACATCCACAGCAAAGTAAACTTTAATTTGTTCCTTTTAAGCCTAAAGAGTTAATTGCCATGGAGGATTTCTTACTCTTGTGGCATAACATCTTTCCTGACCGGGGGGGGGGGGGGGGGGGCGGGGGAGGTGGTCTCTCTGTAGGCAGGAGAGACTTGTGGCTGAGAAACAATCTCAGGTTCTGGGGCCTCCTCAGTGGTGGTTGTAGGATTGACTCTGGGACTGGAGAAGGGAGTTCTGACAGCTCTGGACACCTTTCTTCTGGACATGTTGCCATCCTGAACAGCGCACAGCAAGCTGCTTGATCATTTGATGAAGCCTAGGCTACCATAAAAGCTTCATGTAGCTCTTTCAACACTTTAGCTCTCAGCTTGGATGGTAGAATAACACTCAATCATTTTTCAATCAATCATCATCATTTTTATGATTTGTTGTCTTCTTGAATTTCATCTTATATTTGTGTCCTCCAACAAACAAAGCCCATCTCTGCATCTGTGCTGCTGCTATTAGTGGAACACCCTTCTGTGGATTGAAAACGGACACGAGTGGCTGATGATCCATAAGGAGGGTAAAAAGTACTGGTTGAAACATTTTACCCCAAATCAGACTCAAGGTCTCTCTATCAATCTGTGGGTAATTTTTCTCTGCAGCAGTAAGGGAATGTGATGCAAAAGATATGGGGTATTTGCTTCCATCACTCATAACATGTGATGTGATTGCACCTATATATATATATATATATATATATCATAAGGCGAGGTGTCACAGGCAAGCCGTGACACAGGGGTACCCAGCCTGGAGTCCAGAGACCACCTGGTTAATGGCATAAAAAAGGTTGGGAATATCTGCTGCAATGGATCTTAATATGTGAGTACAGTGTCTGACATCATAATTTCCTTTGCCTTTTGGAAAGCCGCCTCACACTACTTTGTCCATTGTTATTTCTTACCAATCTGTAGTAATGAGTTCAAGGGGTGGAGCACAGTAGCCAGGTTTGGTAGGAATCACAGCTATGACAAGTCTTTTGGCCTTGGGACATTTACCACTGCTTGAGTTTTCTCAGCACACTTGTGTAATTCTTGTTGGCGAAGGTGTGACCACACTAAGTACTGTATTGCTTGGTTTCAAGAATTCACACTTGTTGTGTTGTGCACTGAGCCCTTAATCTTCTAAGATTTTTAACACTGTCTTGAGATTTTGGAGACGTTCCTTGTCATCCTAACCATAACACCATAAAACCATAGGATATAGGAGCATGAAAAGGCTATTTGGCCCATCGAGTCTGCTCTGCCATGTCATCATGGCTGATTCATTTCCCTCTCAGCCCCAATCTCCTGCTTTCTCCCTATACCCCTTCATGCCATGCCTAATCAAGAATTGACAAACCTCTGCCTTAAATACATCCAATGACTTGGCCTCCACAGCTGCCTGTGGTAAAGAATTCCACAGATTCACCACTCTCTGGCTAAAGAAATTCCTCCTCATCTCAATTATAAACAGACATCCCTCTATTCTGAGGCTTGACTTCCCCTCCACAGGAAACATCCTCTCCACATTCACTGTATTGAGGTCTTTCAACATTCAATAGGTGTCTATGAGAACCCCCTCATTCCTCTGAATTCCAGCTAGTACAGGCCCAGAGCCATCAAATGCTCCTCATATGTTAAGCATTTCAAACCCAGAATTATTTTTGTGAAATTGCTTTGAACTCTCTCCAAAGTCAGCACAACCTTTCTTAGGTAAGGGGTCCAAGACTGGTCACAATACTCCAAGTGAGACCTCAACAGTGCATTATAAAGCCTCAACATTACATCCTTGCTTTCATATTGTAGTCAAATTCTTATCAGTAACAATGATGTCATCCAGGGAACATTGCGTTACCTAGACAAGCCTGGACATCCTTGCAACACCTGGTCTTGCTTTTTGCAAGAGTGCAGGTGCAGATGTTATTTCAAAAATAAGCCTATCATAGCAATAACACACTTTGTGAGTGTTGATGGTGAGAAACACCTTAGACTCTTCTTCTATCTCCATCTGAAGGTAGGCCTCAAATAAGTCCACTATGCTGAGGTGTTCCGCCACCCCCCACAAAAGGTTTGCAAAGATATTCTCTATCCTGGGCAAAGAGTATTGATCTTATTCCAGTATTGAGTTGATAGTGACCTTAAAATCACCACAGATCCTGACAAACCCATTCTTCTTGACTACTGGGAACACTGGCAGTGCCCATAGGATGCACTCAACCTTGGACAGAATTCCTTAAACTCCATGAAATCTTATCATGGATGGTATATGGATCAGGATGAGCTTTGCAAACCTTGGGTGTGGAATTTTCACTTAAGCGAAACATCAATTGTACTCTTTTAGGAACATAGAAACATAGAAAATAGGTGCAGGAGTAGGCCATTCGGCCCTTCGAGCCTGCACTGCCATTTATTATGATCATGGCTGATCATCCAACTCAGAACACCGCCCCAGCCTTCCCTCCATACCCCCTGACCCCCGTAGCCACAAGGGCCATATCTAACTCCCTCTTGAACATAGCCAATGAACTGGCCTCAACTGTTTCCTGTGGCAGAGAATTCCACAGATTCACCACTCTCTGTGTGAAGAAGTTTTTCCTAATCTCGGTCCTAAAAGGCTTCCCCTCTATCCTCAAACTGTGACCCCTCGTTCTGGACTTCCCCAACATTGGGAACAATCTTCCTGCATCTAGCCTGTCCAATCCCTTTAGGATCTTATACGTTTCAATCAGATCCCCCCTCAATCTTCTAAATTCCAACGAGTACAAGCCCAGTTCATCCAGTCTTTCTTCATATGAAAGTCCTGCCACCCCAGGAATCAATCTGGTGAACCTTCTCTGTACTCCCTCTATGGCAAGGATGTCTTTCCTCAGATTAGGGGACCAAAACTGCACACAATACTCCAGGTGTGGTCTCACCAAGGCCTTGTACAACTGCAGTAGTACCTCCCTGCTCCTGTACTCAAATCCTCTCGCTATAAATGCCAGCATACCATTCACCTTTTTCACCGCCTGCTGTACCTGCATGCCCACTTTCAATGACTGGAGTATAATGACACCCAGGTCTCGTTGCACCTCCCCTTTTCCTAATCGGCCACCATTCAGATAATAATCTGTTTTCCTATTTTTGCCACCAAAGTGGATAACTTCACATTTATCCACATTAAATTGCATCTGCCATGAATTTGCCCACTCACCCAACCTATCCAAGTCACCCTGCATCCTCTTAGCATCCTCCTCACAGCTAACACTGCCACCCAGCTTCGTGTCATCCACAAACTTGGAGATGCTGCATTTAATCCCCTCATCCAAGTCATTAATATATATTGTAAACAACTGGGGTCCCAGCACTGAGCCTTGCGGTACCCCACTAGTCACCGCCTGCCATTCTGAAAAGGTCCCGTTTATTCCCACTCTTTGCTTCCTGTCTGCTAACCAACTCTCCACCCACACCAATACCTTACCCCCAATACCGTGTGCTTTAAGTTTGCACACTAATCTCCTGTGTGGGACCTTGTCAAAAGCCTTCTGAAAATCCAAATATACCACATCCACTGGTTCTCTCCTATCCACTCTACTAGTTACATCCTCAAAAAATTCTATGAGATTCGTCAGACATGATTTTCCTTTCACAAATCCATGCTGACTTTGTCCGATCATTTCACCGCTTTCCAAATGTGCTGTTATCACATCCTTGATAACTGACTCCAGCAGTTTCCCCACTACCGACGTTAGGCTAACCGGTCTATAATTCCCCGGTTTCTCTCTCCCTCCTTTTTTAAAAAGTGGAGTTACATTAGCCACCCTTCAATCCTCAGGAACTAGTCCAGAATCTAACGAGTTTTGAAAAATTATCACTAATGCATCCACTATTTCTTGGGCTACTTCCTTAAGCACCCTGGGATGCAGACCATCTGGCCCTGGGGATTTATCTGCCTTCAATCCCTTCAATTTACCTAACACCACTTCCCTACTAACATGTATTTCGCTCAGTTCCTCCATCTCACTGGACCCTCTGTCCCCTACTATTTCTGGAAGATTATTTATGTCCTCCTTAGTGAAGACAGAACCAAAGTAATTATTCGATTGGTCTGCCATGTCCTTGCTCCCCATAATCAATTCACCTGTTTCTGTCTGCAGGGGACCTACATTTGTTTTTACCAGTCTTTTCCTTTTTACATATCTATAAAAGCTTTTACAGTCCGTTTTTATGTTGCCTGCCAGTTTTCTCTCATAATCTTTTTTCCCCTTCCTAATTAAGCCCTTTGTCCTCCTCTGCTGAACTCTGAATTTCTCCCAGTCCTCAGGTGAGCCACTTTCTCTGGCTAATTTGTATGCTTCTTTCTAGATGCTTCCCGGCCTGCTGAGCTCCTCCAGCATTTTGTGTGGTTTCTCGGAGGTAACATGTAGTTCTGATGGTTATGGGCTTGTAGTGTCACCCTAATGGCATTTTTTTGAATAGGTGACTGCTCAAGTGGGTGGAGTCAGCAGTAACTTTTTCAGCTCTTTTCCTCGCTCTGACAATGAACAGGTCTTTTAATGTTGACAGCTGACAGCCAATGATCTTCTCCACTATGTGAACCGCCCACTGCAACCTAGACTTGGAGAGAAAGGAGGTGGGGGAACCAACCAGAGGTCGTCATAACACTCTCAATGATAGCTGAACAAGAAGTCATCAGGATACGCTCTGACATGTTAAGTTTCTTAAACTCGTGTAGGAAGAACAACCGCTGCTGCACTTTTCTAATGATGAGCGTAATGTGCTTGTCCCATTTCAATGTATTGGTGCTGGTAATCCCCAGGATTTTGAATGACTCAACTGATCATTAATTTCTGGGGGTGGGGGGGGGTGGGAGAAAGAATACGGGGTGAGGTTGTTGGCAGAAGTCAATTCTCATTTCCACTGTCCTGTTCATCAGCAACATGCAGTTTAGTGCTTTTTTTTGAAATTGCCACTTGACTTCCTCGTGCAGTCCATTTACTTTTTAACTGCACGACATGTTCTTCGTATGTGTCGTACCTTGTTGCATTTTATGCAAGATTCAACTTTAAAACTGCATGTCTGGTGTATGTGAGTCCCTGCCACAACATTATATCAGTAGCACAATTCATCTGGCCAGGTAGGTTTCTGTTTAGATGTTACAGTTTTGTTCACGCTCACTTTCATTCCTGACCACAACTCAACTGAGTGTCTGCATGCTGTTCAATTATTACAGCTATTTCAATTACTCTTTTAAATGTAGGTTGTGTTTCAGTTAGGAACAGGTTTTGAATGCTCTCTTGTAAGATTCCACAAACTAAAAGATTTCTCAGTGCATTATTAAGCCCATTATTAAGTTACTGAACTAACAATGATAGCTTCTTCAGTTTAGTCACATAAGCTGAAATGGACATTATTTCTTCAACGGTTTGAACGGGGCACGACTGCACAAGCGCTTGGAGGTCAGCCAGTGAGAACAGTGGGAAGAGTTTAAAAAGAGACAGCTTTACAGAGCGGGCACTGGAATAGAGGGAAACAGAGTAGGAAAGCTTTGGCTCAACAGGGCTTCGGCAATAAAGGGTCGAGGCAAGGTACATTATCTGTTTAGAAGACAGACAAAGTATGTGTATGAGGCCGGTTTTCTGTGCTCAGTGTCAGATATGGGAGGTCCTGAAGACTCTCAGCCTCCTGGATGACCACATCTGCAAGAGATGTGTCAAGCTGCAGCTCCTTAGAAACCCATTAGGGAACTGGAGATGCAGCTTGATGACCTTCGTCTGGTCAAGGTGAGTGAGGAGGTGATAGACAGGAGCTATAGGCAAGTAGTCACCCTGGGACCACAGGAGACTGAGAAGTGGGTAACAGTCAGGAGAGGGAAGGGAAAGAAGCTGATGTTAGAGAGTACCCCTTAACAAAAAGTAGTCCTGTTTGAGTACTGTTGGGGGAGATTGCCTACATGGGAGAAGCAACAATGGTCGCACCTCTGGCACAGGATCTGGCTCTGTGGCTCAGAAGGGTAGGGAAAGGAAGAGGATGGCAGCAGTGATAGGGGACTCTGTAGTTAGGAGGTCAGATAGGTGATTCTGTGGCCGTAGGAAGAAACGTGGATGGTACCAGGGTCCAGGGTCCGGGATGTTTCTGATCGCGTCCGCAATATCCTTAAGGGGAAGGAGAACAACCAGAGGTCGTGGTACATATTGATACCAACGACATAAATAGGAAAAGGGAGGAGGTCCTGAAAATAGACTACAGGGAGTTAGGAAAGAAGTTGCGAAGCAGGACCTCAAAGGTAGTAATCTCGGGATTACTGCCTGTGTCACGTGACAGTAAGCATAGGAATAGAATGAGGTGGAGGATAAGTGCGTGGCTGAGCGATTGGAGCAGGGAGCAGGGATTCAGATTTCTGGATCATTGGGACCTCTTCTGGAGCAGGTGTGACCTGTACAAGAAGGATAGGTTGCACTTGAATCCAAGGGGGAGCAATATCCTGGCGGGGAGGTTTGCTAAGGATATTGGGGAGAGTTTAAACTAGAATTGATGAGGGGTGGGAACCGAACTCAAGTGATGGAAGAAAGGGAGGTTGTCTCACAAATAGAGAAAGCTTGAAGACAGTGCAAAATGGAGGATAGGCAGATGATAGAGAAGGGACGCACTCAGACTGATGGTTTGAGATGTGTCTATTTTAATGCGAGGAGGGTTATGAATAAAGCCGATGAGCTTAGAGCATGGATCAGTACTTGGAGCTATGATGTTGTGGCCATTACAGAGACTTGGATGGTGCAGGGGCAGGAATGGCTACTTCAAGTACCAGGCTTTAGATGTTTCAGAAAGGACAGGGAGGGAGGCAAAAGAAGTGGGGCCGTGGCACTGTTGATCAGAGATAGTGTCACGGCTGCAGAAAAGGAGGAAGTCATGAAAGGGTTTTCTACGGAGTCTCTGTGGGTGGAAGTTAGGAATAGGAAGAGGTCAATAACTCTACTGGGTATTTTTTATAGACCACCCAATAGTAACAGGGACATAGAGGAGCAGATAGGGAGACAGATTCTGGAAAAGAGTAATAATGACAGGGTTGTTGTGGTAGGATATTTTAATTTCCCAAATATTGATTAGTATCTCCCTAGAGTGAGGGGTTTAGATGGAGTGGAGTTTGTTAGGTGTGTTCAGGAAGGTTTCTTGACGCAATATGTAGATAAGCCTACAAGAGGAGAGGCTGTACTTGATCTGGTATTGAGAAGTGAACCTGGTCAGGTGTCAGGTCTCTCAGTGGGAGATCATTTTGGTGATAATGATCACAATTCTATCTCCTTTACCATAGTATTGGAGAGGAATAGGAATTGACTAGTTAGGGAAACATTTAATTGGAGTAAGGGGAAATATGAGGCTATCAGGCAGGAACTTGGAAGCATAAATTGGAAACAGATGTTCTCAGGGAAACGTATGGAAGAAATCTGGCAAACACTCAGGGGATATTTACGTGGGGTTCTAAGTAGGTACATTCCAATGAGGTAGGGTACAGGAACCGTGGTGTACAAAGGCTGTTGTAAATCTAGTCAAGAAGAAAAGAAGAGCTTACGAAAGGTTCAAAAAACTATGTAATGATAGGAATCTAGATTATAAGGCTAGCAGGAAGGAGCTTAAGGATGAAATTAGGAGAGCCAGAAGGGGCCATAAGAAGGCCTTGGTGGACAGGATTAAGAAAAACCCCAAGGCTTTCTAAAGTATGTGAAGAGCAAGAGGATAAGACATGAGAGAATAGGACCAATCAAGTGTGACAGTGGAAAAGTGTGTATGGAACCAGAGGAAATAGCAGAGGTACTTAATGAATGCTTTACTTCAGTATTCACTACGGAAAAGGATTTTGGCAATTGTAGGGATGACTTGCGGTGGACTGACAAGCTTGACCATGTAGATATTAAGGAAGAGGATGAGCTGGAGCTTTTGGAAAGCATCAAGTTGGATAGGTCACCGGGACTGGACGGGATGTACCCCAGGCTACTGTGGGAGGCGAGGGAGGAGATTGCTGAGCCTTTGGCAATGATTTTTGCATCATCAATGAGGATGGAAGACGTTCCAGAGGATTGCAGGGTTGCAGATGTTGTTCCCTTATTCAAGAAAGGGAGTAGGGATAGCCCAGGAAATTGTAGGCCAGTGAGTCTTACTTCAGTGGTTGGTAAGTTGATGGAGAAGATCCTGAGAGGCAGGACTTATGAACATTTGGAGAAGCATAATATGATTAGGAAAAGTTAGCATGGCTTTGTCAAAGGCAGGTCGTGGCTTACGAGCCTGATTGAATTTTTGAGGATGTGACTGAACACATTGATGAAGGTAGAGTCATAGATGTAGTGTATATGGATTTTAGCAAGGCATTTGATAGGTACCCCATGCAAGGCTTATTGAGAAAGTAAGGAGGCCTGGGATCCAAAGGAACATTGCTTTGTGGATCCAGAACAGGCATTCTCTTTCTCTTCACCACTTACACCTCGGACTTCAACTACTGCACAGAGTCTTGTCATCTTCAGAAGTTTTCGGATGACTCTGCCATAGTTGGATGCATCGGCAAGGGAGATGAGGCTGAGTACAGGGCTACAGTAGGAAATTTTGTAACATGGTGTGAGCAGAATTATCTGCAGTTTAATGTGAAAAAGACTAAGGAGCTGGTGGTAGACCTGAGGAGAGCTAAGGCACCGGTAACCCCGTTTCCATCCAGTGGGTCAGTGTGGACATGGTGGAGGATTATAAATACCTGGGGATACGAATTGACAATAAACTGGACTGGTCAAAGAACACTGAGGCTGTATACAAGAAGGGTCAGAGCCGTCTCTATTTCCTGAGGAGACTGAGGTCCTTTAACATCTGTCGGACGATGCTGAGGATGTTCTATGAGTCTGTGGTGGCCAGTGCGATCATGTTTGCTGTTGTGTGCTGGGGCAGCAGGCTGAGGGTAGCAGACACCAACAGAATCAACAAACTCATTCGTAAGGCCAGTGATGTTGTGGGGATGGAACTGGACTCTCTGACGGTGGTGCCTGAAAAGAGGATGCTGTCCAAGTTGCATGCCATCTTGGGCAATGTCTCCCATCCACTACATAATGTACTGGGTGGGCACAGGAGTACATTCAGCCAGAGACTCATTTCACCAAGATGCAACACAAAGCGTCATAGGAAGTCATTCCTGCCTGTGGCCATCAAACTTCACAACTCCTCCCTTGGAGGGTCAGACACCTGAGCCAATAGGCTGGTCCTGGACTTATTTCCTGGCATAATTTACATATTACTATCTAATTATTTATGGTTTTGTTACTATTTAATTATTTATGGTGCAACTGTAACGAAAACCAATTTCCCCCGGGATCAATAAAGTAAGACTATGACTATGACTATGGCTATGACTAGAAGGCAAAGAGTGGTCGTAGATGGGTCATATTCTGCATGGAGGCCTGTGACCAGTGGTCTGCCTCAGGGATCTGTTCTGGGACCCCTACTCTTCGTGATTTTTATAAATGACCTGGATGAGGAAGTGGAGGAACAGGTTAGTAAATTTGCTGATGAAACAAAGGTTGGGAGTTTTGTGGATAGTGTGGAGGGCTGTCAGAGGTTATAACGGGACATTGATAGGATGTAAAACTGGGCTGAGAAGTGGCAGATGGAGTTCAACCCAGATAGGTGTGAAGTGGTTCATTTTGGTAGGTCAAATATGATGGCAGAGTATAGCATTAATGGCGGTGTGGAGGAGCAGAGAGATCTTGGGGTCCGAGTCCATAGGCGTATTGGCCTTCCTCAATTGTGGAACTGAGTTTAATAGCCGAGAGGTAATGTTGCAGCTATATAGGACCCTGGTCAGACTCCACTTGGAGTACTGTGCTCAGTTCTGGTCACCTCACTACAGAAAGGACTTGGAAACCATAGAAAGGGTGCAAAGGAGATTTACAAGGATGTTGCCTGGATTGGGGAGCATGCCTTATGAGAATAGGTTGAGTGAACTCAGCCTTTTCTCCTTTCAGCGACGGAGGATGAGAGGTGACCTGATAGTGGTGTACAAGTTATTGAGAGGCATTGATCATGTGGATAGTCAAAGGTTTTTCCCCAGGGCTGAAATGGCTAGCATAAGAGAGCATAGTTTTAAGGTGCCTGGAAGTAGGTACAGAGGAGATGTCAGGAGTAAGTTTTTTACGCAGAGAATGGTGAATGCATGGAATGGGCTGCCAGTGGTGGTGGTGGACGTGGAAATGATAGGGTATTTTAAGGGACTCCTGGATGGCTACATGGAGCTTAGAAAAATAGAGGGCTATGGGTAAAGCCTAGGTAGTTCTAAGGTAGGGACATGTTCAGCACAGCTTTGTGGGCTGAAGGGCCTGTATTGTGCTATAGGTTTTCTGTGTTTCTATGTTTCTATTTTTTTCCTTTTGATTTTGCTTATAAAGCCTAAGGCATTCTACAATCAACAAAGGTTTCAACAAATGTTCCTGCGTTACCTTCATGATATCAGCAAAGCTCATTTTGGCCTGTTTGGTTGGAGCAGTTAAACTTCTAAGCAAAGTGTATGTCTTTAAACTCAATGCACTCAATAAAACTGACACTCACTTCTCATTGGCTATTTCATTTGCTTCAAAATATTGCTCAATTTGCACTGTATACATCAACTAGTTATCTTTTGTGCAATTGAACAGGTTTATCTTTCTGATATACCCAGCCATTTCTACTTTTTTAAAATCTATGATTGTTATTACCCAGTACTTTCTGTTTATTAACCCACAAATTAGTCAGTTTTCTGCCTTTTTATTAACTCAGCCACTTTCTCCTCTTGTGAAGAAAAAAAGTGCTGTGTTTTTTTAGCTCAAACACCTCACTGTGCCTCAACAGGTAGTAGTCGTCTTGGGTTCATTTAAAATTTCCTCGTTGCCACATTATGTTTTTTAAATCAAAAACATAAAACTAATTGAAGGAAAAACAAAGGACTCCAGAATGCATGTCTAACTGGTTTTTACTTTAAGCGAGGCATTCACACATGACAAGGTGGCTTGATGACGTATGCCATTCATGTACTTTTACGAACAAGAATGCTTAAGCAAACAACATATTTACAATATTACTGAAATATTAAATATACAACACTAACAAATATTCTAGTTTTGTGAATGGTGTCAAGACTTTAGTAACCATGAATTGAATTGTGGAGTCTGCAACCTCTCATGTTTCTGAATACTGAGCAAAATCACAAGGGCAGAGCCACCACAAAAGCATTCTCTCCTGAAAGCGATCAGCACCCAACTACCAGCAGTGTTTAGAATAACAAGTTACCAGAAGATCTAGCACATGGCATACATAGATCTTTGAGGAACATTCACACTCTTTTCAACCACACAATTTCAATTTCATAAAGTAACTCATGCAGTCCTTAGGAGAAAGCAGACTATATTTGAAGTTATATAATTCACTAAGATAATTTTCAAAATCAGAGTTACAGTGTTAAAGAGAGATGTAGAATGTGAAACAGAACCTCTAGCTTACTGATTTCATTCTGACATTCAGCCACTAGTTCTATATTAATCCCCCCATTTTCTTTTTCTAAATTCTCATCAACTGCTTCCAAATTCTAGAACTTACCAACTCACCACGTGCCATCCTCAATTGCCGATTAGTCAACTAATCTGCATGTGGGAGCAAACCAGGGCAGCAAGAGAAAATGTATGTGTTCACAGGGAAGTCACGCAAAACCTCGCAGACAACATCCAAGGTCAGGATTGAACCCAGATCTCGGGCATCACAGGGCAACAGTTCCACTAGTGTCTCTAAACAACACAATTCTTAGAGACACAAGAAACTGCAGATGCTAGGATCTAGGCAAAAAAGAAAAAGCCAACAAACTGCTGGAGGAATTCAGCAGGTCAAGCAGCATCAGTGTAGGGGGAAATAAGTTGTCAATATCTCAGGCTATGACCCGGCCTCAGTCTGAAAGTGGAGAGCGGAGGCAGCTAGTATGAAGAGGAGTGGGGGAGGGGAGAGATAGGAGCTGTTTGGAAGCTGATGGGTGGCATTAAGAATGATGGGCAGGTGGAGTCAAGTAAGAGATGGAGTTGCGAGACAGAGGAAAGTGGGTGGATAGTTCGAAACAGACAAAGGAAAAGATGGGTGGGCTGGCAGAAGATGGAACTAGGTGTGGGGAGGTGAGGGTGAAGGCGGAAATAGATTTTAGAGGGTGATGACTGTAAGGAAGGTAGGTAGTAATCAATTGACCAGAAGTCTATTTATTAATTTTGATTCGTTCTCTCGACTACAAACTATGAGATCCATTTATAGTACTGTATGTTCCTTCTAATACTTCTCCAATTAAGCTTCAGATGGCAAGGGGGAACTGAGTTCACACCAGAAGGTATTGTTCCCTCTCTGGAACAATACTTCGTTTGACATACAGGGAGAATGATTGATATCTCCCATATTCCTCATGCTGACCAATACACCTGCCACGTCCACTGCTACATAGAGAACCACAGTCACTGGTACCTCACACTTGATTACTGCCTGTTACTTCCTCAAGCTGCAAGATCACAAATTCAATGACAGTGTGTGTTCATGAACTATTTTGTATTGCTGTTCATTAAGGTAAGTAACAAGGACAGAGCAAATTATGAAGCTTCCATTACTGTGAGCTGTCAACATTTATCTGGCACAAGAACATAACAAAACTCATAAAACATGATTTGCACAGTATTTAAATGTATGCACACGTATTCATGTATGCTATATAAATGATCAAGTATTGATATTTGTAGCTATGTTAGCAACAGGAAATGAATCATTCCTGGCTCAGTTTCTTCTTGTACCTATGAAAAACCAGCACAAATTAGGTTAAAGCAGTTTCGGGCTGTCAACATTTCAAATTAAAGCATTTTGTTTCTTGATATTTGTATTACATACTTCACACAAACCTTGTAATACCTTACGATTAATTTTCAGTCAATATATTGAATACAATGCAGTTAACAGCTAAATGATTGATGGAGACCGCAGGGAGATTAAAAGCAAATTCTGAAGAAGAGTGAACTGTTTCAATCTACAGTTGCTGTGCTGAGGAAGAGATATTTACCCAGAGTGTGCTCTGCCTAGCTCACATTGCCTTGCAGTTACCACACACGCTTGTCCCATTGCCACACTATTTTTTTTTGCTGCCAGCTGCTCTCAATGCATTGCTGGCATTTCCATGACTGCCTTCTGTCAGGATTAGTGGGACGTGAATGAGGGGGAAGGGCTAGAGGGCAGAAACTGGGGTCTCACCCACCACCCACAGACCACCCCATTGATGGCTCCAGCTGTCAAAAGGTTTTGCCGCTTTTTACAAATGTCTCCAATATCCAAGCACATTTGCAAATAATTGAGAGAAAAATAAGAAATAATAACAATAAAGTTATGAAAAATGTTTTAACAATGACAAATAGGACAAAAGCACATGATACTTTCGCCAATCAATTAAAGATATAAATATATATATCAAAATTTTCTGTAGAACGGATGTTATTGATCTGGAAAGCAAGCAAAAAAAGATTTACAAGAACATTACCAAGACAATATTTAGTCATAAGGTCACACTGGATAGACTGGGATATTTTGCTCTGGAGCATAGGAGAGTGAGGGTGGACTTATAGAGGTATATAAAATCATGAAGGGCCTAGATATGCTGGAAGGCTGCAGTCTTTTTCCCACAGTAGGTGAGAGGGGGAAGCTTTAAAGGGTACCTAAAGGAAAAACTTTTCACACAGATGGTGGGGATATGAAATGAGTTCTGGAGGAAGTAGTGGAGCTAGGTACAATTACTAAGTTTAAAAGACATTCAGACAGATATAGGGATAAAAACAGAAGTTTTGATGGATATGGACCAATTGCAGGCAAATAGAACTAGCTCAGATAGGCACCATGATCAGCATGGGTCAGTTGCTCTGAAGGGCCTGCTTCCATACTGTGTAAGTTTTGTAAAACTTACTTTAATGATTATTGCCAACTCTTTTTAAATCAGAAAATCATCAGCTTTGGACGTACAGAATGAAAGGGATCCACTGTCCAGCTGTTACAGTGTTCCAACCCATTAAGCTAGGGAGGAATGAAGTCACAACAGATCTACTGCACATGAAAACTGAGAACAGACTCATTCTGCGCTGTTTAGGTTCAGTTCCTTTATAGGATTAAGCTGTCTGGAACCATTGAAACACAAATGCCAAGAGGGTTTCTCTGTCTTGAACTTATGCATAGGACCATGGGAAGTCCCAGATAGCTTACCGTTCATCTGACGTCACTAAATAATGTTCATAGTCACTTCTGGTAAGTTCTCAATCACTTACCAGGTATGATCATTGCTTCTCAAAACTCAATGTATTTTGCCTCTGAGGAAGGTCCTCAAACTTCTCTCTACTGCACTGAGGTTGTTTGAATGAGGTTTGTTACTGTTATAACTCCAGTCTCAAAGCAGCTCATCAACCACAACGATTCCTATCAGAGGGCAGCATGCTGAACATGTCTATACATCTTGATGCCACAACCCATACAATCTTTCCTTTGGCACTTCCTGACCTGTGCTTGTGTCTGTTTTGCCCACTTTGTGTTAATTGTCTGGAAGTATGGGTCCAAGAGCGCATGCACATGAGGACATTCAACTTAATAATGAGGGTGTCCCATTACCATGTTCTGATCTAAGGTCAACCGAGTAGACAGAACTCCTCCATAATTTTCCAGCTGTGTCATTGATGAGTGCAAGTCAAATTTAAAGGTACCTGAGCTCAACATAAATTTTGCTCTATTCTTAAGAGTATGGCTACCATTTGCTCCCCATCTATAATCATTGTGTGTTGTTTGTCATTCATTTCTGATGATGACATAACCTGTGTGGGAGGAGTTTTATAGTGAAAAAGCCATTGCACTGGGACAGTTCCATTCTCTTGGCCTCAAAAATTTTGGTCCAATGGTATGAAAAATCATCATGTCTGGAGACTTCCTCAACTGCAGTGGATAGCCATGATGCCATCTGTGCCTTGTCATGCACTTCGCTCTCCATGAAGCATTGCGGCACCGTCTTCTTGGCTGTTGGATCTTATAGTTGATCTCATCCGCCCAGTCTGCCGGAATTGGCTTTGCTTGCTGTGGTGGGCATATCCCTATCTCACCGAGATTGGAGGTTCCTGGCTACTCTCACCTGGTTTAGTCTGCCTGTCGAAGTTGTGTACCAAGGTGTGGCCACTGTCACATGCAAACAGTTACTTGGAACCACAGGTGAGAGCTGGGTGGCAGGTGGGAACCAAATGTGGATGAGCTACCCGTGGACGAAGCACAACAAACCCGGCACCAGAGGTGCTACCCCTCCCTGTACAACCCATACACTATAACTATGGTACTAAACAATGGAAGGCGGCTATTGTCTGTGTTAATTAAATCTCAAAAGCTTCCACAGAAGGCTGTGAAAATCTTAGGGAGAGACTTTCTGCAGGTAGTTCAGTTACAAAGTATATGCATTCACTGCCAGACCCACTAACCTATTCAGGAAATATACCATTTTCTTCATGGGATCTCATTCTGCTAGGTGGAGTGGGGCAAGAACAACAGGAGGAAGGAGGAGCCAATAGAGGAAACTTGTCTCAAGCCTACCTCCTGAAACCAGTGCCTCCATCTAACTGATGGGAATCTCTCACTTCCAGCCTTCCAAGTCAAAGGAAAAGTCAGAACTACACTCCCCAAAGCCTGACTGGGGATCAATATCTGATCCATATATTTCTGTTCAATGGAATGGGTCAAATCTGTAACTGCCAAGTTTGTCCATTACGTTAATTAGTTGCTACGTTATTGTCTCTTCAAAATAAAGAAATACAAGAAAAGTAAGATTACAGTCCCTGACGATAATGTGACAGTTGTTGATAGAAATTTTGACTTTGAATATTTATTGTTCATTAGTGATTTTGCAGAATTCTTTAATCGCCCCAGACTCCTGATATAAGAACAGAATATGTCAGTTCATAATCTTTATCAGTACAGTATCTGGGCAAGGTGGACAGCTAATGGAACAACTACCTCACAACTCCAGTGACCTGGATTCAGTCCTGATCTATAGTGTTACTTGGGTCAAGTTTGCATTCTGTGTGTTTCACTTGCATACTCTGATTTCCTTCTACATCCCAAAGGTGAGCTGGCTAGATAATTGGTCACTGTAAATTTTCCCAGTGTAGGAGGGTGGTGGAATAGATGTGATCATGAGGAAAATGATTTACAGGGAAAATTAGTGGCTGAGGCATGCAATAGCTCTACGAGTCAGAATAAAGTCAACAGGCTGAAAGGCCTCTTTCTAAGTTATAACAAAATATGAACTACAAAGTGAAATCTTGCATTTGGTAGAGCAGGAACATTCACGAACAGACATCTGATAACCTAACCAATTATTTAAAAATTTACTAATGTCCAACTTCAGTCAAATTAATTCAAGGTGTATTAACTGTCAAATCAGCTTCAGCAAACTACAAAGTGTACAGGAGATGGACGGTCCCTATTGTTTTGCTACAAGCCTTTCTCGTTTTCTCTCTGCAGCACATGTCCATTAAATGTAATTTCATAGGATTATCGGGGCTTGTAAGAGCAGATCAAACAGGCCCTAAAATCGCAGCTGTGCAGGCCCAACTCAACCAAAGTGCAAACTGCATCCTTGCCTGCTAATGTATTCCATTTGTGCAAGCAGACATCATTATTTATACCTAACCATCTTTTTGCTTAGCTTTATAGTTATAGAAAAGTTATTAAAATATGGAATTTAGACCCTTATTAATAATTCATGTCTTATTTCCATATTTGTGGAAAATGCTTTCAACATAATCAACACTGGCGGTTTAATGATGAGCATTATACATATAGTACAGCAGCATCTATTTTAACACCCTGAAGGTTTAATTTGTGGTTGTGTCCGACATACCAGACCATACCGCACACCCTAAGATAGTTTAATATGCATTTTTTGGAAATGCTGAAGGGCAGACAATGTCTTCACCTTAGTAAGAGTTCCTCCTCTGTTTCCACGCTCACCTGTTGCCCCATCTTGAAACTGCATCGAGTGCTCTTTGTATTACAAATTGTGCCTGCCTTCAACGCTGAGTTAGTGATGGTACTGGGTTTGCTGACCACAAAGTTCTAAACTCAAACAAACACCTTAAGCCCTTTCTGATATATGTAAGTAGCCACGAGAGCTCTCACTAAAGGGTGATTATACTGTAACTACACAATCATCAAAGATGCGTTCAGTTCCCTGTTTATTCCCAGTGGTGAGTTTAGTTGCCAATACCCACTATTCAAGTGGTGGGTCTCCTCTTCCTATCAAGGAGAAAGTACTTTCAGTTTACAACATGATTCAAAAGCACAGTACATTTATTTTCAGTGATACATGTTTAAATCCAAAGAATAATATTAAAACACATTTAAAACTCACAGATTATTTCTATCTTAAACACTTCCCAACTACAAACCACTTCTAAAACACAAAGCATTAAGGATTTCCAGAACACAGGTACAATTCTGAAAGCTAAAATGAGCTGTCCATCAAAGCCAGAAGAATGGATTTTAGTTCACCCTGTATTTCTATCATGGCTCTTGATGCTTCTTTGCACTATTCCCAGTAAGCCTGAACTGCTCTCTACATTTATGCCCTATTTCTATCACATGGGCAACTTCACACATATAGAATACATCCTCAGGTACCATTTTTTACACAAACAGTCTAAAGGCATCTTGGAGACGTGTAAGAAGATGGAGTTCAACCCAGATAAGTGTGAGGTGGTTCATTTTGGTAGGTCAAATATGATGGCAGAATATAGTATTACTAGTAAGACTCTTGGCTGTGGGAGGATCAGAGGGATCTTGGGGTCCAAGTCCACAGAACACTCAAAGCTGCTGCGCAGGTTGACTCTGTGGTTAAGAAAGCATATGATGCATTGGCCTTCAGCAATCGTGGTATTGAGTTTACGAGCCGAGAGGTAATGCTGCATTTATATAGGACCCTAGTCAAACCTCACTTGGAGTACTGTGCTCAGTTCTGATCGCCTCACTACAGGAAAGATGTGGAAACCATAAAAAGGGTGCAGAGGAGATCTACAAGGATGTTGCCTGGATTGAGGAGAATGCCTTATGAGAATAGATTGAGTGAACTTGGCCTTTTTCCCTTGGAGCAACGGAGGATGAGAGGTGACCTGATAGAGGTGTGTAAGATGATGAGAGGCATTGATCATATGGATAGTCAGAGGCTTTTTCCCAGGCTGAAATGGCTAACACAAAGGGCACAGTTTTAAAATGCTTGGAAGTAGGTACAGAGGAGATGTCAGGGGTAAGATTTTTACGCAGAGAGTGGTGAGTGTGTGGAATGGGCTGCCGGCAATGGTGGTGGAGGCGGGTGTGATAGGGTCTTTGCAGAGGCTCCTGAATAGGTACATGGAGTTTAGAAAAATAGAGGGCTATGTGTCACTCTAAGTAATTTCTCAAGTAAGAACATGTTCAGCACAGCATTGTGGGCTGAAGGGCCTGTATTGTGCTGTAGGTTTTCTATGTTTCTAGAACTCCCAACATTTATAGATCAGTTATTAATATGATAAATGATATTATCCATCTGGTCTGCAAGCTTCCTTGAACTAAGCAACTTAGTCAGCTTGTCTGTTTTGAAACAAGCCAAATTAAACAACTTATTGTCTTGTAGTATACCACAAGCAGAAGTAAGCCAGGTTTAGTGAGTTAGCATCTGCAAAACTGCTCAATAGACAACGCTTTTTTAACTTCAAACTGACTACTGCTTTCCATTTACATATTAAGAACTGAAGACCGATTCCCATTTATGACTAGAAACTGAATAAATTGGAAGTGTTACTTGTATCTGTTTGTGATCTTACAAGTTGCAACTGCTGTGTTTAGAAAGTGTGCTTTGCAAAAAACATGAACAAAAAACTGAATATCCATCACAAATTACAAAAGTTAATTTCTGACTTTTAACTTATTGGTTGGTCCACTTCCTGGACAGCCAAGCCTTGGGTTAATATTCAAAAGTCATTGCCTAGAAATTTATTCTTACTCAAAGATATTAATGGCTATTATTAAAATGGTTTCACAAATGTAATTGCATTGCTGTATCTACTCATTCGCTGATGTCCTTAAGTGAAAGAAATCTCACCTCTTACCCAGTCTGGCCTTTATGTGTTAATGTGGATGATTCTTAAGTGGCTCTTTAGTTTATGGGCAATTACAGATAGATAATAAACACTGGCATTGTCAGTGATATCCTCACCACATAAACAAATATACTTAAATAAAGGTTAGAAAGGTGAAATTCTGGAATAAAATATTGGACTTTTGACAAATGTAAATAGAAAAAAGGGCTTCACTGATAAGTTATGCTCAAAGCCCCTGAAGATGATCATTGAGGAGATGTCCAGATAATAATCATCATACTGTATTTTCCTCAGTGGATTTCTGCTTCCAAAGCTGCTTGAGGCATCTCCACAGGGAAATCCAGTTCAGATTCTATTTCTGTGTTGAACTGTGCCCTTGGCCTATGGGCAAGTGATGCTGGAATACCAATTTTATGAGGTCCTCTTTATCCTCAGCTTTTTACTGGCAGTCTGAGTCCACAGTTGAATTTGCACCTGATGGCAGCCATTGTTTTGGTGGAATTAATTGAACCTGTCAGGTTGACTGAATGCAGTAAAAAATTAATCCTAATACTTACAATGGAACAAAATCTATAAATAAGAGATTTACAGAAAAGAGACAAAAATAATCTTCAATAGACTGTTCTCTTTCCACGTGAATAGTGTAAGTAGGAGTTTAAGGCAAGATGACTCCTCAATATTTTAAGGAACTTTGAATATCTATTTTTCTATTTAGTTTATTAGTGGTACTAAGTTTTGCAATCCTTCCATTAATAGACAACAGGTAACAGTTGATTTACTGACTATATTGTTAAGAAAACTCGGAGACATGGGGAGCATATCAGAAGAGAGTGCAGTTAATTAAGGAAAATATTATGACACAAAATACAAAACAGTTTTCAGATTCTGTTTTTAATAGTTGCTTTTTGATTCGCTATGGAAAATTTACAAATAGTATAGTGAGGCAGACATACATAACCCTCTCTTAGGGCTAGTATCAAACTTAGCTAACTCTGCTCAACAGCTACGGGGCTCAGCATTGCATGGGTACCGGTGGGAAAGACACCTTCAATAAGCAATACACGTCTAGGGTTGGTATGATTTGGGTTCAACCAAACTGGAAAGTTGGAATGTTCCAGGGAGGGATCAAGAATTGTGGTGAATGCTATGTAAATACTGCCCCATGCAAAGTTATCATTTGCTAGGAAATAACAGATCGTACATTGGCATAAAATTAGAAAGGAAATATATTTGCCAATATTTCAACTTTAACAAACAGTTAACTGAAAAAGAAAAATAATAGAGCCCATTACAGTTAAACCAGTCTAAGTGTGCACATAAACATTGGAGCTCATTTCTGTAGTAGTTGGGTGTATCGCTTTTCTCATGGTGCTGAATTCCGTCATCAGCCACAGGTTGAACTTCTCTGAAAGAACGTCATGGACAAGCTGGTTAACTCAAGAGTATTGGCACTTCCTCTTGAAACCATTTGTCTGCACAAAGCACTCCTTGCAAAAGGATCTCAGCTTCAGCTGGGATCCTCCAAGCTCCTTCCCTTGTGCTCTTCTCTTCACTTCCTCACAAAAGAACCTAACCTTCAGAAATGTTCTTCAGAAATCTGATCCCGCCAGCTCTCTCAAATCTTCCATGCCATCACATTGGGCAGAATGTTAAAACACACTACCAAGACAAACCCAACTGGCTAACACAACATTCCTAAGTTGGGCAAATGGTTCCTTATCTCCTAGTGAAACCAAAACACTAGTCTATGAAGCTTGCTAACAGAACACACTGTGTTCGCAGAAAACTGCTAAAATAAAATGCCTACCAGCGTAGCGGTAGAAATAAAATTTTAACCAGGGCATTACACATACACTTTCATAAAGCAGATCACTGAAGGCATGCAGAGTTCTAAAGGGCAGGTATACAAATATCAGCACCCTAGCCAATGTACTATACATTTCAGTTATTGTTTTGGTAAGGCTAATAAAAAGCAGATGGACATAACTTCTTCACCTTAGCCAATCTCTCAAGACTGAAGATGGCTTGCTTCCATTCCAGTTCTGCAAATTCTAAAGTGGCTGATTGAGACCAATCTGGGAACTGTTGATTCTTTTACGGTCTGTGCAGGAGAGGACTGATAGAGCAAGGGCTGTGAGTAATTTATGTATTTATACTTTATGCATTTATGCTGGGTTTATGTGTTTCTGATACATGGACTGGGGTGCTTTGTGCTCTCCTGAATGCTTCTTCTTCACTTTGAGCTGTCATGGGCCATAGATATTCAGGAGTCAGTGTGATAGTTTCCACTGGGACATTGAGAATGTTGTTGATTGGTTTCTTCTGTCAACTTAGTAATGTCTTACAATGAGAGAGCATGGAATAGTATGTCTGTTTTTGGAGTCTGATATCTGCCATGCAAATGACGTGACCTGTCTGGTGAAGCCAAGTCAGTGTACTTAAAGCCTAGATGCTGGGTATGGTGGCCTGGGACAGAACATTGATATTGATTGTCTAATCCTGACATAGAAACATAGAAACATAGAAAATAGGTGCAGGAGTAGGCCATTCGGTCCTTCGAGCCTGCACCGCCATTTATTATGATCATGGCTGATCATCCAACTCAGAACCCTGCACCAGTCTTCCCTCCATACCCCCTGATTCCCGTAGCCACAAGGGCCATATCTAACTCCCTCTTAAATATAGCCAATGAACTGGCCTCAACTGTTTCCTGTGGCAGAGAATTCCACAGATTCACCACTCTCTGTGTGAAGAAGTTTTTCCTAATCTCGGTCCTAAAAGGCTTCCCCTTTATCCTCAAACTGTGACCCCTCGTTCTGGACTTCCCCAACATCGGGAACAATCTTCCTGCATCTAGCCTGTCCAATCCCTTTAGGATTTTATACGTTTCAATCAGATCCCCCCTCAATCTTCTAAATTCCAATGAGTACAAGCCCAGTTCATCCAGTCTTTCTTCATATGAAAGTCCTGCCATCCCAGGAATCAATCTGGTGAACCTTCTTTGTACTCTCTCTATGGCAAGGATGTCTTTCCTCAGATTAGGGGACCAAAACTGCACACAATACTCCAGGTGTGGTCTCACCAAGGCCTTGTACAACTGCAGTAGTACCTCCCTGCTCCTGTACTTGAAACCTCTCGTTATAAATGCCAGCATACCATTCGCCTTTTTCACCGCCTGCTGTACCTGCATGCCCACTTTCAATGACTGGTGTATAATGACACCCAGGTCTCGTTGCACCTCCCCTTTTCCTAAGCGGCAACCATTCAGATAATAATCTGTTTTCCTATTTTTGCCACCAAAGTGGATAACTTCACATTTATCCACAATAAATTGCATCTGCCATGAATTTGCCCACTCACCCAACCTATCCAAGTCACCCTGCATCCTCTTAGCATCCTCCTCACAGCTAACACTGCCCCCCCAGCTTCGTGTCATCCGCAAACTTGGAGATGCTGCATTTAATTCCCTCATCCAAGTCATTAATATATATTGTAAACAACTGGGGTCCCAGCACTGAGCCTTGCGGTACCCCACTAGTCACTGCCTGCCATTCTGAAAAGGTCCCGTTTATTCCCACTCTTTGCTTCCTGTCTGCTAACCAATTCTCCACCCACACCAATACCTTACCCCCAATACCGTGTGCTTTAAGTTTGCACACTAATCTCCTGTGTGGGACCTTGTCAAAAGCCTTTTGAAAATCCAAATATACCACATCCACTGGTTCTCCCCTATCCACTCTACTAGTTACATCCTCAAAAAATTCTATGAGATTCATCAGACATGATTTTCCTTTCACAAATCCATGCTGACTTTGTCCGATGATTTCACCGCTTTCCAAATGTGCTGTTATCACAGTGTATTGTATGATTTGATTAAGACAGCATTGACAGTGTCTTTCAAGTACTTTGGGGAACTTCCAGAGCAGGGGTTCCTAACCTTTTTTATGCCATGGACCAAAACCATTATGTAAAGGGTCCATGGACTCCAGGTTGGGAACCCCTGTTCTAGGGAGTCAGTGCTTCAGAAGTACCTGGAAAAATAGGGGTCACTGAAGCCCAGTCGACCACAAACTAGGTATTGAATTTGAATACGTGCATTGGCCAATAATATAACACACTTTGGCCAGGTACATTATCACGATTTTTAAAAAAGTCCTTTTAAATCAACTTCTGTGCCTTTTAAGATCCAAACAATGTGAACAGGTAAATAAATAAATTTGGTCACAAACGTCATCTTTTGTTCTAAAGGAGTGAATAGTTTGACTTGAGTAAAGTTCTTAATGCTGACCCACTATTTATGCTTGCATACTGAATTCATCAGGAGCTTTGACTGATTACTGTGCAAATGCTTGTTGAAAAGATGTTTATGATTATCAGCTGCAGTGTGCCATATGAGACAATGCTGTTGGAGTTTAGAGCTTTATAAGAAGCAAGTGATGTAATCGCATGAAACCTTTGACATACATGACATTTTGGAGTTGTGAAGGATTTTGATTTTAAGTGGTAACACATGCTGTGAAATTAAACTTTTAGTTGACTACATATGTAACTGATTTTTAAAAAGACAAAATGCAGCAATCATTTTGTTGGCTTATGTAGGCTGGATGTTAAAATTTGTAGGAATCCATCGTACATTCCCCATTGCTCATATCATGTAGTCCAATATATTGTTATGAAATTATTCAAACAAATTGAAACCACATTGGCAAAATGTGCTGCTATGAGACAGGAGGGGAGGAGGTAGTCAATGAGAGCACCTCCTGCTTCAGTTATTTTGGGGAATTAATAGAGACAGGGTGGCTTTAGATTTCCCAATGGTGCACTGTCCACTTAACTCTGAAATCCAGGTCTGAAACCAGCCTAAGTACTTGGCATAAAGGCAAATAATTTCCAAAACATCAAGCTGTTCGAGTCTTACTATATTGCCCAGATAGCTGGAGCTGGTCATCAATCACAGATGCCGAGGCTGAAATGAAAATATTCCATTGATTCAGAAGTGACCCTGATGTAGAAAGGTCTCTGGTAGCAATTGCTTGAAAATATGTTACACTTGGATGTCCCTGGTATCACTGATACACTTCACACTTTCTCCAGATTTTGCCAAATCTGTTTATAAACAACAAAGTAAATTTGAATTAATATGAGAAGTAAATATATTTTAGAACACTTTATATAACACAAGGTTGCAAATTTCTGCATATCTGTGACAAATATTCATCATAGAATCGGGGAGCATGCTTTTTACTGAAGGTCAGAGAAATAGAATAAGGCCATGCGCTTGGTTTAATCAAATCCAGATTGTTTTCCCTGAATTCTGTTGAGTTTTTAGGGCTTTCTTACAATCCTGATTTTATTTTGACAGTGCGCTGGTGAAATTGAGGGAAAAAGAACCTATTCAGATTTGTTCAACCAGAACAGCATTGCTGTAAGGTTATGTATTATTCTACATGAGCAACAGTCAAAACATTCATCAGTCATGTGAAGTAATGCTGCTGCTGCCTTCATGGGGATAGTACAGCAGGCTTTAGCATGGCTGTCATGCATTATGTGACCTAAAGTGTCCGGCCGGCTCAGTTTCACCACACAGAGAAGGCCAGGATTTTGGAATTCTTGAGAAAACTGATCAAATAGTTCTGCGGGCAGAAGCACAGGGAGCCAAGTGTCAGGATGATCATCGCTTGGAAGACTCATGATAACTACATAACCAACATACTGGCTTCTGTTTGTTCAACACTCACATTTTTTTTTGTTTTCATCCTTCCCCATCTTGACATAAAGGTCAATCTAGAATCAGTCTTGCAACATGGTAAGTCAATGAGTACTGCTGGCTGTCCCTAATCATCAGATTGAATGAGTCAGTCCTAAACTTGTACATCATTTCCTGAATGACTTGATCTTCTGGAATTAATGTACCAAAGTCTAATTCTGTGGTGTTCCTGGTGACTAAATCTGGCCATCTTTACACATATTCTGGTGACCAAATCTGGCTATCCTTTCATATATTTTGGGTGACTAAATCTGGCCATTCTTTCAAATATTCTGGTGACTAAATCTGGCCATCCTTTCACATATTCTGGTAGTTCCTTGATTATGGTGTGATAGCCAGAATTGCAAAAGGTCATTGGATTCTTCCATTCATAAAGTTGTCCACAACATTGAGCTGGTCCTTCTCTGATGGTAGCAGGTCCCTTTCGGGAGAAACCTTTGGAGTCTATGCAGGGACCCTCCTTCTAACAGAAATTAGTGCATATATATTGTTTGTCACAATGTCCTACTCAAAAGTCTCTCCTGATTTTCTGATGCATGTATATCCGATTTCACAATACCTCACTCTCATATCACCCCTGAATTTCTGACTCCTATTCTTCTACAACAATGATGCTCCACAGTTACTGTTAGTCTGGCAGGACCTGTCAGTGTATGGAATCATCTGGTCTCCATGAACTACCCGGTACTTGAGGGCAAGTGATGCTATAAATGGGACACATTCTGAAGAGTCTGCCCCATCCAGAAGGTAACAGTGACTTACTAAATGTTACTTCACAAGATGTGACCCCTACCTGGATGCAGTGAACTGCCCAGTGGTGATATGGATTACGTAAAACACCATGGAAATTCTCTCTCCATCAGCGCCATGAATTTTGAAGGATTTTTTGGCCAGATTTCCTGTGCGTTTAGTTTCTCTGGAATATTATCATCCCGAATCTCATGGCATCCAATGAGAGTTAACAAACTGGATACAAAATTGGCCAGATGGGAGGAAACAGAGTGCAATGGTAAGAGGATTCTTCTCATATTGGGGGCCAGTGACTATGGTGTGCCATAGCAGTTGATGCTGGGCCTATTGTTATTTGCTATTTATATTAACAATTTGAATCTGACTATATGAGGCATAGCTATTAAGTTTGCAGATGACACTAAAACAGGTAAAGGTGTAAACAATGAAGAGGAGTAGTAAAAATTACAATGGGATCTTGATCTCCTAGTCTGAGGAGTGGCAAATAGAATTTAATTCAGATAAGTGCAGAGTGTTACATTTTGAAAGAACAAAACAAGCTAGGACTTCTACATTGAATGGAAGGGCCCTGGGTACAGTTATAGAGCAGATGGAGATTGGAGTGCAGGTACATATTTTTAAAGCATAATCACATGTAGTCAGGGCAATGAAGAAGGCTTTTGGAATGCTGCCTTTCATCATTCTATATTTCTATATTCCAAACCCTGAGTCGGATCACTCAGGGTTTGGAATATAGAAGCTGGGAAGTTATATCGCGATTGTATAAGACACTGGTGAGGCCACACTTGGAGCACTGTGTTTAATTTTAATCATCCTGTTATGGAAGGGATGTGATTAATCTGGAATGAGTGCAAAGAAGATATAAAATGATGTTGCCAGGACTCAAAAGTTTGAGTTATAGTGAGAGTTAGACAGCTGTGCCTTTACTGCTTGGAGTATAGGACACTGAGGGGTGACCTTATAGATGTATATAAAATTGTGAGGGGCATAGATCAGGTGAACAGACTTCTTTCCAGTGTTGGGGAATCAAAGATGTAGTTTTAAGGTAGTGGTGAAAGGTTTAGTAAGAGCCTGAGCTGCAACTTTGTTACAGCATTTGTGTTGGATATATGGAAACAGCTGCCAGAGGAAGTGGTTGAGACAAATACATTTAAATATATATTTAAGATGCATATAGTCAGGGATATGGATAACTAGAGTTTAGAGAGATACGGGCCAAGTGCTGAGAAATGGGCTTGAATGTCCATCTTTGTCGACATGGACACATATGTGCTGAGGCTTTTTTCAGCACTGTTCAACTCTATAACTCAATAATCTCTTGGTTATCTGGCCACATAATCATTTTCTTCTTCATTCTGATCCAGAATACAAATCAAAACTATATCAACCATTTGTTGAAAATGGTTAAATGGTTTGTTAAAAAAAAATATTTTATACACTATGTGAAAAAATTAAAATTTCAAATTAAAATACATACCTGAAAGGCATGCATGGTTTTTAATATATTCTTTGTATACTGTATATTAATGTGATTTTCTCTTTAAATAGTGTCTTTGAGCAGTTTTCCTTGGATGCATGATTAGATTCATCATTGGTCAACAGGAAGTCCACTTTAACACTGGAAAGTGAAACCAGCTGGTAAACTGTTCTCAACAGATTGCTGCATTCATATTCAGTAAGCTACTCACTCAAAAGAAGACAATGACTGGCAGAGCATGTACTTTCTTTCCAAATAGAAAAATGCAAGGATATATTTCCAGTGAGCTGGTCTGCTAGATGGACGTTAACATGGCCCCTGCTTCCTGGATCCTTTTAGCTGAGACAGTTCCACCTATTGAAAAATTCACCCTTGCGCATCTATAGAGGTAGACTATTAAATCAAAGAATCCAGACATGGAATGACAAAAAGAATTGAGCACTGAACAGGCATTGTTGTGTCTGTACAACTACATATCAATTAAATAAAGGCACTCACTCAAAGGTAGAGTTAATGGGTATATTCACTTTGCAGAGAGAGCAGCAAATCAATGCGCACGTGTAAGGTATCAGTCAATAATTAGTGCTAAGAGGAATCATTGTGCTAAAATAAACAGAGCCATACATTGCAGTCTTAATGGCCCGGTAAGATTCAGTTAAAAAATCAGTAGAGAGGCCATAAGTCCAGAGTCTGCTTTCTTTTCCAATAACATCTAGAGCATGGTCCTTTCAAAAGAATCATGGCTATAACCAGGAAAGGATGATCATGAACTCTTTTATCCATAAAAGATTCATTGACACTACAAAAAATAAGGATGTACACTTGCATAGTAACTGTAATAAACTTTCAGGATTTTCTAAGGTGTTTAATGGGAAAAAAAGAGTACTTTTGAAGTCTGGTCTCTGTTATAAGAAATTCAGCAGTCCTCTTGTGCACAGCAATCCAGTGAAAAGGTGTTGAGTGGATGATTAGTATTAGAATCTCAGACAGATTCCCTTGCTCTACTTCACAGCGATGCCACAGTTTTATTTACATCAAAGAGATGCAACACCAAGTCTTCCCAGAAAATGGCACCTCCAATACTGTGGAGCTCCCACAGCATAGACACAGGCCTTGGTAACTTAGAGGCAAAACCCCAGTACGTCCATCAAACATGGTAACCCTTCCACTCCATACTTGACCTGATATTTTCAATGGATGGGAGAAAAGGAAGTAGCATTATCTGAACATGGAAACCTCACATGTGATTAGACCATAAGAGCAGAAGACATAGGAGCAGAATTAGGCCACTCAGCCTATCGAGTCTGCACTGCCATTCCATCAAGGCCGATCCCAGACCCCACTCAATCCCACACACCTGCTTTCTTGCCACATCCTTTGATACCCTGACCGATCAGGAAATGATCAACGTGCCTTAAGTATACACATGGACTTGGCCTCCACCGCAGTCTGTGGCAGAGCATTCCACAGACTTACTAATCTCTGGCTTAAAAAATTCCTCCTTACTTCTGTTTTAAAAGGTCACCCGTCAATTTTGAGGCTGTGTCCTCTAATTCTGGATACCTCCATCATAGGAAACATCCTCTCCACATCCACCATATCTTTCAACATTCAACATTCAACATCAACATTCAGTAGGTTTTAATGATATTCCCCCACATTCTTCTAAATTTCAGTGAGTACAGGTCCGAAGCTGCCAAACGCTCCTCATATATTAACCCCTTCATTCTCAGAATCATCTTCGTGAACCTCCTCTGGATTCCCTCCAATGACAACACATCTTTTGTGAGATATGAGGCCCAAAACTATTGAGAATACTCTAAGTGCCTTATAAAGACTCAGCATTATCTCTGTGTTTTTATATTCTGTTCCCCTTGAAATAAATGTCAACATTGCATTTGCCTTCTTTACCACAGACTCAACCTGTAAATCAAACTTCTGGAGTCTTGCACGAGGAATCCTAAATCCCTCTGTACCTCTGATGTTTGAACCTTCTCTCCATTTAGATAATAGTCTGCACTATTGTTCCTTTTACCAAAATACATTATCATACATTTCGCAACACTGTGGTCCATCTGCCACTTTTTGCCCATTCTTCCAATTTGTCTAAACCCTGCTGCAATCGCATTGCTTCCTCAGCACCTATCTTTGTATCATCTGCAAACTTTGCCACAAGGCTATCAACTTCATTATCCAAATCATTGACAATCAATGTGAAAAGCAGCGATCTCAATACTGATCCCTGAGGAACATAACTAGCCTCCGGCAGCCAACAAGAAAAGGCCCCTTTTATTCCCATTCACTGCCTTCTGCCTGTCAGCTATTCTGCTATTCATAACAGTATCTTTACTGTAACGCCATAGGATTTTATTTTGTTAAGCAGCCTTATGTGTAGTGCCTTATCAAACTCCTTCTGAAAATCCAAGTAAATGACATCCGCTGCCTCTCCTTTGTCCACCCTGCTTGTTACTTCCTCGAAGAAATTTGTCAGGTAAGATTTCCCTTCACAGAAACCATGCTGCCTTTAACTTATTTTATCATTAATGTCCAAGTACCTTGAGACATCTTCAGTAATAGACTCCAATCGCTTCTCGGCCTTTTGGCTAAGATCAAGTGTAGTAATAGACTGCAACACTTTCCCAACCACTGAGATTAGGCTACTGGCCAATAATTTCCTTTCCTTTGCCTTCCTCCCTTCTTCAAGAGTGGAGTGACATTTCCAATTTCCAGTCCTCTGGGATCATGCCAGAATCAAGTGATTCTTGAAAGATCATGACCAATGCATCCGTTATCTCTTCTGCAACCTCTCTCAGGACTCTGGGATGTAATCCATCTGCCCAGATGACTTATACACCTTAAGAGCTTGTGCTTGTCTAGCACTTTTTCCTTTGTAATAGCAATGGTACTCACTCCTGCTCCCTGACACTCACAGAGTTCTGACCTTTACTGTGGAAGTGTCTTCCACAGTAAAGACTGAAGCAAAGTACTTATCAAGTTCATCTGCCATTTCTTTGTGATGCGACTTAGCAGATACAAATTTTGTTCTGTCAGCAGACAGGTCCCAATCTCAGTCGTGGCAATTCCAATGAAGCCATGCCAACATAAAAAAAATTGATGACTTATACCTTGTTTCACCAGTAGAAACAGTGTTGCATGGACTTTTATCAATAATCTAGTTAGCACTATCTCCTTCCTGTTTTACTGAGTGATGCATTTGTGCTTACTAAGTTTGAATGTTAAATGGCTTTGCAAAATGCAGGCTGAATATAACAGCAGCTTTGCTGATCTTCACATAAAACATGCTGAGAGGACGCAGAGTACAAAATGCAAACTATAAGTTTTTATGATGACTGTGTTAAGTTTCTTTATAACTCAAGAGTTTTTTGGGGGTTCAGCATCTCAAACCACTCCCATGGGCAATTTTTTCTTCTTGTGTTACAGAGAGGCCCAGGTATCTAAATTGATACCACTCCATAAGGCCAAAGAAATTTCCACTTTATTTCAGCTTACTCTATTTAAAACATGATTTTGCTCTTCTTTTAATTAAGATGACAGTAGGTTACTGTAATAAACCAGTAAAATAATTATCGATTTAGAGCAATTCTATAATTGTGATGTTATTATTAAACTGCTAAAGTGAAAAGTAATAAATAAATGTGTTGAACAGTGTAGAACATAGCAATTCTAATCTAATACTCCATTTTGATAAGAAACCATTGTGCCTAATTGTCATTCACTGATGTCTTCAGGCAAATGAAAATGAAACAGCTGATATAGAAAGATTTCAATTCAAAAAGAACTGACAATCAAATACCTATTTGAATAAATGCCCAAAAATTGATTAAATTTGAATTGAATGGCTTGATTCCATCTTCCAACACCTGAGTGAGACACAGCCATTGAGGACAACATGCTGAGTATTGGCCAGAAGCCTGAATCATATTGTCAGCTGTACCCTGATGTAGTGTGCTCCAAGCTCAGAGACAAAGGAATTTCACTATTCATTTGGTTAATTTTCACTGTTCAACGATGAAGGTTCAGAGATAAGTTTACAAACTGTTCAGATGGTTCTCCCTCTGGAGTAATTCAGCACAGAATGTGAAGCCCAAGTAGCCTGGAACAACCTATTAGTAATCATGTCAAACTGCTCAGTGTATTCAGCATCTTGATTCATCAATTGACTCCCAAATTATACTGTAATTTCATACACATGTGAAGTGGAAGACAAAAAGCTATAGCATTAGAGCAAAGCAACCGCATGAAGTATAGAGATGAGAACGTTCTAAGAGGTTGAACGATCAATATCCTGCTTCTGTGAGGTTGGCAATTGTTTTGTAAGTGATGGACAGGAGAATTACACAGTAAAGTATGTGGTACCACATTAGATTGATCTCTCCAAGCCAGGACAGGTTAATTATCAATTTCAATGTCTATTCCTGGAAATTCATTTATGGTGTTAAATAGCTGCTATTACCATTTCCTTTATACTGAAAAGTATGCAGTATTTTAAACCTCCATTTTAATGCTTATTACAAAACATCATTCAGTATTTAATTGGCTCATTCAGATTTGTTGTAAAAAGACCTATTCAAATAAGTCACTTTCTCTCCATATTCTTTGGGTATTCTTGAAAGTTATGTAAAACAGTTCAGTGCAGCGTTGCTTCTTGACACGGCTCCTGATCTTCATTGCTGCTCTCTATCTCAGGGAAGCTGCATTGAATCTAGTGTCATTCAGGGATGGGTGATATAAAGATAGCTACCATGATAAGGTTAGCAGGTGAAATGATTTCTGGCAGTTGGTCATTTTTACAGTTGACCCTATCTTTGGCACATGACAACCCGATTTAGCAGCCCCTTGTCAGAACTGTGCTGAAAGCATCCAGCAGTAGAAAGAAGCTGTTTCTTCAGCAAAGGAATTAAAGATAAATTCTCTTAAACAGCAACGTTAATATGCATAAGATGCTTGACTAAACAGCCCATGGTTAGATTGTCACTGGGAACAAAATTTGAGAGGAAATGGAATCCAACATTTGAGAGCTGCTCATCTTGACAGTAATAAATAAACAAATACACATGTGGAAAGAAATTGTGACATTTCAATGCCTGTTGGTTCCACAATTACTTTATCATTCAAAATATTATAAAGACTTCCTTTCCCCATTGCCCTGCAAGCTTTTCCATTTCAGGGATATAAACAATCCTCATTTAGAAAGTAATTACTGACTTTGTTGTTTATGTTTACTAACTTCAAAACATTAAACTAATTCAAAGTAAAACACGGCAGTCGGAAATATGAGTCCAACTTTGGGTTTACTTTCAGTGAGGCTCATGTGTATCACATGGTTATCGGGATGACGTATGCAATTCACGTATTTATACATATAACCCGCAAGGAATTATTGAAGTAAGTGAGAATGCTTAATGAAACGATATATTTACAAGACTACTCAAATATTACCAAAATATTAAATACACAGCATTTGCTTCGATCATCTTTCTAGGCAACATTTACCAAACCCTGCCATGAGGTCCTGAAAGTAATCTGAAAGAACTAGGAATAATAGAAGTTTGATATTCCAGGTAAGACACACAAGCTCAATGTTTTCAATTTAAAGCTTTAGCGGTCCTTTTTTTTTACTGATTACGGTGCTTGGTCATAGCTATTGCCAACAGTTGCAACTCAAAGTAAGGAAATCTTAAAAAAAAATTCCTCCCATTGGGGAGTAGAAGCAGAATGATTTGATTAGTAGACAACCAGCCTGGACTCAGCACTTAAGAACCAAATGTATAACTTAAAGTTTAAGTGTGTAAGAATTCAGGAAGTTCAGTTTTCAATGTTAATCTGTGCCAAGTTAAAATAAAGCATACTTTAAATCAGATACCATTTTGAATTTGTTCTTTTTGTGGGAATAAACCTCTAATTTAAATATTTCAAGGGTGATTGTGGTTTTATAAATTATGACTGTGGCATTTTCACCTGTGTCGAATATTGTTTATAAACAATATTGTGCGTGATAAAGTGCAAGAGAAATGTAACAGGCAGTGAATCAAAGTCATCTTTCCAATGGTACTACAAGCATTTCAAATGATCATTGTTCTTATTTCCAAGGTTTTTGTTGGAAGATATCCATTTGTCATTCGGTGATCTTTGTACTTAATGCAAATCCCATCCATGTTAGAGGGTGCTCTCTCTCTCTCTCTCTCTCTCTGGCTATCCATCCCATAAGATGATGATGGTTCCTTTCCGTCACTTAGTGGGGTTAACCCTCAGAAAGGAACAGCGTGTGTGTGAATGGATTTTAGGTGAGTAGGGGGTTACACAGGTCCAAACCCACCCTCTCAAAATCCCCTCCCAGATCCAGTGGCATGGTGGGGCCCAAGACAGCTGGGGGAAGTTCTGTTGCAGTGAATGGCCAGACCAAGCTTCGATGCAAGGGATGTCCTTTTCCATGTTTCACGGCACATGTTTGCTAGATGGCCGTTGACCCTACGAGAGGGTTCCTCCGCCCTTTGACAGGTCTTGTTTTTCATCCTGCAGGGTGTCTAGCCACCCTCCTCACCAGGCAAGCCTGGTTGGGGAGCCGGTTTAGTCACCAAACACCCGACCATGTGACAGGTAGTACTGGGTTACATGGTACCAGTAGCTCTCAGACGAGTGACCTGACCTGGTGCTAAGAGGGTGCTAAGAATCAAGCAGTAAGTCATGTATTGTATGCCTCACTCCTGGAGCTTCCATAAGTGGCAGGAGCAGTCACAAACAGCAAAACCAATGCCTTTCCAGTTATTCCAAAGAAAAGGTCATATTAGTTGTCAGCTTGAAACATCTTTAACCACAAGCAACAATACAGAAACTTATGCCTTCAGACTCACATAACTGGAAACTCACAGTATTAAAAGGAAAGTAAAGAGATTAAAATTGTGAGACTGTGGTTAATAGAGAAACAGCCCAAGGGATTTCTTGAATTATGCTTTAGCAGAATATGTTCTAGGTTGAGAAAATACCAGAATAACTGACATGGTGAAAATAAGTAAGGGATCTCCTCTGAGACATGGTCCGTCTTAATGGAATTTTGCAAACAACCCTGAGGACACAGGCAACAATAATTGAGCATGAAGGCCCTGATGTAATCTAGGGATGTCAAAAATAGATATCAATCACATGCTGAAGCACAAATGCTCTGAAATACTCAGGGAATGTAATTCTGTGCAGAAGGGATAAATTAATTTCATTGCATTTTACATTGGTTTGAAAAAAATACAGTGAATTCAAATATTCTCAAACCGGTAAGATTTATAACAGAAGAAAAAGAGAGGTCTGCGGATGAGAAAATATGCCACAGCGGTAGTAAAAGATATTTAAAGGCAATTCTGAGCTCTAACTGGAAATGTAAAGTCATTAAGCATAGATGCATTAATATTATATTGCATTTTAATCAGATATTGGTTAAGTATGATTTCTGACATTCTGTTATTGAAAGAAAATTAAAGGTACAAAATGATCCCATCAATAACCAAGAAATAGAACTAAAACCTTCCTTATCACAAGAGATCCTGCACATGCTGAAAGTCCAGAGCAACACACAGAAAATGCTGGAGGAACTCAGCAGGTCAACAAGCATCTATGGAAATGAACAAACATTGAATATTTGAGCCGAGACCCTTCATCAGGACTGGAAAGGAAGGGGAGAAAAGCCAGAGTAAGAAGGTTAGTGGGAGGGGGAGGTGGACAAGCCAGAAGATGATAGGTGAAACCGGGTGGATGGAGAAGAGGGGGAGAAGTAAGAAGAGTCATGATGAGGCCACTCTCAGGTTAGTAGAGGAACACCTCATATTCTGTCTCAGTATCCTCCAACCTGATGGCATGAAAATCAATTTCTCCTTCTAGTGATTTTATCCCCGCTCCTTCCCTCTTCTTCATTTCCCCTTTCTAGCCTCTTATCTCTTCTCACCTGCTTATCGCCTTCCCCCAGTGTCCCTTCTCCTTCCATTTCTTCCATAATCCACTCTCTTCTCCTATTAGATTCTTTCTCTTCCAGCCCTTTGCCTTTTCCACTTATCACCTCCCTGGTACATAATTCGTCCCCCCTTCCCTATGTGTCTGGCTTCACCTATATTCGTCCCCCCTTCCCCATGTGTCTGGCTTCACCTATCACCATCTGGCTTGTCCACCTTCCCCCTCCCACTGCCTTCTTATTCTGGCTTCGTCCCTCTTCCTCTTCCTTTCCAGTCCTGATGAAGGGACTCGAACCCAAACATCAACTACTTATTCGTGTGTGTGTGTGCGTGTGTGTGTGTGTGTGTGTGTGTGTGTGTGTGTGCGCGCTGCCACATCTATTTAAATTTGTAATACTAGCAAATGTATCATACCAGATATGTAAATAGCCTGACAAAACATTTTCAGTAAATGACAAAAAAGAACAGAAATAGTTATTTTGGGCTGAAATAACTATTGAAAGGTAGAGAGTTCTGAAGGCCATGTTCCCTGCTTGCTGTGAGGGCTAGTCCTTCACTTTTGGCTGGAGATCAAGTTGTCTGGATGCATGTATGCACTAACAACATGGAGAGACTAAGAAAGAGGTTCTGCTGAAGGAATGTGAGGAGCTCAGATCAAAACTGAAAAGCAGAATCACAAAGACAACAGTCTCTGGTTTATTACCTGAACCATGCAAAGTGGTAAAGGGTAAATAGGGTTGGAGAGGTTAATATGTGTTTCAAAACGTGGTGTGGGAGAAATGGGTTCCAATATATGGGATATTGGCACAATTACTGATGAAGGAGAGAGCTGTTTTATATAATTCAAAAATAAACTTTATTCATTATAAAACTAATACTGTGTATATGAAAGAAAAATAGTACAAGAAGACTTCATGGTCATTAGGGTAAACATTTTTAAAGATAAACAAACATAGCATAATTCTATGAGGCCCCTTGAGTGATTAACTCTTTTCATCGCTCTTTCCCCCACCCAAATCTACCTCTCCATGTACAGTAGCTGAAGGAGACTATACTCCTTCCCCACTGAGCCTTAGCATTGGCTGCACTAAGTTTTAATGCATCCCTTAGCGCATACTCCTGCAGTTGGACTGTGCCAATCTATAGCATGCCTTTACAGATATCTCGCTGTGCTTGAAGACCAAGTTCAGGCAGACCGAAAGGCACCTTTCACTGAACTGATGACCTTCCAGAACTTGATGTTTGTCTCGGTGTGTGTCCCTGAGAACAGCCCTTAGATCTGAGAGTCCTCGGTTAGGCAGATGCTGGGACTACACTGGAACACGGACCTTTGCACCTGTCTCCCCACCAAATAGTTTTGTAAGACCAAAGGGCATGCTTCCTCAAACTGATGACCTTCCAGCAGCACTTGATGTCTGTCTCAGAAGCGAAGGATTGTCTTTTCCTTGGGATGGGCTGGAACCAATGGCAAGTCACATAACTAGGGTTATAAACTAATTAAGAAGAGGCAGAGGTCTAAGAACTGTAGGTTTAATAGATCAGCAGGAAATGTTAGAGCAGAGGTACAGGATAGTGAAGGGAAAACTGACAGTTGCAGGGAAATATGCTAGAGTGGAGGATGTAAACAGAAATATACAAAACAGAGCAAACCCAGAGTAAAAATCAAAGCTTAATTCTCTTTACTTCAATATCTGTGTACCTTACAAGAAGGTAAATAAGTGTAACGCTCAGCGATATTGGCTCATATAGGTCTAGGGGAAATCCCGCCCGGCATCGGCCTGGACGCTTCCCGCTGGGTCGGTTGCTGTACCACTACCACCCGAATCAATCCCAAACATCAATCATCAGCCAGCACACACAGTACGTTTTACCAAGTACACTTTATAGATATCACTAAGTCTATGAAATTAATATAAGTTCGATACAGAAAAAGAAATAATGGAAAAAGGCACTAGACAAAGTTCAAGTTCTTCGTGCACAAGTTGGAGCTCAGAGATTTCCTGACGACCACCCGGACCCTGTAGGCTCACGGCTCGGGACCACCCGGACCCCGTCGGCTCGCGGCTCGGGACCACCCGGACCCCATCGACTCGCGGCTCGGGACCACCCGGACCCCGTCGACTCACAGCTCAGGACCACCCGGAGTGATCAACTGGAGACTTTTCACACGTTTGCCATCCTCTCTGTCTCTTCTCCGACTCCTCCCCAAAAACACCCCGTTCCCAGTCATATCAGACAGCATTATCACCCCCAGAAACAATAACATGAACACCCATTGGCTAATAGCATCCTGCTGTCTGTACTAACCCAGGCAAATGTCTAGCTGGAGACTTTCTCAGCATTTAACATAACATAGAAGCCATTTTAATCCACATACGCAGCAGTTTAAAAGATTAACATAACAAAGAAGCCATTTTAAATTTAACATACAAAGAAGAGACCCCGTACACTCTCCCCCCACCAAATAAAAGTCATGCCCTCATGATGTTAACAGGGTTCACCAGTGGTCCTTGCAAAACACAAAACCCAAACCAGGTGCATAAAGCAGTGACATAACTTCCCAGGGCTGTGGAGATCACACCCTGTCTCCCGGTGCTGTATAGGTCAACCTCTTTGGGGGGTGCCTACCCCTCTGAGACCTCTGTACTTCCTCTGCTGACTCTTCCGGTTCAGACACCCCAGGTGACACCCCTGGCCTACCTGTTGGACCCTCACACGGGGCACCACCCTCACAGGGACCCCTCAGCACTTGTGAGCCCTCTGCCTCAGGTTCTGGCTCCACCCTCTCCTCCCCCAGTCCCGTCTGTATTACAGATGGTTCTGCAACACCCTCCCTCGGTTCCCCTAACTTAGTGAGGGAAGGGTCAGGAGCCTCTTCTCCCGGCATGGGGGAGTCAGCGAACGGAAACAGGTACCACACGTCCGAATCATTGTCTTCCGATGACGTTTCCCTTTTCGGGGTGGGGACCGGCCCCGTCTCTTTCGCAGCGGGCTCTTTCCTCACCCCACGCCCTCGCAGAGCCCTCGCACTAGCCGTAAACTCCCATTCGGACTCTGGGTCTACCTTCACCTCTCGACCCAGGAGCAACAGGTGGTTCCAATGAAATACCTTGACAGGCCCCTTCCCGTCCTCGGGTCTCACCCGGTAAACACGGAGATTCAGCATCTAGCTCTTCACCACATACGGGGTGGCTGCCCAATGATCCGCCAACTTGTGCTTACCAGGTAGTCCTAAATTCCGGATAAGGACTCAGTCTTCCGGCAATAGCTGGACGAACTTTACGTTCTGATCATACCTCCTGTTATTCCGCTGGTTCTGCTTGGTGGCTGCCGCCTCAGCCAACTCGTACGCCCTTTTCAACTCTCTCCTCATATCAGACACGTATTTCAGATATGGCTTCGAAGGTATTTCACCCGCTTCAGTCCCAAAACACAGATCAATGGGCAACCTCGCTTCCCGTCCGAACATCAGATAATAGGGCGAGTACCCCGTAGCGTCATTGCGAGTACAATTGTAACAGTGAACCAAATGGGCGATGTGCTGACTCCACTTACTCTTCTATCTGATCTCCAAAGTGCCGAGCATGTCCAGCAGGGTCCGGTTAAACGTCTTGGGCTGAGGATCACCCTACGGGTGATAGGGGGTGGTTCTGGATTTCTAAACCCCAAGCATACTCAGTAATTCATGGATAAGCCTGCTCTCGAAATTCCATCCCTAATCACTATGGATTCGCCAGGGAAGACCATAATGAACAAAGTACTTCTCCCATAACACCTTCGCCACTGTAAACGCTTTCTGATCCTTAGTAGGAAAAGCCTGTGCATATCCAGTGTAGTGATCTGTGAGGACCAAGACATTGGCGGTGTTGCTGATTTCTGGCTCAATAGAGAGGAAATCCATACACACCAGGTCCATGGGTCCTGCACTCTGCAAATGGGACACAGGAGCTGCCTGCGCAGGCAAGGTCTTCCTCCTGATGCAACGACTACAGGCCTTACAGTATTCTTCCACCTCCCCCCTCATCTGGGGCCAGTAAAACCGGTCCTTGAGTAATCCATAGGCCTTCTCTACCCCTAAGTGCCCAGAATCATCATGTAGAGCCTGGAGCACAGTCTTCCGATACTTCTCAGGCATGACCAGCTGCCAGTGCCGGGGATGGTCCGGAGGCGACGTGACCCGATACAAGACGTGGTTCTTCAGCTTCAACCGAGGCCACTCCTTCAGTAGTAGGGGAACTGAGGCATGTTTCGCCTTCTCCACCTGGGCCATATCACCCTGTCTAACCGCGTACCAGATAGTGCCAATGCTTGGGTCATCACGCTGAGCCGCCTCTACTTCCTGGGGACTCAACTCCGGCAGCTGCCTGTTCCTCAGAGCAGTCACATTACAGTAAACAGTGGGTAGCGCGTCATCGTCAGCCCCCAGATGATCTACTGCCCGATCCGTTCCCATCTGAGTTCCTACTTCCCCGTCGCTCCCAACTTGACATATGGCCTTTACTCCCTGGGCAGGGACACTCTTCCACTCCTCGGCCGTGCCCGACTCGTCGTGCGCCCGACGAAACAGGGCATCTGCATCGATGTTCCGACTCCCCGGGCGGTACTTCAGGCTGAACTCATAGGCAGACAAGGCTGCTAACCACTGGTGCCCAGTAGCGTCCAGCTTTGCCGAGATCAGGATATAAGTGAGGGGGTTGTTGTCAGTTCTCACCTCAAACTGGGTCCCGTATAGATAGTCACTCAACTTGTCCACCACCGCCCATTTCAACGCCAAGAACTCCAGCTTGTGAGTAGGATAGTTTCTCTCAGATGGCAACAAGCTCAGGCTGACAAACGCCACCGGTCTCAGTCTGTTGCCCTGTTCCTGGTACAGGACAGCCCTCAGACCCTCGTGACTGGCATCAGTGTGTAGAACATACGGCTTCCGGGGATCAGCAAAAGCCAACACCGGGGCCTGTGTCAGCGCCCTTTTTAGAGATTGGAACGCCTCTTCACATTGAGCATCCCACCTCAATCCAAAAGGCTCTCCCGGGTTCAAGTATCCTCCTACCTCCGGCCCTCAGTCTCCCTTCCTCTTCCTCCCCACGGGTGGATAATCACACAACAGCTGGTTCAATGGGTGACTCATTTTTGCATATCCTTTCACGAATCACCAGTAATATCCGCAAAACCCCAAAAACGAGCGTAAGGCGCTCACCTTCTGAGATCTCGGCCAGGTGGTTACTGTGGCTATCTTAGCCGGATCAGTGGCCACTCCATTTCACGAGATTATGTGCCCGACATAACTGACCGACGTCTTACAGAACTGGCATTTACCCAGGGAAAGTTTTAACCCCTCCTCCTTCAGCCGACTCAGCACCTTCAGCAGCCGCTCCTCATGTTCCTCCAACGTAGATCCAAACACTATCAGGTCGTCCAGGTACACCAATACCTCCAGCAGGTTCATGTCCCCCACTGTCCGCTCCATGAGCCGCTGGAATGTGGCTGGGGCCCCCGAGATGCCTTGGGGCATTCGTTTGAACTGGAAAAATCTCAGGGGGCAGATAAAGGCCGTCTTCTCTTTATCGGCCTCACTCATCGGAATCTGATAATACCCACTTCGCAAATCCAATACGCAAAACCACTGCACCCCACTTAAACAGGCCAATGCGTCTTCCACCCTTGGGACCGTATATTGGTCGGGAACAGTGCGCCACTTCAGGGTCCTATAGTCCACACACATGGGTACCTTCCCATTTTCCTTCCTTGTCTCCACTATGGGGGACGCATAGGGGCCTCGGGACTCCGTGATAATCCCTGCATCCTTCAACTGCCGCACATCTTCCACAAAGGCTGGGGCCAACCGCCGTGACCTTTCTCTAAACGGGGTGTCATTTGTCACCCGGATAGTGTGCCGAGTGCTCTTGGAACATCCCACATCAAACTCATCCTGAGAAAAGACATCCCCTAGCTTCAGCATCTTCTCCAACAGCCTGCTCTTATACTCCGGCGGTACAGGGGAATCTTCAAAATTAAAGGCCTCCTTGGTCAGCCCCCCCCCCCCCCCCATTCTCCAATAGTTTTCCTCCAGTGGGTCTCACGGGGGCGCTAGACATCACTGTAACCGGGAACAAGTGCGCGAGGGGCATCCGGCACTTAAAGGTCATCTCCCTCTCCGTTATGTTCCTTACCATCACCCCTATCCTGCGTGCCTGTACAGCTGAGGGCCTCTGCAATTCAGGTCTCACCAGCGCCCCAGCAGGGAACCAGGACTCCCCTTCCAGGTCGTCTGGGGCGTCTACTAGCAGGGCCTCACCTGCTGGTGCTCCGGGGAATCTGGGGGTCCCCATCACTAATGCCACCTCCCCTGGCCGTATCACCTTAGGCCTCGGCTGAGTGCACCACACCGTCCTTCGTTTGCACTCAGGATCCAGCCCCTGAGGGCCACCCACTTCTTCGAACACCGCTCGAAACACTGGGTATACCGAGAGGGTCTCCAGAAAGTTCTCCCCTGCCTTTTCCTTACAAGCTCCCAAGAGCCGTCGCACCAGAGGGGAGTTAGTCCCCACTAGCAGGGCAGCGCCACTGGTTTCCACCGGGTCCGGACAGACCAGCACCAGCGTCTCAATTGCTTCCGACACTCCCACATCGCCCTCCGAGAATTTCAATCTCACTGACAGGTACCCATCGTATGGGTAATCACCATCACTTATGCCCAAATCTCCAGTGCATTAAACGGGGTTACTGGCAAATGCTTCAGATATTTGTTGTAGAACGACTAGTACAGTAAGGTAACCTACGATCCTGTGTCAAGGATGCCTTTTGCAAAGATTCCCTCTATCCGTAGGGACACACTGGAACGGGGTCCCACCAGTCCATCCGGAATAAGGGCTTGTACTTTCTGGGGTTCCATGGCTGCTTTCTGGGAACGTGTTCCTCCTGAGACTCCAGTCCGTTCCCTCACTGAGCCTCTGGTAAGTTTCCCGACACTTCTTCCTTCTTAGTGGCCCGGGGGCCCTCTCCCCTCGGAGCATCTCGTCTCTCACAATCCCTCCGCAAGTGATCCGCTTCCCCACAGCTGTAGCACACCCCCGGCCACTCACATTCCCGCCGGAAATGCCCCTCCCTCCCACAGTTATAGCACACACTACCCACTGCCTCTCTCCTCCCGGGACGCCCCCCGAAGGGGGTACTCCCCCTGTCCATCCCCTCAAGCGGCGGGGTCCCTCCCCCCCGGGACCCCTTGGATTTCTCTGATCTCACCCTGGCTACCACCTCCTGAACCGCTGAAGACCGTCCCCGGGAGTCCGAGCCCCCTGTTCGGCCTGAAGCACTCTCCTCCACCCGCACCTCTCTAATCAGCTGATGGAGAAGGGCTCCTCTTATATGACTGCCGGATACTCCAAGCCACCCTGTCATCCTCCCGGGAACCGTTACATATCTGACTCATCCTCAACTTCGCTACTTCGTCCGCCTTCACTACCTCTCGGCGCCGCAGCCCCGTAAGCTTCCCTTCCAGCCGGAAAATGTATTCTGAGAGCTTTTCCCCTCTTCCCTGCCCCATTTTTTGAAACTCCACTAAAAGTCGCCAGGGATTTCCTGACAGTCCAAACACTTCCTCCAAAGCGTCCAAACACTCCGACAGGGAAGCCGAGGGCCATTCCGCTCTCAACTCGCGGACCACACTGGCCGCCCCACCCCTCAAACTTTCCACCTATCGTTGTCTCTTTTCTTCATCCGAAACTGGCCACACCTCTAACAACTGGGACGTATTCTCAATCCATACCTCATAGTCGTCCTCCCCTTCCGGGGTGGGCATGGCTCCTGAGAAAATTCTCAGCTTCGGGCGGGGCCCCTCAACCCTTCTCACCAGGGAGGTAATGGCAGTCACTAACTCGGAGGTCTCGCCCTTGGCTGGGGGACGGGGCCTGGCCAAGCCTTCCCAATCCACACCTCCACCCCTGGCTACTGGCACCTCCCCTGGGGCCTCATCTAGCTCCTCCTCCGGCACCTCCTCACTTCTGTCCTCTGGAAGGGTGTGGAGACCCCACGGCCCCACGTCCCCCGGACACTGACCGTCGCTGGTAGTTCCAACGTCATGACATCGGCACTCGTCCGCACCAACATCCAGCTGGGCTCCAGTTCTTTCCCACTCCTTCTACCTGCCCGATACCTTTAATCAAACTCAACCCTCGCACCAGTACATCTGCCGGAATGCAATAATCCACCCCACTTAGCACGCACGCATGATTCACCAGTACATCCTCTAATTCACACCAACTTACAATCTTATCTCGATCCATCTTTGCACTAATTAACGCGACAACCGTTACAGCTTTACCGAAAATCCAAATCCAGGACGGTAGCCCCCACTTGTAACGCTCCGTTATATTGGCTCATATATGTCTAGGGGAAATCCTGCCCGGCATCGGCCTGGACGCTTCCCGCTGGGTCGGTTGCTGTACCACTACCACCCGAATCAATCCCAAACATCAATCATCAGCCAGCACACACAGTACGTTTTACCAAGTACACTTTATAGATATCACTAAGTCTATGAAATTAATAAGTTTGATACAGAAAAAGAAGTAACGGGAAAAAAAAGGCACCAGACTTATCAAAGTCCAAGTTCTTCGTGCACAAGTTGGAGCTCAATCGAATCCGGACGACCACCTGGACCCCGTCGACTCGCGGTTCGGGACCACCCGGAGTGATCAACCGGAGCCTTTCGCACGTCCGCCGTCCTCCTCGTCTCTCCTCCGACTCCCCGCCAAAAACCCCCGTTCCCAGTCGTTATCACCCGAAGAACGATAACATGAACACCCATTGGCTAATAGCACCCTGCTGTCTGTACTAACCCAGGCAAATGTCTAGCTGGAGACTTTCTCAGCATTTAACATAACATAGAAGCCATTTTAATCCACATACGCAGCAATTTAAAAGATTAACATAATGAAGAAGCCATTTTAAGTTTAACATACAAAAAAAAGGAGACCTCGTACATAAGGTAATAGCATAGATAGCAAGATATGAATATGATGTAATAAGTTTTACAGAAATGTGATCCCACAGGATGACCAAGACTAGGTCCTCAAGATTTCAGCTTGCACACTGTTCCAAGATAGCTGGGGTGATGTTGTTAATTAAGAAAGGTACCAAAGCACTGCTGAGCATATTATAAAGGCAGGAGTTAGTGATGTGGAATCATGGGAAAGAAGACACAGTCACCCCAAAATATGACCCCTTAATGGGTCAGGACATAAATTGGGATGTATGAATGTACTTGAAGAGAAATACAATAAACATGGAATATGTTAAAATATACATTGATTGGATGAACAAAACTGGCAAGGGCACCAAAGGTAAACAATCTGTGAAATGTACCACGGACTGCTTCAGGGAGCAGTACATTGTGGAGTGTACTTAAGAGCAGGCTATCTTAGATTTGGTCTAATGCAATGAAAAAGGATTAATAAGCGATCTTGTGGTTAAAGATCCCCAGGGGATAGTGACCACAATACAATGAATGCAGTTTCAGGATGAACGCCATAGATCTATAGCCAGTGCATGCAATTTAAGTAAGGGCAATTATAATGGCATGAGAGAGGACCTGTCTAAGGTGAAATAGTCAAACAAGCTAAGAGACAGGTCAGTAGAGAAATAATGGCAGATATTCAAACAGCTGATCTATAATACTCAGCAAGCGTTTATCCCAGAGGCATTCCATGAGAAAGGGGCAAAATCTATGGTTAATAATGGAGGTAAAGGATGATGATAAATTGAAGGTGTGCCATGTGGTGAGGCTAGTGGTAGATCAGAGGACAAGGAAATTTTTAGGATCCAGCGTTAAAAGACTAAGAGGGAGAAAATATTTTCTGAAAGAAAACTTGCCATGTAACATATAATTAAATAGCGGAAGTCTCTATGGATATATAAGTAGGAAGAGGGCTGCTTCGGTTTATGTGGAGCCTCTGGAGAATAAAACTGGTGAATTCATTACAGAAAATAAAGAAATGACAGACATGTTGAATAACATTTTGCATCAACTTTCATCATGGAATACTTTACTAAGATATCACACTGGCTAGTTTCAAATGACTTATAAAAATCCCAATTACAAGTGATAGCGTATTGAAGAAACTCAGGGGATAGTTTCCAGGACCTGATGGACTGTATGCTAGGCATTTAAAAAAAGTGGCTGCTGAGATAGTGGACCCATCGGTTGAAAACTTTCATAACTTATTAAACTCTGGGAAGAATGCAGAATAACCAATGTGATTCCCTTATTCAAAAGGTCAAGTTTAATTGTCATTCAACCATACCCGTGAATTCAGACAAATGAAACAGATTTCCTCTGGGGCCAAGGTGCAAAACAGGGCACCATCAGCATGCACAGTACAAGGCACATATAGCACATATAATTACAATAGCAGTAAAACACACAGTCACAAAATAATAGCCCAATTCCCAGCTTGTCATGGCAGATTGATGGTGTCTGGGATACCCTAACCCTCCCTTGCAGACCCCAGTCAGTCTGGATTAGTAGAAACATCTCCTCCACAATCTCCATCTGCACAGGAGCACCACAGGGATGTGTACTTAGCCCTCTGCTCTACTCGCTCTACACCTGTGACTGTGTGGTTAAGTACACCTCCAACACCGTATGCAAGTCTGCTGATGACACCACAGTTGTGGGCTACATCAAAGGTGGTGATGAATTAACATACAAGAGAGAGATGGAACATTTGGCTGAGTGGTGTAATAACAACAACCTCTCACTCAATGTCAATCAGACCAAGGATTTGATAACAGACTTCAGGAGAGGGAAACCAGGGGTCCATGAGCCAGTAATCTTTGGAGGATCAGAGGTGGGGAGGGTCAGTAACTTTAAATTCCTTATGTCACTATCTCAGAGGACCAGTCCTGGTCCCATCATATAAACATAATTGCAAAGAAAGCATAACAGCACCTCTACTTCCTCAGGAGTCCGTGGAGGTTCTGCATGTCATCAAAAACCTTAGCAAACTACCATAGATGCATGGTCAAAAGTGTGCTGACTAGCTGCATTACAGCCTGGTATGGGAACACCAATGCCTTTGAGCAGAAAATCCTACAAAAGCTAGTGGATTTGGCCCAGTACATCACAGATAAAACTCTCCCAAACATTGAGCACATCTACATGAAACGTTGCCACAAGAAAGCAGCATTAATTATCAAAGATCCTCACCACCCAGGCCATGCTCTTTTCTCACTGCTGCCATCAGGTAGAAGGTACAATAGCCTCAGGACTTGCTCCACCAGGTTCAAGAACAGTTACTGCTCCTCAATTATCAGGCTCTTGAACAAAAGGGGTAACTACACTCATTTAAGGACTCTTTTATCTTGTTATTTCATGATCATTATTTATTGCTATTTATATATATCTGGATTTGCACCATTGATCCTGTTTACAGTCACTGCACTATGGATTTGCCAGGAGGACATACTGTAGCAACAAGATAACGGGCAGGTGATTTAAAACTGAAGTTCACAGAAAATTTTTCTCACAGAGGATTGTGAATCCCTGGAATACTCTGCCCCAGACAAATGGTGGAAGATGGATCATTAGAACTATCCAAAGTGAATAAAACAGGGAACAGAGGTGTATGAAGAAATGTCACAGAAGAGGATTTGAGGGCAGCAGAGAAACAGCCATGATGAAATTAAATAGTGGGACATCCTTAAGAGGCCTGTTGCCTACTCCTACTCCTAGTTCCTCGTGGTCTCATGTTCTAACGGAGTCTTGGTTAACTCAGGTCATGTTAGGTTACTACATTTTTGGTCAATTTCTTATTTTGTGGCCTGCAAACTGTTTTATGTGTGCCCCACCTGTACAGCCACCCAGCCTGTTAATGTAGCTAAAGTTAATCATCTTTCCTGTAAAGCATTGCTAAAATGAGAAAGAATAAAAGGTTATATTGGAAGGAAATACTGTAGATGGGGTAAAAGAGAAGACACTAGGTTCAGAGCACTTGACATTGCAGTTAAAATCACTGAGGAAGACAAATTTGCTAGGGCAAATTGAAAAGACACGGCAATTGATAGAAATGTAGAATTGGTTAAGGTGTGCGCAGTAGAGGATGGTCTATACTAATGTATGCCATATGACAGCCATAAGGATCAAAGACCTCATTGCCATGAAGGGACGTTCCAGAATAAAGTGCCTGAGATGATTATTCCACTTCTAAAGGAGCAGTGGTAGGCTTGAGAAAGAGATGGGGATGAGAAAGGGATAAAGAAAATTATTCCAGAGTCAGTGTATTGGGTGGACAGCTGGAGGAACAAAAGACGGATCTGTTTGGTTTCTGGCAATATGAAGGCACTGACAGGTATTTTCAAGGTTCCATTGGAAAGTGGTGAAAATGATGTGGCGAGTACCTCTGGATTCATTGAATAGAGATTCAAATCTGAAACACTGAGAGCCTGAAAGCAGGGTTGTTGTTTATGGTTTGGTAATAATTGGAAGTGCAGAAGAAAGTAGTCAAGCAGAGACAAATGAAAGATGGCATCTATAGCATGAGAGAAGGAAAGAAAAGACAAAGACGGGACAAAGAAATGAAAGGCTTGAAGAAGAAGCTGGCTCAATTACTGGGAGCAAACACAATGTACTTATGTATAGAGTCCAAGAAATTTCAGACCACACTGACATACCAGAGACAAGGAACATCTGCTAGAACTATTCAGCAGGACAGGCAGCATTTTGTGGAGAAAGAAGCAGAGTTAATATTTCAGGATGACAACCTTTTTGTCACATTTCCAGGAATTTCTCTTTTTTTTCAGATATCTGGTGTTTACAGTTTTGCTTGACTTTCAATTACAGAGATAAGAAGAGTCATTTTCCAATGGACCAAAGAAGAAAATGTGCTAAGTGCGGATTTTTTTCAGGTGACAGTAACTGTGTAGGCAATGGAACAATCACTAGCCAGTTCTGGAGAGGGGACGGATCTGGGACCTGCTTGGGATTTATTGGACAAATGCCAGTAGCATTTAAAGTTGCCTGGTGGAATCAGAGATCAAAGATGGTGTGGAGCGACAATCATGAGCCAGCTTTGCTATTAAAGATGCCCCACAAAGCTTCATATTAACCAGTGATCTAGGCACTTTGTGAGGAGTCAAACTGGAAGATGAGGGAGACAAAAGAAGGGTAAAGGTTAATCTAAGAATGAGGAAAATGTTTTTCCAGAATAGGGTGGAAGTTCATATTCAGAAAAGGGTAATTCAAGTAAAAGGCTAATCTGGGGGAGGGTAAAAGGTTAGTCTGAGGAGTGGTGAAAAAATAACCCAGAAAAATGCTAAAGACAAATCTAGACATGGGAGAAAGGTTAATGGAAGTACATGAATAAGGCACAGATGAGGTGCACAGAGGAGGTGGAAGCAACAGTGTGCACCTCAGGAGCCAGTCCAATCGAGTATAGCTAAGTGAGGCTTGAAGAATAAGGGCAGTGAGCACCTTGGAAAACAAGTGAAATTCAGAAAAAGCTAAGATTGTTCAGCAGGATGGGAGCAGGAACAAACTAGTGCTAAGTCAGCATAGAATGAAAAGTCCCAGTGGGCGAACAGAAACAAAGACCATAAAAGCAATCTATCAGAGAATGCTGCCTCATTGGAAAGAAATGGAGAAGGTAGAGATTGCAATAAAACTACCAGCAAAGATGTGGAATTTGCCCCAGGAGAAAGAAGTTTCTGGCGAAGACCCAAGCCAGCAGTGGAGAGTGGTTGAGAAGCCAATGGTACTCTGCACTGCAGTTCTGAAGCTCAGCAGATAATAAAAGCAGGTGGGAATTGGATTAAAAAAACAAGTCAGGAGCAATTTTTTTTCTACACAAGGGATACTTCGAACATTGACCACAAGGCAGAAAGTATTGTATCATTTAAAAAGGAAATAAAGAAAGAATAACTGAAAGAAAAAAATGTGAAATGGCTGAAGGTTAAACCTCAGTAGTTTTTCTATAGCTAACACTTAAGCAGGTATGATCTATAAAATGGCTTTCATTGTACCAAGATTTCAACGATTTGCACAGAGAGGACAATCATGGTCTGGTGAGATCAGATACTTCAGGAGAGTTCATTTTCTCCGTTAAGATACTGCCCACACTGCAGTTGTCGATGTGGCAAAGCATTAACCAAACACAGAGGAACAAACAATGGGGTTTTTGTGATAGATGCCTGTGTTGCACACTTCTTGTGAGCTGAAGAAATATGGGAGCTGACAGGTGTTTCCTACATGAACAATATGGATAGGGATGTTCCTGACAACTCCTTCAGGAATTCATTCAATTTACACATTTTATATAACAATCAAAGATTGGGAAAGGTGGTTGGTTTGTATGAAGACATTAACCAAGAAGTGGAAGCTCAATTTCTTTATCAATCAGATGGTATAGTGTGGGTTGGTGCATGGACTCAGAGAGCTCAACTGGAGTTGTTTGATGTGGTGATCTTAGTATGTGTTTGATATAGTGATCTTCGTAGGTAAGGGATGACTTGTGATGTGGAAATGAGATATATGAGGCAGTCTGTGTGAGGAGTGTGTCTCTGGAGCCTGGGTGACAGCACATGAATGTTAGAAGAAATGACAGTACTGTACCTCCTTTGTCCTCATTCCTATGGCAGAGGCCATCCTGCACTCCCTTCACAAGAAAAGCTAACCACATCAAACACCTCCAGCTGACTTCTCTGAGTCCACAATGTTTATAGAAAATCCCTGGGTCTCAAGGACCTGAAATGCAAAAAAGGCCAGTAGGTTAACAGCCAGAGAGGGCTGCTCCACCTGTCACTGTGCTGCAAACAGGCAAGATGGTGTCAGAAATTGCCTGGACCTGTAATGTGGCAGTGAATATAACATCCAGATATCAACCACCTGTTGAGGTTTAGTGTGCCAGGACTGTAGATCACAGCTGCCCACTGCTCCGATCCAGGGGAGGGAATGTCCTATTCCGCCCAAGTACACTGACGTTTTCCTCCTGATATTGAATCTTCCAGTTGGAAGACAGCCACTCAACAGTTAGAAATTTGCATCATACATCTCTACAGTTAGTCCTTCAGTGATCTGTGGTCAGCTTTTGCAAAACATGGACTCCCGAAGGAATTGGTCCTTCATATTGCTTCATAATTTAAGTCAATTTTCCAGATAATCCACTGGAGAGATTGAAAGACCTTCAATGCAGGGAAGAAGCCAATGAGGTGACGGGCATTGGACAAGGGTCTAAGCTGTCCATGATTCAGCAGCTGGCGTTGTTAGATGATGGTTTTTTTGGGGGGTAAGTACAGTGATTGCCAGGACCCCACCTCCCACAATGGAACAACAGGATGTTGTAGAAGTACAGGGGGTCAGCAACTATGCACGTGTTGATCAATTGGAGCAGATATGAGATGTTCAGGAGAACATTGACCAAGAACCTGATGAGTAGAGTTAATGAACGTGAATTGGAGAGGCAAGGCTGGTTCTGCTATGTGGTTATAATTGAGCAGAATAGGCGTGTAGATGCTGGAAATCCAAAATTATAAAGATGACACACCAAGAATAAAGTAGTCCTTAGGCTGACATCACAGGAATGACATAAGCACCCTTGTTTGTGAGAAGATCATAGAAATTAAGGAAATCTGCAAATCAATTACACATCACTGTTTACTGAGTATTTATACACAAATATATGACTGACATATGAGATATATATGTAAATAGTTAATGATTATATAGAAATACATGTGAATAAATTATTGTTAATTTAGGTTTATTATTATCTTAAGTGGAAAATAGCAATTCCATGTACTAAGCAGTATGGTTTTAGATCTTTCATTATACAAACCGCTATGGTTAATTAGGTTTTGTTTGCCTTAAGTAAAGGGCACTTGATCAGATATCCCAATTTTTTCACTCTTCTTACATGGTTTCCATCATTACATGGTCAATATTACATGGCCTCTATCAAGAATATTTAAATCTGTACTCAATGCAAAATATTATTCCATCAACTTAATAGGTCAATCTCTACTGCCGTCTCCCATTCCACACAATTTAATCACAATGATCAATGGGATCATTATAAATTGCTTAATTGAACAGGAAGGATACACATCTCAGTTGTCAATCTTGTTTACCACTGTATCGATTTGAGTTTGCCAGACTAAAAGAGTGAGAAGTTAAATTTCCTTGGTTAGAGTTAAGCTGTACAATTGTGCTTTGCAATGAATCTGCTGCACTTGTCTGTTTTTAGTGAGTAAGTTGAACAGAGTTTATCAATGGTTTGGGGTTTTAAAGTCTTGAATGGTTATTCAATTTTCTTACATATCTGAGTAACAGGATGGATTGAAATTCAGGAATATCTACTACGATCTGGGGAGAGATAATATTGGGATAGTAGGGAGGCATTGATCGCAGGGGATCACAGGTTTACACTTTGGTGGACTGTGTCCTCTCCAGGGCGTAAGCCTGGGTGAGAATATTTGAAGAACCGGCTGTTGCCCTTGCAATAGGTTCCCCCTCTCCACGTCCCTGATGTAGTCCAAGGGAAGGGCAAGCGCCAATACAGCTTGGCACCAGTGTCAGCGCAGAGGTTGCCAGAGTGAAGATGTAAACACCATCAATCTGCCTTAGGGACCCCGGCTCCAGATTTCTTCCTTGGGGTTTACTCCAAAAGCCTTTCCCATGGGTGGGTATGGCCGCAAGGCAGCAGAGGTTTAAAATCAGAGTTTTCCTTCTTCTAGGCGGGCTGGCGTCCAAGGCTGATGAGCCCCACCTGCCCAAAGTATTTGGGTGATGACCAGAGAACACAGTGCTGCATGCATCCTGTTTTTTCACAAACGAATTGGCTTGAATTTGCTACAGCAGAAATTCTACCGACATTTGTCATTAGTAAGACTTGCCCTTCTACCTGTCACCCTGAACGAATTTTGCTTCTGAAACTGATGAAACTGCAAAATAAGATAGATAGAGCATTTGAGACCTAAGCAGCTTGAACAAATGTAGATTATGGAATAAGTACAGAATGAACTGACAATTAAAGTGCTTAAAAAGCAGATGAATTCAACCTCAAATCAGGTACAAAAAGAAGCATATAGAAAAATTAGATTTTAAGAAGAAAGATAAGAAAAGTAAAAAGAACAACTCAGATTTTCTACAAATATGCCTAAGCAGGGAAGGTGTTCTGGAAAATTTAGGAGTGCAAAAGAATGAGTCTCAAATTTTGTTGCTTTATTGATCCTGTGGAGTTCATTGTGATTATGTCTCTTACTGCATTTTAAACATTGCCTCTGAGGACAATTAAGCTCCTTCAGACTTCTGCTGACCCATGTTTCATCCCGCACTTTGCCCACATCCAGGTAATGGGATCCTTTTGAATCAACTCGTTTTAGCTCTTCCTTTTTACTCTGTGGAAGCTATTTACCTGTCAAAATTGTTGCCTCTGTACTGCCTGGGAAACAAAACAAGGAGATTCAGTAAACTCTGAGAAATTAAACTGCCCAACCTGTACTTCTAATAAATGACAATCGTGATCCCGACTCTGAGTTAAAAACGATGATTACATCTGAATTTGAGAAAAATTCTGTGCTGTTTTTAAGGATCTGAGGAATTTGTTGCCACAGAGAGCTGTGGAAACTAAATCAATAGGTGTAACTTAAGGCAGAGATTGATAGGCACTTGATAGTTAAGGAGGTTATAGAGAATGGGAAATTATGGGAAAAAAGAATAGAAGAGAAAACAACCATGATTGAATGCTGCAGCAGACGTGAAGGGCCAAATGGTCTAATTTTTTTTTATATCTTATGGCTTTGTAGATTTTGCATCTATTTTTTAAAAAATCTATACTTATGTACGTGTTTACTGTTGAAATGCTAAAGTTTCTCATGCAATGATATTTTAACTTAAATTCCTGAAAATATTTAAATACATTGTATAGTTGGAGAATCAATTTATTTTTCAAGATCCATAATACTGAATGCAGATGCTGACTATGGTTTCTTGATGCAGAATGGAAAATGACAATACCAGCCCAACACTTACAGAGATTGACGTCGTTTGTTTAATGCTTATGCACTAGTCATTCTTTTGCAGGGTTCATTCACAGGACCACGTATGTCAATCAAGTGAGTTTTAACTTCTGTCATCCTCAAAAAATTGCTTCAAGCAGGAAACAAATAATGTTAATGTGGTGACACAATATTCAGAATATACTTCTCATTAAACATTTTTCAAAGAGCTATAGAAGTTCTTCTTCCTTTGATCATGAGATTTTAATGGAAGCCATTTGAGGGTGTCAGCATTGAAGGGTGAGTACAACATAACCTCGAACGCACAGACTGACAAACTGACAAACTGGGAGAGGCTGAGGCAAATGGCTGTAACGACAAGGAGACTGTTGATGACTCCAGGCTATGTGGTGCTTCATACAGTCTCTTGTGTGGATACATAGAACATGTGTTACCACTGACATCTATGCTGACATAAAAAATATAATTGAAATTAGATGTGTTTACAAGTTATAATATTTGGAAAGACCTCCGTTGAAATCAGAACAATCTTTGGCTATTGTTATTGTCCCTTATGGATTCTTGGATGTTTCATCACTTATTTTTTTTATTAATTACAGTAAGAAATTACAAGAATCCCACAAAAAGCCACTTGAGTTTTTAACACATTTTTAGCATGGAAAATATGATGGAATTAAAAGCCAAAGAGACGAAAAATTCACAGTAAACTGCAAACTTCATGCTAAAGAGAGTCACAGCATTGAGTGAGTGAGAGAGAGAGAGAGAGAGAGAGAGAGAGAGAGAGTATGTGTGAGTGAGTGAGTGAGTGAGTGAGTAAGTGAGTGAGTCTGGCACATTCTGCCAGAACTCTAGACTGCTGCTCCTATGGTAGGGAGCCTCAGTTGTGCCATTGTGGGGCGCATCCACAATATTTTGTTCTCAGTTTGTTCTCAGGATGTGAGTTATTGGCAAGACACAAAGGAAACTGAAAATCCTGAGCCTGATGCTTAGAAACCACACTCCCCAAAGAGATCTGCTGGGGGCCCCAATCATGGTCAAATTCACCAAATTATATTCAACAAGAACATTTTTTTCCCTATGAAATAAATTTTTGCACTTCTAATCCATAACCATGTGAGTTTTTCTCTGACACTCCCTGACATATTGAAGGACAACACTGGGAAGTTATCTTTAGAAAAGATGTCTGTTCACAGAATTAATGCAGGAACACCTTTTGAATTATGCTAAATAATGTGAGGATAGCCAGATGTGGTGAAAGTTTTAAAAATTCAGGCCTGTAAACAGGACTTTACTAGGTGCAATGCATTCATTTGCTCCTGGAAGTGGCCTTTGTGCCTTCAGTGGAATCCACAGTAAGCAATATCTACGTGTGTACCCATGTGACCCTAACGGCAACAATGGTGGATTGATGTCACCTAAACCAAATTATCATTTTATACAAGAACCACTTCAATACTTCTCTTCAGACAGGCCAAGCAAAAATGCAACAAAAAAAGATACAAATTTCTAAGCTTTATTACTTCACTGAAAGTTGAATATCCAAAACACTGGTCAAAATAGGCTATTTTAATTTAACCTAGAAAACTGATTTCTATATAACTGTACAAGATAATGCATATGTCACACTTGACCATATCAATGGGCCATCTTCTGTTATTAAAGCAATTTGGTTTATAATTCTTATCCTGAAATAATAATCTCTCTAAGAAAAATCTTCAGAACTTTTCCATAGTATGCTCTTAATATATGGGATGATGAGGTAGGTTTTCAAAACTTGCAGAGAGACTTAGGACAGTTAGAAGACTGGGCTGAAAGATGGCAGATGGAGTTTAATGCTGAAAAATGTGAGGTGCTACATTTTGGTAGAACTAATCAAAATAGGACATACATGGTAAATGGTAGGGCATTAAAGAATGCTTTAGAACAGAGGGATCTAGGAATAATGGTGCATAGTTCCCTGAAGATGGAATCTTATGTGGATAGAGTGGTGAAGAAAGCTTTTGGTTTGCTGGTCTTTATTAATCAGAGCATTGAGTATAGGAGTTGGGATGTAATGTTGAATTTGTGTAAGGCATTGGTAAGGCCAAATCTGGAGTACTGTGTACATTTCTGGTCACCGAATCATAGGAAGGATGTCAATAAAATTGAGAGAGTACAGAGGAGGTTTACTAAAATATTAACACCAGGAATTCTGCAGATGCTGGAAATTCAAGTTGCTGGTGAACGCAGCAGGCCAGGCAGCATCTGTAGGAAGAGGTACAGTCGACGTTTCAGGCAGAGACCCTTCGTCAGGACTAACTGAAGGAAGAGTTAGTAAGAGATTTGAAAGTGGGAGGGGGAGGGTCCTCAGAAGGTCCAAATTGAGAGGCTCGGAAATGAATCCTAAAACCAACTGGAGTAAGTTGGCGACGGAGGAACGTTCCAAGAAAGGATATATGGCTGTGATAGCGAGTCTGAGTCAAAATATTCCATCCCTCCCCCTCCTGTCTTCTCCTATCATTTTGGATCTCCCCCTCCCCCTCCCACTTTCAAATCTCTTACTAACTCTTCCTTCAGTTAGTCCTGGCGAAGGGTCTTGGCCTGAAACGTCGACTGTACCTCTTCCTAGAGATGCTGTCTGGCCTGCTGTGTTCACCAGCAACTTTGATGTGTGTTACCAAAATGTTGCCTGGTTTTCATCTCCTAAGTTACAGAGAAAGGTTGAACAAGTTAGGTCTTTATTCTTTGGAGCGTAGAAGTTTGAGGGGAGACTTGATAGAGGTGTTTAAAATTATGAGAGTTGTCGTGGTTAGACTTTCTCCATTGAGAGTGGGGAAGATTCAAACAAGAGGGCATGGGTTGAGAATTAGAGGACAAAAGTTTAGGGGTAACATGAGGGGGAATTTCTTTGCTCAGAGAGTGGTAGCTGTGTGGAATGAGCTTCCAGCAGAAGTGGTTGAGGCAGGTTCTATGTTGTCGTTTAAAGTTAAATTGGATAGATATATGGACAGGAAAGGAATGGAGGGTTATGGGCTGGGTGCAGGTCGGTGGGAATAGGATAGGGTAAGAGTTCGGCACGGACTAGAAGGGCCGAGATGACCCGTTTCCGTGCTGTAATTGTTATATGGTTATATCCTTAATACATGCTCAGAAACAAAATGCTGATAACCAGGACAGCAACATTTTATGAAGTAAATATGGTGAAGTTTTCATAAGAGTACTTCCAATGACAACTATTTTATAAAGTATAACTTCTATCACAAATTATTTCTTAAGAAAATAATCAAAATACATTGGAATATGAGTGAGTCTTAAATCAATGGCAGAATTGGCTGCCGTTACAACCAAAAATGGAAAATGTTTTGGTTGCAGAGCTTTGTCTGAACTAGCCAGAAAGAGAATAATAGATTTGCATTTATTGACTCTCACCATCTTCATCGGTAAATTCCAGGTAATTTCATATCCATTTAACTACTTCTGAAATGTATTCTCTGTGGTGATGTCAGACAAATAGAGCACATTAGGGAAGCTGGAAAGTGAACAATCTCACTAACAGTGTGGGGATGAATAATATATTGGCATCTTTGCACTGATCTCAATTTTGGGAGCAATCGCAGACTGAATATTCTTTAGTTTCACAATGTACATTTACTAAAGTTCAAGGTAAATTTATTATCAAAGTGTATTTCTGTCACCATATACAACCCTGATATTCATTTTCTTCCAGGCATACTCAATAACTACAATAGAATCAGTGAAAGACCACACTAACAGGACAAACAACCAATGTGTAAAAGGCAGCAAGTTGTAGAAATATAAAAAAAGAAATAATAAATAAATAAATAAATAAACAAGCAAGCAAGCAATGAATATAGAGAACATAAGATGCATGAGATGAAGAGTCTTTGAAAGTGAGTCCATGGGTTGTGGGGACATCTCAAAGGTGGGGAAAATGAAGTTAAGTGAAGTTATCACCATTGGTTCAAGAGCCTGAAAGTTGAGGAGTTAACTGTTTCTGATCCTGGAGGTATAAGTCCTGAGGCCACCGGTACCTTCTTCCTGATGGCAACAGCAAGAAGACAGCATGGCCTGGGTGATGGAGGTCCCTGATGATGGATGCTGCTTTCCTAAGGCAGCACTCCATCTAGATGAGCTCAATGGTGGGGAGGATTTTACCTGTGATGGACTGGGCTGTATCCACTTCTTATTGTAGGATTGTCTGCTCAAGGATACTGGTGTTTCCATACCAGCCAGTGATGCAACCAATCAATATACTCTCCACTACCCATCTACAGAAGCTTGTCAAAGTATTGTGTATCATGCTGAATCTTCACAATCTCCTAAGTAGAGGCAGTGCTGTGCTTTCTTAGTAATTGCACTTTTGTGCTGGGCCCCGGCCAGATCCTCTGAAATGATAAAACCAAGGAATCTAGAGACCCTCTCCACCCCAATCTGCCAATGAGGACTGGCTTCCATCTTTCTCCTCCTGAAGCGAATAATCATCTCCTTGGTCTTGCAGACATTGAGTGAGAGCCTCATAGTCATCAGTGTATAATGAGTAGAGCAGAACAAAGTATCATTTTAATATCTCATCCTGTGCCAATGCAATTCCCCCTCAGTACTGCACTGGATTATATGTTCATATTAAGTGATGTATAAATGCACCAAATTCTTGCATGGAGGAAAATATTACATGTTGAAGAATGGGGCAGATTTTGCAGATTGAACTATAGTTAACATTTTAACATTTGACTCCACAATATTTGACTGACTTGAGACATGCATTAGTTGTAAACTATCCAGCCTTACCGAATAAGCATAGGTAGCAGAATTGTACCGATATATTTAAATTATAGTAAAATCATTTGCAGTTAACACATTGTTATCCAAATAAACATTCTCACTGTAGTTTTCCTCCTTGAAGAATACGTTAGCAGATCTGGATCAGGTGCACATCATTACAAATGATAGAAACAGCTTTCCTATTTCACAGCTGGGTTCAAATCCAGTAACAAGCACTGGGAATTCGAACCCCGAACCACAATCAGCTAAGTGACTAAAGGCTGCTTCCTCCTCAGCGCTCTCTGCGCAAGTCACTACTTTGCAAATTTCCAGCTGCATGCTCAGGGCTAAAGACAGGAATAATTTTTTGAAGTCACTTACGAGATTATTGATGAGCTAGTCATTTGGAAAACTGTGTCCAGGGTGTCTACCCTTCGTCTTTTATTTTTAGTTATGTATGAAATATAGAGAATAACAGATGTCTGTTATTGTAGTAAGTGCCTGAAATATCCTCAAGGATTTTAGATGACTCTGGAAATGGAAAGTGTGAAGACTGTGCAGCTAATACAGTTATCCAAACACTGCCTTCCAGCCCAGAAAACCGGCCGTTGTTTATTATTTTGCATAGAGCATATGCAAGTTCTGTACTTTTATGTTTCTAATTTGCTATTTGGGTTTCTGCCTTCTGTTAGCAACAGTATATTCTGTTATTAATGCCTGACATTGGAGCTGGAAGATATTATTGCTAACTTTATTGCTTCAGCACGAAGGTAGCACTAATTAATAGGAGTGCAGATAACTTACTGGGACAGTGAAGGAATATACCATATATGAGTTAAGCGCAACTATCAGGTGCCCCATTTCTCTGACGCCTCCTTTAGAATACGTGCTTGGGGACGAAAGAAAGGATGTGAAGTCCAAAATGTAACTCTGACTGTGGATGTGGAGTAATGGTGACTAGATAGAAATCAAGGATTGGATGGAATGGTGGAGGAAGGCCCAGCTTCAGAAATAGAAAAATACATTGCAAGTCCTGGTTAGAGTTAACAAGCTGAAGAGGAGCATCTGGCCACTTCCCTGCAAACCTGAAGTCCATGCTTTTCCACAGAAGGGATACAACCAGGTTTAAGATATGCTCTAGTTTCCATCCAGGCCGGAGTGTACCTCAGTTATGTATTATGTACACTGCAGCTGCATATTGTAAGCAAGCTTCAGCATTTTGCATTTTGATACATTTCCTTTCACTTGCATTGTGTTGAAACAGAAATTGCAAGTGAACAGCTATGTTTGTTACTTAAAATGGTAAATTATCAAACTATCAATCCAGCAACTCAATCCATGTCCTGTTTCCCTTTGCCTGATTCTTTCCTCTTTAACAATGAATTATTTGATTTCCATTCATAACCCCAGAATCAGGTTTGTTATCACTGACATGTGAATGATAAATGTTGTTTCGTGCCAGCAGTGCAGTGAAAAACATAAAAATTGCTATAAGTTGCAATAAATAAATAGATTGATGATAGATCAAATTCACCTTTTTGTGCTGTGTCAGATAGATAGATAGTGCAAAAGAAGAATACCAAGATAAGGTTGCTGGGTTGATGGACTTGTTGCATCTGATGATCTTGATCCAGAAGTTCTTCAGAAGTCAAGAACGATGCATAAGATTTTGTCGTTTCAGCCATTTTACTAAGTGTTATAAGAACAAAGGACAAAGAACAAACACAAAGACAAATAAAAGAGAAGGTGTGATTGACTCAATCTCAGACTAGAGATAAGCAACATTCTAGCGATAACAATTAACCTATTAAATAGCCAGACTTGGGTGGCATGACATCTGTTGCAGAAAAACTGAGAACCTTCTAGAAAAGTACAGAATCAACTATACCACAATTACTAGAAAATTTACTAAACAGTTACATGTTTATAGGTAATTCAAGTAAAATTATTAGCATGCACATGGAAGTCAAACTACAAGGAAAATTCTAAAAACATAACAATTCTACATTCTAATCCAACAGACTATTCTGAATTCTGATAGTGGAAGGGAAGAAGCTGTTTCTAAACTGTTGAATGTGGGCTATTATGTTCCTATTCCTCTTCCTTGATGGTAGTAATGAGAAAGGGTTACGTCCCAGAAGCTGAGGGTCCTTAATGATGGATGTCACCTTTTTCAAGCACTGCCTTTTGAAGATGCTCTCAGATGTGGGGAGACTTTTCCCATGGTGGAGCTGGCTGTATTTATAACCCTCTGCAGCTTCCTTCAATCCTGCACATTGCAGCCTCCATCCCAAGCTATGATGCAACCAGTCAGTATTCTCCCCACTGTACATCTGTAGAAATTTGCAAAGTCTTAGGTGACATACAAAATCTCCTCAAACTCCTAATGAAGTATAGCCACTGGCATGTCTTTTTTATGAAACACTGCAAGCAAAAGAGATTTTTGCCAGAAGGTGAAGGAAACACAGTACAGCATGATTTCTTTTGATTATTTTGTAAGATCCATTCCTTTTAGTAGATGGACAATAAAAGAAGAATTGCAGATGTTATGTAGAACATATAGACAGAAATATCCCAAAGTACGCTGTAGCGCTGAGAGGGTGATAAACGGTTGGAACTGTTTTCCTTTGAGGAAAAGGTGAACCACGTGCCCAATTTCCTCATAAAGGTGAATGGAGAGGACTCCGTAGCAAAACTTTTTGGGTGAATTCTCCTCAGTTTTCCTGCAATATTTATTACTTATCCAACATTACAAGACATATTTCATTATCAGTATCACCTTTGTAATGGGATGGAAAGGTGGAGGAAAATCCAGCTTCAGAGATGCAAAATATTATCTCGCTCCAGAAGTACTGTTCATCTCACCTTATGAACAAGCTTTCTCTAACTGTGCTAAGTCTCTGCACTGCTCCACTTTTAAACAGATAATTTCTTGGCTCATTTCCCTCTCTGTATTTAGTCAAACTAATTTAGCCCTTAAATAAGCTCATTTAAGCACAATACCCTTGTCCATCTTTTGAGAACTTAAATGCCTTAACTGTGTTTAGGAGACTCTGTGGGATTAATCATGGTACTAAATGAGAGGAACATGTAAACAGTTAATTAATTTCTGTTCACAGTATCTAGCAATGTACGTAAAGAGAGAATCAGCTTCTAAGTATCAAATTGTTTCAGCTGTTTGTCAAACTAGTAAAGCATTCCATTGTATTGATCATTACAAGCTGACACTTAATGATTACATTATCACTGAAGGAAGTGAAGAATTGCTATATTTATCGACAGCCACATATTTGTGTATTGACACAGCATTATTATCAGTGCCTAGATTATCTAACCATAGGAGCCCAGCTGCCTCGCTTTCTGGAATTGTTTCAATACATTTAGAATATTTTCCCAAAATGGAAAAGCCTATCTCATTTCTTAGAGAAAATAACATAATCTACAAGGTTACTAATTTATCCTAGATGACTGGAATTATTTCAAGGATCTTTTAAAGCCAGTAGCCTGGATTGACCTGACCAGTTCAAACACAGTCCACTTGCAATGTCATGACATGCAGATGAGCTCAGCAAGCAATCTGCAGGTGGAATTCAGTGGCTCAAGCAGAAGGAAGAATGCATCTGACATTGTTTTGCATCTCTCCTGCGGGGTTTCAATCTGCAATGTCGACAGCTCCTTTCCTACTATAGACACTGCTTGTCCTGCTGAGTTCCTCTAGCAGATTGTTGCTCTGGATTCCAGCAGCTGTTGTCCCTTGTGTCTACATTCAGATTAAGTTTCTGAATTTGGTGAATGACAACTCCCAAATGGAACTCTAAGGATTAAATAAATTAGCCTAATATTTACCAAAATTTGAGGAGAAGATGGCGACGTGATGCAGCGCGCAGTGGCCACTCCGGTGATGAATATCTGTTACCTGTCAAGTAGGGTGCCGTGCACAATCCTGATTTGATGGAGACAGACGTGACAGCACAGAGGAACATCTGGTGAAACTTCTGAAATGCCTGCTTCACTGCCGCTGCTACTGTGTGATCCAGAATCTCCGGAGGGGAAGGCCCCGAGTCCTCAGCTTTGCTTGTTGCTCAGTGGCTGGGGCGGAGTCGAAGTGCTCAGCAGGGATGGTGCTCGGTTCTCGGTGTCGGAGGCTCGAAGTTTTTGGACAGACTCAGAATCGGCTGTGGTCGGGTGCTTCCAGGTTGCTGCATCGGCAAGTTTGTGGCGCTGGAGGTTCATGGCAGGAAGAGTTTCTCCCTTCTACCGTCTGCGTGAGATGACGGGGCTATCAGGATTTTGAGACTTTTTTTACCGTGCCCATGGTCTGCTCTTTATCAAATTACGGTATCGCTTTGCACTGTTGTAACTATATGTTATAATTATGTGGTTTTTGTCAGTTTTAGTCTTGGTCTGTCCTGTGTTTCTGTGATATCATACTGGAGGAACATTGTATCATTTTTTAATGCATGCATTTCTAAATGACAATAAACGAGGACTGAGCATCCTCATAATCTAATCTAATCTAAAATATTGTTGTGTTTTTGGAGGGATTGAGAATGAAGCCTTTTGCCTTCAAGCTATTTCATTCAAGATAGTTGGCAGCTCAGGTGGCATCTGGGAGAGAGAAGCAAACTGACGGTTTCAGATTAAGTACTTCTCATCAGAATTGGAATTTGTTGATATCAAGCAAATATACAGTTGGGGAAATGTGATGAAAGTAGAATCATAGAGTCACAGGGCATTGAAAAAAGCCCTTCAGCCCATCTGCCCATGCTGACAAAGTTGCCTGCCTAAGCTAAAATAGTAATAGAGGAATGGAGGCTTAGGGTGATGATCTGCTCTAAACACAGAAAGTAGGAACATGAGGAAACTACTTAACCTTTGAGCTTGCTTCTCAATCAATAACCTCCAGCTCAATGGCATATTGTACTCTCTCCCCATACACTTTGGTGGTTTTTTGTGTTTAAAAATCTATCTACCTGCTTCTTAAATGTAATTTCTGCTTGAATGGAAATTAGAACATCAATTCTAAAGGAAATATACACGTGACCAAAGTTAATAGTAAGGAACTGATCAAGGAGTACAGATAAATTGTATTTAGTCACTGTCAAGTTTCAAACTTCAACAAATTTGAATGATAAAAATGAGAAATCAAGGTAGTGCTTTGATCTTTTATAGCATATTTGGGATTTGCCCATACCATGGTGAAGAGATAGCATTTCTTTTACCGATATTTCCCGTAAAGTGTGGTCACTGAGAACTCCAGTTCCATGGAGAAAGTGGATTGCCTATCTCAGAAGAGTTTTCAATTTATCTCTGTTAACAAAACAAACTGCCCAAGGATGTAACCAATAAGAACGAAGGCCAAGTTTTATATCTGAAATGCAGAAAGGAGTTTTTTTTTTGTCATGTGGATATGTATATAGACAAGACGCTCAGATCTCCAGGTGTTGAGGTCTAGTGTTTACAAGCTCCACCAGTAATGTTATGGTTATGTGTGATGATGAACAGTCTGGATCATCAATTGCCTTTTTGAGTCCTTGCAGAAATCCTGCCAGAACAAGACATTGCACAGGGGTTCAAGAGTCTTCTTGTTACAATATTATGCTGGTTTAACACTGTACAGAGTTGATTATCAAATATAGAACTTAATGTTGCATGCAGTGATCTGTTGGCTCAAATCTGACATGCCCAGTACCATGTCATTATTAACAAGCTGATAGCACTGTAAAAATTGCTCTACAAAAACAATTAACTCCAAAAAAAGAAGCAAGTTTTAACCAGATTAGGATTTCAACAGTAAAAAAAACTATTTACTTCAACTTTTATATTGTAGTAAGGCAGACAAAGAAATGAGAGTCAATTTTTATGGTCTTCTCCATTTTAATTTCTAATTAATCACAAAGTTGTTAGCAGTGGAACTGAAGCAAAAGGCAGTGCAATGTAGATCCTTGCACTGTGGGAGCATTCCACTGGGGCAAAAAATGTGCCACATTGTCAGAAATTTGGAAGTGGATACTGGATGACCACAGTGTAACATATTGGAATTTTAGAAGTTTCTGATGTGTGTATGTTATTTTACAAAACTGCTCCACTGAGAAAGTATTTCCAGTTTTTCTTCATTGACTGCCATGAGTGGGTGTGGTGATAACTAAAAATGCAATGTTACTTGCAATTCAAGTGAAGCTACAAACATGAACACTGAAGTAATTAGATGTGAGAAGAGACAAAGCAGGCTATGACAGAGCACATCTCATTTCATTAATGCCTCCCTGAAGGTACTGTTGAAGGAGAGCACTGAACACACTGATGGGGGTTGTGGGGGGAGATTGAAGTTTACTGGTGACACAAATAAAACATTGCTGTAGCTTGCAGAGTAGATCAGCAGGGCAAGCACTGTGCTACTCTCCTGGATTCAGTGCAAAAATGCAGTAAATTCACCTATCTGCAGACAAGCAAAGTACTTAAACTTCTTTCCTCCGTCATTTAAAATATACTCCAACATGTCATCCTTCACACCAAGTTATTTTGCAGGTGTAATCTGTCTACAGACCGTACTTCTTCATAAACCCATCAATCCACCCATCAATAAGATGCATTGTTATATTTCTGGAATGTCATCCTTTTCCTCTATATTCACATTCATCTTGTAGGCCCCTCTATCAAATAAGAATAACATATTACTCATACTCATGGGCCTTTTCTTTCACTGCTTCCAGGACAGGTAGATAACAGAGGTGTTCCTCCTATCATCTGACAAGTGGTAAATACAGCGAAGGTGACATCAGAATCTCAGAGAGCCAGGACATTGGCAATGGGGCTTTCCAACTACCTAAACCATAGAATTTAATTTCAGCCAAGAATGCTGTTTGTAACACTCATTTATGATGACTTCCTGTCAATGGCCATCTGAGTACAATCATATGTACTCAGATTTTTAAGCATTCTCAAACTGTTCTCAATGGCATCTATCATCTTCATTTATGAATGCTTGGAGAGGAGGAACTAGTGTTGTTTTTAACCACTTCTAGATTTCAGGGTAGCGTCACTATTTTCAGTTTCGGAGAATATTGTGCCTTATGTCAGCAGCTTTAAATTGCTGAGTCTCAACATATTTGTTTACAGGTCCTGGGCATTACACATAGATGCAATCACAAGGAAAGTGCACCAGCAGCTCTTCTTTCTTCAGAATTTAAGGTCATTTGGTTTGTCACCAAATGTACTTGTGAAAGCATCCTCACTGGCTGCATCATGGTCTTGCACGGCAATGTGAATGCACAGGAATATGTGAAGCTGCAGAGAGTAGTAGATGCTGCCTAATACATCATTGGCACATCCATCTTCACCCTCAGTTGTATCTACGGGAGGTGCAGCTTTAAGAGGGCAACATCCATCATCAAAGATCCCCACCATCTAAGCCATCATATTCTTTCGCAGCTAGCATCAGGCAAGAAGTACTGAAGCCTGAAATCCCTCATCACCAGGTTCAAGGACAACTGTTTCCCTTCATCCATTTAGTTCTTCACCAACCAGCACAATCCTAATCACTGGAGTTTAGCAACACTATGACCATTTTGTTATCTTTGCACTAAGATGAACTTTGTTTTTTGTTCTAAAATTATTGCTTTTGTAAAATATGCATTTAATTTATGTATAATTTATGTTTCACTCATAAATACTGCTTTATATAATGCTATGTGCCTATGATGTTGCTGCAAGTAAGGTTTTTTTATTGCACCTCTGCATACCTCTACGTGTACTTCTGCGTATGATAATAAACTCAATATTGGCTTTGGCATTCTTTATGCAGTCTCCACTTGATCAACTCCTGGAACAGTTTGTGATTTTTACCTGGAATCTTCTAATTTCATCTCATGAACTCTATTGTGTGTATTAAACATTTTCTCTCTGTCACTGAGGAGTTTTGTTTCTATCTCAAGTCCTTCCTATCCATTGTCTTCTCAAAACTTTGCTCAGCTACATGCAATTCTGTTGAGTTTTCTGAGTATTTATAGCACAGCAAGACTATAACTTGTTGTGGTTTCACAAACACAAGAAAATCTGCAGATGTAGGGAATCTGAAGTAACACACAAAATGCTGGAGGAACTCAGCAGGCCAGGCAGCATCTGTGGAAAAGAGTAAACAATCGATGTTTTGGGCAAGGCCCTTGGTTGCTATAACTTGTTGTGGAATGGGACTTTATTTTTGCAGTTCAGCAAAAGATTTGTTAATCAATATCTTATTGTTAAACTTGAACACCCTTGTCACACTTATTTATTCAGTACAACCTTGATAATTCTCCCTGCCGCATCATTTGATGCAAGATAATGAAACGAAATGTGCTTTAAAATAATTTTATTTCAAATTGAAATGAAGAGAAATGAAGACTCCTACCAAGATTCCTTTTCATTCTAACCGTGACATGAGAAAATGAATTTCAGTTCTTCAAAAGTCTACTCTGTAGCACTATTAAACCTAACACATCTCACTTCCCTGCATTAACACTATCATTTAACACTAACACTAACTATTAGATAGATAGATAGATAGATATACTTTATTAATCCCGAGGGATAGATAGATAGATAAACACTATTATCAGACCTATTTCCATGATAATGAACACACACTCGTTCGATAAGATTTGCTGTTAATTTCTGACTCTGTAGGGGGGTCTTTCCTGACATGGCATGACAGCAGCACAGGTACATCTCTACGACGTGTGCTCAGCTCATTGCTCTACTCTCTAAGGTAATACACATGCAACACTCCATATCTATGACATATAAATGAGGGTAAACTCATGACTAATTGAATCTTAATAATAATACTTCCTTCAAAATGTATCTACTACTAAATGTTTGCTGATATTAGCAAAATTGATTAGTCAAAGAGTCACAGAACAGAAACAGACCCTTTGGCCCTTCTAGTCCATGCCGAAACCATTTAAACTGCCCACTGCCATCGGCTTTCCCTCTATATCCCTACTATCCGCGTGCGTGTGGCCTCTGTTGGTCATGGTCAACCATGGGTACTGCGCCTCTGGTAGTCACTGGTTTGTCGAGCAGCGTCGACCGTGGCTATTGAGGCCAATCCTGGAACAGTAGGCTCTGCCACAGTTGCTGCGTGCATAGGGCATTGCGGAATTGTTGTCCGTTGTCCGCTGTGCTCTCCGCTCCTCAAACTGACTCAGGATCACTCTTTCGCCTTGCTCTAGGTGTTGCTGAAGAGTACCTCGCCATTTGTTGCGGTCACCTGCTGTATCCTCCCAGCACTCTGTGTTAATTTTTAAGGCTTTCATGTCGTGCTTGCAGAGGTCCTTGAAGCGAAGCTGGGGTCTACCAATGTACCTGTTGCTACTTCTCCATAGAGGATGTCCTTTGGCAGTCTACCATCCTTCATATGACAGACGTGGCCCAGCCAGCGCAGTCTGCATTATCATAAAAGCATGAACATTGTGGGAAGTCCAGCGCGGGAGAGGACCTCAGAGTTTGGGACTTTGTCTCTCCAGGTGATGCCAAGGATGCGGCGAAGGCTGCGCAGGTGAAAACTATTGAGTTTCCTCTCTTGCTTGGAGTAGATGGTCCTATTCTCGCTACCACACAGGAGGGTGCTGATAACACATACATTGTACACAGCAGTCTTGGTCTTTGTAGCGAGTTTCGGATTCTCCCAGACCCACGAGGACAGTCGAGCAGGGACCGAAGCTGTTTTGCTGATACGCCTATTGATTTCAGCATCGAGGGAGAGAGTGTCGCTGATGGTCGACCCCAGTATGTGAACTCGTGGACCACTTCTAGATCGTAATTGTCGATGGTAATGACTGGTGGCTCCACTATGTTCTGGGCAAGGACATTTGTTTTCTTTAGGCTGATGGTAAGCCCAAAGTCCTTGCATGCCTTAGAGAAACGGTCCATGAGAGTTTGTAGTTGCTATTTGGTGTGCGAAGTTATAGCAGTATCATCGGCTAAGAGCATGTCAGGTATTAAGATCTTTCTCACCTTTGTTCTTGCTGTCAGGCACGCAGGGTTGAACAGCTGACAATCGACAGATGCCTTCTGTCGATGTCCCAAACACGTGCTTCAATAGCAGAAAGAAGAAGATAAGGAATAATGTTGTGGCCAACATGCATCCTTGTTTGGCTCCACTACGAATAGCGAAGGGTTCTGATGAGCTGCCATCGTACTGAACAGTAGCCGTCATGTCGTCATGAAATGACTTGATGATACTTTGGAGTTTCAGGAGATCTTGAGGAGAATCTGAAAGATCCCATCCCTGCTGACAAGGTCGAATGCCTTGGTCAAGTCGATGAAAGCAACATAGAGGGGTTTCTGTTGTTCCCTGCACTTCACCTGGAGTTGACGGAGTGAGAAAATCATGTTGACTGTTGAGCTCCTTGCACAAAAATCGCATTGGGACTCAGGGTAGACCCGTTCTGCCAGAGTTTGTAGACGTGCCAGAGTTACATGAGCAAAGACTTTGCCGACAATACTCAGGAGGGAGATACCCCTGTACTTGTTGTAGTCGCTCCTGTCACCCATGTTCTTGTACAAAGTGACGATTTTGGAGTCGCGCATATCCTGTGGTACGGCTCCTTCCTTCCAGTATTGACGGAGGACCTCGTGTAAAGGTTGGAGGAGTGAGCTCTTGCAGTGTTTGATCAGGTCAGGAGGAATCCCATCATTGCCAGGAGCTTTCCCTGGGGCCAGACTATCAATTGCCTTGCTGAGGTCCTCAACGGTTGGTTCGGAGTGGAGTTCATCCATGACTGGTAGACAATCGATGGCATCAATGGCTGAGCTAACAACAACATTTTCCCTCGAGTAGGGCTCAGAGTAGTGTTCTACCCAGCGTTCCATCTGCTTGCTTTTATCGGTGATTATTTCACCGCAGGATGACTTTAGGGGTGCTGTCTTGCTCTGCGATGGGCCAAGGGCCTTCTTGATACCATCACACATCGATCTGATGTTGCCTGTCACAGCTGCTGTCTGAATGTCCTCACTGAGCTGGAGCCTATACTCACTTGCACACTGCCCTGCGGTCTGTTGCACTTTGCTTCTAGCAGCTCAAAGTGCCTGGAGTGTTTGGTCGGATGATGAGAGCTTGTACTCTGTGAGAGCTGCATGCTTGGCTTTGATGACAGGGGTCATGATGTTGGACTTTGCCTCGAACCAGTCACTGCTCTTTGTTGTCTTTCTTCCAACGATAGACAGTGCTGATTTGTAGATGGTGTCACGAGGGTATGACCATTGTTCTGTTGCAGGATCTCCTTGTGAGGAGGTAGTCATAGCACCCTGTACTGACTTGGCAAACTGGTCAACCTTTTCTGACTATTTCATATCTGTTGTGTTGATGTGAGGTTTTCCAGTTTGTTTGGAGTGGTGGATTTTCTTTGGACGTAGTTTGAATACTAGCATACTAAAGCATGATCCATATTGCAGCCTGAACTGTGGTATGAGCTGGTGACTAGTAAAGAGTTGAGGAAAGAGCGCCTGGTGATGATCATGTCTAGATGGTGCCAGTGTTTAGACCATGGATGTCTCCATGAGACCTTGTACTGCAACTTCGTCTGAAAGTAGGGGTTAGTTACACACAGGCCATGATAGGAGCAGAACTCCAGGAAACGATGGCCATTGTCATTTATTTTGCCAATTCCAACGTGTCCAAGACAAGACCACCAGGAATCGTTATCGGCTCCCACTCTGGCGTTGAAGTTACCAAGGAGAACGAGGGGCTCATCACTGGGAATATTCCTGACAACAGCTTCTAATTTGTCATAGAACATGTCTTTTGCCTCGGAGATGGAGTTAAGGGTGGGGCATACGCACTGACGAGAGTTACTGGGCCATGACTGGTGTGTAGGCGGAGAGTCATAAGTCATTCTGATCCATTTTCTGGTGGCTCCACCATTTACAACAAGGAGCTCCTAATGGCAAAATCCACTCCATGCTCACGGGGCTCATCTTCATATTCTTCCTGCCAGAAAAATGTGTAGTCCCTTTCCTTCAGTGTACCTGAATCCACCAAACGTGTTTCTTGTAGAGTAGCTATATCTACCTTGAGCCTTAGTAGCTCATTGTCAATGGCCGCTGTTTTTCGTGCATCTTCGATATCCTTGAGGTTTTGGACAAGTCCAGTCATCATTGTGCGGACATTCCAACATCCCAACTTGAGGGGTGTTGTCTTATTCATAGAAACATAGAAAATAGGTGCAGGAGTAGGCCATTCGGCCCTTTGAGCCTGCACCACCATTTAGTATGATCATGGCTGATCATCCAACTCAGAATCCTGTACCTGCCTTCTGTCCATATCCCCTGATTTGTTTTCTTTCTTTGCTGGTGCAGTAGTTACAGTCAGCTCTTTGTGGAATAATCCATTATCTCCACGCACCCAATGAGGAAGACTGACTGTGGCGGGACAGCACCTTACTGGCTGGGGGCTGCCCAGCTTGAGGTGGGCGGTAGCTGTCCAGTGAAACATGATGGTTTCTCCCACTGTCAGAAGCAACCCCTGGTGCCATGCTGTATGTCAATCAAGCATTATGACTTATAACCGGTAACTGCTGCTTCCTATGTTTGTCCGACGCTATAAAGTGAAGCTGGAGTGGCCTCTCCAGGGCGCAAGCCAGAGCAGAGTTGATACGGAGATCCGTCTGTTGCCCATGCAGTGGGACCTCCCTCTCCATGCTGATGACAGGTCCAAAGGAATGACGAAAGTCGGTATGGTTTGGTGCCAGCAGCATGGCAGGAGTTGCCTTGCCAGTGCTGGGTACAGCAGTCAGCCGCCTTCAGGATGCCGACTCCGGATTTTCCTCGGGGTTTACTCCCAAAGCCTTTCCCGCGAGTGGGTATAGCCGCAAGGCAGTGGAGGTTTGAAATCAGATGAACTACCATCCATCGTTAATGAGCCCCATCTGCCCGGACTATCCGTGTACCTATCCAAATGTCTCTTAAATGTTGAAATTGAGCTCATGTGGACCACTTGTGTTGACAGGTTATTCCACACACTCACAATCCTCTGAGTGAAAAAGCTTCCCCCCCATGTTCCCCTTAAACTTCTCCCCTTTCACCCTTAAGCTATGACCTCCGGTTGTAACCCCACCCAACCTCAGTGGAAAAAACTTTTGCATTTACCCTATTTATACCCTTCATAATTTTGTATCCCTCTATCAAATATCTCACTCTCTATGTTCTAAAGATTACTGTCCTAACCTATTCAATCTTTCCTTAAAGCGCAGGTCCTCCTTGTAAATTTTCTCTGCACTCCTTCAAACTTTCCTGTAAGTAGATGACCAAAACTGCACACAATACTCCAAATTAGGTCATACTAACATCTTATACAACTTCAACATAACATCCCATCTGCAGTACACAATACATTGATTTATGAAGGCCGATGTGCCTGAAACTTTCTTCATAGCCCTATCTACCTGTGATGCTACTTTCAATGAATTATGTGCTTGTATTCCCAGATCCCTTTATTCTAGCACACTCCTCCATACCCTACCATTCACTGTGTAAAACCTACCCTGGTTGGGCCTACCGAAATGCAAAACCTCACACTTGTCTCCATTAAATTCCAGCTGCCATTTTTCACACCATTTTTCCAGCTGATACTGATCCCTCTGCAAGCCACGATAACCTTCTTCACTGTCCACTGCACCTCCAATCTTGGTGTCATCTGTAAGTTCACTGATCCGGTTAATCACATTATCATCCAGATCATTGATATAGATGACAAACAACAAAGGACCAGGCACCGATCCCTGCAGCACACCACTAGTCACAGGCCTCCAGTGAGAGAGGCAACCCTCTACCACCACTCTCTGGCTTCTCCCACAAACCCAATGTCTAATTCACTTTACTACCACATTCTGAATGCCGAGTGACTGTTCCTTCATTACAAACCTCCCATGCAGAACCTTGTCAAATGCCTTACACGTAGACAACAGCCACTGCCTTGCCTTCATCCACTTCCTTGGTAACTTCCTCAAAAAACTCTATAAGATTGGTTAGACTGGACCTACTATGCTTGAAGCCATGCTGACTATTCTTAATCAGTCCATGTCTATCCAAATACTTATATATCCGGTCTCTTAGAATACCTTCCCACTACCAATAACTTTCCCACAACTGATGTCAGACTCACTGGTCTATAGTTTCCCAGTTTTTGTTTACAGCCTTTTTTTAAACAGCGGTACAACATTGTCATTACCAATCCAATCCTCTGGTACCTCTCTTGTCACTCAAGATGTTTTAAATATCTCTGCTAGGGCCCCAGCAATTTCTGCACTTGCCTCCCTTAGGGTCGGAGAAAAGACGTTGTCAGGCCCTGGGGCTTTATCCATGCTGACTTGCCTCAGTGTAGCAAACGGCTTCTCCTCTGTAACCTGGACAGGGTCCATGAAGTTGACGCTGCTTTGCCTCACTTCTATAGACTCTATATCCATTTCCTGAGTAAATACAGATACAAATAATGCATTTTAGATCTCCCCCATCTATTTTGGCTCTACACATGGATTACCATTCTGGTCTTCCAGAGGACCAATTTTATCCTTTGCTGTCCTTTTGCTTATAGCATACCTGTACCATCCCTTAGGATTTTCCTTCATCTTGTCTACTATAGCAACTTCATGCCTTCTTCTAGCTTCTCTGATTTCTTTCTTAGGTGTTCCCTTGCATTTCTTGTACTCCTCATTTGTCCCTATACCTGTTACCCGCCTCCGTTTTTCTCTTAACCAGGGCCTCAATATCTCTTCAAAACCAGGGTTCCACACACCTGTTATCTCTGCTTTTTATTCTGCAGGCACATACAAGCTTTGTATGCTCAAATTTTCATTTTTGAAGGCCTTCCACTTTCCAAGTACACCTTTGCCAGAAAACAACCTATGCAAATCCACACTGGCCAAATCATTTCTGATACAGTGCCGTCAAAATTGGCCTTCTTTCAATTTAGAATCTTAAAGTTCAAAGTAAAATTTATTATCAGAGTACATACATGTCACCACATGCAACCATGAGATTCATTTTCTGTAGCATACTTAGCAAATCTATAGAACAGTAACAGTAATCTGTAAACATCAGGAACTATAAACAAACTGTGCAAATGCAGATATAAATAAATAGCAATAAATAACAAGCATGAAATAACAATATAACAGAGTCCTTAAATGAGTGCAGCTATCCTCTATTCAAGAGCCTGAAGGTTGAACCTGTGGACCAGGCATATCTCTTTGTGTATTTATTTTGAAACCAATGACATTGTGGTCACTAGATGCAAAGTGTTCCCCTATACAAACCTCTGTCACCTGCCCTCTCTCATTCGCTGATAGCAGATCCAATATCACATTTTCTCTCATTGGGACTTCTATGTGCTAATGAAGGAAACTTCCCTGAACACTTTTGATAAACTCGATCCCATCTAGTCCTTTTACTGTATGGGATTCCCAGTCAATATATGGAAAGTTTAAATCACCTACTATGACAACCTTATGTTTTTTGCAACAGTCTGTGACCTTTTGCAAATTTGTTCCTCTAAATCCCTAGTACTGTTGGGTGGTCTGATAACAACCATTAACGTGGTTATGCCTTTCTTGTTTCTCATTTCTATCCATTGTGCCTTACTAGTCATGTTCATTATTCTGCCTTGATGGAGCTCTAGTGTGACATTTTCCCTGACTAGTGATGCCACCCTTCCTCCTTTAATCCCTCCCAATCTGTCACATCAAAAACAACGGAAACATACAATATTGAGCTGCCAGTCCTGCCCCTCCTGCAACCAAGTTTCACTAATGACTAAAATATCATAATTTCAGGTGTTGATCCATGCCCTGAGCTCATCCACCTTTCCTACGATACTTCTTGCATTGAAATATATGCAGCTCAGGACACTTGTTGCACCATGCTCAATCTTTTGATTCCTAATTTTGTCTGAGGTCTTACCAACCAACATCTATCTCCACAACCTCTCCACTAACTGTTCTGGCTCTGTGGTTCCCATCCTGCTGCAACTCCAGTTTAAACCCCACAGTGCAGCTTTAACAAACCTTCCCATTAGGATATTAGTCTCTCTCCAGTTCAGGTACAAAGTGTCCCTTCCGTACATGTCCCACCTTCCCTGGAAGAGAGCCCAATGATCTAAAAATCTCATGCCCTCCCTCCTACTCCAGCTCCTTAGCCACATATTAAACTGCATAATCTTCCTATTTCGGGCCTCATTAGCACATGGCAAGGGAAAGAATCCTGAGATCACAACCCTGGAAGTACTGCCCTTTAACTTACAACTTAACTTCCTAAACTCCCCATGCAGAACCTCATCACTCATCCTACCTGTGTCATTGGTACCTAAATGGACCATGACTTCTGGCTGTTCACCCTCCCACTTAAGAATGTTGAGGACTCAATCTGAGATGTCCCCCCGACACCCAGGAGGCAACATAACATCCAGGAATCTTGATCTCACCCACAGAACCTCCTGTCCATTCCCCTAACTAACAAATTCACTATCACCACAGAGCCTGTGGTATGTCAGATACCGGGTAAACAAGTAGTCTTTGGGATACTGCAAGTCTGTCTTTGCTGTTGCTTTGCTCACGCTAGAGTGCTTAGTGGCGGGTGCTGATGCTTTTTTTGATGATGGGGGGGATTATTGCTTGCAGCTGCTTACACGCAGGAGGGAGGGGAGCTGGGGGGTACTTTGGGGTTCTAACATTTAACTGTCATTCATTCTTTGGGGGCAATCCTCTGCTTTCATGGATGGTTGTGAAGAAAAAGCAGTTCATGCATTTCTCTGACATTAAATGTACCTTCAAAACCTTTGAAACCACAGTTTTCCACTTCACCCCTTCCCTTCTAAGTCAAAGAGGCAGAGGCCCAACCACTGTGAGTTTCCTCTGTTAGATCAATCTGCCAACGGTATCCAAAGTGATATACCTGTAGTTGAGGGGGATGGCCACAAGGATAATCTGATTGTCACCCAATTTCCTGTGTCCTGCACCTTGGCTGCAACTACCTCTCTATGTCCTATCTATCACCCCCTTCAGTCTCCTGAATGATCCAGAGTTCATCCAGTTCCAGCTCCATCTCCTTAAAGCAGTTGTTACAAGCTGCAGCTGGATGAACGTCTAGCATTTATAGTCGTCAGGGACACTGGAGGTCACTGAGATACAAAGAAGGGGAAAACACTCAACCTTGAGCTTTCCTTTATGTTTGCTTCCTCTGACCGAAGCCTCTCTTCGCTAAAGCATCAAGACCAGCACTCTGATTCTGTCTACTCAGACGACGGCTGCTGCGACGTCGACATCTGCGCTTGTCCCTGCCTTCCTTTAATTTGCTTCTGCTAATCAATCCCAAATGCAGATTTGCTGTTGGTTACACTGCCATGACCCACTGCTGCCTTTTTCTACTCAGGCAGTGGATCTGAGTGATAACCCCACCTCTCAATCTTCCGATGTCTGGATTGATCACTGGTCAAAGCTCTAATACACTGTTGTGACCTGCTGTTACCTTTTTCTACTTGAACAGTGGACCTGAGTGAAATCCCCTCCTTTGAATCCTCCGGTGTCTGGATTGGTCACTGGTCAAAGCTCTATTACACCATTGGAGCCTGTTGCTGCCTTTTTTATTTACTTGGGCAGCGGACCTGAATAATATCCCCTCCACTGAATCTTCCGATGTCTGGATTGGTCACTGATGTGATACTCACAGATATTGCTGTTCCAAGGACAAATAAAAAGAGGATGGAGATGAATGGCTTTCCTCTGTGTGTTTCAAGTTGAATCCAAATTAACCTGCACATGAAACGATATAAAAAACAGTTTACGTACAAGAAATGATGTTCATATAAAACAAACTACGCTTCTAAAGGACAGAACCCTCCCCATTTGGAATCCACAGAATGTCAAACTTAACTGCTGAAACTAAAGGTCAAATAGTCATTTCATTAAGTCTTTGGCAAAAGAAGGATATTCTCAGAGACTGGCCTTGAAATTACTTGCTACATATTCTTTAACCAAAAATTCCGGCCTTGATGATGTTCCTGATGGAAATCAGCAAGAAATGTTGGGCCAGTTAACCATGAGGAGAGGCTGAGTTGATTAGCTTAGAGCTCTCTTCTGGCATGATCAGCCAGGTTGAGATCAATAGGAATGTACAGTAGTTCTTTTGGTTCTTCTGAGTTGACTGCCTGATAGGGTGGATCTAACTATATTCATAAACATAGAATCTCCAAGTTTCATTAAATAAAGAATTTGGTATCATCTAGATCTGTGTCCAGTTCTTTGTTGATCATCTCCGCCATCCCATAGGCTAGAACACCTGTACCAAGTTCAAGCCCTGGTACGGTGAGATTTGGTTTGGGAGCAAGCCTGGCCTTGCCCAGGATGAACCCAACTTCACTATTTCCAGCAGCATCTGTGATCTTCAGGTATGGAACAGCAGCAACAGCTTCAATTGACACATCACAGAAGATGTAGAGCTCTTTCTTTTGAGTAGTAGATAATGGAATGGTCATGCAGGTTTTTCAAATTTTCAAGCCTATAAAATCTTGAAGAGATGAACACCGCTAGTACCACTGTTCATGTTTCTCTTTAGGGAGTGGGACATCCCATCGACAAGTGTCCGAGGTCATCTCCCTTAACATGAAGCACCCCTGGATACTGACCGGGGCAGCAAATCCAAGAGGGTCAAATATGCTACTGATAATCGACAGCACGCCATGATGTGTAGAGTCATTCAGTATCAGCGACCTGGGAACTAAGGGTGTGGGTAATGAGGTCCCATCCAAGGCCCAGACTACAGTGCATAGGAGAGATGTCCTGTCCAGCATCAAGATTCTACAAACCTTTGGCCAGATCTTCATATGGGAAATGTTGCATGACCTCAGCACTGTTGGATGCGATCCTCTACAGTCTAGGATTAGGTTGTGCCAACATGCCTTGCACTGCTTTCAGCACACAGACTGCTTCTTCTGCACTAGAAAATGATTTATGTCTGTCATCAATGTAGAATTGGCTTTCTATATACCATCATACTTCAGTCCCAAATTCCTTCTCTCCCTCGAAAGCTGTCCTCTTAATACTATAGATTGCCACAGCAGGTGAGAGAGGTTACCAAATATATGGACTCTCATGTTGTAATCCAGAATGTTGTTGTCCAGTTGGCGGTCACGAAACCACACAAATCTAAGGTTGTCTCACTGATCCTCTTTCACTAGGAAGCTGTGAAACATTTGTTCAATGCTTGCCATCTCTGTGATGGACTCATTTTTGAAATGCATGATGACCCTAAGCAGACTGTTATTGAGGTCTGGGTCCTGCAAGAGCATATTTTCATTAATATGCCTTTGAACTGCACACTTGAATCAAAGACATCTCATAATCAATAAAGTATGACTATGACTATGACTACTTGTGCAGATTTCTGGGTGTGGTAAACACTGAAGTTGGGCAAATACCAGTTTTCTTTGCTGAGATCTGGTGAAGGCACTAATTCTACATGATTGTTCCTGAAGAGTCTCTCCATGAACTCCAGATGAACTCTTTCATTTCTGGTTCCCATCTTATTGTGCGACTGATAGACATGAGTCAACTAAGGGCATTCTCTCCATTGTTTGGAAGGAACTGCCATAAAAAGTGAAAGGAAAGGGAAGATATCCAACTGTCTGATTTGTTTTTGCTAAACTCTTGATTTGAAGGAAAACCTCAGCTTAATGGGAGGTGCCAGCTTATAATCATTTTCCAAGTGAGAGAAGACCAGCTTGCCTAAATCTGGTTGAGCAGAGGAAAGTATATCAGGGTGCTTGATTTGCATACTTACAATCTTCTCTTTCACATAGGTTCTACTCTCACAGGTCTGAAATGACTTGGGAGCCCATTCTTCGGGATATTAGTCTTAAATATGCCGATAGTGAGCTGACGAGCACCTTTGAGGCAGACTTCACCAACTATGACCCAAATCAGGTCCAGTCGTTGGGCATAAGGTGCATCATACCAACCATTATGCTATTCAAGCACCTTATGTGCATGGATGGTGTCTCTGCCAAGCAACAGGAGAATCTCAGCAGAAGAGTCAAGTGGGGAGATCTCGTCAGCTTTTTCCTTAAGATATCAATGCCCGCTTGCAGCTTCAGGAGTTGGGATTTCACCCCTGTTGTTGGGAATATGGTTGCTGTCAATGAGGGTTGGCAAGGGTAAGAAGACCTCCCTTCCTATTGATTCCAGAAAAATCCTCTGACTCTTATTCTGGCAACTTTGAACGTTCTAGAACGTGTCTTTAGAGTGAATGTGGAAACAGAACTCTAAACACTAAATGTGCCAAAGAATGTTAATTTCGCCAAGGACACATTGCTCTGATATCTAATATCGCATATGTCTTTATTTTTTGCTCAGGATGTTCATTGGGTGGTTGTTAGCCAAGCGCTCTGTATTTTAGAAGAGGATTTGCCTTGGAAGCCTTTTCTGCATACATCTGTGCTTGAGGATGTAGCTCTGACTGATGGATGCTCAGCCAGCTCCCGGCTATGCTCTGCTGTAGATGTACTGGAACCAGTAACAGCCCAAAGTGCTGGCCGCGAATGAAGTGCTGACATGTGCTGGTCACTGTCAGTGCAAAGTTTGATAGCTTTACAGTCTTTTGGTTGGTGCTCTGTTGAAGCACAACATTTGAAGCATACTGAGTGCTCCTTTAGAAAGTGCCTTTGGTCTGCAAGGGGTTTTTCTCTGCATCCTCTGCACTTCCTTAAGGGTTGAGGTGTCTTATGGATAGGGCATTGTCTATCAGGGTTGACAGTAGAGTTTTCTACTTCAGTTTTGTGAGCGTGACAGGGATTTTTGTTTTTCATGCTTTTACCGGATACCTTTCTTTGAATGAGGTGTACCAGAAGTTGAGAGCAAAAAATTAGGGTCATTTTACATTTCTGTGTACCTACAGAGGAATTCCACAAAGAATGAAAGTGGCAGATTGTGTCTATGATATTTTACTTCATACCCAAACTGTTCTTTCATATTTTTCAGTAGTTTCTCCCCTATAGGGTTTATTCCTCTTAGTAGGTGGTGCCTGCCCGTCGTGTCCAATGATGATAGGAAACCTGAGTAGGACAGTTTTTAAAGTGGAAAACCCTTTGCACTGGGGCAGTTCCACTCTCTTGACCTCAGAGGCCCAAGTCCAGTGGTACTAACAAGCAATACAAAATGGGGTCTTCCTTCGTTGCAGAGGATGACCACGACGTCTTATGTGCCTTGTACTGCCTTCACTCTCCACAGAGCATTGCAGTGTCATCTTCCTGGCCATTGGATCTCACTGTAGATCTCATCCACCCAGTCCGCTGGAGCTGACTTCGCGTGCTGGCACAGGCGTGTCCCTATCTCGCCTGGGTATGAGGCCGCTAGCTGTCCTCACATGGTTTATAGACACAAGAGGTACTGCAGTTTCTGGAAATCTAGTCAATACACACAATGTGCTGGAGGAGCTCAGCAGGTCAGGCAACATCTGTGGATGGGAATAAACAGTCGACGTTTTGGGCCAAGACCCTTCATCAGGACTCACTGGTCTAAGCAGTGTACCAGCCTGCGGCCGCTGTCACATTCAAACAGCTTCTTGGAGCCACAGGTGAGAGCTGAGTGTCTGGAGGGGACCAAACATGAGTGAGCTGCCCCAGAATGGGCATGACAAGCCCCTACAACAGAGGCGCTATCCTTCCATGGACACCCCATACACCCCAGTAACCCAGTCAATACCCCTTATGTTTTGCGGATTCTGGTTCCGACAACTGACTTGCAAGCTCCAGTAACTTCCACGGTTCTTTCTGTGAGAGCTTTGGAATATCATCGAGTCTGGCCTCTGGAGAGCCATAGCATTTGTCCAGCCTCTGCCATAGCATTTATAAACTCTGAGCTGGATTACTAATATGCACTGCCCTAACCCTTGTTGCACATCATAGTGACTCGTCATCAGTCCACCTACAGAGAAGGTCTAGCTCTTTGCTACGTTTGAGACCTACTGCTTCTACGGCATTGTAAAAGCTTGACTTCCATGACTAACTGGCAGACTGGTTGTTGAAAATTTATTGTCCTGCTGTAACTGGATCTCGATGAGCCGGATACCAAGTCAAATCTAATGCACCTGTGGCTCCTGAATGGAAGCTTTGTGGAGACCGGTCTGAAAATTGTGTCCTGGGATGGATGGAAGTTCAGCCTGTCCATGTCTGTGCAGATGGAGTTGGCATCTGTAGCAACTCTTGACTGAGTTCTTTGCTGCGATGGAACTGTAGGAGGTTTTGTGGGCTTTTGCTGTTGTAGATCTTGACTGTCAATACGGAGCTATGTGGAAGACATGTTGGATCTGTGGTGTGGACCGCTTTGCCTTGTAGAGCTGAAGCACTGCTTTTTTACAGCCAAAATGTGCTTGGGCACCATTGGACTTAGGGGACATTGGCAAACCCAGCCTTCACAGTTGCCAGCTTTTCGAGGTCTAGTCCACACGTGCATGGATGAACCAGTGGGCCAGTTGTGGAAGTATTTTGCTTGATCCCATGTTTTGTGACTGTAGTTGTGAATGTGGGCTTGGTGAGGTTTGGGAATTTGCTCAGCAGTCAAGTGAACTCATATGCAGTGGTGCATGTGCCTGACGAGAGTTGTTGTGGGGAACTTATTAGGGGAGCAGGGTAATGACCCAGAGTTCTTGATATTCACAAGCTGGAAGTTATTAAGATTGATTAACAGTCCTTGGGCACTCAGGAAATTTGCGCCGAGCAGACATCTAACCACTTTAGCCAGGACAAACGCCCATGTGTAATGTGTCCCACTGAAGCAGTACGTCACCCTTTGTGACCCCTAAGTCTGGATCCTGCTGCTTTGGGCAGCTTCCAGCGAAGTTTCGTCACTCTTTGCTTTCTGATCAATAGGTGATTCTGGCATTACACTCACTAGAGAACCATCGTCTTGAAAGGGTGTCTGTAATGAACAGTAGACAACCCTGGCAGCTGAAAACTACAGTGTTCACAGAACTCTAATGTCCTGATGCACTGGAACTGTTAAACTGTAAGACAGGCTACACTTTGTAGCATTCGTACCAAAAGAAGCGTAGTAAAAGCACAGACTCAGTGTTGTCTGTTTTGCAACCGCAGGCATGCGTGTGTTAGAGGCCCTGCTGACCCGGCTTATTGAGACAGGGAAAGGAGGGGAGTTATTAACCTCTGCCTGGCTGATTGCAGACCATCAGCCACTCTAGCAAGCTCTCTCTAGTCCTTCATGGGTGCATTAGTGATGGCTATATGAACTTGATCAGCATTTGCTGCATGAAGAGTCCTTTAAAAAGAAAAGAAGGATGGTGATTTTCCAGGAGAGACTGCATGTGGTCCATTAACTCCAAAGGCCTAGCATCCCCCAGGCCAGGCAGGGACAGCAACTGCTTGGCGCGCTCTGACTCTGATGGTACAAAAGACTGTAAAAGGTGAGTTTTCAACTATTGATATTTATCATATTCAGGCAGGTATTCAAGCAGACTCAGAAGCAGAATCAGATTTAACATCACTGACATATGTCATGAAATTTGTTAACTTTGTGGCAGCAGTACAAAGCAAGACATGATAAATATTTTAAAAAATGAATTGCAGAGTATGTATGAAGAGTATACAAAGCATATATATATATATGAATATTAAATAGTTAAATTAAAAATAGTAACGCAAGAACAGAAATTTTAAAAAGTGAGGTAGTGTCTATGGGTTCAATGTCCACTTAGAAGACAGATGGCTAAGGGGAAAAAGCTGATCCTGAATCACTACTGAGTGTGTGTCTTCAGGCTGCTGTACCTCCTTCCTGATATAACAATGAGAAGAGGGCATGTCCTGGGTGGTGAGGAGCCTTAATAATTGATGGCGCCATTCTGAGGCACCGTTCCTTGAAGATGTCCTGGATACTACTCATAGAGGCTAATACCCATGATGGAGCTGACTAATTTTACAACTTTATGTAGCTTCTTTTGATCCTGTGCAGATATCACCCCCCCCCCATACCAGATGGTGATGCAGCCTGTCAGAATGCTCTCCACGGTACATCTGTAGAAGTTTTCGAGTATTTTGACTCACTACTCTCGCTGTCGAGGAACTACTCAGTAATGCTACCACTTAGTAATATTTGGTATTGTCCGTGGAGATTTCTCGCAGTGTGAATTAGGCCATGGCTTGTACAAACCAAGCGATGGCATTTTGCTCCCAAAACTCCGGCCATTTCAAAGTGACTGCACAGGCTAACATGTTGAATAACTCTGGAATCATCTTAGAGCATCAGGGTCATCAATGTAGGTTTTCATAAATAAAATGGCAGAGGTATTTTACATTTCAGGAAAACAGTAAAATGATAGGAGGAACAGTAAAATAAAGGAGGACTCCTTTATTGTCCTCCAAACGCAGAGCATAAAATATTGGTGGTTGTGAATTAAGCATATGTTTCCACCCATTACATCATCCTACACTGTCGATCATTCTCACAGTTGGTGTTAACATATGCAACACCCCGTATCTATGCCATGTAAACAATAGTAAACGCATGACACATTGATATATTAATGGTAATAAGAGTAACACCCTGGTTAAAGTTTTACTATTAATACTGTAGGGTATTTCATTTAATATTTTTCTGTCGAAGCAGTGTGTTCTGCTGGTAGTGTTTGGGTTACATTTAAAGATAAAGGGTAATGATGTTCAACTTAGGAATGTCAGGTCAGCCAACCAGGGTGATGAAATTAGAAACATAGAAAACCTACAGCACAGTACAGGCCCTTCGGCCCACAATGCTGTGCCAAACATGTATTTACTTTAGAAATTACCAAGGGGAACACATAGCCCTCTATTTTTCTAAGCTCCATGTACCTATCCAAGAGTCTCTTAAAAGACCCAATTGTATTCGCCTCCACCACTGTCACCGGCAGCCCATTCCTCGCACTCACCACTCTCTGCATAAAAAACTAACTCCTGACATCTCCTCTGTACCTACTTCCAAGCACCTTAAAACTGTGCCCTATCGTGTTAACAGTTTCAGCCCTGGGAAAAAGCCTCTGACTATCCACATGATCAATGCCTCTCATCATCTTATACATCTCTCACCCTCTGTGTTTCCAAGGAGAAAAGGCCGAGTTCACTCAACCTATTCTCATAAGGCATGCTTCCCAATCCAAGCAACATCCTTGTAAATCTCCTCTGCACCCTTTCTGTATTTTCCACATCCTTCCTGTAGTGAGGTGACCAGAACTGAGCACAGTACTCCAAGTGGGGTCTGACCAGGGTCTATATAGCTGTATCGTTACTTCTCGGCTCTTGAGCTTAATCCCACACTTGATGAAGGCCAGTGCACCGTATGCCTTCTTAACCACAGCGTCAACCTGCGTAGCAGCTTTGAGTGTCCTATGGATTTGGACCCAAGATCCCCCTGATCCTCCACACTGCCAAGAGTCTTACCATTAATACTATATTCTGCCTTCATATTTGACCTACCAAAATGAACCACTTCACTTATCTGGGTTGAACTCCATCTGCCACTTCTCAGCCCAGTTTTGCATCCTATCGATGTCCCTTTGTAACCTCTGTCAGCCCTCCACACTATCCGCAACACCCCCAACTTTTGTATCATCAATTGGGAGCAGGTTCCAGAGAAAATTGAGTGGAGGGGTTTTGTGACGGACACTAAATGCGTCGAGGCTCTTTTGGCAGGAAATAGAGAGAGAAAAAGATGAAGAGAACCAGCAGTAGGATTTAATCCCACCAGAATGCACGCTTCACTGGAGTCCAAGATGGAAGGTTTTATCGGTGATCAGTGAAAAGGAGTTGGTATCGTCAGTACCTGGACACCTCTAGCTTTTGGAAGAGTTGAGCTCCAACTTTGTGCACATTTGACTGTCTTAATTATAATGGGTACTTTTATTATTTTTTTAAATTTCTTTCTTCTTTAATAACTGTTTGATTAAGTGGCATTCACAAATACACCTTTCTTATAAATGTATGCAGTGTATGATCTGTTATTTCTTGCCGACGGGTGGGCAACGGGGCAGCATTTACACAGAATACACTCAGACTGGGGTGCAGGTGGCTGAAAGATCCCAGCCCTCCAGGTCTGTTGGGACCCAAGTCATATTGACCCTAGACGTATGGAGTTCAAGAAAGGTGGTTTTCTCACCACTGAGTCCACTGTCTTATTAGCCAGGGGATAACCAGCCATGTTTCTAGAGACACACGGCAAAAAGGGCTTTCATAAGTGATAAACATAACACTTCTTCCAAATCTATCTACTAAATGTTTACCAATATTAGCAAAACTTAAGACTCAAACATATTGCTGATTCAAGGGGAAAAAAGCGGGAAGAGAAGATGGTGACGTGACGCAGCGCGCATGGCCTCTCTGGTGATGAATATCTGTCATCTGTCAAGTAGGATGCCGTGCGCAATTCTGATTTGAAGGAGGCAGACGTGAGAGCATGGATGAACATCTGGTGAAACTTCTGAAATGCCTGTTTTGTTGCCGCTGTTACTGTGTGAACCAAAATCTCCGGAGGGGAAGGCCCGAATCCTTGGCTTTGTCTGTTGCTTGGCGGCCAGGGCCGGTGTCGAAGTGCTCGGCAGAGATGGTGCTCGGTGTCGGAGGGCTGGTCGGACGCTCGAAGTTTTTGGACGGACTCAGAGTCAGACTGTGGTCGGGTGCTTCCAGGATACTGCATTGGCAAGTTTGCGGCACTGGAAGCTCATGGCAGGGAGGGTTTCTCCCTTCTACCGTCTGCGTGAGATGATGGGCCATTGGGACCTTGAGACTTTTTTTTTACCGTGCCCATGATCTGCTCTTATCAAATTATGGTATTGTTTTGCACTGTTGTAACTATATGGTATAATTATGTGGTTTTTGTCAGTTTTAACCTTGGTCTGTCTTGTGTTCCTGTGATACCATACCGGAAGAACATTGTATCATTTTTTTAATGCATGCATTACTAAATGACAATAAACAAGGACTGAATGTCCTCATAATCTAAAAAAAAATAAAGAGAGGGTGCAAATGGATGTCTTTCCACCGTGCTTCAGGTTGAATCCAAATTAACTCGTGCAAGAAATTATATAATAGCAGCTTCTTTATAGGAAGTGATGTTCATACAAACCAAACTGCACCTCCAAAGGGCAGAAAAATCGTCCTTTTATTGACTCCTTGCAAGCTCGTTTTAAAACTGTATCACTTTGTGTCTTCTTGGCTATCTCAATTGTTGTGAGCAGAAAATTATCATCCACTGTCTTAGATGGAAACATCATGTATTCAGTCCCTATATCAGCAGTAGCTATTATATTCCATATTGTACAATCATACTGAGATAAGAGAATGTCTCACTGTTACATTCTCAATGCAGCTATTGTCAGTATTGCTGAGTTGGGATCTATATTTGTTGACAAGGGCTATGGCCTGTGATCGAGGTAACAGGGTCATCTAGTCAGAACTGGTGATTATTTTTTGAATACAAAGACAACCCACAGTATGAGCATGTATCTCACTCATCATCGATGTATAAGACCCACATGCCACTCTGTACATTTCATGTACGATTACAGTTCCTAGTCCATAATCTGAAGTACCGCAAAATTTCAATGTATGTGTTGAATTTAAATACTACTTTCCAGATATCAGTCACAAGCATCTTGCTGTTCTTTGTCCAAGTTTCTGTTTTTTCTCATTCTTATAATAAACGGTGCAATAGTGTCAGAACCATTGCAAATCTGGCAAAGATATTGGACCGTGTCTAGGTGCAATCTGAAGACCTCTATTTTCAAATTTCCTTGCTTTTGCAACTGCCCCTTTGATCTGTAGAATTTGTTTTGCCAACATTTGTTTGCCCTTCTTTAACTGTCTGTCAGATGATGAAGATGAGCCTTTTTCTTGAACTCTTATTCTGCAGGGACTCCCACAGTGTTCTTGGGTAGAGGATGGGGCGGGGGGTGGCGGACCAGGATTTAAACCACTCGGTGGTGAAGTACCAACAATATTTTTCCAAAACATGAAGGTTGTAATGTTCCCATGCACCTGCTCCTCTTACCAGTCTTACTGAGGAACTCAGCAGGTCAGGCAGCATCTATGGGAAAGAGTGCAGTCAACATTTTGGGCTGAAACCCTTCATCAGTAATGGAGAAAAAAAGATGAGGAGTCAGAGTAAGAAGGTGGGGAGAGGAAGGAGGAAACAGAAGGTGATAGGTGAAACTGGAAGAGGCGAAGCTGATTGGTGAAAGAGATATAGGGCTGGAGAAGGGGGAATCTGATAGGGGAGGACAGAAGGCCATGGAAGAATCAAAAGGTGAGGAGCACCAGTGGGACGTGATGGACAAGTAAAGAGATAAGGAGAGAGAGGGAAATGGGAATGGGGAATGGTGAAGAGGGGAGGGGGGGGCATTGCCAGAAATTTGAAAAATCGATGTTTATGCCATCAGGTTGGAGGCTACGCAGATGGAATATAAGGTGTTGCTCCTTCGATCTGAGTGTGGCCGTATCATAGCAGTAGAAGAGGCCATGGACTGATATGCCGGAGTAGGAATGGGAAATGGACTAAAAGTGGGTGGCCATTAGGAGATTCCACTTTTTCTGGCAGACAGAGCATAGGTGCTTGGTGAAGCAGTCTCTCAATCTATGTCGGGTTTCACTGATATACAGCAGGCCACACTGTAGTACCACTCAGGGCTCCATACAGTCCTTCCAGGTGTGGCAAGACTTCACCTGTGAGTCTGTTGGAGTCACTTAGTGCATCTGGTGCTCCCTATGTGGTCTCCTATATATCAGTGAGACCTGACACAGTTTGGGAGACTGCTTTGCTGAGCACCTATGCTCTGTCTGCCAGAAAAAATGGAATCTCCTAATGGCCACCTATTTTAATTCCATTTTCCATTCCCATTCTGACATGTCAGTCCATGGCCTCCTCTACTGTTGTGATGAGGCCACATACAGGTTGGAGGAGCAACACCTTATATTCCATCTGGTTAGCCTCCAGATTTCTATGATTTAAATAACGTTGATTTCTTGAGCTTCTGGTAATGCCCCACCCTCCCCACTTCACCATTCCCCATTCCTATTTCCCTCTTTCACTTTATCTCCTTACCAGCCCATCACCTTTCTCTGGTGCTCCTCCCCCTTTTCCTTCTTCCATGGTCTTCCGTCCTCTTTTATCAGATTTCCCCTTCTCCAGCCCTATATCTCTTTCACCAATCAACTGTCCAGCTCCTTACTTCACCCCACCCTCCCTTCCTCATTTCACCTATCACCTTGTGCTTCTTCTCCTCTCCCCACCTTCTCACTCCTCATCTTTTTTCTCCAGTCCTGATGAAGTGTCTCAGCCTGAAATGTCAGCGGAAATTTTTTTTTCCCCATAGGTGCTGCTTGGCCTGCTGAGTTCCTCCTGCATTTTGTGTTGCTTGGATTTCCAGCATCTGCCAATTTTCCTCTTGTATGTTATTAAGGAAGCTTCTGGATTTGTGAGGTGTTCCTGAAATAGCCTTGGGTAGCAACTTCAGTGTGTATTGTAGATGGTACACAATGCAGCCACTGTGTCAATGGTGGGGTGAAAGAATGCGGCAATTAACAAGGCTGCATTATCCTTGGATAGTGTTAAGCTTAAGAGCTGGCGGTGCTTTACCTCCTACATCTGGTCTTATGATGAAAAGAAGATCACGGCTGAAACAGCTAAAGATTGTTGGACTGAGGTCACTGCCCTTCTTCAGCTTTACGACCAATACTGGGATTACTGATCTCTGCCAACTGCAACCATCATTTTTCAGTTTTGCAAGGACTATTTACATCAGTTTTTAGTCTAAGATAAGCCACTTCGATATATACAAATTCACACTTGCTTTGTAGCCACTAGAGTGCTTCTAACATTTAAAGATCAACTTGTTTAATACTTGTAGTTAGTAACACTTGTCTCCATTGCATACCTTGTGTTTCCATTTACTTTTACCTCACAGAATCCTTTCCTTGAATGATCTTTGATGACCACTTGCAAGCATAAGGTACTTATGTGCCAGGGTAAATGCCCTTACATACGGCTGAATTTCCCAGCAACATTTAGTTGCCCATACGAATGTGATGGATCTACTAAGGTGAAAACATTTGCTCTGTCAAACACTGTATATTAATGCTGTGGAGTAAGCAGAGTCGAACACACATCATCAACTACTTCTTTCAATGTTTCCATGCAATCACCACAAAGTGAATGGGCTCTTCTCTGCTTTAAGCACTACTACAGCTGCTGTTGCTCAGGATCGTCTTCAGGACAACTCCATCCTCGTTTACTTAACTCAACCCCTAGCTGATTTTTCAATGCACATGAGACAGATTGAGCTTGACTTGGCTTGATATGGGTATGACCAACTCATCTTTCCCGTGCACTTTCCCAGTGGTATATTTGAGCACGATTTTGAAGAATACAGACTGAACACTTCTTTTACATCAAGCTTTTAACATCTGCCGGACGATGCTGAGGATGTTCTACGAGTCTGTGGTGGCCAGTGTGATCATGTTTGCTTTTGTGTGCTGGGGCAGCAGGCTGAAGGTAGCAGACACCAACAGAATCAACAAACTCATTTGTAAGGCCAGTCATGTTGTGGGGATGGAACTGGACTCTCTCACGGTGGTGTCTGAAAAGAGGATGCTGTCCAAGTTGCATGCCATCTTGGACAATGTCTCCCATCCACTACATAATGTACTGGTTGGGCACAGGAGTACATTCAGCCAGAGACTCATTCCACCAAGATGCAACACAGAGTGTCATAGGAAGTCATTCCTGCCTGTGGCCATCAAACTTTACAGCTCCTCCCTTGGAGGGTCAGACACCCTGAGCCAATAGGCTGGTCCTGGACTTATTTCCTGGCATAATTTACATATTACTATAATGAAACTGTAATGAAAACCAATTTCCCCCAGGATCAATAAAGTATGACTGTGACTATGACTAAGCTTCAATTCTCAGAGACTCCTTGTCCATATACTAGTGCAATCAGCTATGACCACTGGAAATTCTATTGCTGTCACATTAAACCCTTCATCTTGTCCATTGTCTCCAATTCTTCACCTGAATATGTTTTCATGTTCACTCTACTCTGAATTTAGTTGAACTAGCTCAGATAAAAATCCTTACCTGTAATTAAGCAACCTGATATAACATTAATGCTCATATCAATCACTTTATCATGCATTTGTCTTAAAGTCCTGCTTTTTGCTATTGCCTGTGGTGGCATAAATGCTATATTATTCTAATTTTTCATTGTTCACATTTTCTTCATACCGTGCTCCTCACTGGGAACCCCCCACCCCCGCAAACCCAGTCGGTTACTTTGCAGAAAGTAACCCTTGCATGGAAAACCATGGAGAGCTGCCACTCACATATTCAGCTGTTTACCTGCACTACACAAGGGCACATGCATCACAAACATTCATTTTTAAGTAAAATTAAATACACTGAAAGGTCACTGGCTTCTATTTCTCATTTGTTGACCATCCACCCTACCCCATTTCTCAACATACTGTGTATATTAGTGGTTACACCTGCCTACACATAGGGATTGGTGGAATGGCCACTGACCGCAAAATCCATAACGTTTTGGCCAAGTGTTGCAAATCCATTGATCCTAAAATTGTACTTGGAACATTTTTTAAATTTCTTTTTCTCACTGCCTCCCTCAGCCATTATTTCCTCAATGTACAGTGCAGTGTTTCCAAACTAAATCACCAAAAATACAGAAACCACATCCCTGGAGGAATAGTTACCTATTGATCAAATACTTCCAGCCCCACAAAATATGCAGTGACAAGAAAATGTAGAGAAGTTTACTCCATCTCTCTTTTCACCTGAAAAGCTAATAAGTGGTTATTTTGGCTGAAATTTGAAAGCTTTGCTGGAAAATCAGCTGCAAACATTCTGATCTTTCACTTGGTAAGGACTGGTTACAATCAATAGTGCCGGAAGTTACTAGCAGCAAGAATGTAGCCATGTCCAGTGTGTAACAAAGTGATGCAACAAATTGCCAATATGTTTAGCTGTGAGCACTGTGGAATTAATCCCATTGGTAAATGCAAGTGTTCTAAATGCCATTGACTGCAATATTGAGAAAGGCAGAGTTGTAGAGGGGTTTACTAAGTACTGAGAGGCATTTTGGGTTTGTTAGAGCGGACACTGAGATTGTTATTATCAAGTATGCTCACAGCTGAACTTGATTTTTCTGCAGTATAGATAAAAAGGGAACAAGACTTAGATCTCAAAAATGTGGTGAGGCTAAGTTAATGCATATGAAAACAAACTTTAAATTAGACTGCAATGTTATAATTAGAGTATGCAAAAAACAAGAGCAGCAAGTTTCTAGATGTTCTCGCCAGAATTCCCCTGCCTTCTTACTGTACTTTTGCTCCTTTGTTTGTCTGCGTGATCAAAATCATGCAACTTGGGCTCAGCTGGCAGCATTCTCAAAACAGTGACGAATGTGCTGGGCTTAAATCTCAGCTCAGAATGGGAGTACATTTTCCAAAAGAAAGAACTTGTGTTTATGTGGTGTCTTTTACAATACAAGGAGATCCCAAAACACGTAACAGCCGATACTGTGTGATGTCAATCAAAAAAAAGACAGTGATTTTATTCAGAGCAATGAGAAAATGCCTGTAAGGCCATAATAATAGTTCTTGCATCATAAAGATAATTGTTTAAATGTGAACCACTTTAGAAAGATTTGTTTCTGTATAACGATACAAATATGTTCTACATTTTTGTGGAAGGGATCTGTGCACTGAGTATCCAAGAAGTGGTCTGAAGCATCAAAAATAGTTAGTCAGTCAGCCAGTCAGTGGGTGCTGTTCCGAATCCAGGGACCTCCATCTTCTTCGATCTTGTGCTCTTTTTCTGGCCTCAGCATAACTCAACCCAGTCCATTGCCTCACATTATCGTACCAAGTGGTTCGCTGCCTTCCTCCTTTCTTCTATCATCCCTTCTAATAACAATTTCTGCAGTCCACCACCTCTTAACAAGTGCCTGGCATATTCCAGCTTCCTTTTCTGCACATTCTTCAGCAACTCCTTTTCCCTCCTCACTCTCTTCAACACTTCCATATTGCTGACTTTCATCACCCATTTTGGGTGATCAAAAATAGTACAATGGCCTGAATAGCTTAATTCTGTAGGCTGTTCAGTTCTGGGATCTGCTTCTCAGGCCCAAATTTTATCCGCAATGTCTCCTGTTTTTAACTGCATTTTCTTCTCAATTTGCCAATCAAGTTCATTTGCTAAGAGCAAAATCAAAATCTTCCATAAGCCAATGCAAGCAGAAACTGTTTTGCATTTTAACACAAATTAAAAGAACACTATCTGTATATATAGTTAAGGATGATAATAAGGAGCAATTTGTAACAGAGTTAAAAATATGTTAATGACTTTGTCAATATGCTTCTGAGGAATCAAACACAGAATCTTAAAAGTTTTGGTACGAGTTAATGTTGATGTTCTTTCATCAGAATATGCAGAAAGTTCATCAGGCTGAAATGGTGATGAGTTTTCTCTTCATTCTGCATGAAATGCTGAGTAATTTGCAGTTTTTATTACATCTGTGATTGACCTGACTTTAAATGACTGGAAATGATTTCTAATTAACATAGAGAAACATTCATCGGTTATACCAGGGTATTGCGGTCAATTTCTCAGTAAATTATTGAATTAAAAGTTAAAATCCAAAGAAAAATCTTAAATTTTCCATGCAAGTCTCTGAGTGAATGCAATAAATGTAAACTCCCAGGTGATTAATTCCTTCTGGGGCAGAGCCAGTTGCAAGGACAAGGCTGGCTCCCAGAACCATATTTTATGAATTGGTGCAAAAGATCACAGAGACATGAGTTGTTCTGGACGTGATTTGTGCCTAAACTTTTGAGATCTTCTGCATTGATGATTTTGGACAAACTCCAGGCTTACAACATCTCAGTCTGGTTTTCTGAAAAAAATCTGTCACCTTCAGTTCTTTCACTAATTACTTTAAATCTGTTTCCTCTGGCTACTGAAGTTATTTTACAGTGTTTATTCCATGAAACCAATTCATCGTTTTAAACAAATATCACCTTATTCTTCTCTCTAAGGATTCAAATTCCAGCTTTTTAAAATGTTTCTATAGAACTAAAGCCTTTCATCCACGGTACTAATCTAGTAAATCTCCTCTGCATCCTCACTAGGGCCCTTGGCATCCTTCCTGAAGTATGGTGCCTGGAACTGTACACAATTCTCAGCTGGGATCAAGCCAGTGATTTATAAAGGCTGGCATAACTTTATGAGCAGATGCCCAGAGCACAAAAGTTGTGGATCTTCATGCATTTTAACCATCTTTTCAGCCAGTTGTGTCACTTTCCAACATTTGTGAGCCATTCACCCCCACCCTCTGCTTCTCTCCGCACCACCACCCATCCGAAACCCACCGATCTCCCCCAAACAAGCTCAACTCCTAACGTCAACACCAGTGATCTTCTGGTCCTGTGTCCTCTTTAAAATTACACCAGTTTTCAATAACGTGGCAGTCCATGGATAGCAGCCAAGAAAAATCACTAACATCTCTACTTCCTCAGGAGGTTGAAGAAATCTAGCATGTCCCCATTGATCCTTTTGCAATTTTTATTGATGTGCCATAGAAAATATCTTATATGGATGAATAACAGTTTGGTATGACAACTGCAGAGAGTTCTGAACACAGCTCAGCACATCAAGGAAACCAACCTCCCCTCTTTTGACTCTGGCTATACTTCTCATTGCCTCAGTAAAGCAGCCACCATAATCAAAGACCGCCCCCCCCCATCTATCCTGGAAGTTCTCTCTTCTTCCCTCGTCCATCAAGCAGAAGAGACAAAAGCCTCCTAGCTCAAGGAGAGATACTGCCCCACTGTTAAACCATTAAATACTATCCTAGTTGGACTCTTGACTCATAATCCACCTTGTTAGGATTGTCAGTCATAGAACACTATACACAGAAACAGGCCCTTCAGCCTATCTAGTCTGTACTGAACCATTAATTTGGTAGTCCTATCAACCAGCACCTGCGCCATAACCCTCCATACCTCTCCCATGCAAGTACCTATCCAAATTTCTTTTAAATGTTGAAATTCCACACTTGCTCTGGAAGCTTGTTCATTTAAAGTCAGGTCAATCACAGATGTAATAAAAACTGCAAATTACTCAGCATTTCATGCAGAATGAAGAGAAAACTTATCACCATTTCAGCCTGATGAACTTTCTGCATATTCTGATGAAAGAACGTCAACATTAACCCGTACCAAAACTTTTAAGATTCTGTGTTTGATTCCTCAGAAGCATATTGACAAAGTCATTAACATATTTTTAACTCCGTTACAAATTGCTCCTTATTATCATCCTTAACTATATATACAGATAGTGTTCTTTTAATTTGTGTTAAAATGCAAAACAGTTTCTGCTTGCATTGGCTTATGGAAGATTTTGATTTTGCTCTTAGCAAATGAACTTGATTGGCAAATTGAGAAGAAAATGCAGTTAAAAACAGGAGACATTGCGGATAAAATTTGGGCCTGAGAAGCAGATCCCAGAACTGAACAGCCTACAGAATTAAGCTATTCAGGCCATTGTACTATTTTTGATCACCCAAAATGGGTGATGAAAGTCAGCAATATGGAAGTGTTGAAGAGAGTGAGGAGGGAAAAGGAGTTGCTGAAGAATGTGCAGAAAAGGAAGCTGGAATATGCCGGGCACTTGTTAAGAGGTGGTGGACTGCAGAAATTGTTATTAGAAGGGATGATAGAAGAAAGGAGGAAGGCAGCGAACCACTTGGTACGATAATGTGAGGCAATGGACTGGGTTGAGTTACGCTGAGGCCAGAAACTGCAGCCTGAAATGTCTTTCACTTTAGCATTCCTAGCTCAGATGAAAAGCTGTTGGACTGAATGTTAACTGTTCGTCTTTTTTCACAGATGCCACTTGACCTTTTGGGTATTTCCAATGTTTTTAGTTCTCTGAACAACTGCGGGGAGTTTTGTTCTTTTGCCACAGGTTAAAATGTTGGGGATTGCAAGCAGTTCATTATCAGCAGTTATAAAAATTGCTTTAAAGGGACCAAGTTCACTGATGCCAACAATGTGTCACTTGGATGGATAATTCTATGATACAAACTAAACATAAAGACACCGTTGGTGTGCATTAAAACAATTAAATTTTTTTGCTATTTCACTCTGGTGCCTATGGAGCAATCACACAAGCATAAATGCATTGTAAATAGATGGCAGAGCATGAAGTTTATGAAGAGAAATGAATGCCAAATCTGACTGAAGGTTCCATTTCATCCCTTCAGATTGAGGAACAGGTTAGTGACTTCCCCACTTTACAGTGCACAACACACCAGCAATCAAAGACTAATGCTAGGCCACCAGTAACCAGTGCTGTTTCTGTTGCTGTTGGAATTGGAATTGGTTTATTATTGTCACATGTAAAGTTGTGATAGTAGGTTATTTTAAATTTCCACATATTGACTGGGACTCCCATACTGTTAAAGGGCTGGATAGGACAAAATTTGTCAAATGTGTTAAGGGAAGTTTCCTCAATCAGTACATAGAAATCCCAGCTAGAGAGAGTGTTGCCTCCCAGCTGCCAGGGTCAAGGATGTCTCTGAGTGGCTGCCGAAAATGGCAAATAGCCAGAGGTTATTGAACACATTGTTCAAAATGACATAGGTCGAACAAGGGATGACGTCCTGTGTGGGGAGTTAGATAAGAAATTAAATGCAGGACCTTGAAGGTCCTGAATATTTTCAGGCTACTTCTGGTGTCACATTCTGTGGATCCAGGAACAGAAAGATGGACGAGATGAATGCATAGCTGGTACAGATACAGGGATTCAGGCTCCTGAATCTTTGGGATTTCTTCTGATGTCGAGATGACTTGTACAAGAAGGACAGGTTGCTCTTGAACCAAAGGGATCAATATCATGAGACCATAAGACACAGGAACAGAATTAGACTATTTAGCCCATCGAATTGGCTCCGTCATTTCATCATGGCTGATCCATTTCCTTCTGAACCCCATTCCCTTGCATTCTCCCCGTAACCTTTCACACCCTGATATAATGGCCGTAACAGAAATCTGGCTGAGAGAAGAGCAAAGTTATCAGTTCAATATTTCAGGATCCTGATGCATTGGGTGTGAAAGAGGAAGATATAAGAGTGGAGGGAGTGTTGCCTCTTTGATAAAGAAGGATATAACATAAGGGTTTTCTTGAAGGGTCATCTAACGAGGCCATTTGGATAGCATTTAGAAATAAGAAGAGGTGGTGAACTTGGTAGGCCATATTATAGACAGACCAGTAGCCAGCCAGAACATAAGGAACAGATGTGATGAGAAATGGTGAAAATAATAGGATAGTGCTGGTTGGAGATATCAACTTTCCCAGTACTGATTGGTTCACCCAGAGGGCAAAGGACCTAGATGAGCAGAAATTGTACAGTATACAAAGGAACCTTTGGCAAGTCGGAGGCTTTTAAAGGGGTCATATGAAAAGTCCACAGAGGCAGCATATTCTTATTAGGGGGAAGGATAAATGTACCAAACTCAGTGAACCTTGGCTAAGGAAAGATATCGAGGCTCTGGACAGGAAAAAGAATGTGTAGATTGCAATTAGACAGCTGGACGTAGATGAAACTCTTGATGAATATAAAAAAATTAACAGCGGTCTTAAGAGGGAAATTTGGAGGGCAAAAAGATGGCATGAGATGTGTTTGTCAGGAAAGGTTAAAGATAATCCTTAGAGGTTCTTTAGTTACATAAATACTAGGTTCTCTTAAAGACCAATATGCTTGCCTGTGTGTGGAGCTGCAGGAGAAGGCTGAGATTTTTAATGTGTATTTCTCCTTAATGTTTACTACAGATAATATATGGGTATCAAAGAAATTAGGGTAATAAGTAGTGTTGTCTTGGATCATATGCTTATTATGGAAATATTTATAATCTTGAAGCACAATAAGATGGGTAAATCCCCAGGCCTTGCCCAAGTGCACCTCCAGACCATATGGAAGGCCAGGGAAGAAATCACTTTGTAGAGGTACTTGCTTCATCGTTAGCTACTGGTGAAGTTCCAGAAGACTGGAAGGTGGGTAATATTGTAATATTGTGCAAAAAGAGTAGCAAGGACAGGGCAGCGAGCTTGACTTCACTTGTAAGGAGGTTAATGGAGGGAATTCTGAGGAACAAGATCTACCATCACTTGGATAGTAAAAGCCTGATCTGGAATAATCAGCATGGTTTTGTGTGTGGGAAATCATGTCTGACAAATCTTTTAGAGCTTTTTGAAAAGGTTTCAAATGAAATAAATGAAGATAGGGCATTGGATGTTGTCTATATGGACATTAGTAAGCATTTAAATTGAATTGACTTTATTACTTACATCTTTCATATACATGACATGTGTAATATGCAATTTATAGTAATTTTTAACAAATAGTATATACAATAGAATAGTCAATGTAATGTAGAAAAACAGTTGTGTCAGCATGAATTAAGCAGTCTGATGGCCTGGTGGAAGAAGCTGTCCCAGAGCCTGTTGGTCCTGGCTTGTATGCTGCGGTACCATTTCGCGAATGGTAGCAGCTGGAACAGTTTGTGCTTGGAGTGACTCCGGTCTCCAATGATCCTTCGGGCCCTTTTTACACACTTGTCTTTGTAAATTCCTGAATAGTGGGAAGTTCACATCTACAGATGCGCTAGGCTGTTTGCATCACTCTCTGCAGAGTCCTGCGATTGAGGGAAGTACAGCTCTCAAACCGATCAGGATGCTCTCAATTGTGCCCCTGTAGAAAGTCCTTAGGATTTGGGGGCCCATACCAAACTTCTTCAACAGTCTGAGGTGGAAGAGTTGCTGTTGTGCCATTTTCACCACACAGCCAGTATGTACAGACCACGTGAGATCCTGCATAGATCAAGGTCCTGCACGGCAGGCTGATCTGGAATATTAGATCACATGGGATTCAGGGGCAGCTAGCAAATTGCATTCAGAATTGTCTTCATGATTGGATGCAGAAGGTGAGGGTGAAGACCTGTGACTAGTGGGTGAGCAGTCAGTGTTGGGACCTCTGTTATTCATGAAGTATATATCGAGTTTATAAATAGGGACATTATGTTGCAGTATGTACCGTATGTCAAGTGGCACTTGGAGTATTGTGGACGGTTTTGGTCACACTGCTGTCAAGCTGGAAAGGGTGCAGAAGAGATTTCCAAGGATGCCACCTGGACAAGGGAACCCAAATTATACAGAAAGATTGGCCACACTGGGCCTTTATTCCTTGAAGCATAGGAAAATGATGGTTGAGCTTATAAAAGATTATGAAATCATGAGGAGTGTGGATAGGATGGACAGTCATAGTCTTTTCTCCATGGCCAGGGAGTCCAAAGTTACAACATAAGAGGGGAGAGATTTAAAAGTGATCTGAGAAGCAACTTATTTACACAGAGGGTAGTGAGTACCTGGATTGAGCTGTCAAAGGAAGTGGTCAAGACAGGTATAATTGTAATATTTAAGAGACACTTGGATAGATAGATGGAGGGGAGGATCTTGTAAGGTTGTGGACTGAGAACAGGTAACTCGGACTAACACGGAGGATGCTGTAATTGGCATGGACCAGTTGGGCCAAGGACTCTCTTTGACACTATGACTTCATGACTATGACCTGCAGATTTTCTGTAATATTGGATATTAATACCTCAGCATACTTTAAATTCATCTTATATGGTACACCAAATTGTGGTTTTTTTTTCCAGTGAAACTGATTTGTCCAAAGTGCCAGAGCTCTGGTGAGTTTCAAAAGGAGATTCAGAAACACCAACTGTGAGCCCCACACAGACAAAATGCAGGAGGAACTCAGCATCTATGGAGGGGAATAAACAGTCAAAGTTTCATGCTGAAACCCTTCATCAGGACTTTAGGTTCCAACCCACCAGCACTTTCCAATGGTCAGATATTCTCAGAGCTTTACTCTCCACCACTTGGGAAATCACACATGCATTAATATTCCCAAAAGTGTAAAGCAACTTATCTGAAATGTGAAACTTTAGAATTTTTGAATTTACAAACAAAATGTCAGATTAAGCACTTGCTTATTTGCACCACACATGAGGAATAACCTTCGGTATGGAATTCACTGACAAGAGCGTTGGACAGCACCTGCAGGATTATGCAGAGGAGGTGGAGAAGTTAGACCAGCTGGACACCTACTTTCCCTGCCGTAGACACTTGGCACTTCTAGCTAGCTTCCTTTAAGCTCTAATCACCTCAAAAGAATAAAGTTAATAAATATATTAAAAGAACACTTTCATATATTATTCAACCAATATCATTGGACATTGAGTGAACAGTTTTAGAAACAAATGCGCAGGATCTTTCTTTCTTCATTCAGATACTGTAATAAAAGCGATTACTTTGAAATATCCGCATTTCTGTTCTTCAGTTTATTGGACTTGAGCCGGTTCACAGTACATTACTGTCATAGAATGAGGTTGAAATGTTTGACACATTATTCCTACATGCCATTATCATAAAGAGAGACATTGTTCTCTCCTTTATTTGTTTTCCTGGTGTTGCTGTACTTTGTAGGTCTGTGTTTGTGTAGACAGGAAGGGAGTTATCCCGAGATACTGCCATTGTTGACACACCTGGGGCAGACTTTCAATAAGGCAATACATTCATCTGCCTTCCCACGTGCAGCAATCAATGCGAAAAGAGTGACTATACCTACAGTAAGATCTGGGGAGCTGCACCTTGTACAGTTTGTGCTCCACAGATCTAGGAATTGACCAAAAGTATAGTATCTCATTGTGCTTTGAGAGAACAAAGCACCGTAAATGCACAGCTGTAAGGAGACTGAGAGATAGATAGAAACGGAGAGATAGACAGAGAGAGAGATTGTTGTTTAAGACAGTGAGGCTTTACCCCATTAAGTTTCCGCAGGCACAAAGGTGCTGCAGACAGGTTAAAGTAACTCAATCTGTCTACATCAGTTCTTCTCAATATGGGCCATATGACCCCCCTCAGGGGGCCATGCCGGTTTTCGTAGGGGCCACAAGTAGAAAACAAGGAACTGGGAACTGCAACACACATCAAAGTTGCTGGTGAACGCAGCAGGCCAGGCAGCATCTGTAGGAAGAGGTGCAGTCGACTTTTCAGGCCGAGACCCTTCGTCAGGACTAACTGAAGGAAGAGTGAGTAAGGGATTTGAAAGTTGGAGGGGGAGGGGGAAGGATGGAGCCAAGAGCTGGACAGGTGTTAGGCAAAAGGGGATACGACAGGATCATGGGACAGGAGGTCCGGGAAGAAAGACAAGGGGTGGGGGGGAACCCAGAGGATGGGCAAGAGGTATATTCAGAGGGGCAGAGGGAGAAAAAGGAGAGTGAGAAAGAATGTGTGCATAAAAATAAGTAACAGATGGGGTACGAGGGGGAGGTGGGGCCTAGCGGAAGTTAGAGAAGTCGATGTTCATGCCATCAGGTTGGAGGCTACCCAGACAGAATATAAGGTGTTGTTCCTCCAACCTGAGTGTGGCTTCATCTTTACAGTAGAGGAGGCCGTGGATAGACATGTCAGAATGGGAATGGGATGTGGAATTAAAATGTGTGGCCACTGGGAGATCCTGCTTTCTCTGGCGGACAGAGCGTAGATGTTCAGCAAAGCGGTCTCCCAGTCTGCGTCGGGTCTCGCCAATATATAAAAGGCCACATCGGGAGCACCGGACGCAGTACATCACCCCAGTCGACTCACAGGTGAAGTGTTGCCTCACCTGGAAGGACTGTTTGGGGCCCTGAATAGTGGTAAGGGAGGAAGTGTAAGGGCATGTGTAGCACTTGTTCCGCTTACAGGGATAAGTGCCAGGAGGGAGATCAGTGGGGAGGGATGGGGGGACGAATGGACAAGGGAGTTGTGTAGGGAGCGATCCCTGCGGAATGCAGAGAGAGGGGGGAGGGAAAGATGTGCTTAGTGGTGGGATCCCGTTGGAGGTGGCGGAAGTTACGGAGAATATGTTGGACCCGGAGGCTGGTGGGGTGGTAGGTGAGGACCAGGGGAACCCTATTCCTAGTGGGGTGGCGGGAGGATGGAGTGAGAGCAGATGTACGTGAAATGGGGGAGATGCATTTAAGAGCAGAGTTGATAGTGGAGGAAGGGAAGCCCCTTTCTTTAAAAAATGAAGACATCTCCCTCGTCCTAGAATGAAAAGCCTCATCCTGAGAGCAGATGCGGCGGAGACGGAGGAATTGCGAGAAGGGGATGGCGTTTTTGCAAGAGACAGGGTGAGAAGAGGAATAGTCCAGATAGCTGTGAGAGTCAGTAGGCTTATAGTAGACATCAGTGGATAAGCTGTCTCCAGAGACAGCGACAGAAAGATCTAGAAAGGGGAGGGAACTGGGAACTGCTGGAGTTTCAGAATGGGCCATCATAATTTTACTGTTTTAATAAAATATCGCTAAAATATAGAAATAAAAAATAAATGAATGTATGTAATTTAGTTGGAACCCTAAATGAAATGAATAGAAAAATACGGTAGATGATGCAAACCAGGCAACAAAACCACTTGGCCTGTATGTGTCTAGCCTGCCGCACCCCACATCAACCCCTAAATCACAAGCTATTGATTGTGTGGTGCTGTCTGCAGTAAGGCCAGTCAGTAAATATGCAGCAGGAGACTGGTTCTGTTTGCCTTCCTCTGACCCGTGTGTGTTACAATGCTTATAAAACATGACGTGAAGGCTACAGTTACTGCAGTGCGGTCATCTACCAGAAACAGCAAAAGTGTAGGGGGCAAGAATGCATGAAGTCTGCCTCTGCACCACTGTATCAATGCAACTTCCACTGGTACTTACCATCTTTTCAAACAAAGTTCAATTCGGTTTTCTTGGTTCAGAAAACACTCTTCATTGCCATATAGAATTTGTGTATATAATAGATTTTTTAAAAAAATATTTGCCTGAAATTAAATTATTTTTAAAAATACTGCCTAAAATGCTTACTTATATGTTTACATGTACAGCTCCTGGCCTTCATGTGCAGCTTAGCTACTAAGCCTGGCAAAGCCATTTCTACTGGCTGGAGAAGGGGCAAAGGCGGGTTACAGGCACCTTTAAAGCCACTCACTTCGGGCAAATGGGGCTCATCAGTCATGGTTGGCAGCACATCTAGAGAGAAGGAAAACTCTGATCTCAAATCTCCACTGCCTTGCACTATATGGGGAAGGCTTCGGAAGAGCTGGAGTCCCTAAGGCTGTCCTACATTGAGTTCAATGCTGACTGACAACTCCCGTGCCAAATTGTATCGGTCTCTGTCATTGCTATGGATTCATCGGCTGCGCGGAGAGGGCGAGCCTGGTACATGGGCTAAGTGTGCTCTCTATATGGTACTGCCCTAGATTGTGTATCACATAGACAAAAGGATGCTATTGTGACTAATTTGTACGACTACACTTTCAAATGAAAGCATGCTGCCATGTAAGATAGGAAAGCACTTGGAGACAGTATTTATGGACAAGGATCACTTCAAGCAACCATGTGATAATTTTAAATCAAGGCCGACAGTAAAGCAAATCTTCAGTGAAAAAGCATTTGAGACAGACAATGGTTTATATGTATCCTATGAGATTTCAAACTTAATTGCAAAAGCTGTGAAGCCTCATAATATAGGCGAACCATTGATTCTGCCTGCAGTTACTGTTGTAATTTCTACTGTTATGAGTCAGAGCGCATATGAAACTATTCCAGCCATCCTCTTGAGCAACTCATCAGTATCAAGGCGCATTGATGAAACATCAGATGATGTGGAAAAACAACTAGCTGCACAACTGCAAATCAAGAAGTTTGCCCAGCAAATTGTTGAAAGCACATTACGTGATAATGAAGCCCTTCCGATGACATATGTTAGATTTTTGAATGATGATCAGGCAAGTGAGGAAACGTCTGCACGACACCCTTGCTGCTGTAATAGTGGCTGTCAACTTTATCTGATTGAATGCACGTCAAGTTCATCTTTTTCAACAAACTCAGGAAAACGAAGATGATTTTGAATGGCTACTAATGCATACAGAGGTCCAATGGTTATCAAAAGGTAGTTGTCTTTGTTGCCTTGTTGCACTTTGGGATAGTATTGTATTATTTCTAATATCTGTCAGATATATTTGAAAAACTAAATTTTTTAAGTTACCGCTTTCCTCAGAAAACTCAAACTTCTCAGCAACAATATTGGATGTTGCGAGCTTATGCAATTTCCTTCACTGGCCACTTAAAACAGAGTTGCAAGAAAATGATCTGATTGTATATCTCATCATTTGAAACAACTGCACACTGATATGGAAAATTCAAACACAGCAAGCCAAATTTCTGGATAACTAGTGATATTCAAACTAGGTTTCTACAGTTCTACAGCTCTTATCTATTTGAATGTGGTTTTAGTCAAGCTGTTCACCAGTTATGAAAAACTCCTAATTGTCCTGATGCTGTGAAAAGAGGTGACCAAGTTGCAATCAGATATTCAAAAAACTAGTTTGCATCAGTTGCGATGATCTCACTAAATACCCAAAGTAGCAATATTAGGCACTTTTCACTGCTGGTTGGAAGACTATCACGTATATTATAAATAATGTATCCTATTCAAAGCTTTGAAATAGTTTTATTTTTATATACACCTGTAACATTATATTTAACATGTAATAATACCTGTGAAAACATAAATATTGACCGTATATTAGTACAGTTAGTTCCTTAAGGTTGTTATAGCTGGGGGTGGTAATGGGGACAAGCTCGCACTACCTATTAAATACTCCCAATAGCATGCGCCTCAAACAGCCTCGGACAACCAAGTCTAGCTCCTGGCCTTCACGTTTGGCTTAGCTACTAAGCCCGGTGAACCATTTCTACTGACAGGAGAAGGGGCAAGGGTGGGTTACTGGTGCCTTAAAACCAGTTGCTTCAGACTCACCAGTCATGGTTGGCAGCTCATCTAGGAGAAGGAAATCTCTGATTTCAAACCTCCGCTGCCTTGTGGCCATACCCACTCATGGGGAAGGGTTCGGGAGTAAACGCTGAGGGAAAACTCTAAAGCTGGGGTCCCTAAGGTAGTCCTACATTGAGTTTGATGCTGACTGGCAACTCCTGCAGCACTGCGGGCACCAAATTGTATCGGTCTCTGCCGTTCTTTTGGGTTCATCAGTTGTGTGAAGGGGGAACATGGGCAACAGCTTTCTCTCCATATCGTACTGCCTTGGCTTGCGTATCTAGTCAGCCAGGACGCAATATTCATGATCAACCCTGACCGATGGAGGCCTCAGATCAGACAGTTGACCAAAAGAATCTTTAACAACTTACAGAAAACTATGGAGGGTGGGACGGCTACAGAGGTAAATGAAAGTCACAAGTAGGCCACAAGCAGAAAAAGATTGAGAACCACAGGTCTACATGGATTTTAGTAAGGTGCCTGACAAGGTCCTTTGTGGGAAGCTCATCCAGAAGATTAAGATGCATGGGATCCGTGGTGAATTCAGAACTAGCTTGCCCATACACAACAGAGGGAACTGTGCAATGGTGGTATTAATCTAGTGGTCTCATTCTAGCTGCAGGTCTGTGATTAGTGGCGTTCTGCAGGGACCTGTACCGGGGCAAATGCTTTTTGTGATGTATATACTATAAATGTCCTGGATGAAAATGTTGATGGGTGGGTTAGTAAGTTTGCAGATGAAATGAAGGTTGGTGGTGGTGATGCAGGTAGCCTAGAAGACTGGTAAAGAATACAGCAAGATTTTGATCAATTGCAGACATGGGCAGAGAAATAACAGATGGAATTTAACCCTGCCAGATGTGAAGTGTTGCACCTCAGCAGGGCAAATACAAGGAGACAGTGCACTGCTGAGCAGAGGGATCTTGGGATCACAGTTCAGAGCTCCCTGAAAATGACAACACAGGTTGATACAGTGGTTAAGACGACATATGGTGTGTTTGCCTTTGTTGGTTGAGGCATTGTACTCAAAGGTCAGGAAGTTATGTTGCAGCTTTATAAAACTCTAGTTAGGCCACATCTGGAATATTACACACTGTTCTGGTCACACCATTCTAAGAATATCAAGGCTTTGGAGAGGGTGCAGAAGAGATTTACCAAGATATTGCCTGGATTAGAGGACATAGAAGGTTGGAGAAACTCAAGTTGTTTTCTCTGGAGCAGCGGAGGGTCCTAAATCAGAAGAACCTGCATTTAAGATGACAGAGGGTGAATTCAAAGGAGATGTGAGGGGCACATTTTTTTTTTTTAAATATAAAAACAGAAAGAGTGGTAGGTTCCTGGAATGCCTGCCTGCATGCTGGTAGAGGCAGATACATTGGAGACTTAAGAGATGTTTACATAAGCACATGAATGTGAGGGAAATGGAAGGATATGAACATTGTACAGGCAGAAGAGACTCGTTGAGTTGGTCATTTGATTACTAATTTAATTGCTTCGACACAACACTGTGGGCCAAAGGCCCTGTTCCTGTGCTATTATGTTCTATGTTTTATGTTCTATGTCACTGAAAGCCATGCCACATCAGACTGTTGCCCATTGCCTGATTAATCCCTAAGGCAGTCCAGTGTGTAATCACAGCACATTGCATAAAAGGATGGAGAAATAGCAGGGAATATCCGTGTCAACTGGTGCATTATTATTATTAACCTTTCTCAACTTCATGTAAAGGAATTTCACCACAAAATAAGAAAATACTGTTTCTCATCTCCTGAGAATCTCTCGACAGAGCTTCTACACAGCTGGTGGTAATTCAATTAGTCAGCACTGTAAACGTGGCTAGGCAGGGGGAGACACTGTCTGATACATGCCTGCACTGAGCCCCACATAATTTGATCCATTTGTGTAGTCAGAGAATTTCGATCCCCAGAATTTGTGATCAGTGGCAAAGTGATGGGACGTGACCTTGAAGAAAGTACCCCTTAAAGATCCTGCCTTCCTGCAATTTTGCTACTGTCAGCATCAGTTCACAGAATTAATGGTGCAATAAAAGATTCTCTCAGACAAGAAAATAACACAACCTGGTAATTTTTGAATGTTATACCGAATATCAAGTGTAGGTCAGAGCATAAACATATAACTATGGTAGAAACTGTATAATTTAAATTTCCTTATATTTTTGAATATTTGGTGAGGAAATTACAACACATCAATATGTATATTTTTTAAGAGCAAATAATTTGCCAAGCAGTAATTAAGGCTTTGTACACCATTAAAAACTCATCCAAATCTGCAGCAAAGCATAAAATTTTCTGGGTATTTGACAGGGCACCTAACTCCTAAGTACTTTACATGCACATCAACATAAATGAATCTATTTTCTGAACTGGGAAAGTTGCATAAAGCTGTCTACTATGGAGCACTAATTCACTTGCAGCAATGTTGGACTTGCTAAGTTGAACAATGCATGCAAAACAATCCTGAAGTTTGCCATCAGTTTCCTGTTGCAGTGACAGTTACAGTCCTGCAAAATGTGGGTCATCTTTTTTGAAAACGGGATCTAATTGTTTATTGTAGGCTCTGATCCACATCTTTTTAATAACATTGCCCCAGAAATTACTTTGCTTATTAGGCATTAACAAATGGGATGAGTTGTCTCCCGCTGAGGAAAGGTCGCTTCTCACAACCCGCCAGCAGGTCTCTAGGACCTGTTAGCTTCTTTTGGATCTGGTGGTGCCTTGGGATAGTGCTGCCTTACCTCCTGCCAGAATATTGGAGGTTGGCCTTAGTGGTATCACTCTGGGGGCAGCAGCTATCCTCACTGCTGAACCACTGGTGTCATAGCCTGTCCTGAGGAGGAAGCGGAGTCTGATTTGTGGGAACTTTCACAGGTCTGACCAGCTGAATGACCTGTTGATGGTTCCCTCCCATGTTATCCATCTACCCTGGCAGCCTTGCCTTCAGCCTGTAGCGCTCCTGCTCTATCCTTGTTACCTCCTCTACTACCATGGCTTTCCTCTCTTTCTTCGAGGCCTTGCACCAGAAACGTGCTGCCTTCCACCTGCTAAGTCCTGCACATCCAGCCGGGACTCTACTGACCACCTCTTGGTGATACATCCTGCCGATGGCCTGGTCTATTTCAGCTTGAGCTCTCCATATACAATTGGTATGGATCTGGAATCTGACACTCCTCACCAGTGGGTCAGTGGACTCCCTCAGCTCAACAACCAATTGCGTTCTCTCCTGCTTGTACCCCAGGCTGGTGGACCTCAGTGGCAGCTGCAACATGTTCTTTCCAAAAAGGCCAGTGTCGGACAACTCCAGCTAATTCCAGATGTACAAATTGGCTATCCCATCCATCCCACTGGCTGCTGATGAGGGTATTTTACACATTTTCAGGGGCTACATCAATTGTATACAATTGACTTTATTACTTACATCCTTCATATAAAGGAGGAGCAAAAATCTTTACGTAATGTCTCCATCTAAATGTGCAATTTATAATAAATAATATGTACAACAGGACAATCAATATAACATAGAAATACAATTGTATCAGCATGAGTTAAGCAGTCTGTTGGCCTGGTGGAAGAAGCTGTCCCGGAGCCTGTTGGTCCTGGCTTTTATGCTGCAGTACTGTTTCCCAGATGGTAGCAGCTGGAACAGATTGTGGTTGGGGTGACCCAGGTCCCCAATGTTCCTTCAGGTTCTTTTTACACACCTGTCTTTGTAAATGTCCTGAATAGTGTGTAGTTCACATCTACAGATGTGCTGGGCTGTCCGCACCACTCTCTGCAGAGTCCTGCGATTGAGGGAGGTACAGTTCCCATACCAGGCAGTAATACAGCCAGTCAGGATACTCTCAATTGTGCCCCTAAAGAAAGTCCTCAGGGTTTGGGGGCCTATACCAAACTTCTTCAACCATCTGAGGTGAAAGAGGCGCTGTTGTGTCTTTTTCACCACACAGCTAGTATGTACAGACCATGGGAGATCCTTGGTGATCTTTATGCCAAGGAACTTAAAGCTGTTCACCCTCTCAACCCCAGATCCATTGATGTCAATAAAGGCTAGCCTTTCTCCATTTGGTACAGTGTGAACTGGTAGCACCACTTTATACTTTTTGGCTAGTTGGCTCTGGTCAATTCTGGTCAGGCCCTCAGTGTTTCTGTGCTACATTTCCCATCTGCCTTGTCAGAGATTTCTGCAGTGTACTGCCTCCTGAGGCTTCAGATGGGCTGCCTGACCAACAATGGGATTTCCTCGCCTCCTACAACAAAGCTGATGTTGTTGCTTTTGACCCCTTCTCAGAGGGGTCGGCTTTGCAATTTGGAGGGTTTGATCTTCACCCTCGCTTGTGCATAAAACTATGGAGCATTAAATTGCTTCCAGCAACGTTGGACTTGCTACATTGAACAATGCATGCAAAACAATCCTGAAGTTGGCTGGTGCTCTTGATGTGGCCTTCTATATATTGGCGAGACCCGACACAGACTGGGAGATCGTTTCGCTGAACACCTACACTCTGTCTGCCAGAGAAAGCAGGATCTCCCAGTGGCCACACATTTTAATTCCACATCCCATTCTGACATGTCTATCCACTGCCTCCTCTACTGTAAAGATGAAGCCACACTCAGGTTGGAGGAACAACACCTTATATTCCGTCTGGGTAGCCTCCAATCTGATGGCATGAACCTTGACTTCTCTAACTTCTGCTAATGCCCCACCTCCCCCTTGCACCCCATCTGCCACACACACACACTTTTTCCTGTCTTTCCTTTTTCTCCCTCTGTCCCTCTCACTATAGCCCTTGCCCATCCTCTGGGCTTTTTCCACCCCCTCCCCCTTTTCTTTCTCCCTAGGCCTCCTGTCCCATGATGCTCTCATATGCCTTTTGCCAATCACCTGTCCAGCTCTTGGTTCCATGCCTCCCCCTCCTGTCTTCTCCTATCATTTGGGATCTCCCCCTCCCACTTTCAAATCTCTTACTAACTCTTCTTTCAGTTAGTCCTGACGAAGGGTCTCAGCCCGAAACATCGACTGTACCTCTTCTATAGCTGCTGCCTGGCCTGCTGCGTTCACCAGCAACTTTTATGTGTGTTGCCTGAAGTTAGCCATCAGTTTCCTGGAGCAGTGACAGTTACAATTCTGTCTTTAGTCCTGCAAAATGTGGGTCATCCTTTTGAAAGCAGAATCCAATTGCTCATTGTAGGTTCTGATCCACATGTTCTTTTTGATAACATTGCCCCAGAAATTACTTTGCTTATCAGGCAGAGGTCCAACATCCACAAATAATAGTCTCCTTTCACCATTGCAATGTAAATAAAAGTAGGAGTTACAAAATGAGAGATTTTATTTTAAGCTAAGTCAGAATTACTCCCCGGGCCATTGTTTCATTGGTCCATCAATTCAGAAACTCTTCAATGTGCACACTGCCAAAGAGGCCACTCATCAATCTGTCTGTAGTAAAGATCAGACACTTTTTCCTCTGTTTTACACAGATAAATGTACAATCCACATTGTTATCGGCTCCAGCCCACCTATAAAGCTCTGCACAAAAGCTCCCTGATACTCGAAGGGAATCAATAGAAAGTCTCCAAATCCCACTTCTCTACTATTAACTGTTGGCTGACGGCCCAGCACACCTGTTTATTGCTCTAGTGTGCTATATACACAACAAAATTCCAGTGAACGCTTGGAAATATACCTTCAATTCTCCAAAGAGTGAAGTTGGCTATCAGTGCATAGGAAAACAGTACTCAATATAATCTGGATTCCTTATTTGATGGAAGCCTACTCCATGTTGCAGGTGAGCATCAGGCGTGCACCTCAATACTTTCCTGTTTAATATGATATGAATCACGGGTTCGTGCTACCAAATTAAAGTTAATACTGTCCACATTTCAGCTTATTTAGTTGGTTTGTGCTACAGGATGGGGGAAGGGGTGAGTTGGCGAGGAAACAGTGACCAATGATGGAATTTCACTTACTGCACATTCCCCCATCTTTCAACTGCTGCATAAAGGTGGCCACACATGCCACTAGGGCTATGACTTCTAGAAATGCATCCGAGTATTTAAAAATGTACAGTTTATAATCCTAATGTGTTTCAGTAGGTTGTACGAGTCCCATTGTGCATGAGTGACCCCATGGTGCTGAGATCACCACAGGATGGCGCTGTGGTGGGCAAGCAGGCAGAATAAGGATCAATTTGCCAGAAATGAGAGGTCACAAAGGCATTAGAGAAATCTAGGTTGTATTCATCTTAATAATACAAAGGAGGAAGTTGTCAACAATTGAATAAGAAACTCTTAGAATCATATTTCAGTTGTCTTAAATGTTTATTATGGGAAAAAAAAAGACAAAGATTAGGAAAGTTGATACGAGGCCTAATTTCATTATGATACAACTGAGAGTTCCATTAATGCTCTGTCCATAGACATTAAAGGGCAACTTTAACCTAACAGGCAGAAGAGGGTACGGCACTCATTTTACAGCTGGACCATTTAACTCTGCGCTGCAGATAAGTTAGCAGTTTCAACAAGGCAAGAACTGGCAGCCTGTCTGATTCCTATTAGCCATCTACTCAGGGAGCTTGGTTCAACTAGCTTACAAAATACAAACGTAGATAATGACAGTCAAAAACATGTAGATGCTGGAAATCTGAAATAAAAGCAGAGAATACTGGAAACAGTTAGTAGGTCACACCTGCTGAATGCTTCCAACAAATTCCATTCTTATTAAAAAGTAGATAACCTTGCAAAATTATATTATAAATACCTGTGTTGTCTGCTAAGGTAAATTTCTGGAACATGGTCTATTCAGGGAAGTGGATTAAAATATACACACAAAGGCCACTTTAATAGGTACACCTGTGCATCTGCTCATTAATGCAAATACCTAAAAGCCAATCATGTGGCAGCAACTCAATGAATAAAAACATGTAGACTTGATCAAGAGGTTCGGATATTGTTCAGACCAAATATCAGAATGGGAAATAAATACGATCTTAGTGACTGACTATGGAATGATTGTTGGTGCACGACAGTGTGGTTTGAGTATCTCAGAAACTGCTGATCTCTTGGGATTTACAGGCATGACGTTCTCTAAAGCTTACGGAAAATGGTGTGAGAAACAAAAAGCATCCAGTGCATGGCAGATCTGTGGACAAAAGCACCTTGTCTGGACGTTCTCCTCTAGCCTCTCTCATTAACTAGTTCAGGCTGATTGAAAGGTGACTGCAATTCAAATAGCCATGTGTCACAACAGTCATGTGAAGAACATTTCTGACGGAACAACATGCCGAACCCTGAAGTGGGTGAACTACAGCAGCAGCAGGCCACAGACATGCACTCAGTGGCCAGGGGATACCCAGAAAAATAGCACTGAGTGTGTAGACTCATTGAGTAATACAACGTGGAAACAGGACTTTTGTTCCACCTCTTTCATGCCAAGCAAGGTGCCTTCCTGAACAGGTCACATTTACTGCATTTGACCCATATCCCTACCATGAACCTGTCCAAATGCCTAGAACATGAAATATAGATCACTATAGCTCTGTCTATTAAACATTGTAGTTGTAATCCCTCTGCCACTTCTGATACCTTGTTCCATATACTTACCCCTCCCTGTAAAAATGTCTGTAACCATCCACCTTAGCTGTGCCTTCCATGATTTTATCACTCCAAGGAAAACATTCCCAGCCTATGCAGTGTCTCTTTGTAACCTAAGACCTCCAGACCCAGCAACGTCCTTGTGAATCTTTTCTGTATGATCTCCAGTTTGATCACATCCTTCCTGTCAAATGGCAACAATGCACACAATACTCCAGGTACAGGCTCACCAATGTCCTATACGGCTGCAACACGACACATACTCATTGGCCCATTCAGTGAAGATAAGCATGTCATATGCCTTCTTCACCACTATGTCTACCTGTCACCATCATCAGGGAGTTTCATGTTTGTACTCCAAGCTCTCACTCTGCTGCAACATTCCCCTGAGCCCTGTTTTATCTGCCCAAATAGCATCATTTCGCACTTGTCCGAGTTATTTGACATTTTTTGCCCACTTTTCCAGTTGATTTAAATCCTGAAGAAAGATGTCTAAGGTTACACTGTCCTCTACACCAACAAATCAACTTTACTAGCATGTCACTTACATTCTAATTCAAATTACTAATGTAACTTGCTTCAATTATAACAGTGCCTAAGAAAATAACCTGCCTCAATGACTATCGTCCAGTAGCACTTACATGAACAGTGATGAAGTGTTTTGAGAAGTTGGTGATGAAACACATGAACTCCTGTCTAAGAAGTGACTTGGATCCACTCCGTTTGCCTACCAGAGCAACAGATCTTCAGCAGATGCCATCTCTCACTCAACCCTGGAACATCTGGAAGCAAAGGTGCATACATCAGGAAACTCTTTGATCGACCATAACTCAGCATTCAAATCCATCATCCCCTCAAAACTAATCTATAAGCTTCAAGACCTTAGCCACAATACCTCCTTGTGCAATTGGAACCTTAATTTCCTCACTTGCAGACCCCAGTCAGTTCGGATTGGCAACATCTCCTCCAGTCTCCATCAGCACAGGTGCACCACAGGACTGTGTGTATAGCCCCCTGCTCTATTCGCTTTACACTTATGACTGTGTGGCTAAGCACAGCTCCAATATGATATTCAAGTTTGCTGACTACACCACTGACATTGGCCGAATCAAAGGTGGTGACAAATCAGCATATAGGAGGTATCTCTTGCTCAATATCAGAAATAACAAGGAGCTGATTATTGAGTTCAGGAGGAAACCAGAGGTCCATAAGCCAGTCCTCAGAGGATCAGAGGTGGAGAAGGTCAGTAACTTTAAATTCCTTTGTGTTATTATTTTGGAGGACCTGTGCTGGGCCTGGAACGTAAATGTAATTACAAAGAGAGCATGGCAGTGCCTCAGCTTCCTCAGGAGTTTTAGGTTTAGCATGACAACTAAAACTTTGAAAAACTTCTATAGATGTGTAGTGACGAGTATACTAACCGGCTACATCACTGCCTGGTATGGAAACAACAATGTCCTTGAACGCAAAATCCTACAAAAAGTAGTGGATATAGCCCAGACCATCACAGGTGAAGCTCTCCCCAGAACTGACCGCATCTACATGAAACCTTATCATAGGAAATCAGCGTCCATCATCAGGAACCCTCACCACCCTGGTCATGCTCTCTTCTTCTTGCTGTGATCACAAAGTAAAGGAGCCTCAGGACCCAGATGCAAGACACAGACACTGAAGTACTAGGAACAGGACTAAGACTAGAGCTAAGCAAGCAAGGGAAGTGGGGAAGAAAGGACACTGGACATTGACACAGGCCCTGGATGAGACTAAGATGCAGGGCAAGGGCTAAAACATGGACAAGAAACACAGAACCTAGACAAGGAACTAGGAACAAGGAGCCTGGACTATAAACACTGAACTCCAGAACCAGAGCCTGGACAAAGACCCAGAACCTGAGTCTTGGTGGGACTCAGAACCTGGGTCTTGACTCAGAACCGGAACCTGGGTCTAGGCTAGGACTCGGGACTAGGATCTTGGCAAGGACAGGACATGGCTACAGAACAGGACGTGGAACTCCTGCACAGGATGAGGCATAGGGACAGGATGAGAACACAAAGCCTTGACTTGGACAGGATGAGGTAACCCCCAGCACAGGACAAGGGAACCCCAGCACAGGACTGGGCAAGGTACCCCTGGGCTGGGTGAGGCACATGGACAAGATAAGAACACAAAGCCATGGCTTGGGCTAGACGAGGTACTCAGACATGGCTGGGCGAGGCATGAGGACAGGACAAGACCCCAAATCCTTGACTTGGCTTCGGGAGACAGGAACGCAGAACACAGAGCCTTGGCCTCGGGAGACAGGAACGCAGAACACAGAGCCTTGGCCTCGGGAGACAGGACATAGGGCCAGGACTCATACACAGAACACAGCAAGACAGTTCCCAACTCAAGGTAACAGCAAACAGCCAGACCTACCTAGTGAAGGCATGGACACAAACAGACAGTTCCTTATCCAGACACAGCAGGGCTCCAGTCTTGCTCCAGCAGTAGAACCTGACAACAATACAGGCAAGGCAAGGCAAGGCAAGGCAAGGCAAGGCAAGGCAAGGCTTCAGACACCAGTTGAAGGGCGCATCTTCAGGAGGAAAGGGCAGAGAAAAGGTTCAGACAGGAGACCTGAACAGGAACAATCCAGCAGCCAAGCCCTGGTCTCTGAAGATATTTATGTGGCCACCCAAACGAGAATCACGTGCCTTAATTAGAGCAGCCAACAGAACAATGGAAAACAGGAAAACCTGGAATACGGATTGACGGACCGGACTGTGAACCTGAATGTGGTCTTCATGGACCAGACCATGACACTCAGGACCCACACCACCAGGTCCAGGAACAGTTATTACCCCTCAACCATCAGACTCTTGAACCAAATGGGATAACTTCACTCGACTTCACTTGCCCCATCACTGAGATATTCCCACAACCAATGGTCTCACTTTTAGGGACCCACATCTCATATTCTTGATATTTATTGCTTATTTATTTGTGTTACTATTTTTCTCATTTTGAACATTTTATGTCGTTTGTACTCTGGTAGAACGCCTAAGTTGGTGTGGTCTTTCATTGATTATATTATGGTTATTTTTCTATTATGAATGTATTGAGTATGCCTGCAAGAAAATGAATCTTAGGGTGACATATATGTACTTTGATAATAAATGTACTTTGAACTTTGAACTTTAATGTACAGTATATGATAAACAATAGAGGACCAGGCACTGTTCTCCGTGGCACAAAGCAAACTTCGATCATTTCCTTGTTTCTGTCCGCATTTCCTTTTTCTCCTCTAAATATGACTTCTCCCAAAGAACCCATTCTCTGAAACCATTCATCATGGCATTTTCAAATCCTTAACCATCTCTCGGGCTTGGTGCTGGATTCATCCTGATGTTTCTATTGCCACTGATCTGCTGCATTACACCTCATCCAGTATCTTTGACAACTGAACATACTCAGTCCAACAGTATCACTCTCTCTCTCTGCCCATGTCACACTAGCCACCTCTCCTTGTTTACCCTTATTGCATTTCTGTGTTTTGTGCCCACTCACATTTTCACCCTTAAATCCAATACTGTATGATGTAATAGGGACCCCTGCTTTAACCTGAGCTGTTGAGTATTTAATATTTCAGTTATATTTGAGTAATCTTGTATATATACTGTTTGAGTAAGCATTCTTGTTCGTTTAAATAATCCATTCCAGGTTGTATGCGTAAATACACGATCTGCATGTGTCATAACGCTACCATGTGATAAGTGTGTGCCTCGCTTAAACTCGAAGTTAGACCCGCATTCCCAAACTCCGTGTCTTCCTTTGAATTAGTTTAATGTTTTGAAATTATAAAAACATAACATTGGTGACGATGTATTTTCAAAATGGACCCAAGACGGCTATAGGCCTGTTGAAGTGCAACTCAAATCGGTCAAGGACATTGGAAGTAGGTAAACCAGATGTCTTTGTTCTTGCCATGTGCTTGAAGGAATGGAGGCAACCAGTTTGTGAAGCTGTTCTGTAACCTCCATTTTATGAACTGTTTGGTGAACTGATTCTTGCTCTGGGATAGCTTAATCAAAGCAATTGAATGGGGACACAAGGAATTTCTGCTACTGATGCCAAAACTGAGATCATTCTCAGATTAGCCTTAACATGGAATGTATGTTACCAGAAAGCGCTTAATACTATTTGGCCTACTTTTCCCACTAGATAACCTGAAATACATAAACCTGAGATGTGGTAATTTTACTGATTGTGTTATACTTATCATTCTGTTTCTCAAATGAGATAAGTCATTGAAATATTTTATACTATAAGGCCTTTTAGCCAATGACAAATGTGCTGATTTTCCAAAGGAAAAGTAACTACTTTCATTCCACTGCTCTTCTCCCAGATCCTATTGTGATGGAGTCACCTTTGAGGGCCCGAGAGGCTTATTGCTAAACTCAGCGAAAGAACTACTACAGCAACATGACATTTCCAAAGGGTCAGAGTTGTCTGCGGCAAAATTAAGATTCTAACAAATATTCCTTGTTTCACTTTTTGTCGTCATGTAAATTACAAGCAGTAATTTGTTTGAAGTTAAAAGGACACCTGGGCTGGCTGCTAAGAGATGTGGTTTGCAAATTGAAGTCACCCTGAATCTTCTTGCCTTCATTAGCCAAATGCAAGACAATGAGGCTATGGTAATTTTTCTACATTAAACAGGCAACTACAGCTAAATTATTTGCATCATTGTCCTCAGAAAGCTTTAGACCATCTGTGTAAATTATTTTGTCACAGAAAGGTATCTGGAAAATATCACATGCAGATGATATCATTTAGTAGAAAACAGTATAAATATTAGAAAACATTGGGGCTTTTAGGAATGACAAGGAGAAAGGCAGAAAGATATTGTGACAGAAATTTATCCCTCAGCTTTCAGTTACAAAGTTCAAAGTGAATTTATTATCAAAGTACCTATGTATACGTCACCCACACTACCCTGAAATTCATTTTTATGGGTATTCACTGGAAATACAAAGAAACACAACAGAATCAATGAAAAACCCACACACGACAAAGAAGGACAAGCAAAAACATGTAAAAGACAACAATCTGTGCAAATATGGAAGAGTAAAGAAAAATGAAATAATAATAAATAAATAATCAATACATATTGGGAACATGAGTTCTAGAGTTATTGAAAGTGAGTCCATTGCTTGTGAAATCAGTTCAGTGAAGTTATCCCCTCTGATTCAAGAGCCTGATGGTTGAAGGGAAATAACTGTTCCTGAACCTCGTGATGTGGGACTTGAGTTTCTGCAACAGACGACTCATTTGTCTGCAACTCACTGGTATGTTCTTTTAGTCTATAAGAATTGTAGCTGTGTTTGGAAATCCTTTGTAGTTTGTAAATCTTTTGTAATTCAGAAATCTTTTATAAATCAGAAATATTCTGTGAATGTAAAATATGTGTAAAGAACTATTGGTTTAAATTTAAACACATATCATTAAAGATAAAATGGGAAACTATTTAAACTAAGCAACAGACACAAACTGCAGGAGGAACTCAGCAGGCCAGGCAGCATCTACGGAAAAAAATACAGTCAAAGTTTTGGGCCAAGACATGTCAACTGTACTTTTTTTCATAGATGCTGCCTGGCCTGCTGAGTTCCTCCAGCATTTTGTGTATGTTGCTTGGATTTCCAGCATCTGTAGATTTTCTCTTGTCTGTGATTGGATTACTACACTGCGAGGAAGAGATTCGGCCTGAAATGTCGACTGTCGTTTTCCATAGATGCTGCCTGGCCTGCTGAGTTCCTCCAGCATTTTGTGTGCGTTGCTTGGATTTCCAGCATCTGCAGATTTTCTCTTACCTGTGTTTAAACTACTTTGTTATCTCCTTCTTGGTAGGGAGGGGACACTCACCACTCAAGCAGACCTTGCCGCGGAGACGATGTAGGGAAATAAGCTGGTGCATGAAGAGCAGATACTGTATAACCTGCCTATAGGGTGGGTACCCATAGATATCTATATCTGATAGGGTTTAAAATATTCTTTTGAGTTTAGAGCTTTGTGGACAGGGAACTCAATACCATCACACTATCATTGCAAAAGAAAATTAAGTATTTATCTAATTCCCTTTTACATATAATAATGGATTTGGATTTACAGTTAGGCATAGCTAAACATCCATCTGCATGAAAATAAAACCTACAGCTTCAATCTTTACTCTTTTCATAACTTTTCACATATTCCAACTAAGTAAATGATTACTAAGCACAGTCAATTTCTTCTACCACTGCAGCTTGCAGTGTGTACCATCTACAAAGTGCACTGTAGTTACTTAGCAAGGTTACTCTAGGGCACCATTGTTCACCTCCACCACTACTGGGGCAGCAGGTATAAGGAAATGACATCACCTACAAGGTGTCCATTAAATAACAAACCAACCTGACCTGGAAATGCACCACCATTCCATTATCATTACTGTGTCTAAATTTTGGAACTGCTTACCCAAAAACATTGTTCCTGTGCAGTGTCTCAGGAATATCCTCTTTCTTATCTCCTCAAGAGAAATCAAGGAAATGCCGTAGCTACATCCTCCAGGTTAGTAAATCCTTTATTTCACTGGTAGTTTTACAAACAATCAACTGGAAACACACATCTCTCCCAAGATCCACCATAATGTGACCATATCTCACCCCAAGGAAGGAGTTCCCGGCTGTAAGTATCAATATGACAGAATGAATGATACCACTCCCACCTTGCCTCCACATCTCAAACAGAACTTACCAGGGAGAGAAATAAAAGCCTGCAAATCTTTGCTCACCTGAAGACGTACAATCAACTTCTCATAGACCTGAATGGTTGGTGCTTATCAAACCTGATTCATACGGTATTCATTGTAGAATATATGTAGGAGACATTCCATTCTCTCCTTGGTATCTTAGCCCAACAAACATGCAAAAATAACTTTTATATACAGAGCTGAGCAATCTGAATCCTGAGGAAATTAAAATTTTCCATCTCAGCAGTAACTTCGATGCAGTATTAAAGCTTCCACATTTCTGCCACAACCACAGTAACACATCGGTCACATTGCATGATATTTTACTGCAATTCTTTTCTGCCCCTTCTCCCTCAACTTGGATAATATATCTAGAAGCAGGATTGTTCGACTCCAGAATTGCTGAGTTTCCCTATCCCAGGTCATTAACTTGGCCTGGAGGATGCACCTTAGTGCAAGTCTGCTTCAGGAGAGGAGATGTGCAGGCACAAGGGAGGAAAAGATCTCATATAACAATAAGCCTCTGAAGCCTGTAACCATGGTCTTGGTCACTGCTTACTGACTGCTCATGGAAACAGGGAAAGATATTGCATATACTGTACATTTTAAATACTTTCTTATAGCGATATTTAAGGAGTAGACCTCAGCCTACGTATTTCAGTCCATAAGATGACCATGCAAGTCTTCATACCCCATATTCTATTCCCATGAGGAGGCCTGGACCTTTCTATCCTTGGTTTCCTCCAAATGCTCTGAAGCTTGATGTAATGCATAATAATAGAGTAGAAAAAGAAGCATAGAAAGTCAATGATGTAGAAGTAGGATCTCCAGTCTATCATTTCTGTGCTGGTTAAAATGTGCTACCTCAACTGATACTGAATCTGTAGCCCTGCAGGTCACATTTTGGTTTTTGACTCCCTCTGCTAAGGGAAACATATCTACTCTACCTTGGCACCTCATAATTGTATAGAGCACAATTACATTTCTATGCTTCCTCAATTCCGAAGAAAATATATGTATATTTCCCCATTATTACAATCGTGCAGGCCTGGCAACATCCCTGTAAGTCTCTTCTGCATCCTCTCCATTGTATTCGCATCACCCCTGCAACGCTCTTTGTCAGAAATAGGCATGATACTGAAGCTGTGGTCTAACTAGCTTTTCTCTCTGCTCTTACAGTCTGTGCCTCAGCCAGTCAAGGAAAGTGTCCTTGCTGCACCTTTACCATCTGACAGACCTGTGCTGCTGCTTTTATGGATCTGTGGACAAACACTTCAAACTCTGTTCCTCCACACTAAGCAATACGCTTCAATTTATTCTATATTCTTTTGTCCTTCTGGGTCTCTCCATCACACGCTTTACATTACATTTCTCTGGATTAAATTCAATTTACTGCTATTCAGCCCAGACCGTCTGTACTTTCTTGCAGAGACAAGGTCCCTTTTGTTATTAACCATAAGGTTAATTTTTGTATTATCTCCAAATTTCTTTATCACACCTTCTCTATTTGTCTAAACTCTATTACATATAACAAGTTCTGAAGGACTCCAGCTCCAAAGTCTTAACCAATAGTTACCCTTCAACCAACATCAGAAACATAGTTAATATCTACAGAACTTGTTCAGAAATGGACAGGAATGTTACCTATATTACAATAGCGTTGTACTTTAGGAGAACAGCATTGGCTGTAAAATACTTTGTGTTGCTCTGTGGCAATGAAAGGCAGCACAGAAATGGGAACAATGAGGAGCTCTCTTTCTGCTAATCTCTTCATTTCAGAGTGTTTTCTGGACTGCTACCAATACTTTCTTGTCTAGTTCTACTTGGCTGAATGGAAGAAGCCTTTCACATCTTCATCCGCTTCTGCCTGTTCATCTTCACAGCTGATACCAGGGTAAAGTTACGTTCCACAATCTGTAGAACCTGGTGTAGAAGCTTCACTGGGTGACGCCTTTTCGGAATTGTTTCCGTTGAATGATGAATACCTTTCTGAACAAGAGCAAAGCGTTAAAAATTTGGCAGTGTTCAATGTGAATTGCCAGGGATTCCAGTGGTGACAACCAGTGACTCTTTGTAGGAGTAGATTATTCAGGATGAAAGAGTTACTAACATAAGACACAAATGTTATGTAGTGGGTATGTTTCAAACCAATCTGAAACCCTTGGCAGCAGTCCTGCTGTACACTAAATACTGATAAGCAAAGCACAGGTGCTCGAGTATAATAGGGGGTATTTAGATTTGTGCTTCAGTATAGGGCACAGATTTACTGAAGAGCAGCTGACTACATAAGCACCACAGATGCAGGGAACTGCAGAGTGAGGTGTCCACTACTTTTCCCCTTTTCCGCATGCTGCTGGCATTCAGCTTGAACTCTCTGTGGACTTTCTCTGTGTGCTTATCACAGCAAGCGAGCATTCGTGAGGTGTCAAGAGAGGGAACAAGCTCATTTGTGCAACTGTGGAGGGTCCTTTATTCTCAGTGCTCAAAAGCTGGAAGTGAAAGCAGTCTATTGTACTGCTTCAACAACGACAGTTCTCAGCTCAATGTGGCCTCAAAGACAGAGAAGTGGGAACTGTAAATATTAAGCAGCAACAGACCATTTTTAAAAATTCTTTTATTCTGCATTGAGTTCAGTTTATTCACTTGCAAAATGTGCTAAGCATCCACAGTTTTTTCATGGAAGGAGCGTGAGAAGGGGCTGAATATGTCAATTATTTAATTAGAGGCTGAGATTGTGCTATAGAAATCCAAACAGAACTACTTGGAAGCAGTTAGTGTCTGAAGTATGTTCCAAAAATTGGATGAAATGGTGGTGACACAAATCTTGCACTTTTCAAACCTACTTCACCTTAAACCATTCTTGAAATGAAATCTATTTTAAAAGCTCTTGTATTTGTATAGCGCAGACGGAATTTTTACAAATAGCATTGACCTCTGTTCCGTACTGCTAACTCTGGGCTCTGTGATTGGCAGGTAATGGCAAGCCAGAGTGAAAGGTCAGCAACATCTCAATTTAAACACACGACATAGGATATTGATCCCTGCTACCAAAAGCAACCTGAAAATGACAGGAAAAAGACCTGGGTCGGGTTTCAAGTGGAATGCGTGATGAATGCCTTCAACCCTCAGATGAATGCACACCTAATCCTCCTGGAATTCCAATGTACTTAACTACTTCATGTCAGTTTTAGACTGTATAGAAATCTTGAGCCAAGCAAATCACTCTCGTGCTGAGATTATGTTGAGATAAAGGCACGCACTTCCATTTTAACACTTAAAAAAGAGCACCTTGTTTAAGGAACAGGAGCCTGAAGACCCTCACTCAACAATTCAGAAATATCTTCTTCCCCTCCGCCGTCGTATGTCTGAATGGTCTTTGAGCATTACCTCATTATTCTTTTTTTGCACTATTTATTTAATTTTGTAATTTATATTTGATGTCTTTGCATTGTACTGCTTCTAAAAACAACAGATTGCACACCAAGTCAGTGATAATAAAACTGATTCTGATTCTGATCTAGATTCCCAATTCTTCGCTCTAACTGATCAAAGGAAATCGCAAAACATTCTAGAGAAGGCCAGGTCAAAAAACTGAGCAAGGCACAAAATGATTTATAAGTAGCTGGACTTGTATATTAAGTAGTGCTAAATCTCCAGTGGCAAATCTCACAGGGATTGCTAGCACTTGGAAACTAATTGCTTACATTTGAAATATTTGTTCCCCTGAAATGGTCTCTGGGTTGAAGTGCAAGATGACAGTCAATGTGTTAAAAACAAGCTATGCATATTGCTAGCTTTCATAGCCCCTGATCTAACTACAACACTGAGGTGCTAATGAGGAATCCATCGTGCCAGACTTGAATGACAGTGGAAAAGCTCCCGTGTCAAAGCTCATCTAGCGTGCTTGTTGTTGCATGGTCTTCTGAAAGATGCTTCTGTTGCAACAGTTCTTAATAGAGGCAGATTCCTAAAAGAGGGAACTTCTAAAAGAAGATCAATCTGATAACATGTAATAATAAATAATGTTAATTTGAAAACTCTTATCTGAGAAATGAAAAGAGAAATACAGCTCCTCTTATTGCTTGCATTCTTCCTTCTACTGTTTGCCCTATATTGAAATGCACTTTGAGGAGAACTTCCTAAGTATTTGTTCTATTGCCTTGAAGATTTATACTTCTTGAAAACTTCTTAACCACAACTCAAGGTGTGATTTGTAATGATATCCTTACAAAATCATATGTAGAAGTTCAACAATGACCTGTGGCAGTGCAAGTCACAGGTGACAGAATAATCTCAATGAATTAGCCTCATTTAAATGTTTCCACAGTTTCCGCACTCAGATCTGTTTGAACTCAAGCAATTTAACCTGTTGATTGCTAGACAATGGCAAGTGTACCAATAGGAGGAGGCAGAAAACCAAAATTTCTCAGTCCTTTACTCATCAATTTTGGCTGCAAATTAATTTCTACTTCAATTGATGGATCACCACCAGACTGTTAATTCAACAGTTAGAGCCATTTCCCCCTGAAACGTGAACAAAAAAAGGACACACGTTTTCCATTAAGTCTTCTAAATTGTAAGTGAAAATAAGTACAGAATGCTGCAACGTATTTTAAACAATTTAAATCTTGGTGACTTGATAAATGAGGAGGAGTTTCATTGATAAAATATCTCTCGCCCATATCCTCAAATTTGTGTTATTGGATTTAAAGTATAGATAAAAATTCTTAAAAGGAAATTGGAAATCAGTTCCTTGTGTTGGATCCACTTCAGAGCTTGTGCATTATAAATGCAGTTCACAGGACAGCAGAATGGTGTACCACAGGAAGTAGCCTAACTGAATACATCCTGGCTTGGTATGGTACTGATCTGCCCAAGGCTGCAAGAAATGGCAGAGACATAGCCCAGTCCTCCACAAAATCTGAGGTTCCCTCGCACCCTGGACATTAACTATTCTCTCCCCTCCTAGCAGGCAGTAGGTACAAAAGCTTGAAAACACTCACCACTAGGCTCAATAACAACTTCGACCCTGCTGTTATACAGCCCTTGAATGGGCTTCTCGGCTGATAAAGATAAACTCTTGAATATATCTCGTCATGGTCCTTGTACATGCATTACATTATCACTATAGTTGCATTTGTATCACTATATTCTGGATTACGTTAGTGTTTTTTTTCTTTGTACTACCTTTGTACCTTTTTTTCTTTGTACTTATAAGCAAAGAGATTTAACAAGGTTACCAGATGTTCTTGTATCTAGAGGAGGTTCAGGAGAATGAGTCAAGGAATGAAAGGATTAATGTATGAGTTTTTCAAATGTTTCATTTTATCTTGATATACGTGACAATAATAAACTATTTACCCACCAACTGCCAATTCGTGGAGCTGGTGCCTTACAGCTCCGGTGACCCAAATTCATTCCTGCCCTCGGGTGTTGTCTGTGTGGAGACATTATAGCTCTGACTGCCCTGACTGAGTTTCCTCTAGCTACTCTGCTTTCCTACAATGTCCCAAAGGCATGTGGATTGGTAGGTTAACTGGTTGCCCCAAGTGTGTAGGTAAGTGATGGAATATGCGGGGAACTAATGGAAGTGCAAGGACTATAAGATCATAACACCATAAGGCATAGGAGCAGAATTAGGCCATTTGGCCCATCAGGCCTGCTCTGCCATTCCATCATGACTGATTTTTTTTATCCCATTCAACCCCATGTTCCTTTCCTTCTCCTCATAACCTTTGACGACCTGACTAGTCACAAACCTATCAAGCTCCACTTTTAATATATCCAATGACTTGACCTCCACTGCTCTCTGCAGAAATGAATTCCACAGATTCACCACCCTCTGACTAAAGAATTCTGCCTCATCTCTGTTCAAAATGGGCATCCCTCTATTCTGAGGATGTGCCTCTGGTCTCAGATTCCCCCACTACACCCTCCCCACGTGCATTCTATCTAGTCCTTTTAATATTTAGATTATGAGAATACTCAGTCCTCATTTATTGTCATTTAGAAATGCATGCATGCATTAAGAAATGATACAATGTTCCTCCAGAGTGATATCACAGAAAAAGCAGGACAAACCAAAGGCTAACACTGACAGAACCACATAATTATAACATATAGTTACAGCAGTGCAAAGCAATACCGTAATTTGATAAAGAACAGACCATGGGCACGGTAAAAAAAAGTCTCAAAGTCCCGAGTCGATCGACTCCCGAGTCCCCGATAGCAGGCGGCAAAGGGAGAAACTCCCTGCCATAAACCTCCAGGCACCGACAGCTGCCGATGCATTGGAAACACCCGACAACAGCCGACACTGAGTCAGTCCGTCCGAAAAATTTGAGCCTTCGACCAGCCCTCCGATACAGCCTCCCGAGCACCATCCTCTGCCGAGCACCTTCACCCTCGTCCTGGCCGATGAAACAAGCAAAGCCAAGGATTCGGTGCCTTCTCCTCTGGAGATTCCGGACCACAGAGTAACAGCGGCAGCGAAGCGGGCATTTCAGAAGTTTCTCCAGATCTTCCTCCGTACTCTCACGTCTGTCTCCATCAAATCAGAATTGTGCATGGTACCCTACCTGACACATAACAGACATCACCACTGAAATGGCCGTGCGTGCTGCGTCGTGCTGCCATCTTCTCCTCCTCCTCCCCCTTCTGATTTCAATGAAATTCCCCCCTCGTTCTTCTAAACTCCACTGAGCACTGGCCCAGAGCCATCAAACACTCCTTATAAGTTAACCGTTTCATTCCTGAAATCATTCTTCTGGACTCTCTCCAATGCCAACACATTGTTTCTCACAATACTGAAAGCGTGGTCTGACTAATGTCTTATAAAAAGAATCAACATTATATTCTAGTCATCTTGAAATGAACGCTAACATTTGCCTTCCTCACCACTGACTCAACCTGAAAGTTAACCTTTAAGGAATCCTGCACGAGGATTCTTAAGTCCCCTTGAACTTCTGAATTTTGATTTTTCTCCCTGTTTAGAAAATAGTCTATGCCTTTATTCTGTTTATCAAAGTGCTTGGCCCATACACATCTCCACATCATATTCCATCTGCCACTTTGTTGCTCATTCTCCTACTTTGTCCAAGTCCTTCTGCAAATTCCCTGTTTCTTCAACACTACTCTCCCCTCCACCTATCTTTGTATTGTCTGCAAATTAGCTACAAAGCCATTAATCCCGTCATCCAAATCAATGACATGTGTAAAGAAATGCTCCCACACTGACCTTGCGGAACACCAGGAGTCACCGGCATCCAACTGGAATCGGCCCCCGTTACTCTTTTGGTCCTGCCAGTCAGCAATCTTCCACCCATGCTAGCATTTTTCCTGAAATACCATGGGCTCTTATCTTGTTAGGCAGTCTCATGTGCGGCACTTTCTCAAAGGCCTTCTGAAAATCCAAGTAAACAACACCTACTGATTCTCCTTGTCTATCCTGCTTGTTATTTCCTTAAAGAATTCCAAAAGATCTGTCAGGCAATTTTTTTCCATAAGGTGGATAAAATAGGACTGATACAGGATGAGAGTAAATGGTTGCATGATGGTTGACATGGAATTGGAGCACTGAAAGCCTATTTTCATGTTGCTTAAGTGTAAGACTCTGCAACTTCCCCACTACTTGTCTCCTCTATCTTCAATCACAGGCAGAATAGATCTTGCATCATTAGCTCTACTTCCTCAGGAGCCGAAAGAAATTCAGCATGTCTCTGCCAATCCTTACCTAATTTATCAATACACCAGCTAATGCACAATATCTGGATGCATAATGGCTTAATATGGCAAGTGCTTTGCACATGACTCTAAGAAACTGCAGAGAGTGGTGGACACAGCTCAGTACATCACAGAAAGTGGCCTCTGAACTATGGATTCTGTCTATACTCCTTGCTGCCTCAGTAAATCAGTCAGCATAATCCAAGACCCCACCCACATTGGACATTCTACCTTCTTCCCCTCCCATCGACCAGAAGATACTAAAGTCTGAAAGCACAGATCACCTGATTCAAGGACATCTTCTAATCACTGTTTTAAGACTATTGACTGGTTCCCTAGTATGACAAGATGGAGTCTTGATCTCACAATCTACAACACCTGGTTATGATCTTGCAGTTTGTTGTTTACTTGCATTGCACTTTCTCTGTAGCATTTACACTTTAAGATGGCACTAAACGGCAACTCCTTTGCTTGCATCTTCGGAAATAGCTCTATTTCCAACTTTAGTATCTCTATTTTTCCTTTTCAGGGTTCTTTTGAAGACCCTGACCTGCAGTTACACACTGACTTCAGTTCTTTGCCGGAATAGGACACGCTCTCGGGGTTTCACAACTGGCCGTTATCCGACGTGCCAAAGACGCAGCCTAAGAATTCAGCTCACCCTTGGAGGCCTAGGATCTCGGGGCTCTGGAGACAGGTGGATCGAAGGTTGGTGTCCCAACAAACTGGTGTGGCATGGGAGCCGGAAGGTCTTTGGCTATGTGCCCAGAGACCTGAGATTTTTGGGCACAGAGCTCAGAAAAAGTGACACAATGGACTTATAACATCATAAACCAGTGTGTTGTTTGTTATGTCTTCCCTCTCACTATGAAACAGAGACACCTCTTTCTCCCTTATCAGGGAGAGAGAGAGAGAGAGAGCCTGTGCTATGTCGAATACCAGCTGAACACATCGTCTTTGGAGTACTGCAAATCTGTTCTTTGCTGTTGCTCTTGCTGCAAGCTTGAGTGCTCAGTGGTGGGTGCGGAAGCTTTTTTTTTGCTGGTAGGGGGAGGGGGGATCGTTGCTTGCTGCAGCTTACACACGGGAAGGAGGGGAGCTGGGGGGGGACTTTGGGGTTCTAATACTTATCTGTCATTCATTCTTTGGGGCACTCCTCTGTTTTTGTGGATGGTTGTGAAGAAAAAGCATTTCAGGACGTATATTGTATACATTTCTCTGACATTAAATGTACCTTTGAAACCTTTGAGACCTTGAAACTTTATTCCTCATTGTTGTTGCTTTACCCTGTTCTCCCTCAATACATTATGTAATGATTTCTTCTGAATAAGCAGTATGCAGGACAAGCTTTTCATGTATCTTTGTACTTATGACAATAATAAAACAATTCAAGGCATTATATTCAGACCCCTTCTTAAATTCATATCAAACTGGAGCTTGAATCTTCATCTTTAAAACTTTGAGCCAAAATTGATCTTCCCAATAAGTTAGCCAAAGTCCAAATGTTTAAAAACAATCAATTAATAATGAACAGTAAGGACTAGTAGCATTGGAAAATCGTTTCGAAGTGTGGCAAAAGTTAAATAAGCCTTATTTGAGAGCAATGAAATGGGATTCAATGGACACGAGTGCTATATAAGAGTTGAATATTTTGTTGAAGCTTTGCTTGTTTACTAATAAGTTCCTCCCAGGAAAAGAAAAAGGAAAAGCAATTCCAAAGTAATTAATTTTGGTAAACATTTTATGATAAGTGGGATGGGCACATTAGTTTTTTTAAAATCTGCAAGTCATTGTACGTTTGTGAACTTTAAAGAAAACTACTGCAATTGATTGGACAGATGTCTAAACAAATAAACTTCTGTGTATTTGAGAATGTTACATGAGTGAAAGCTTTTAAAGGGAATCAAAGTGAAAGTGTAGAAATGATTAAAAGCACAAAACTGTACAAAGAATGTTATGCCAAAGGGGAATTGCATTGTACTATGTTGCTAGATAAGTGAACAATGTTGTTTTTTGAAAGCAGGAAATCATAGAGATTTGTTATGGTTATGAATAAGAAGTCACCTTGAAATACACATGCACAGTGGCAAACACGCAAAGAAGATATTGACTAGCTTGGCTTTATTTGATTTTATTTTACATGAACTGGTGAATATTTGGCACTGAGGTTGACCTAATTTTTGCAGCTGTTTGAAACCCCAGTGATGTAGGACAAAGTGAGAAGGAAATAACTATTCCGCTACATCCACACTATGATCAGTGTTGGGTACGGAATAGGTAAGTAACAGTTTCCTCCAACCAGATAAGCTAAGGGGCCAAATAGTGGAAGAAGCACTCATGGGAGGCTTGATCATAATCCTTTTCTATGACTCAAAACAACAGATGGATTTTCAACAACTTTAGTTATAGCAAGACAGTACTTCTCTGTCCTTGGCAGCATCCCGAAATTTCCTGGAAACTTGGTACAGGCAGATGCGAAGATGCAGCAGCTGTAAAATGGTATCCTTGCCCTTACCCAGACAACATAATCTCCCATGGAATTCGCATCAATACTTGCCCCAGTGCACAAGAATGAAGAATTTTACAGATTTTTCGGTCTCAGAGTCTCTAACGTAATGGCATTCCATGAAACTTGGCTTTTATATAATATTTTAATAAAGTATACGAAGAGATTTCCTAACAGCATAATTAGATCAAAGCCAAAGAAGAAAGTAGTGTCACAAAGCTTAGACAAAGTGATAGATTTTAAAGAGCACATTCCAGGATGAGAGAGAGATAGAGAGAGAGAGTTGGGGAGGGGGAGGGCGGGGCTTAAGGAGGAACTCATCCTGGAACACATGCAGTTGGAGGGGAACTAATAGTGAAGAGACAAAGGATCAAGTGGCAATGTCAAACTCCTGCCCAAACCCTGCATACTCTACAGACACTTAATTTCATTTGCAACTAGTGACAATCATGCTCCGAATCTCGTATTCAAAATGCATTGACTTCAGATTCCAGGTTGAATAAGACGAAAGCAGGCCTGTTCCTCCATTCCCTATGATAATTGATGATCTTATGTCCACTTGTCTATCTGATTCCAATTATCTTGGATTCGTATAGATTCCAAGTGGCTACCTCACCTTCAAGAGAGTTAACTTCTCCTCTGCTACTGAAAATCTGCTTGTTGTTCTTTTCCTCCAATTCCCAGATGTGAAACACAGATTATTTCTTATTCCTGGTTCTGTCTGACACACTGAACGTTTCCAGAACTTTCTCTTTCTACTTCGGGTTTCCCGCATCTGCAGCTTTCTGATTTCCATGTCCTCAGAGAATTCTCTGCCTTTAGCCATTTACCTGTCAAGTACCTCGTCCATTGTGATATTGTCTCAAGTTCTTCACTTTCTTTTGGTCCTTGTTAGATGCTATTTTTCAAAAATAAAATTGTGTTTTTATTCTGCTCTATTTTGAAAACAAATACATAATATGTGTGTAATGTCTCTGTAGTTCCCTGACTCACTGGTCTCAGCTTTGTTCAGATGCTTTCTTCATAGCTAACTATTTACAATCTCCAATACTTATGTGTGCTGTGCTATTTACAATAACTTGAAGAGAATGTGAATATGATAGCTTTGAATTTAAGACAAAACAAATGTGAGTTCACATCCCTATTGGCTTTAAAGAAAGTAAACAGAGAGTTTGTCATTCTGTGGAAACCACTGAGGGGAATCAGGATTAGAGAATATAAAACTGGGGCATTATATTGAAATTTTACAGAATGCTGGTTTTGTCACACTTGGAGTGTTATGTGCATCTCTGATCACCACATTTAGGAAGGATATGATTGTGCTGGAAGAGTGCAGAGGAGATTCACCAGGACGTTGCTTGGATTAAATAAGTTTAGCTATGAGATCAAGTTGGGCTTGTTTTCCCTGGAGTGAAGGTGGCTGATGGATCACCCAGGAAAGGTACTGTATATGAGAGGCACAGATAGTCAAAATCTTTTTCCCATTTTAGGGGTATCAAAAACAAAAGGGCATAGTTTTAAGGTAAGAGGAAGGAGTTTTAAAGAGGATCTAAGAGGTAAATTTTATTTTACACAGAGTGTGGTTGATATTGGTAACAGGTTGCCAGAGGAGGAGCTATGATACTGCAATTAATATATTAAGAGGCATTTAGCCAAACACCTAATTAGGTAAGGCAGAGAAGGATATTAACCAAAAGCAGGCAAATAGAGTTAGTGTAGATGGGCAAAAAGACTGGTGGGAATACAGGGCCAAATGGCTCTTTTTGATGCCATACAACTCTGTGAATCTATGACATTATACACATTTTTTGGATGGCGGTTGTTGGCAATGGTTCTGATGTTCTGATTCATGCCCCTAACATCATCATTACCATCTCCTTGCATTGTCACCTCTTTGAAAACTGTAAGTGCAAGAAAATTTAAATCATTACAGAAATGCTAGAAATACTCCACAGGTAATTCAATACAGAAATGCTAGCAATATTCCAAAGGTCAGACAGTATCTGCAGAGACAAGAAAAGAGTTAATAACCCTTCCTCAGAACTGGATATATTTCTGTTATCTTAATAACTTAACTTCTGCCTCTTCTCAGTGAGCTTTACTTCTTTCTCTACCAATGTTGCCTGATCCACAGGGATCCAAAAAAAGTTTTAAGTGCCAAGAGAAAAAACTACATTACCGTTTAAATGACATCGATAATACACATTCATTCAATTCCTCCTTCCACAGATGTTGCCTGACTGGTTAAGTATTTACAATATTTTCTGTTTTTAGTCAATGTTTCCATCTGAGATTGGAAAGGAAAGGGGAAGAAGCCAGAATAAGAATGAGAGTGAAAGGGAAAGAGCACAAGCAATAAGGAAATAGGTATAACCAGGTGAGGGGAAAGGTAGGTGGCTGGGGAATGGGGGATGATATAAGAAACTGGGAGGTAATAGGTGGAAAAGTTAAAGAGCTGAAAAAGAAGGAACCGGATAGGAGAGGAGAGTGGATCACAAGAGAAATGAAAGGAAGGGGATCACTAAGGGAGGGGATAGGCAGGTGAAGCAAAATGAAGAAGTAAGACGGGAGCCTGAATGGGGAATGGAAATAGAGAAAGGGGAGTGTGTAGAAATTACCGGAAGTTAGAAAAATCTATGTTCATGTCATCAGGTTGGAGGCTACACAAACAGAATAAGAGGTATTGTTCCTCCAACATGAGAGTCACCTTATCGTGGCAGTAGAGGGGACTATGGACCAATATGTCAGGATGAGAATAGGGAGTGGAATTAAAATGGTTGGCCTCTGGCAAATCCTGCTTGTCATCCCTCCTGACTGATCTCCCTTCTGGTTCTTATCCCTGTGAACAGAAGAAGTGCTATACCTCAAGTTTCGAAGTGTATTTATTATCAAAGAATGCATAAATTATACAATGTTGACATTTGTTTCCTTACAGGCAGTTGCAAAGCAAAGAACCCTGGAGAACCCATTTAATAAAAATAAGATCAGCCTACCAATGCCCACAGAGAAAGAGGTAAATCTCCCAGACCAGATGGAATGCACCCACGTGTTCTGAAGGCAGTAGCTGTGGAGATTGCAGAGACATTAGCGATGATCTTTCAAAAGTCGATAGATTCTGGCATGGTTCCGGAGGACTGGAAGATTGCAAATGTCACTCCGCTATTTAAGAAGGGGGCAAGGAAGCAGAAAGGAAATTATAGACCTGTTAGCTTGACATCGGTGGTTGGGAAGTTGTTGGAGTCGATTGTCAAGGATGAGGTTACAGAGTACCTGGAGGCATATGACAAGATAGGCAGAACTCAACATGGATTCCTTAAAGGAAAATCCTGCCTGACAAACCTATTACAATTTTTTGAGGAAATTACCAGTAGGGTAGACAAGGGAGATGCAGTGGATGTTGTATATTTGGATTTTCAGAAGGCCTTTGACAAGGTGACACACATGAGGCTACTTAACAAGATAAGAGCCCATGGAATTAAGGGAAAGCTACATACGTGGATAGAGTGTTGGCTGATTGGCAGGAAACAGAGAGTGGGAATAAAGGGATCCTATTCTGGTTGGCTGCCGGTTACCAGTGGTGTTCCACAGGGGTCCGTGTTGGGGCCACTTCTTTTTACATTGTACATCAACGATTTGGATTATGGAATAGATGGCTTTGTGGCTAAGTTTGCTGACGATACGAAGATAGGTGGAGGGGCCAGTGGTGCTAGGAAACGGAGAGTCTGTAGGGAGATTTGGATAGACTGGAAGAATGGGCAAAGAAGTGGCAAATGAAATACAATGTTGGAAAGTGTATGGTTATGCACTTTGGCAGAAAAAATAAACAGGCAGACACTTATTTAAATGGGAAAAGAATTCAAAGTTCTGAGATGCAACGGGACTTGGGAGTCCTCGTACAGGATACCCTTAAGTTTAACCTCCAAGTTGAGTCGGTAGTGAAGAAGGTGAATGCAATGTTGGCATTCATTTCTAGAGGAATAGAGTATAGGAGCAGGGATGTGATGTTGAGGCTCTATAAGGCGCTGGTGAGACCTCACTTGGAGTACTGTGGACAGTTTTGGTCTCCTTATTTAAGAAAGGATGTGCTGATGTTGGAGAGGGTACAGAGAATATTCACTGGAATGATTCCCGGAATGAGAAGGTTAACATATGAGGAACGTTTGTCTGCTTTTGGACTGTATTCCTTGGAGTTTAGAAGAATGAGGGGAGACCTCATAGAAACATTTTGAATGTTGAAAGGCATGGACAGAGTGGATGTGGCAAAGTTGTTTCCTATGATGGGGGAGTCTAGTACAAGAAGGCATGACTTAAGGATTAAAGGACACCCATTCAGAACAGAAATGTGAAGAAATTTTTTTAGACAGAGGGTGGTGAATCTATGGAATTTGTTGCCACAGGCAGCAGTGGAGGCCAAGTCATTGGGTGTATTTAAGGCAGAGATTGATAGGTATCTGAGTAGCCAGGGCATCAAAGGTTATGGTGAGAAGGCGGAGGAGTGGGACTAAATGGGAGAATGGATCAGCTCATGATAAAATGGTGGAGCAGACTCGATGGGCCAAATGGCTGACTTCTGCTCCTTTGTCTTATGGTCTGAAAAAAACACAAAGCCAATCATATAAACAATAGACAAATGCACCTTCCACCTGCTCGTTCATCTCCTCCTTCACCACCATTCAGGGCCCCAAACACCTCCTTGCCTGCTATCTCTGGTGCTCCTTCCCTTTTTCTTTCTTCCATGGCTTTCTGTCCTCTCCTATTAGACACCCCCTTCTCCAGCCTATCATCTCTTCCACCAATAAACTTCCCAGCTCTTTACTTCACCCTCCCCCTCCCAGCTTCACCTAACACCTTCTGTTTCTCCCTCCCCTCCCCCCACCTTCTAGCTTTTACTCCTCATCTTCTTTTCTTCAGTGCTGCTGAAGGATATCGATGTGAAACATCAACTGTACTCTTTTCTGCCTGGTCTGCAGCAGGCAGTTCCTCCAGCATTTTGTGTGTGTTGCTTGGATTTCCAGCATGTGCAGATTTTCTCTTGTTTGTGACAAGATTGGGGGACTGCTTTGCTGAGCACCTTTGCTCCATCTACAAGAAGCAGGACTTCCCGGTGAGCAAACATTTTAATTCCTCTCCCCATTCCCATTCCAACATGTCAGTCCATGGCCTCCTCCATGGCCATGATGAAGCCACTCTCACGTTGGAGGAGCGATACCTTGTATTCCATCTGGGTAGCCTCCAACCTGATGGTATGAACAAAGGTTTCTTTAACTTCGAGTATTCTCTCCACCCTTCCTCTCCTCTCTTTTTCCATTCCCCATTCTAGTTCCCCACTTACCCCATTTCTTCTCCTCACCTGCCTACCACCTCCCTCTGGTGCCCCTCCTCCTTCCCTTTCTCCCAATGTCTACTTTCCTCTCCTATCAGACTCCTTATTCATTAGCCCATTACCTTTTCCACCTGTCATCACCCAGCTTCACACTTCATCCTCCTCCCATGGCCACCTACGTTCCTTCTCACCTGACGAAGGGTCTCGGCCCGAAACGTCGACTGTACCTCTTCCTAGGGATGCTGCCTGGCCTGCTGCGTTCACCAGCAACTTTTGTGTGTGTTGCTTGAAATTCCAGCATCTGCAGATTTCCTCGTGTTTGCCTTCCCTCTCACCTGCTTTCACTAATCATCTTCCAGCTTGTATTCCTTCCCCTGCCCCCTCCTTCTTATTCCAGTTTCTTCCCTCCTTCCTTTTCAGTCCTGATGAAGGATCTTGACCTAAAACATTGACTCCTTATTCCTTTCTTTGAAGCTGCCTGACCTGCTGAGTTCCTCCAGCACCTTGTATGTGTTACTCTGGATTTCCAGTAGCTGCAAAATCTCCTGTGTTTTCTGTTTTTTTTAAAATTTCATTTTTCTATTATCTGCAATATTTCCCTTTCAATTAAACTCCTATGTAAAGTGAAGCTGAATTCTGCTTTATACCAGATGTGTATATGCATTTAAAAATTACATTTCAGAATGTCATTCCAAAGAGACTGGCTTCTCTTCTGCATCCTCTCAGCCTTCAGAAGGTCTCTATAGTTTTTATTCGTTATTACATTTTAAGAATGGCCATTACATGCTTCTTTCTTTCATTAGCCTCTGCTTTTGCTGCTAATGTTTTCATCATAAGTAATTTATGTTTTGCTTGATCCCATACATAAAGCCAAACAGATGGTCACCCAGCTTACTGCTGTACTTTTGAGAGACTTTGTGGCCTATTTGTTCAGATGTTTTCTTCACAGTCCAATAGTTACCGTCTCTAGGTCCCAGTAATGGTGCCACCAGACCCTTTGTACTGAATTTTAATATTTCTCGGTCATAAGGGTAAATGGATTTCCTAACTTAGTTTTCAGAAGAATGGAAATGACTGACCATGAAAAGAGTGGGGAGAGGGATCTACAAAGTGAAAACCTAGCGTGTGATGAGATGCTGTCCACTTGCGTGGGTGAACATTGGCTGAGATCCTTGACACCATTTTAAAAAAAAGCTACCTGTTCGATTGGCAGCCCATCAACCATGGTACACAGTCAGTCACCTCACGACCAGTACCCAATGGTTACAGCATGTACAGTCCACAAAATGGACTGCAGTTACTCACGCCCTGTTATTCCGGTACAAGTACAATGTTTAATTTGAATTTAGGCAGGTATATGGATGGGAAAGTTTAGAGGGATATGGGCCAAGCCCAAGTATACAGTCCTAGCTCAGCCAGACAAAGTGGTCAGCATGGACAATGTGGGCCGAAGGTCCTGTTTCTGTGCTGCAGAACTGTGCAAAAGATTTGGGCTCAGAAATATAGCTAGAATGCTCAGGACATTTGCACAATACTGCAGTGATTTTATGTATTGCACTGTCCTGCTGCCACAAAAAAAACAAATTTCATGATATGCGAGTGATGATAAACCTGATTCTGATATTGGTCTTTGTTGTGGGGTGAGAGTGGGAAGGGGGCAGAGAGAGAGGAATGGTAGTTGGGAAAAAGTGAAGGGATAGGGGAGGGAGCAGAAAGCACCAGAGAGTCATTCTGTAATAATTAATAAACCAATTGTTTGGAATCAAATGACCCAGCCTGGTGTCTTAGGGCTGGGTGATTCTGCACCCGTACCACAACCCCCTGCACCCCTGGCACTCCTTCTTTGCCACCTGTCCCTACCCCTCTCGCAGCGCTCCACCCTCACCATTCCCAACACCCTTTGCTCCCAGCATATTTACAAGCTCACTCTCTACTCCACGTTGACAAATAAATACTCTGCAAAAGTCCTAGGTGCCCAAGAATTTTGCACAGTACTGTATATGACACTACAACTCAGTGATTCTCATGCCATCCTAAACATGTAGAGCAATTTCCACTCAGCTTGCTGTTACTGTGAGGGACCTTGGCTGTCAGCCAGTCACCAGACCAATAAGAATCTGTTTCTCTGCCGTTTGCCATACTAACCTGTGTCACCTTCTGCAGGCCCTCCCCAGGCGGAAATGTGACTGTGAAACAAGTTCCCAGGCAGCAGAAGATGCCTACAGCCCTACAGCAGCTGGCAAATCCATCCCACCAGTGTCCCAAATGCTCATTGGTATGTACGGTCTGCACATAAGGCGGGCAATTTGTAACCTGGGGTAAACCTGTCTCACCGTACACTGAAGAGAATGGATGATAGGTGGGGTGGGATGGAATGACAAGTCTCACCATATTTAATGCAACCCAAGTGCACATCTAGAGTCAGATCCTGTTGGCACAGGTCAGATAGGAAGGCTCCAGTTTAAATTGATCATCAACAATTATGACCAAAACTGTCTGCTTTAGTATACTGTATTTCTAGTGAAAGTATAGTTAAAATTCTCACCCTGCTATCAAAACAAATCTATAACCTGCAGTAGAACAGCCTGAGACACATTTATCAACCTCCTTTCTAAAAGTGGAAAATTAACACAGAATGAACCATTATTTTCCGGCTTGTAAATACATCACTGATTCTTCATTGTTAATGTGCATAACTTTGGAATTTCCTTCAAAACAGTGCTATGAATGGAACTGTACTGGCAATGCCAGTATCCTGTAAAACAGTCTTGGTGAACCCACTATTTAAGTAGGAGTGTAGTTCTCCAAGCCTTGTATCAATTGGAAGTTAATGAACTCGAAGTTTACAGCCCAGCCAGAAAAGGACTATTCGGCCTTTGCCAGCCTTTTGAAAAACCTGACTCAGATTCCACGTATCCCAGCAAATATTCATCCAATATTTCAAATATTCATTGAATTCCTTTTGGAAAGCTTTTTCAATTACCTTTTTGTCACTTTATTCCAGATCATATCAATGTGTGCGCGTATTGCTTTGACTCAGATGGCCTCTGTTTTTTGACAGGAAGTTCTGATTGGATGTTCCCTCTGACACTGAAAGAAGTTTCTCCTTATTTATTCTTTCTAAACCCTCTATGATTTTGAACATTTCTGTCAAATCTCTCCTTAACCTTTTCTTTTTTAAGGAAAATGATAGCAGTTTCCCATATTACTGAAAGCTTATCTGCTGGTGCCATCCAAGAAAATCTCCTCTGTGGCCTTTCTTTACATGTAATGCTCAAGATTCCACACTCCACAGTTGGGGCCTAGTCGGTGTTTAATAAATTCGCCTTTCTATCCAATGCTCATAAAACGAAGGATCCTAGAAAACATTTTAATTGATATCTCGACTGAGACAATCAAAATCATGTGCATCCACCAGTTATCTTTCTGTACCTGAATTGCATCTGAAATTGTATTATCTACACTTCTCAACTGCATTTCACTGATAAAGGAGTCCATCGCCACGAGTTTTTTCATGCAACTTACAGCCCTAAATCTTGCCCAGTTTTGGTTGCAGTCATTCACCTGATATGAATTCGCATTCTCTGACGAGGCAGCTGGTTGCTGATGATAGAGGGGTTACAATTGGCAGAGACCCAGGACAAAAAGACTAAACACTTTTTTCATATTTGCTCTTCCTTGGAAGATGCGTATGTGTGGGCATCGATAAAAATGTTTGGTTCTCTTTGAGGCCAATCACAGTCACATATTGAATCTTTCGGTTTGCAGGTGAAATTCATAGTGTAGACCATAATTGTGCAGAAACAGGGCTTCAAATTTATCAGAGAAGAAAATATGAGGAGTATTCTACACTCTTTATTTTACGTACACAAATATCTAGTCAGAGTGCAAGTTTAGAGCAGCAGTTTTCATGGGAAATTGTTTCACAGATATGTGGCAAATACTATAAATCATATTAAGTTCTGTAATGATTTATATCATTATTATTAGAAATGAACCAGTTCAAGGGTTGTCCAATTGCATTTTTAGCATAACGACAAAATATAGTGATGTCTCTTGAAGTTTTCTATTAATGGGAAGCAAGATTCTGTAAAACAAAAAGGGGAATTATTTGCAAGGAATTTTATTTTTTGAAAAGAAATCCCTATTTATAGTCTAAGTACATAAATGTGCGGATGCTTATTTTCAGTTTTCCTTAAATGACTTACAGATTATTCTCTTCTCCTATCTGAACAAACAGACTCCTGCCAGAATCAGACTTTAAATTGAGGTTGTCATGGAGCCTCTCACAGCCACAATCATTCTGGACATTTCGCATCACTGGTGAAAAATTAGTTTGGTATCAGGCCCTTCCCAGGTGGCTCGAGGGTCCGGCTGCATGAAATGTGATAGGTTTAATCCCATTTACACTAATTGCAGCTGGGGAAAATGAGGCCCCTGTTTCATCAGCAACTTTACAAACATCAAACTGCGAAAATATTGTCGGGCTGCTGTCTTTGTTCAGTGACAATTACAACAGTATAATTTATCCAGACCACCTTGCTCTGGGTCCACAAAGTAAGAGACACATTATCATTTCCTGTGAGTTATCTCAAAGAAGTTATGCATATAAGGAAATCAAAGCAGCTGGAAACAGGATTATAATATTATGTCACGGTATATGAGAACATAACATTTGATACACTAAGGTCACTTTGTGACTTTGATATCCAAAAGTTTAAGTCTTGTTCGTGCTCAAACGCTCTTAAACAAATAGTGCCAGTTTATTAATATTACTGTAAGTATATTCATATGTATATATTTATTAATATTCAAGTTACTGGAGAGTAGGGTAAATGGCAGGATTTGGAATGGTAGATCTCCAAACAACAATAAACCTGGGTTGTCTGGGGATGTGGAAGATCTTAATGTTCAGTCCTCCAATCACATTGCTTCATCCACATCTCACAATAACAGGAATCATCTTGACCTTATTCTCTCCTCCAAATGTCTTTGCAACTGCCAGAACTTCCTGTCTACTTCTATTATTTGAAGTTCAGCGCCTCAACAAGCAGGCGTTTCCTTCATTTTTTTTCTCTGGTTTTAGATATTGCCTCTCTGACACTCTTCTGTAAGCTCAGTTTGTTTTCTCCAAGGACTCACAAATACAAATATGTCTTTACACCTCCCTTCTTCATATCAATGTGCAATATCCAAATAACTTCTTGGGCATTAGCATATTACGCCACTAATCTGGAGTCGGATGTTTCTGTCCTTTACCAGATGTCCTCTTTGGCAACCAGACTACCACATGTCTGAATACTGTTTGCAAACATTAACTATTTTCACCATATGGTTTACTAAATCAACTGCCTCAGTTAGATTGTACTTCAGCAATGCCCTCAAGCAAACTCTGAATGCAAGTACAGCATGCTAATCTTTTATATCTTTTATTGTAGAGTGGTGTTAGCCAACTACTGGGGCATGGAACTTTTTACAAGTAATCCACAGAACTCAGTGATGTCAAAGGCACCAAATTTTGGAAGCCTAGTATGACCCAAGACCACTACAATGCTGCATCCTTGGCTAAGGTAAATAAACAAATGGTTTTGCATTGTGCTTCTTTCCCTCCATTCTGACATCATTGGAGAAATTCTTCTCTTCACATATCTCACTGAAGATGGCCACAAGGCCCAGTGGGCCCCGCAAAGAAAGTCTATTATTCCAATTATTCTTCTATTATCTCCCTGTAGTCCTGCAGCTTCCATGATCCCATCAACTGACTCTCTTTAACCTAAAATCTCAACTTTGGATCATGTGAGGAATCCAAGAAAAATCCATGAAGTCACAGAGAAAATATGCAGTCTTCACACAATAGAACCAAGGTCTGGATTGGACCTGGATCCTCAGAGGTGCACTAACAGTTGTGTGGCCACATTGCTCTGTACACTCTGAGTGAACTCCTTGATGTTAGAGAGCAACCAGGAAATGCCTGAGAGCTAAAGAGCTGAGCTTATCACATTGACGAGCGGAGAGCTCTCTGAAGAAATGTGGGTCTTAATGGGCTTAATGGTCATTTAAAAGCCAGCATTGTTGACAATACACCACCTCTTTACTGCTTCATTGAGGTAACAGACCAAGGTTGGTAAGAGCTTGGAGAAGACGTGGACCATCTGTGCTGCAGATCACAGGGAGTTAGAAAAGGTAGGGGAGGGGAGTTTAGTGAGAATATCAATCTGAATTAAGATTGGGCAGATTGTACAGAAAGGTATTCAGAGTTGTCAATGGAACGAGAAGTATTGAGGTAATTTATGGTTTCAACCAGGTTCCTCAGAGACTGGATGGTATAGGGAAGGGGGTGGTGGGTGGATAATAGCACCACCCTCAGAACATCACGTGAAGTGAAACAAGGTTGTGAGCAAAGGAGACAAACACAAAGAAAAACAACCCCCATAGAGTAGGCCTCAAAGCTACAATTAAGGCCTGCTTCAGAGACTGAGGATCATACTAAAGTCATACAGGGCCTTTGGCCCAAATGGTCCAATGACCACAATACTCATTCAAACATTTACCAGCATTTAGCCCAGAACCTTCCAAACCTTTCTCATCCATGTACCAGTCCAAATACCTTTTAAAACTTGTTATTGCATGTGACTCAGCCACTATCTCTGGAAGAATATTCCATGTACATCCACAGCAGAAGAAATTCTGCAATTGCTGGAAATCTTGAGCAAAACATACAAAATGCTGGAGGAACTCGGCGAGTCAGGCTGTCTCAATGGAGGGGAATAAACAGTCGAGCTGAGACCCTTCATTATGACTGGAAACGAAAGGGGCAAAGGACAGAACATATACACACCCCTTTGGGTAAAAATCTTGCTGCTCAAGTTCCTAGTAAATCTTTCCCTTCACACTGTAAACGTGTGTTCTCTAGTTCTTAATACCCCAACTCTGAGGGGAAGAAAAACAGAATTTATTTATCCTTTCTATGCCCATTTCTAAATCACAGTCCTTGTATGTGGTGCACTGTTTCACTTTAGTATCCTTCAGCAATATTTATCAAATGGTTGGATGGCACATCACTGCATCTACTCTTTTAGTTCTGAATTGACATGTTTTAGCCGGCCTTGCAAATAATGAATTAATACTCAAATTCAGGTTGAGGAACATTAGGCTGGTAATTGAAATGGATGCTGTCTTGATGCATTATTTGTAAATCCAGCCATCTGCATTGGGTTCAGTTGCTCTGGAGCCTTGTCACTCTGTACTATTTATCAATTCACACTCCCAGGAGGAGGGCCGGTGAAGTATCCTCTGCAAAATGTTGTTTTCAGTGCTGGGGCAGTTAAAAGAGCCTAATGAGTTTAACAGTGAACATGTAGCCTGGTTTGACTCAATTAGTTGGTGAATAATGGGGAGGTAAACATACTCACTTAGATAAACAATTAGAAGATTAGCATTTGCAAAGGTGAGAATGGGAATTATTAATCTCTCACTGAAGTACACATTGTCGTGGCAGTAAAATTAGAGGGCTTTTCATGGAAATGGTTTACTTAATACCAGTGAATGGAGGAGTGAGGAATATTTTGCCTAAATAAAAATAACAAATGTTGAAAAAACTCCACTCAATTTTTCCATCATTTTCTGTTCTTTTTATTTCAGGTTTTCAGTTTCTGCAGTCTTTCTGTAGTTTGTTTTATGATGAGCGGTGTAGAAGAAGAAGGAGAAAGCCCTTAACCCCGAGTGGAGTCTTCAGGACGCCGTCATAACGGCATTATTTTAGCAGGCCTTCTTATTTTTACGAGGCTGAGTTGCTAGCTCGATGCTCAACCCAGCATGGATGGAAAGCATGCAAGGGAGCCGGCTGGATTCAAACTCGGGAGCTTTCGCTCCAAAGTCCAGCACTCATGCCACTACGCCACCAAATAGAATTTGTCAATGAAGCATACCTCAGATTGGAACAGGAAAGAAACAAACAAGAGAAAATCTGCAGATGCTGGAAATCCGAGCAACACACACACACAGTGCTGTAGGAACTCAGCAGGCCAGGCTGAAACCCTTCGGCTATCCTGCAGGGTTTTGGCATGAAACATCGACTGTACTTTTTTTCCATGGATGCTGCCTGGCCTGCTGAGTTCCTCCAGCATTTTGTGTGTTTCGCTCGGAACAGGAAAGAATTCACCCAAAGCCCTTTCCCATGGTACTGTTATTAAAATCTAGTCTAAATGTTCTTCGGTTAAGTAGATGTGTGTAGAATGTTGCTCAAAATAGTGCTGAAATTCACATTTAGAGCCAATAATTCTTTAAATTTATTAATATCTCTGATCTTGGTAAACATACTGTGTGATGTAGCCCAGATCTTTACACTGACTTTACTGCAATTTAAACTTATTGACTTTAAGTATTTCAACATGCTGCAAATTTCCTTTCATTGTGTTGTTATTTCTGTATGTCAGATTTGGGCAAAATGAGAGTTGCTGTCAAGTCAGAGAAAGTGATTACTAAACAAGGGAATGACAGAAGTACTCGTTATAATTAATCCTAATTCATTAAAATGTGAAATGGGTTTATTATTGCTGGTTTATTATTATGATTGCAGCCTGTACTGAGGTACAGTGAAATACTTGTCTTATATACCATCATCACAGTTTGGTATGGTAACTGCTGTGCACATGAATGCAAGAAACTGCAGAGGAATGTGGACACAGATCAGCACATCATGGAACACAGCTTCCCCTCCATGGACTCTGTCTATACTTATAACCATGTAACCATATAACAATTACAGCACGGAAACAGGCCATCTTGGCCCTTCTAGTCTGTGCCAAACTCTTACTCTCACCTACTCCCACCGACCTGCACTCAGCCCAAAACCCTCCGTTCCTTTCCTGTCCATATAGCTGTCCAATTTAACTTTAAACGACAACATCGAACCTGCCTCAACCACTTCTGCTGGAAGCTCGTTCCACACAGCTACCACTCTCTGAGTAAAGAAGTCCCCCTCATGTTACCCCTAAACTTTTGCCCTTTAACTCTCAACTCATGTCCTCTTGTTTGAATCTCCCTCACTCTCAATAGAAAAAACCTATCCACGTCAACTCTATCTATTCCCCTCATAATTTTAAATACCTCTATCAAGTTCCCCCTCAACCTTCTACGCTCCAAAGAATAAAGACCCAACTTGTTCAACCTTTCTCTGTAACTTAGGTGATGAAACCTAGGTAGCCTTTTAGTAAATGTACTCTCTCTAATTTGTTGACATCTTTCCTATAATTCGGTGACCAAAATTGTACACAATACTCCAAATTTGACCTCACCAATGCCTTGTACAATTTCAACATTACATCCCAACTCCTATACTCAATGCTCTGATTTATAAAGGCCAGCATACCAAAAGCTTTCTTCACCACCCTATCCACATGAGATTCCACCTTCAGGGAACTATGCACCATATTTCCTGGATCCCTCTGTTCTACTGCATTCTTCAATGCCCTACCATTTGCCATGTATGTCCTATTTTGATTAGTCCTACCAAAATGTAGCACCTCACATTTATCAGCATTAAACTCCATCTGCCATCTTTCAGCCCACTCTTCTAACTGGCCTAAATTCCTCTACAAGCTTCGAAAATCTACTTCGTTATCCACAACTCCACCTATCTTAGTATCATCTGCATACTTACTCATCCAATTTACCACCCCTTCATCCAGATCATTAATGTATATGACAAATAACATTGGACCCAGTACAGATCCCTGAGGCACACCACTAGTCACCGGCCTCCAATCTGACAAACAGTTATCCACCAACACTCTCTGGCGTCTCCCATCCAGCCACTGCTGAATCCATTTTACTACTTCAATATTAATACCTAAGCATTGAACCTTCCTAACCAACCTTCCATGTGGGACCTTGTCAAAGGTCTTACTGAAGTCCATATAGACAACATCCACCACTTTACCCTCGCCAACTTTCCTAGTAACCTCTTCAAAAAATTCAATAAGATTTGTCAAACATGACCTTCCACATACAAATCCATGTTGACTGCTCCTAATCAGACCCTGTCTATCCAGATAATTATATATACCATCTCTAAGAATATTTTCCATCAATTTACCCACCATTGACATCAAAGTCACAGGCCAATAATTGCTAGATTTACTCTTAGAACCCTTTTTAAACAATGGAATAACATGAGAAATACGCCAATCCTCCAATCCTCCGGCACCATCCCCGTTTCTAATGACATGTGAAGTATTTTTGCCAGAGCCCCTGCTATTTCCACACTAACTTCCCTCAAGGTCCTAGGGAATATCCCGTCAGGACCCAGAGAATTATCCACCTTTATATTCCTTAAAAGCTCCAGTACTTTCTCTTCTTTAATCATCATAGTTTCCATAACTTCCCTACCTGTTTCCCTTATCTTACACAATTCAATTTCCTTCTCCTTAGTGAATACCGAAGAAAAGAAATTGTTCAGAATCTCCCTCATCTCTTTTGGCTCCACACATAGCTGTCCATTCTGATTCTCCAAGGGACCAATTTTATCCCTCACTATCCTTTTGCTATTAATGTAACGGTAGAAACCTTTGGGATTTATTTTCACCTTACTTGCTAAAGCAGACTCGTATCTTCTTTTAGCTTTTCTAATTTCTTTCTTAAGATTCTTTTAACATTCTTTATATCCCTCCATACTGCCTATATTTATTGTAGATATCTCTCTTTTTCCGAACCAAGTTTCCAATATTCCTTGAAAACCATGGCTCTCTCAAACTTTTAACCTTTCCTTTCAACCAAACAGGAACATAAGGATTCTGTACTCTCAAAATTTCACCTTTAAATGACCTCCATTTCTCTATTACATCCTTCCCATAAAACAAATTGTTCCAATCCACTCCTTCTAAATCCTTTCGCATCTCCTCAAAGTTAGCCTTTCTCCAATCAAAAATCTCAACCCTGGGTCCAGACCTATCCTTCTCCATAATTATATTGAAACTAATAGCATTGTGATCACTGGACCCAAAGTGCTCGCCAACACAATCCTCCGTCACCTGACCTATCTCATTCTTTAACAGGAGTTCCAACACTGCCCTAGTTGGTACCTGTATGTATTGCTGCAAAAAACTATCCTGCACACATTTTACAAACTCCAAACCAATCAGCCCTTTTACAGTATGGGCTTTCCAGTCTATGTGTGGAAAATTAATATCTCCCACAGTCACAACCTTGTGCTTACTACAAATATCTTCTATCTCCTTAGAAATTTGCTCCTCCAATTCTCACTCCCCATTTGCTGGTCTATAATACACACCCATAAGAGTTACTACACCTTTCTCATTCCTCAATTCCACCCAAATAGCCTCCCTAGACGAGCCCTCTGGGGAGTCTATTTGGGTGGAATTGAGGAATGGGAAGGGTTCCTCAATCTTTCTTGCTGTTCCACTTCTTGCTGCATCAGTAATACAGCCAGCATAGTCAAAGACCCCACCTCTACCCCAGCCATTCACAGTTCTGCCCTTTCCATTGAGCAGAAGATACGAAAGCCAGAAAGTATGTATAATCAGACCCAAGGGAAGCTCATCAGACAGCAACTACATTGCAGAATAAACAGAAGGCGCTTCAGGCCCGGACTCTTCATTAGGACTGGAAAGGAAGTACGCAGAAACCAGAATAAGAAAATGGGGGAGGGGAGGGTGCGCAAATTGGCAGGTGATTGATGAGACCAGTGAGGGGAGGGGGATGAGGTCCCTCACCATGCTGCCTGGCTTGTTGAATACCCCATGCACTTTGTACGTGTTGCTCAAGATTTCTAGCATCTGCAGAATCTCTTGTCTTGACCTCTTTTATCCTGCTGTTAAATGGTTCCCTAGTATAATAAATTGGACTGCACAATCTACCTCGTGACGATCTTGCATTTTATTGTTCACCTTGACTGCACTTTCTCTGTTGGTGTTACTTTATTGTTTTAGCTTTTTCTACCTCAATTCTCTGTGTAATAATCTGATCTGTATGAACAGTATGCAAGAGAGGCTTTTCACTGTAGCTTGGTGCATAGAGTCATAGAGAGCAGCGCAGGAACAGGCTCTTCGGCCCATTTAGTCCATACTGAAACAATTTAAACTGCTTACTCCCATCAATCACAGCTCTCCATACCCCTACCATCCACGTATCTATCCAAACTTACATTCAACGTTGAAATAGAGCTCACATGCACCACTTGTGCTGGCAGCTCATCTCGCACCCTCACGACCTTCTGAGTGATGAAGTTTCCCCTCAAACATTCCCTTAAACATTTCACCTTTCACCCATGACCTCTGGTTGTAGTCCCACCCAATCTCAGTGGAAAAGCCTGCTTGCATTAATCCTGTCTATACCCTTCATAATTTAGCATACCTCTATCAAATCTCCTCTCAATCTTCTATGTTCTAAGGAATACAGTACTAACCTATTCAATCTTTCCTTATAACTCAGGTCCTCCAGACCCAACAACATCCTTGTAAACATCCTGTACTCTTTCAACTTTGTTTACATCTTTTCTGTAGGTAGGTGACTAATTCTGCACACAATACTCCAAATTAGGCCTCCTGTACGCAATACATTACTTATGAAGACCAATGTGCCGTAAGCTTTCTTTACAACACTATCTACCTATGACACGACTTCCAATGAGTTATAGACCTGTACTCCCAGATTCGTTTGTTCTACTGCAATCCTCAGGACCCCACCATTCACTGTGTGTAAGGCAACAATAATCAATTCCAATTTCAGATCAATTCATTGTGCATTGAATCAATACAAGATAAAGGGAGGATCAGGCAACTGTGGCTGATGAGGGAAGTCAAAGACAGCATAAAAACAGAACAGGGCACACAATATAGCAAAACTAGTGGGAAGTCAGAGGACTGGGAAGCTTTTAAAAAAACCAACAGAAGGCAACTAAAAAATCCATATGAAGAAAAAATATGAAATATGAAGGGAAGCTGGCCAGTAATAGAAAAGAGGATACAAAAGCTTTTTCAAATATTCAAAGAGTAAAAGACAGATGAGGAGATGACAGAGGAGAAGAGTGAGTAAGGGATTTGAAAGTTGGAGGGGGAGGGGGAGATCCAAAATGATAGGAGAAGACAGGAGGGGGAGGGATGTCTTCTCCTATCATTTTGGATCTCCCCCTCCCCCTCCAACTTTCAAATCCCTTACTCACTCTTCCTTCAGTTAGTCCCGACGAAGGATCTCGGCCTGAAACGTCGACTGCACCTCTTCCTAGAGATCCTGCCTGGCCTGCTGCGTTCACCAGCAACTTTGATGTGTGTTGCTTGAATTTCCAGCATCTGCAGAATTCCTGTTGTTTGAGCTATAGGTGCAGAATTAGCCATTTGGCCTGAGTGTCACTCACCATTTCATTATGGCTGATCCACTTTCCTGCATTCTCCCCATATCCCTTCATGCCCTGACTAATCAAGAATCTATCGACTGCTGCCTTTAATATACCAAGTGGCTTGGCCACTACAGCCACCTGTGGTACAAAATTACAGATCCACCACTCCTTGGCTAAAGAAATTCCTCCACAGCTCCATTCTAAAAGGACATCCCTCTACTCTAAGGCTGTTTCCTCTGTTCATAGACACCCTACCATAGGAAACATCCTCTCCACATCCACTCTATGGAGACCTTTCAACATTCATAGGTTTCATTGATTTCAACCCTCATTCTTCTGAATTCGAGTGAGCAGATGCCAGAGCCATCCAATGCACCACATATAATGAGCCTTTCAATCCTGGAATCATTTTCATGAACCTTCTTTTAACCCTCTCCAATTTCAGCACATCCTTTCAAAGATAAGGGACCCCAAACTGATCACAATACTCCAAGTGAGACCTCATCAGTGCTTTATAAAGCCTCAATATTACATCCTTGCTTTTATATTCTAGTCTACTTGAAACGGATGCTAATATCTCATTTGCCTTGCTCACCACTGAATCAACCTTCAAATTAACCTTTAGGAAATCTTGCACAAGATCTCCCAAGTCCCTTTGCACCTCAGATTTTTGAATTTTCTCTCCAGTTAGGAAATAGTCTATACTTTTATTTCTTCTACCAAAGTGCTGGACCATACACTTCACGACACTGTATTCCACCTCCCACTTTTTTGTCAATTCTCATAAGCTGTCTAAATCCTTTTGTGCCCTCTCTTTTTCCTCAAAACTTCCAGCCTGTCCACCTTTCTTTATATTGTCTGCAAACCTGGCCACAAGGCTATCAATTCCATCATCCAAGTCATTGATATATAACGTAAAAAGAAATGATCCCAACACAGACCATCTATGGAACACCACTAGTCACCAGCAGCCAAACAGAAAAGGCTCCTTTTATTCCCAATTTTTGCCTTCTGCCAATCAGCCACTGCTTAACTTGTTAAGCAGGCTCATGTGTGGCACCTTGTCAAAGGCCTTCTGAAAATCCATGTACACAATATCCACCGATTCTCCTTCGTCTATCCTCCTTGTTATTTCTTCAAAAAATTCCAGTAGATTTGTGAGGCAAGATTTTCCCTTGAGGAAACCATGCTGACTATGGCTTATTTTATCACGTGCCTTCAAATACCCTGAAACCACATCCTTAACAATCAACTCCAACATCTTCCCAGCTTATAAAATAATTAGCCTATAATTTCCTTTCTTCCACATCTCTCCCTTCTTGAATAGTGGAGTGACATTTGCAGTTTTCCAGTCAAGAAACAATTGATTCTTGATGCAAGAATCAATTGATTCCTGAAAGATCATTACCAATGCCTCTGCAATCTCTTCAGCCACCTCTTTCAGAACCCTGGGGTGTATACAATCTGGTCCAGGTAATTTATCTACCTCCTCACCTTATAGTTTCCCAAGATCTTTCTTCATCCTTTCCTTCTTAATTATTTTTTAAATTGCCTTCTGCTGGTTTTTAAAAGCTTCCCAATTCTCTAACTTCCCACTAATTTTTGCTCTATTATAACGCGCTCTCTTTGGCTTTTATGTTGGCTTTGGATTCTCTTGTCAGCCACGGTTGTGTCATCTTAGAATACTTCTTCATCTTTAGTATGTATATATCCTGCGCCTTCCAAATTGCTTCCAGAAATTCCAGCCATTACTGCTCTGCTGCCATCCCTGCCAGTGTTCTTTTCCAATTAATTTTGGGCAGCTCCTCTCTCGTGCCACTTGTAGTTCCCTTTACTCTATGGAATAATAATACATCTGACTTTAGCTTCTCCTTCTTGTATTGCAGGGTGAATTCTATCATATTATGTTCATTTTCCCCAAAGGGTTCCTTTACCATAAACTTTCTAATCAATTCAATTTCATTGCACAAAACCCAATCAAAAATAGCTGATCCCCTACACCACGGGCTACTCTAAAAGACTATTTCATCGGCATTCTAGAAAATCCCCCCTCTTGTAATCCAGTATCAACCTCCTTTTCCCATTTTCTGTATATTGAAATTTCCTGTGACCATTGTAACATTGCCCTTTTGGCATGCATTTTCTACCTCCTAGTGTACTTTATAGACCACATTCTTTCTACTATTGGGACTCTGTATAAAACTGCCATGAGAGTCTTTTTACCCTTGCAGTTCCTTAGAGCTAATGATTCAATGCCTTTCAATCTTATGTCACCTTTTTCAAATGATTTGATTTCATTTTTTACCAACAGAGCCATGCCACCCCCTTCTGCTTACCTGCCTGTCCTTTAAATATAATGTGTATCTTTGGACATTAAACTGCCAGCTATAAATCTTCTTTCAGCCATGATTCAGTGATGCCCCCAACATCATACATGCCACTCTGTAGCTGTGCTACAAGTTCATCTACCTCATACTCAAATATAACACCTTTAGTCCTGTATTCACCCTTTATGATTTTAACTGCCTTTATCTTTGCAACTCATCCTGTTGCCTGCAGTTTTGCCTAATCATCAGCCTCTCCATGCTAGCAGTCTCACAACTCATTCCCTCTATTTGTAAACCAACTGCCCCATCCTCAGCATTATTTCCTGCACTTCTTTATAACTCTGCAGTTCTTTATAAATATTTCCAAGCAATATATACTTACTTCTTATTAAAATATTTTAATACAAATCTGGTAAGTCCTATTTTACAACTTTAACTGTTTTCCTCTTAGGATGTTTCACTGAGGTTATCTTGGGTTCAATTTTTCACATGGGCTGGTGGCCATCCACAAGAAATGTAGACAAACAGTTATTTTAAAAATGACTTTTATAGGTTCGGCTTAAGTGTGTGCTATTTTTCTGTTGCATTTCTACAAGAGACAAACTCTTCATTCTCTGGATAACAGCTTGTTATGAATCAAATCAATTGAAATAGGCTGCCATGGTGTACAGATTTAACTGATTTGTAATCATTACTACCATAGTACAAAGATTTAAATGAAAGAACAGATTGTTATTTAAATGGTAAAAAAAATTGCAACATGCTGCTGTGCAGAGGGATTTGGGAGCACTTGTACATGAATCACAAAAGGTTGGTTTGCAGGTGCAGCAGGCTATCAAGAAGGCAAATGGAATGTTGGCCTTCATTGCTAGGGGGATTGAATTTAAGAGCAGGGAGATTATGCTGCAAATGTACTGGGTACTGGTGAGGCCACACCTGGAGTACTGCGTGCAGTTCTGGTCTCCTTACTTGAAGAAAGATCTACTGGCTTTGGAGGCAGTGCAGAGGAGGTTCACCAGGTTGATTCCAGAGATGAAGGGGCTAAACTATGAGGAGAGATTGAGTCACCTGGGACTGTACTCGCTGGAATTTAGAAGAATGAGAGGAGATCTTACAGAAACATATAAAATTATGAAAGGGATAGAGAGTTAGAGGCAGGGAAGTTGTTTCCACTCATAGGTGAGACTAGACTTGGGGGACATAGCCTCAAGATTTAGGATGAATTTGAGGAGGAACTGCTTTTCTCAGAGAGTGGTGAATCTGTGGAATTCTCTGCCAATAAAGCAGTGGAGGCTACCTCAGTAAATATATTTAAGACAAGGTTGGATAGATTATTGCATAGTTGAGGAATTAAGGGTCATGGGGAAAAGCCAGGTAGGTAGAGATGAGTGCATGGCCAGATCAGTCATGACTTTGTTGAATAGTGGAGCAGGCTCAATGGGCCAGATGGCCTACTCCTGCTTCTATTTCTTATGTTCTTATGATTTAACTGAAATGGAATTCTCAAGCAAGCCTTCCAGTTAGGAAGTCAAGGATCCAGTTGCAGAGGGAAGTACAGAGGCCCAGATTCTGTAGCTTATTGAACATGACTGTGGGAATGATGGTGTAAATGCTCAGCTACAGTCAATGACATAGGTGTTAGTATTGTCCAGGTGATCTAAGGCCATGTGAAGAGCCATTGAGATTGTGTCCTTTTCATGTTTCTACACTAAGATGTTAACATCTTTTTATGTTTACCTCATGTAGTTGGCACTGTGCTACGTTTTTATTTACTGGCTTCAAAACCACCGTTAAAATTCAACATTTAGAAAATGCAGTTAAACTGATCGCTTGTCTTCCACTTTGGATGATAATGCCTTTGGTTAGCTCTTGAGCTTTACTGATATCATAATTATCACCCCTAAGGCAACTAACATTGCTGTTGCTATTAATTTTCGGAGCAGCCTTTGTTGTCAACTGTGACTTGGATTAATATTATATGGTGTGCTAAATTCTGAAAAAACTCACTACTGTATGTAATTTTATTCTATTATATTTTGCATACACAGACATTAATGACTTCCTAGCTGCTGGGGGTTAAGAAAACAAAACCTTTACATGAAGGTCCTTTAGGAAGATCCCATACTAATCAGGATAAGATGTCCAATCTCAGCCTTAATGGCTGAGCATTAGCTTGTCCCTATTCAAAATCATAATGATATAGAGAGGCATAGATAGCTATGTGCAAAATGAGCACAGAAAATAGAGCTCCAAGGACAAACTGCTATAGCTTTCCATTCCAACAGCAGATGTACGTTGTCCCATTTCACCCGGAGACATAAGTGTCCACTCAGACAAAATGTGCTCTGAGCAGCATCAAGTCATGGCCCAGATGGCACGACAATGGAAAAGATCGCTCACAAGAATGAGATAACCTTTCAGATTACTGAAAAAGTGGTTCAAATGAAATACTGTGAAGAAGCACTTTACTGACCCCAACTGCTAAAACCCAAGCCCTGCTATACTGAATAGGTGAAAGATCGCTCTCAGATTAGTGTCTATTGCTAGCACTATAAGGGGTTATGTTTATGATTTTGGAGGAGTTATCTATTACATATTTCAGTTAATTTTAGTTGCAAGCTGTTGGTTTTCATCCTGAGATGAAAGTGCAGCCATGATAACAATTTTAACAATAAAAGACAGCCTCTAACAGTGCAGGTGTTGCTCGCTCCTGGGAATTGGATGGCTGCTTGTTATTAATGTGGTCCTCTGCTCACCTGCTGCATCCAAATCAAAACACTTGGAGCTGAGTTTACACAGTTTGCATTAGGCAGCTGAATTCCTTGGAGAGCCCCCTTACTCGTCAAAAGTGAATCAATCATCTACGAGGATGTCAGCATCTGCCTGAGCAATTTCATTTGGAAGAAAGGGCAGATGGTGGTGTTTTTTCTGTTTAATCAGTTCCATCAAATGTGGACCAAGCATTCACACAAAAAACAGCGATCAGAAATGCTCCATGTTCTAGTGTGACAAAAGACTTATGTTAAGGGAAAATGAATTTATCAGAAAAGGAATGCTTGAATCCAAAACAGAATGAAACACGCCAGGAATTCACAGCAAGCTTGTCAGCATCTCAAAAGACAAAAAAAAAGGTCTTTTTGCTTTGGAGGAGAGCTTTCATTTGAATAGAGTTCTGAAGACAAACTACCATGAAGTTCGAGCAGTAAAATGTCCATTCTCCCACTTCCTAGTTCTGATTGACCTTCTGCACATTTCCAATATATTCTGTTTTTCATGGCTAATTTAAAATAGTCCCAACATAAGGAATAGGATGGCTCCTAAAATTAATTGTAGTCAGGGGTTACTTTTCTGCTCATTACCCAAAAATATTTTATCTAAACCAATCTGTTAAGCTAAATGGGGATTAATTTTTAACATCCCATTGGGCATGGGACTGTTTGTCCTGGTTCACATCTGTTTTTAGGAGGTTGAAAGCCCATTAATTGTGCTTGCTGAACTGTCGGGTAGAAATTTCTTGGACGATTTTGAACTAAGGATGTCCATCCATGTATCGTGTTTCTAATGATATTGTATAATTGGAGACATGAGAGACTGCTGTTATTGGAATTTAGAGTGACACACAAAGAGATGGAGGAAATCTGTGGGTCTCAGCACATCTCTGGAGGAAATGGACAGGCAAAGTTTTGGGTCAACATCCTTCACCTGAACTGAATGAAAGAGAGGAGGTAGCCAGTATAACAAGGTGGAGAGAAAGAGTGGAGCAAGAACTGGTGAACGGCAAGTGAATACACATGAGGAGGTGATCGGCAGTTGACGGAAGGGGTAAAGTGATAATGATGGCAGAAGCTGGGAGGATGATTATGTTGGAATCTGATAGGCAAGGAAGGTGGACCATGGAAAGGGAGGAAGGTGTGTGTGTGGGTGGTGGGAAGATTGAGGTGGTGGTGTCAGGAAGGAAGGTGAATAATGCCAGCTATGTCAGTACAGGAGAGAAAAGAAGTAAAGGGAGCAAATAGACAGAAGGGGAGCAGCCAATGGAAGTTCAAGATTTTGATATTCATGCCACCAGATTTAAGACTATTCAGGTAGAACATGAAGTGTTTTCTCTCTAATTTGCTGATTGGCTTACGAAGTTCATGTCATCCTGAAAGTATTCCATGCAATCTAATCTCTCCAAATTTCCATCAATTTCCCCTATGGGATGTGAAAGAAACCCACACATTCACATGGAGAATGTGTAAACTCCACACTGATATCAGAGAGGGGTTGGATTGGACCTGGGCAAATGAAGCAGATCTCCTGACGGTGACACAGTGCTACCCTCTGGGGATTTGGAAAGTGAAGCTTGAGAAAGGAAAGGCACAAAACTGCCTTAGTTTCCACAGATGTCCACGGAACTCATCCAATGCTAGATTTTAACTCTTTAGCTTGTGAATAATAATCAAATAGCAGGTGTAGATTCCTTTTTGAATTTTAATTATGAGTAATAAAACCCAAAATGCTCATACACAGGCTGCTACCTTTTGCCATACTGGACCATGGGTGTTTCCATTTGCTCCACTGAGAATCCACTGCAGTCACCACTTTACCACATTCACTCTGTCACTCTCACCCACAACCTTCTCTGCCACCTTCTGGAATTACCCTGGACCCCAGGTTGATGTCTATCATGCTGATCTCTCATGCCTAATCCATTACAGGCACATCCCATCCTATTTACAAGAGGTGCTGCCTCAAGAAGGCAACATCCATCTTCAAAGATCCATTCATCCTTCTTGCAACTGCTGTCGAGCAGGAACCACAGGAGTCTGAAGTCCCACACCACCAGGATCCAGAACAGTTACTTTCCTTCAACCATTCATTTCTTTAACCAACTGACAGAATCCTGATTACTGGAGTTTAGGAACATTATGACTACATTGAGCATTTGGCACTAGAATGGACTTTTTTTTTGTTCCAATTGTGCTCTTTCTTGCTTTTTTTCTGTTTTTCTTGTGAATGCTGCTAATATGATGCTATGTGGCGATGATATTGCTGCAGGTAAGTTCAGCATCGCACCTGCACGTACATGTACAGCGCTGTGCAAAAGCATTAGGAACATGTCTATAGATAGGGTGCCTAAGTACTATATTTGTCAACGTGGAGGGGAGCGCGAGTTTGTAAATCTGGCGGGAGCAAAGGGTGATGAGAATGATCAGGTTGGAGGGCCGCAAGAGATGTGTGGAACAGACGGCAGAGAAGGAGTGCCAGGGGCGGTGTGGGGTGGGGGTGGCGTGGGCGCAGACTCACCCAACCCTGAGGTGCCAGGCAATGTCATTTGATTCCAAATGATTGGTTTATTGATCATTACAGAACGTCTCTTTGGTGCTTCGCTCCTCTCTCTATTCCCCTTTTCCCAACCGTGATTCCCTCTCCCTGGCTACTCTCAGTCCCCATTAGAGACTCATATCAAAATCAGATTGATCATCACTCACATATGTCATGAAATTTGTTTTTTTTTGCTGCAGCAGTACAGTGCAATACATAAAATTGCCTCAATACTGAGCAGTTGGTAATAAATTCAACTTTGACTTTTGACTCTGACGAGTACTCCAACTCCAGTTGATGCAATGGTACCATCTTTGTATGGTCCTCTCCTCATTTAGCTTTAGCTACGAAGAACACTGTCTGTATTTCTCAGCCTTGCCTTCTAATTCTATTAGACTTAACAATTTTTTAGACTAATTTCAGGTAACATCATGCTTGCCAAGCACAATTTAAGAAATACTAAAGGTGACAAGAAAGATTTTTGTTAGAAATATGATTTTTGGTTTGAAAGAACCAAAAGTTCATAGATTGAGCTGGAAACCATGTGAAAGCACATCTTTCCAGCAAGGGAACTCTCATACTCTCAAGAAAACAGAATGATTCCAAATCTGTCACCATTTAATATGAAATCTGCGAGGAGCAATTAGAGAGCTGTTCCTGTGCAAAAAGCTGTTTTCATCAGCCAAAGCATTCTTGTTTCTCTATTAACACATGGATCTTAAAATTGGAACTATTTTTCTATCTGATTACTTTAACATAAAACAACAAAGCTCAGATGTAATTTCCAGTTAGTGGAAGGACAATGAGAGTGACATTTCTGTGACTTATCACTTGTATTTTTTTATATGGCTTTCAGATGCAATATGCAACCTCTCCAACCACTTTACCAATCCCTCACACTCCACCCACTTGCTCTCTCCTTCCCTCATCCCTTGCACAGTCCAGTGGTGAATATATCGTCTAATGGCTAAAATCTGCTACATTAGAGCATCTAATTTCTCTTTTGCCCTTCAACTTGCTGGAACTGGAGTTGGTATTAGAACTGTGAATGAAACAAGTGAATGAAAAATGTCTCCAATTAAAAGTAAGAAAACTTTATATATTTTAAAATCTCCAACAATAATTCTCTATCCAATACAATGAAATTTTAGGTTATTAACTGTTAAATTTCTGTGTAAGAAATGTTGATTGTTTGTCATTAAATCGTCTTACATTATTGAATGGTTTCTTGCACAATTAATTACTGGTCTTAACTTTCTATAACATTTTTTAATAAGCAATTGATTGAAAACTGTGATGATTATAAAGTTTACATAGCGGACATTCCACCTCTCCTGGAAGTTCCAGGAGTCTCCCACATATTAATAGTGGCTCCCTGATGCCCGCAAATTATATACAATATCACGGAAATAAATTTTTTTGAGAGTGAGCGAGAGAGAGCGACCACGAGAAAGAGAGCGCGCGCGAGAGAGAGCTAGAGCAAGCAAGCGAGCGAGAGAGAGCACGAGCGAGAGCGAAAGGAAGCGAGAGCGCGCGAGCGAGAGAGTAAGAGAGACCGAGCGAGGGAGAAAGCAAGCGAGAGTGCTTGAGAGCGCGTGAGTGACCACGAGAGAGAGAAAGCACATGAGCGAGACCGCGCCATGGCAGAGTGTTCCAAAAACAAAATATAAAACGTACGTCACCCCAGACTACACTAAGGTGTACCCCTGCCTAATAGGGGTCAAAATAATGACAGTGTTGCTCGCTGCACTGTTTGCAACAGTGACTTTTCTATTGCCCATGATGGGTTAAGACTGTAAAAGGCGTGTTGAGGTGAGTTTAACAGGTGTCATTCGTTCATTAGCATAGCTAACATTATTTAAACTAGCTGGCCAGCTGCTAAGGAGCTACTCTATTGCAGACATCCCACCTCTCCCGGAAGTCTCCTGCAAATTGATGGTGCTACCTCCCTGAAATGTGTTTTTGCAGGGTGAGATGTCTGATATAGAGGTCAATGGTACAATGCTATTTTGCTGCAAGGTTAATGATGGAATAGGCAAATCAGCCAACATCTTGTGGCAATTTGTGATCATAGGCCATTTTTTCCACCCATGTATTATTGACTAATTTGAAGCTTAGTTAATGGCTGCATCCTTATTATAGATATAAGGCAGAAAAATATAGAAATGAAAACGATACAAATAGAAGGTTTTACAGTGGTTGGTGGTAAAACTTGTATGTTGAGCCATGCTTGATCATCAATGGCCGCCATCCTAAGACTGATGGTTCTAGGGTGGGGCAGGAAGAGTTTACCCACGCTCAAGGTATTGAGAAACTCAAGAAAGATTCATCTCAGTTTTGGAGACTACAGTACAGGTGAGGTGGGGAGGGGGATGGAGGTAAATGTTGAAGGTGACTCTGCAGAGTTCTAAGCAACAATTTGCAAACTTCAATACTGTTATGTTTTGTAACTTCAAAACATTAAACTGATTTGAAAGGAGATACTGGAGTCCAGGAATGCGGGTCTATCTTTGAGATTACTTTAAGCAAGGCCCTCACTTATCATGTGGTAGCGCGATGTTGTATACAATTCACGTATTTATTAATCACAAATGTAACCGATGTGGGAGACAGTGCCGATCCACTGCTGGTCTTGTGGCCCATAAGTGTGCCTGCAGAGACTAAACTCTCAGCACAGTCAAAATCGAAATCAATGGACAGCCGAAGAAGAAGGAGTTATACATATAATCTGTAATAATTAATTATTTAAACAAACAAGAATGTTTAATTAGCCAATATGTGCACAAGATTTCTCAAATAGTGTTGAAATATTAAAGACACAACAAATACAACCTGCTGTAGTTGTTGAAACCTCCAAACTGTTGCTTAACACTGTGCAGGGTCTCCAAATTCTGTTCAGATTCCTGGCACCTTCCACCAGTCAACCTCTTGCTACAATGTTTTGGCTTGTTTATATCTCTTTGGTTCTAACATCTTGTTAGCAAGATGTTGGTTGGTTTCAAATGCACTTGTATATATGAAAGAAATGTTTAAATATCTGCTACTCGTGAACTCCCAGCAATAAGCAAGTTGCTGGTATTAAATAGTTTGTGCCATTTGACTGCTCTGGAATCACAGAATCTTGGAAATCACACCATAAAGAGAGACCAATTGGATCTTGCATTCATGCAGGTTAGTCCCATTCTCACATCTTGTCCACGTGGATCATGGCACAAGAATGCTGTTTCTGGTACTTTTTAAAAAGGGAGAATGTTCTCTAACTCTCCTCAGGCAGTGAGATTGCCAGCCATACAATGCACTGTTTGAAACATTTTTCCTTTAGCTCCAATCTAATACTAAATAAATTTCTTTCTCTTTGATGGCTGATCCAGGTGATCATGATGTAAATAGTGATGACTGAATATGACCTTAGAAACAGGTTCTTGAAAGTGATATGAATCACATTGTTCTGTTAACCAACTATCTGCTTTTCTGGTAAAAGTTTGCTCTACACCTACAGCAAGGCACGGTCTCATGTGGCTTGCGTCCCCGATAAAATTGTGTTGAATTTCACAGAATTAAAACCAATTAATTTCAAATAGGCTAACACTCAATCTGGAATCAAGTCCATTGTATCGTAGAACGTGCTTCTTCCTTTGGCCAATTTACACAAGTGGTCTCGAGCCAACAACTTGACACATGGCAACACATTTATTTTTAACAAGCAAGAGAAAATCTGCAGATGCTGGAAATCCCAGGAACCCACACGAAATGCTGGAGGAACTCAGCAGGCCAGGCAGCATCTATGGAAAAAAGTACATTTATTTTTAAAATCTGTTTTGCAGCTTGATGTGCAAATTAAGAATTCAAATACCTGAATCCGGAAGTTATTGATTCCCAATTCATTTAGTCACAGGTTACAGGTGATTTCTTGTCAACTTGATGAATTAATGACAGAGCAGCTGCAATCAGATCAGTTTTAGCACTTTCGTTGAAGGTGGCAACATAGATTGATAGGGTCATAAAGAAAGTTTTTGGCACATTAGCCTTCATAAAACACTATATTGAGTACAGGAGAAGGCATGTTATGTTAAAGTTGTATAAGACGTTGGTGAGGCCTAATTTGGAGTATTGTGTGCAGTTTTGGTCACCTCCCTACAGGAAAGATGTAAACAAGGTTGAAAGAGTACAGACAAAATTTACTGTGATATTGCCAGGTCTGGAGAATCTGAGTTAAAAGGAACGATTGAATAGGTTAGGAATGTATTCTTTAAAATGTAGAACATTAAGAGAAGATTTGATTGAGGTACACATAATTATGAGGGGTATAGATTGGGTAAATGCAAGTAGGCTTTTTCAACTGAGGTTGGGAGGGACTACAACCAGAGGTCATGGGTTAAGGGTGAAAGGTGAGAGGTTTAAGGGGAAAATGAGGGAAACTTCTTCACCCAGAGGATTGTGAAGTGTGGAATGAGCTGCCAACACAAGTGGTGCATGCGTGCTCATTTTCAAAGTTTAAGAGAAATTTGGACAGGTACATGAATAATAGGGTTACGGAGAGCTGTGGCCCCGGTGCATGTCGATATATTGTAAGTAGGCAGTTTAAATGGTTTTGGCATGAACCAGGAGATATGTTGTCTGCTGAAGGCTAGATCTGTGGCATTCAAGTCTGGCGACCCAGGCCTGTACCAGAAAAACAGGTATGATTTGTGGAGGGCTATTTCAAGGGCATAGAGATTATTTTGAATGAGGTTGGAGGCGACATCGGATGTACGACAACTCTGGCAGGGTTTGCAAGACATTACGTCCTACAAAGCAAAACCCAGTAGCAAGAATGGGCAGGCATGCTTCACTATCAGATGAACTCAAAACCTGGGCCTCTGTACCTCCCTCTGTAATTGGATCCTTAACTTCCTAATGGGAAGTTCCTAATGGGATGCCACAGGCCAGTTCATTGGCTATATTTAAGAAGGAGTTAGATATGGCCCTTGTGGCTAAAGGGATCAGGAGGTATGGAGAGAAGGCAGGTACAGGGTTCTGAGTTGGATGATCAGCCATGATCATACCGAATGGCGGTGCAGGCTCGAAGGGCCGAATGGCCTACTCCTGCACCTATTTTCTATGTTTCTAAGACAACAATCTGTGCGGATTGGTGATAATATCTCCTCCTCACTGACAATTAACACTGGTACACCTCAGAGGTGTGTGCTTAGCCCACTGCTCTACTCTCTCTATACCCATGACTGTGTGGCTAGGTATAGCTCAAATACCATCTATATATTTACTGATGATACAACCATTGCTGGCAACATCTCAGATGGATATGAGAGGGTGCACTGGAGTGAGTTATGCCAACTAGTGGAGTGGCGTCACAGCAACAACCTGGCACTCAACGTCAGTAAGACGAAAGAGCTGATCGTGGACTTCAGGAAGGGTAAGATGAAGAAACACATACCAATCCTCATAGACGGATCAGAAGTGGAGAGAGTGAGCATTTTCAAGTTCCTGTGTGTCAAGATCTCTGAGGACCTAACTTGATCCCAACACATCAATGCAGCTACAAAGAAGGCAAGACAGCGAATATACTTCATAGGAGTTTGAAGAGATTTGGTATGCCAATAAAAGCACTCAAAAAAGCATTCAAAAACTTCTATAGATGTACCATGGAGAGCATTTGGACAGGCTGCATCATTGTCTGGTATGGGGGAGGGGGCTACTGCACAGGACCGAAAGAAGCTGCAGAGGGTCATAAATTTAGTCGGCTCCATCTTGGTACTAGCCTACAAAGTACCCAGGACATCTTCAAGAAGTGGTGTCTCAGAAAGGCAGTGTCCATTATTGAGGACCCCTAGCACCCAGGGCACACCCTTTTTTCACTGTTACCATCAGGCAGGAGGTACAGAAGCCTGAAGGCACACAGTCAGTGATTCAGGAACAGCTTCTTACCCTCTGCAATCTGATTCCTAAATGGATATTGAATCCACGAACACTACCTCACTTTTTTAATATATATTATTTCTGTTTTTGCACGATTTTTAATCTATTCATTATACATATACTGGAATTGATTCACTTATTTATTATTTTTCTTCTATATTGTGTATTGCATTGAACTGCTGCTGCTAAGTTAACAAATTTAACAACAAATGTTGGTGATGATAAACCTGATTCTGATTCTGATTCTGCACTAGATGGGCCGAAGGGCCTGTACTTCTCAATGACTCCTGACATGAATTGTAAGGGCTGTTTTGTATTGGATTTGTTTTCTAATTGTTTACATTGCACGTGGAACACTGAAACCCCTTCACCAGGAGCACTGAGCTGAAAAATTACAGCATTTGAACTGACAACTTCTTACAAAATTTTAAATCATTTTTACATTTTAAAAATATTGACTTTACTCATTAATATCCCCTTTTCATACTGTAAGACCTTGGCAACAACGGAATAATCTTCACTATTTGGAATGTTACATAATTTTTATTCTGCGCCATGGGTAGCAGTGGCAGCAGATCCAGTAGTGTTGTTGAAGAGGCTTTTCGATACGTACATGAATATGCAGGGATCTGGAAGGATATTGACCATGTGCAACCCAAAGAGACATTTTGATTTCGCATTGTGTTTTGAACAGGCATCTTGGGCCAAAGAGCATATTCCTGTGCTGAATTGTTTGATGTTCTGTGTTCTAAATCAGGGGGCAGCAACTTAAAACTAATTGGCAATTAGTTTTGGTGTGAATGTCTTGGTGTAAATAAGGAGAGCACTTTTTATGCAGGAAATTGTAATCCAGTTTTCGCTGTCAAAAATGGGAGAAAAAGTAGATTTAATGGAAACTTTGCAATGAACATATACTTGAAACAGAGATATTTGCAGAGTGCACGGTAGCATAGCAGTTAGCGCGACGCTATTACACCTCGGGGAGTTCTGGAGTTCGGAGTTCAGTTCCGGTGCTGTTCTGCAACGAGTCTCTGTACGTCCTCCCTGTGGAATGCATGGATTCTCCCAGGTGCTCTGATTTCCTCCCACAGTCCAAAGAGGTACTGGGCAGGTTAACTGTTCAATGAAAGTTGTCCCGTGATTAGGCTAGGGTCAATCAGGGTTGTGGGTTTGCTGGGACGGCATTGTTCGAAGGGGCTACTCCTCGCTGTTTCTCTAAATAAAGTCAATAAGTAAACTGCAGGGGCAGCGATAACTCGGGGCTGACATGGGGCATTGCTCAGAATGGCTTCCTCTTGAGCTGTAAGGATTGCTGAGATACACATAATGTTTTCTGGACTCGAAGTGATTGCCAGGCATATCTGACTATTGAATGCTGAATGAAAGATTAAACATTGCACAAGCTATGCAGGCATTGCACATTCATGCCACTGCACTGTGCCAAACTCGATAGTCTAATTGTGTTAAGTATTGTCATTTCTGAAAACATTGCCTCTCCTGTCTCTTTGTTCTCTGGGGCGATGACATTTGCATTCACTCTGACCACAGTCTCCTACAGGCACAACTTACACTCATAGAGTCATAGAACACTACAAAACAGGAACAGAATATTCAGCCCATCTAGTCTGTGTTGAACCATTAATCTGCCTAGTACCATCAACCTGCACATGGACCATATTCCTCCATACCTTCCCATCTATGTAATTATCCAATTTTTTCTTAAACGTTGAAATCAACCGCACATCGACCACTTACGCTGGCAGCTCAGTCCAAACTCTCACCACCCTCTGAGTGAAGAAGTTCCCCTTAAACATTTCACCTTTCACCCTTAACCTATGACTTCTATTTGTAGTCTCATGGAACCTGGAAAAAGCTTAGCAACACACACAAAATACTGGAGGAACTCAGCAGGCCAGAGTTGACATATTGGAACGAGACCATTTGGCAAGACCCTGCCGAAGGTTCTCAGCCCGAAACATCGACTGTACTTTTTTCCGTAGATGCTGCCTGGCCTGATGAGTTCCTCCAGCATTTTGTGTGTGTTACTTGGAATTCCAGTATCAGCAGATTCTCACTTGTTTGTGATTGGAAAAAGACTACTTGCATTCAGCATATCTATACCCCTCATAATTTTGTATACCTCTGTCGAATCTCCACTCAATCTGCTATGTTCTAGGGAATTAAATCCTAACTTATTTAATCTTTCTCTATAACCCAGGTCCTCAAGTCCCTACAACATTCTTGTAAATTTTCTCAACACCCTTTTAATCTTATTTACATCTATCCTGTAGAGAGGTGACTAAAACTGAACTCCTCTCCTGCAGTGCTGGTACCTGAGAGCATCAAACAGAGTAGTCTTCTCTTTACTAGACTCTTGTAGGATAGGCCACGTCATCTTCCAAAACAGATATTTGATACTGAAGGAATGACCAGTCAGTTAGAGCAAACGATTTAAGGACATGCTCAAAGTTTCCTTGATGAATCCACTGAATTCCACTGAATCTGTCCCATGCCCATTCTGGGTGAAGAAGGAGTACCTGGATGCTGAGAGCCTCAAGTCCATACATCAGGAGTTTGCAGAAGCCCTGAATTAGCTGTGGAAGGAGCAGACCACCTTTCAACCTACCAAGCTGCCCACTGTACTAGCCAACCACAGTCCCATATGTGGTTCCCACATTAACCTCATCAGTCACTTCAGAACCCACAAATCAAACCATCATCTGTCCTAAGGAACTCTCTCAGAACAGGGGTCCCCAACCTTTTTTGCACCGAGGACCGGTTTAATATTGACAATATTCTTGTGGACCGGCCAACCCGGGGGTGGGGGGCGGGGGTGTTCAAGTAAGGTTAAACTCACCTCAACATGTCTTTTACAGTTAGGGTTGCCAACTTTCTCACTCCCAAATAAGGGACAAAAGTTGCAGTCAAATTGCAGGACACTTTACCCCAGGAAAGACTACCATGACCATGAAGCCTTGCGCAGGCACCTGTGTGCACATGTGATGTGCGCATGTGCGTACGTGCCACTTTTTTCCCCCACAAATCGGTTTTGCATTCATCTTCCCACCTATACTGTACATGCATTATTTCTACTTTATATAGGCTGTGTACTTATCATATCATTCCTGGTTTTACTATATGCTAAGTGTTATTTTAGGTTTTATGTGTTATTCAGTATGATTTGTTAGGTTATTTTTTGGGTCTGGAAATGCTCAAAAATTTTTCCCATATAAATTAATGGTAATTGCTTCTTTGCTTCATGCCATTTCAGCACGAAAGGTTTCATAGGAACGCTCTACCTGAGCTGGAGAAACACGGGACAAGGTCGGTCCCGTATGGGACAAACCAATTTAGCCCAATAAGGAATGTGCCGGCAAATACAGGACAGTTGGCAACCTTATGTTCAAGTTCAACAGTGCGTGACAGGGAATGAGGAAAGGTGCAGCTGACTCATATCATTTCCTCATGGCCCGGTAGCACATGCTCCGTGGCCCGGTACCAGTCCGCGGCCTGGTGGTTGGGGACTGCTGTCTTAGAAGAAGAGATGCCCAGCACTTATAATTCTAAAACCTTTCTAAACTATACAAACTTTAAATTTGGTGTAAGTGTACTTATATTTAAAATGATTGCTCCAATCTTTTAATTAGTTTTTGAAGCTCCCTTCCCTTTACCCCCTCCACACTGGAAAGCATGAAATCACCACAAGAGACTGTTGCACATAGAAATTCTGTACAATTCACATCTTGCTACCACAACCACAGCAAGCACAATTCTGAACTCGACAAGCATTCCTGACTTTGCCAGCTCAAAAAAGAAAATTATCTCTCATATTTAGTGTATGTAGCATGATTGCTGTTCAGTGTTTTTGCTATTCTACTATTGTAGTTTTTGCCAAGTGGACAGGAACTTGGTACTCAATGTCAGTAAGACGAAAGAGCTAATTGTAGACTTCTGTAAGGGTAAGATGAAGGATTGCATACCAATCCTCACAGAGGGAACAGAAGTGGAGAGAGTGAGCTGTTTCAGGTTCTTGGGTGTCAAGATCTCTGAGGATTTAACCTGGTCCCAACATATTGATGCAGTTATAAAGAAGGCAAGACAGTGGCTATACTTCATTAGGAGTTTGAAGAAATTTGGCATGGCAACAAATACACTCAAAAACTTCTATAGTTGTACCATGGAGAGCATTCTGGAACGCTGCATCACTCTTTGGTATTGGGAGGTTGGGAGGGCTACTGCGCAGGATTGAAAGAAGCTGCAGAGGATTGTAAATTTAGTCGGCTCAATCGTGGGTACTAGCCTACAAAGTACCCAGGACATCTTCAAGGAGCGGTGTCTCAGAAAGGCAGTGTCCAATATTAAGGACCCCCCCCCCCCCCCCAGCACCCAGGGTTTGCCCTTTTCTCACTGTTACCATCAGGTAGGAGGTACAGAAACATAGAAAAACATAGAAACATAGAAAACCTACAGCACAATACAGGCTCTTCAGGCCACAAAGCTGTGCCCAACATGTCCTTACCTTAGAAATTACCTAGGATTACCCATAACCCTCTATTTTTCTAAGCTTCATGTACCTATGCAGGGGTCTCTTAAAAGGCCCTATTGTATCCGCCTCCACCACCGCCACCGGCAGCCCATTCCACGAACTGACCACTCTCTATGTAAAAAAACTTATCCCTGACATCTCCTCCGTACCTACTTCCAAGCACCTCTTGTGTTAGCTCTTTCAGCCCTGGGAAAAAGCCTCTGACTATCCACATGATCAATGCCTCTCATCATCTTATATATCTCTCTCAGGTCATTGCCAAGAGTTTTACCATTAATACTATATTCTGCCATCATACTTGACCTACCAGAATGAACCACCTCACTCTTATCTGGGTTGAACTCAGATTGCGAACCGATTTCTCAGCCCAGTTTTGCATCCTATCAATATCCAGCTGCAACCTCTGACAACCCTCCACACTACACCCAACCTTTGTGTCATCAGCAAATTTACTAACCCATCCCTCCTCTTCTTCACCCGGTTCATTTACCAAAATCACGAAGAGTAGGGGTCCCCAGAACAGATCCCCGAGGCACACCACTGGTCACCAACCTCCATGCAGAACATGAGCCATCTACAACCATTCTTTGCCTTCTGTGGGCAAGCCAGTTCTGGATCCACAAAGCAAGGTCCCCTTGGATCCCATGCCTCCTTACTTTCTCAATAAACCTTGTATGGGGTACCTTATCAAATGCCTTGCTGAAATCCATACTCACACACTCAGCGATTCAGGAACAGCTTCTTCCCCACTGCCATTTGTTTCCTAAATGGATTTTGGATCTACAAACACTACCTCACTTTTTTAAATATATATTATTTCTGTTTTTACACGATTTTTAATCTATTCATTATACCTATACTGTAATTGATTGATTGATTGATTTATTTATTATAATTATTATTTTATTTTGTGTTTTTTAATATATTATGTATTACTGCTGCTGCTAAGTTAACACCTTTTACGTCACATGCCGGTGATAATAAACCTGATTCTGATTCTGAGAAACATGGGATACCAGGGCAGCAGTCCGGTAAGTCCAGCACAGAATAAACAATGAGCTTTCCCCAGACTAAGTCAGTCTGCTTAAGTCGGTTGGATGCAATGGCAAGGTCCCTTGGGGTCAGGAGTTTCTGCAAGTTCAAAATTCAAAGTTAATTAATTATCAAAGTACATATATGTCACCATTTACTGTACAACCCTGAGATTTGTCTTCTTGAGTGCATAGAATTGATGACAAACCACACCTAGCAGGACAAATGACCAATTTGCAAATGACAACAAACTGTGCAAATACAAAAAAAAATGATAATAAATAAATAAGCAATAAATATCAAGAACATGTGATGAATAATCCTTGAAAGTGAGACTATAGTCCGCTCTGTTCTCCAATGGCTTGAAGCAGATGCATCTCTGTGATATTTGAACTGAGAATATTAGCTATGGCAGAATTTGTAGCCATAATAATTCAATCTATCTATAAAAATCTTGACCAGCTTTAAATATAAATCTTAAATACCTGTACAGTTGTAGTTTTCTACAGGGCACAAGGAAAAGTATTTCCTTTAATAAATAACTTTATAGAACAACTTCATAATTTTAGCAGCTGTCATTTTCCAGCAAAATGCCAACCCAAACTATTGCACATACTAAATCATATACTTCTATTTATCTCACTTAGTTTATACATTGCAGTTGACAGTACAAATTAATTGCATTAAAATTCATTGATACAGGATTTTGATATTCAAATGAAGTGAGCGGCTCTCAAAGCCATTTCATGATAAGGAATCTATCCTGAAGGTAGGGCTGTATCTTCTTTGATGTTTTATCTTTTAGAGGTTTAGAATGTTGGACAACACATTCCCTAAACTCATCAAGGTTTAAAGGAATGAGAGGTTAAAATATTAGAGGGCTTAACGTGGTGGTTGTTGAGAAGCTTTTGAGAAACTACTTCCTGTGTCTGAGAAATCTAGAACTAGGGGACAATTTGAGGATGAAGGTTGGCCATTTATGACTGAGCTGAGGAGAAATACCTTTAATCTACAGGTAAATTACATCTTCGTAAATTTCAAACCAAAATTGTGGTGGATTCTGTTCACATTCAAATTTGAAATCAATTCCTTTTTGGACTTCATGGGAACTGAGACTATGGGGACCGGAAGAGAAAATAAACTCACAAGTGAAGATGGACAGGCACGTGGGACCAAATAACTTTTCCAGTACCTTATGTTAGTAATGAGTGCTTTGGATTGCTGGTTGTCAGGTATCACCTTTTCTGATTGATTAAATAATAGATTGCTGCGTAATAAGATCTCCTTGAAATTAAATTCCTCAGTGCGAAATGTGCAAAAGAATTGCAATCTCTCAGCTCTACTCACCTTCTGCACATTTGGTCCCATAGAAATGAGTGGATGCAAATGTGTGGATGTAAGTATGACCAATGTTTGAAAATTAGTTTATTGCACATCTCACAATAAGACAGAACCATTTTATCCAGATTTACACGTGAGCAAGCATTCACCGAAAGCATGATAAACATATAAAATCAAATTTTACATGGAATATATCAGATCGCAAATTACATTGTTTAATAAATATCCAATACAATTAAATAAGCAATTTCTTGTTCTAAACACACAATCCATGAAAAGATAAATTATTATGCTCGAAATAAAGTTTTCATACAAATGGTATCTTAAATGGTAACAGAGCACAAAGATACATCCAGCACTAGGTCAAATGCTTTGCTGAAATCCAAAAATATGTAGTTGAGGTAGATTGTGGAATTTACCATTCTTCATGTTGCTTTATTCATGTAAGCTGATATATCATGTTTAAACAATACTGTTTTTGGAACACATGGCTTGATTTATGACCAGTTTAGTGCCTCATAAATCACACTTGCAGCCTTGTGCACTGAACCCCATTTTATGACAGGATTTACCATTTATAAATGATTTTGCTTTACCTCCCATTGTGATTCTGTTCCTTGCAATCATTTTCTTTCTACCAGCATTTGTAAGGAAGGGTTAGCAATTCTGTATGGAATATCAATTCCAGTTTTTTTCAAAATTTTATAAGAATTATGTATTTAGATACTTGCATTTCTGCTTTTATCTTAGAGCATAATTTTCATGATTTGTCTTTTAGTTTATATTTTCCATTTGTTTGAGTTAAATGCAGTTAAGAATTATATTGTTCCAGTTAACATTCAGAGTTCATTGGCAGGAGGCAGTTGTTTTCACAGAACAACTCTTGACAAGGCAATATTTAAAATATTGCTTTCAAACAAATGTAAGAATGAGACAAACAATGCTTAAATTCATAATGCAGTAATCATCATGGTAACCACAACGGAGGAATCTCCACAACAAAATAAAGCAGTCATTTGAGTATTTTCCTTTGTACATTTATTGTACATTCTCAGCTATCCAGTATGTACAGGGATGGCTGTTGCATGAATAAGCCAATTTCATTGCTCAAAAATCCTGTACATCATACACAAGAATTCTGTAATTCTTAGCATTAAAGCTGCAAATTACTGAACAGTATGTCATCTTCTTACATAAAATAACAATGTTTTACCTCCAAGTCTATATTTTATGGTTAAACAATATCAATATAAAACACAACAAAACTAAATCAAGTAAATAACTGCTCACCATCATGTTAAGTGCCAACACTTCAAAGAGGATGTTGCTGCTTTTCAGTCTGCAACTGCATTGCTCTTATGCATAAACATACATAAACTAATAATTTCTTTTCACACTTATTTTGATAAAATCTGAAATTAAAATTTATGAAATTGCTTATTGTTCTTAGTCATATTTGCCAGTTTAATTAGAATTCTGGCTGCATGGTAAATGGGAGTTCACTGTTGTTCCAAGTTCAGCTCTTTCAAACCTCTTCACTGCTTCTGGTCCATATCAAAAAACCCCAAGTGCTAATAAAATTTTGATAGTCTCGGGTGTGAAATTATCTTTTGGCCCAGGATCCAGAACTTTTTGGAGTAGAAGCTTTCACATTTCTCCTACATTTATTTGTTGAAAGAGCTTTCTGATTCTGATCCTAACTGGCCTGCCTAAACTTTAAAAGCCATTCCACTTTTATTTCTGGCTTTCCCATTTGAGCCAATAGTTTCTCTGAATGAGTTCAGTTAGACCATTCTCCACTTTATGAGTTTAGGAGATTGGAAAACATATTTTGAAAATTGCTAACTTAACCCTTTAAGTCTTTGTATCACATTGCTGAAATTATTGCATGTTGTACAAGTCTGAAAAACAAGAGCAGAGGTTTATGATATTCTATTCAAAATGCAATGCAACGCTCCTGATGTTTTTTGTATAAGGATCTGTATGTATGAAGGATTAATTTTGAGATTTTTGAGATTGCCAACAGTGCACTGGCTCTTTTGACTTTTTAGTATCGGTTCACCACCACCGTGTGATTTCTTTAGATGGACCCACAAATCTCTTTGCCTCCATTTAATCTCATTGCCATTAAGAAAATAATAGTTCTTTCTTGTATCTAAAATAGGTCACATATTCCCTGATTTTGAACACTGACTGAATTAGTTTTACCTATATTTTAAATTTCTCCTCAACCTTTTGTGACTCCCACCTCTGTACTTGCATATTTTCTCGGTCTTCCAACCAATCTGCAAAGTCAGATCGACAACTTACTATTCCTTATCCTATGCATTATTAATATGTATAGGAAAATGCTAAAGCACTGTGCAGATCCCGAGGACCACCACTTGTCACATTCTGCCAATCATTCTGCCTCATACTTCCTAATTTATTACCATTTTTAAATAAGTGCCATGTTTTCTCTAGGAATTTATATAACGTTGGAAGTGGGGTGTACAGGAGATCGAGGGAGGAATAACACCCCTGATGAAGGGACTTGTCATTTCCAATATGGGGCAGCTCAATCACCTTTAATCATCACCAGAAACTCTGCACTCATTGAGACTCCAAGTAGCTGTTTGCATGCGACAACGGCCATACCCTGGTGCACTACATCGACAGGTGGGCTAAACCAGGTGAGTGTAATCGGTGGACCTCATACCCGAGTGAGATAGGGACATGCCTGTTCTAGCATGTGAAGTCAGCTCTGGTGGACTGGGTGGATGAGATCTACCATGAGACCAAATGGCCAGGAAAGCAGATCTGCAACCCTCCATGGAGAACGATGGGCATCAGCAAAAACAATTCTTGTTCATAATTGATGAACATCCAAAGCACATCAATATAGATATGGTCTGGTTAATCTGACATTGTATGCATGTCAGAATTTTTGTATTCTAATAGCTGTCAATATTGGCCACACTAACCTTGGTTTACATTACAGTGGATTCCAGTTAACTGGAATACATTCAGACCAGTACACTTTGGCCCAACTAGCTACCCCAATTAGCCGAAGTTTCATGGAAATAGTTGAAAATTTAAAAGACAAACACCTTTTTAACTTAATAAACAGCTTTGGTCTTGGTAGGGGTTAGACTCTTTTTTTGTAATAAATTAGTATATTTCAATATAACTTTGACTAACCTACATGAATATGGGGTAATGAGATTGTTATTATGAACAGATATAATGTAATTGGTAGTTTTTTTTTACCTTTATACATACTTTCTTGTACTCTGTATTCTTCTATGTAGAAACTAATAAAAATATTGAAAGAGAACTCATTGAAGTACATAAACAACTTATGTATATAAATGGAATACAGAGCAAATTAAAACACTATCAATACCCCTACAGTACTATAAAACTGTGTATTAGTTATCGATAATAATAATTATCGATGGAGGAATTTATCTGCCATGTCCTTCTAATTGACTGTAAATGAAAAAAATCAGTGCAGACACCTAGTGCAGTTAATGGACTGCCTTCATACAATACTTCAGATGAGATCATCCGAATCTTCATTTTCATTTGAACATTCAAGATGTTTGTTGATACCTTCAAATTCTTTGTAATTCCTAACTTGATGAAGTCGTAAAATCATTTCACTTTCACTTCTGGCATTTCTGGCATCGCCAAGCCTTAGTGCTTAAAACCACGGTGAGCAAAACAGACCAAATTGTCTTACTGCTTATTTCTCACAAATTACGTGACAAAACTCACAGCTTTTTGAACACAAACACACATAAGTGACGCAATTTAAAAATTTGTAGTATGTAATAATATGACTTAAGCACCATGTAGTGTCTAACGACCACTTGAGTGCACTAGTTAGAAACTGTTTGGCAAAAGTCTCCTGTCCCAATTAAGTGGCTTTGTGTCCCAAATAAATGAAGCTAATCCCAGCTATTTTCTCAATTTTTTTTTTGTTCTTTGATAGTTATCCCAGATAAATGGTTACCCCGATTAACCAATGGCCCAATTAACTGGAATCCACTGAATACAGAACTCCAGTTCAAAGTGTGAAAATAAAGAAACTTGCCTGAATATTTGAAGAAGAAGTGCTCTTTCACAAGCTTGATTTGTTTTAATTTATATTATATCATGCAATATGAATTGATGATGTATTTCCACTCACTTTTACCAGTGGTGAAACCATTCTTTCTCGATAGTTTGCAACTGATAGTGAACATGTCTGTCTCACTCCTTGTCAGACTCAGGTTGGTCTGTGTATCATCTCGGTGGTTTGGTAGTGAGCTTTATAACCCTCCCGGTGGTCTGAGCTTGAATCCCCAGAAGCTATTGTTGGGTCTGGAGCCTCATTACTAGCTAGGTTGCATTATACCGAATGATACTAAGGGGCACCGCCTCTCAAAGGAGTTTGCAAATGCAATCACATAAATCACCTTGACAGCTTTCATTGTCTCGTTTGTACATAAGATTATGATGAAATACCTCTTCCTAAATATACTGCTGCTTTGACGACTTATGTTCTTTAATCCTCTGTTGTTCTTTCTTAATTTGACTTTATTTTACCTATATATCTCTTTGATATTCATATTGTTCTCCATATATATAAAGCCTGAATCCTAATACTTATTGGAAATAAATACACATGGATCCATGTGATACTGCTGTGCATGATAGTGTGCAGTAATATGACCACAATACACCTTACTGCTGTCTGATTTTTAATCAGCGTCCAAAAAAATTCAGAAAGAGTATCATTCATGTAATCCATTGTTGACAATGAGGTTGTAAGCAATATAATTACTCTCGGAACATCACAGTATTATAATTTTAATACCAATATAATAATGTTAACAACACATTACATAGATAGAGAAGCATAATGTGTTTCAAACTACCCCATTAAACCATTTGTTCTCCTCTTATCAGAGAAATTCCTTTTGCTTAACATAATCCTCTGCAACTTTCTCTCCAACCGGAAATGAATTTGGTTTTCTCCTTTTCCCAGTTCTGATGGAGTGTCCTGGATCTGAAACATTAATACTGCTTCCCTTTCCTCGAATGCTGCCTAACCTGCTGCATTTTTCCAGCATTTCCTGTTCCCAGTTTGCCAATTTCTAATTTTCCTAATTTAAATAATCTACAATGTATAAACAAGGAAACCTCAGAATATCCCAGTATGTTTTGCAACAAATTTAGAATTGTCAATAAATGAAGTATCTATAATAATTATAAGATAATAGCCTTTTTAAGGTTGGTCTATGGAATGCAGGCTTATCATCACCTTCAGTACCTTCAATTTAGTATTTCACATAATCAACAGTGTTCACAAAATTGGTTCTGAAAGAGGTAGTGCAGTCATTATCTGTGGAGCTTGGAAGTATCTACTGTAGCAGCCTGTGACACTGGCCGTGGGAAAACAGATTTAATGCTATGCTTGCCAGTTGCGCTGAGGGTGTTGGAATGTGTGAGGATGCTGTGCCCGCCATGGTTGATTGACTGATATGATATGGAAGCTGTAAGCTTTGGAGTGAGAAGGTAAAAAGATTATCAGAATGAATCAGAATCAGAACTAGGTTTAATATCACTGACATATGTCATGAAATTTGTTGCTTTATAGCAATACATAATAATAAGCAAAACTATAAACTAAATAAAGATATATATAATTAAATTAAATAATAGTGCAAAAAGAGCAAAGAAAAGTAAAAGAAATAGAGGTAGTGTACAAGGGTTCATTGCCAGAGGGGAAGAAGCTGTTTCTGAAATATTGACTGTGTGTCTTCAGGCTTCTGTACCTCCTTATTGATAGTAGCAAATGAGATGGTAGTCTGTTCTAAGGATGGGGTTCCTTAATGATGGATGCCGCTTCTCTGAGGCATTGCCTTTTGAAATTGTCCTCAATGCTGAAGAGGCTAGTGCCCATGATGGAGCTGGCAGAGTTTACAACTTCCTGCAGTTTTTTTTCTGATCCTGTGTTGTTGGCCCTCCATACCAGAGAGTGATGCAACCAATTAAGATGCACTCCACGACACATCTGTAAAGATTTGCAAGAGTCTTTGGTGACATATCAATTCTCCTCAAACTCCCAATGAAATATAGCCACTACTGTGCATTCTTTGTAAATGCATGAATATTTTGGGACAAGGTTCGATCTTCAGAGATGTTGACACCCGGGAACTTGAAGCTGCTCATCTTTTCCACTACTGATCTCTCAAGTAGGAAGCTCAAATATACAGAGATTCAATTGAACCTTTGTCGTCACTCCCTAAAGAAATGCAAATACACGCTGCCTGACCATCATAGAATAACATCATAGGTGTCCGGTGACCAGAATAAGCTTCTGCCTAAGCAAGTATCTGAATCTTTAAGTTCCTCACTGGGAGAGCACAGTCAGTGTGAATCAGAAATAACATCTCCTTCTCACTGACAATCAACACTAGCTCACTTCAAGGATGCATGTTTAGAAGAATTTCATATGTGATGCAGAGGTGTAGAGGAAGAAGATAGATCAGCTGGTTGAGTGGTGTCACAGCAACAACTTTACAGTCAATGTCAATAAGTCTCAGGAATTGATTGCGGACTTCAAGAAGTGGAAGTCAAGGAAATACACACCAATCTTCATTGAGAGATTAGAAGTGGAAATGTGAGCAATGTCAAGCTCCTGGATGTCAATGTCTCTAAGGATTTATCCTGGGCCCAACGTAAAGAGGTAATTACAAAGAAGGCACAACATTCGCTATATTTCATTAGGAGTTTGAGGAGAATTGGTATTTGATCAAAGACACAAATTTCTACAGATGTACTATGGAGAGAATTCTAACTGGTTGTATCACTGTCCGGTACAGAGGGGCGACCGCACAGGAATGGAAAAAGGTGCGGAAAGTTGTAAACTCTGCCAACTCCATCATGGGCACCAGCCTCCCCAGCATCAAGGGCATCTTCAAAAGATGATGCCTTAAAAAAAAGGTGGGATTCATCATTAAGGACCCCCATTACCCAGGACATGCCCTCTTATCACTATTAAGGAGGAGGTACAGGAGCCTGAAGACCCACACACTCAACCTTTCAGAAACAGTTGCTTCCCCTCCACCATCAGACTTCCAAATGGACAATGAACCCATGTACTACCTCAGATTTTCTCTCTCTTTCGGCACAGGTGATCTGTTGTGAAATTTGTTAACTTTGCAGCAGCAATACAATGCATATACATAATAATTGAAAAGAAAAGAAGCTGTGAATTACAGTAAGTATACTGTATACTTCACATGGGGTCGACCATTAGCGACACTCTTTCCCTCGATGCTGAAATCAATAGGCGTATCGGCAAAGCAGTATCGGTCCTTGCTCGACTGTCCTCGCGGGTCTGAGAGAATCCGAAACTCGCTACAAAGACCAAGACTGCTGTGCATGCGTTATCAGCGCCCTCCTGTATGGTAGTGAAACTTGGACCATCTACTCCAAGCAGGAGAGGAAACTCGATAGTTTTCACCTGCGCAGCCTTCGCCACATCACCTAGAGAGAGAAAGTCCCAAGCTCTGTGGTCCTCTCCCGCACTTGACTTCCCACAATGTTCACGCTTTTAAGACAGCGCAGACTGCGCTGGCTGGGCCACGTCTGTCGTATGAAGGATGGTAGACTGCCAAAGGACATCCTCTATAGAGAACAACAGGCAAGAGGAACGTTGGTAGACCCCAGCTTCGCTTCAAGGACCTGTGCAAGCACGACATGAAAGCCTTAAAAATCAACACAGAGTGCTGGGAGGATACAGCAGGTGACCGCAACAAATGGCGAGGTACTCTTCAGCAACACCTAGAGCAAGGCGAAAGAGTGATCCTGAGTCAGTTTGAGGAGCAGAGAGCTAACCGTGAGCATATATATATAGAAGTAGTGCAAAAATAGAAATAAAAAAGTAGTGAGGTAGTGTGCATGGGTTCAATGTCCAGTCAGAAATCAGACGGCAGAGAGGAAGAAGCTGTTCCTGAATCACTGAGTGTGCGACTTTAGGCTTCTCTACCTCCTTCCTGATGGTAGCAATGAGAAGAGAATGTCTCGGGTGATGGGGGATTTTAATGATGGTCACCACCTTTTTGAGGTATCGCTCCTTGAAGATGTCTTGGAGGCTAGTACCCAAGATGGAGCTGACGAGGTTTACAACTCTCTGCAGCTTACTTTAACTCTGTGCAGTAGCACCGCCGCCCCCCCCCACCCACCCATCCTACTGCACAGTGGTGCAACCAGTTAGAATGCTGTCCATGGTATATCTGTAGAAATCTGTGACATACCAAATCTCCTCAAACTCCTAATAAAATATAGCCACTGTCATACCTTCTTTGTACCTGCATCGATATGTTGGGACCAGGTTACGTCCTCAGAGATATTGACACCTAGGAACTTGAAATTGCTCACTGTCTCCACTTCTGATCCCTCTAAGAGGACAGGTGTGTGTTCCCTCATCTTACCCTTTCTGAAGTCCAAAATTAGCTCTTTGATCTTACTGATGCTGAGTGCAAAGTTGTGGCTGTAACACCACTCACTAGTTGGCATATCTCGCTCCTGTACGCCCTCTCGTTACCATCTGAAATCCTGCCAACAATGGTTGTATTATCCGCAAATTTATAGATGGCATTGGAGCTGCGCCTAGCCACACAATCATGGGTGTAGGGAGAGTAGAGCAGTGGGCTAAGCACATATCCCTGAGGTGTGCCAGTGTTGATTGTCAGTGAGGTGGAGATGTTATTTGCAATCTGCACAGATTGTAGTCTTTCATTTGGGAAGTCAAGGATCCATTTGCAGAGGAAGATACAGAGGACCAGGTTCTGAAACTTTTCGATCAGAACTCCAGGAACGATTGTGTTAAACGCTGAAGGACATAAGGAAGAATTTTCTTCCTTATCAAGCAGTAGGGAAATAAACAAGCAGCGATAGAGAGATTGAATTTTGTAACTGGGATGAGCCAAACAGTGGGTGTAAGGAGGGAATTTGAGCAGATAGAGACTAAATTAAAATGTAGAGGCAAAAAGATCATAATCTCTGCTCCCTGAGCCACAAACAAATTGGGCGAGAGTTAATAGGATCAGAGAGGTAAATGTGTGGCTCAAAACTGGTGTGGGAGAAATGGGTTTGAGTTCGTGGGACATTGGCAACGGTATTGGGGAAGGAGAGAGCTGTTCCAATGGGACAGTCTCTGCCTGACCCATGCTGAGACCAGGGTCCAAGTGAATCACATAACCTGGTGGAGGAAGGGGGTGTGGGTAGGGGTGGTTCAAAAGCTTGGAAAAGTGTAGATAATGTAAAAGGGAAGGAGAATCCAGGAGAGGTTACTGAAGTCTTCAGAATAAAAAAATAAATAAGATAAAACGTTTCAAAATGAGAAAAAATTAACTTCATGCATCATGGAGACAAATTTGAAAATAAGGCTGGTGAACACAGGACTGAGGGTGTTCTATTTAAATGTATACAGTATACGAAATAAGGTGGATGATCTTGTAGCACTGTTGGAAATTGGCAGGTACGATGTTGTGGGGATCAGAGAATCATGGTTGAAAGAAGGTGACAGCTGGGAGCTTAGGATCCAAGCATACACATTACACTGATAGGTCAGGCAGATAGGCAGATGGGTTTGGGTGGCTCTGTTGGTAAAAATGAAATCAAATTCTCAAAAGAAGCGACATAGAATCAGAAGATGTAGAATCATTGTGGATAGAGTTGAGAAATTGCAAGGGTAAAAAGACTTTGATGGGAGTTATATACAGACCCTCTCTAACAGTAGCCAGGACATGGATGCAAATTATAGCAGAAAAAGACAATTCTGCATTGGGTGATGTGTAGTGTAACAGGTTTGATTAGGGAGCTTAAAGTGAAAAACCATTAGGAGGCAGTGATCGTAATATGATCGAACTCATCTTGCAGTCTGAGAGGGGGAACCAAGGATGGATCTATTGGTAAATATAACTACAGAAGCATGAGAGAGGAACTGGCCAAAGTTGATTGGAATGGATCACAAGCAGGTGAGATAGGAGAGAAGCAACAGGTGGAATTTCTGAGAATAATTCAGAAGATCTACATCGGTTCATCCCAGAGAAGAAGAAGCATTTTGAGGGAGGATGAGACACCCGCAGCTGACAAGAGAAGTTAAAGACGGCAGAAAAGCAAAAACTACTTGGAATCTAGGGAAATGAGATGCTTTTAAAAACCTCTAGAAGGCAATTAAAAAACCATGAGGAGAGAAAAGATGAAATATGAAGGTAAGCTAGTCAACAATATAAAAGAAAATACCAAATACATTTTTCAGATATATAGTACAGTAAAGGAAAAATGAGAGTGGACATCGGACCACACTCAGGAGTTAGTAACGGCGGGGGGGGGGGGGGGTTGGAGACAAGGAAATGGGTGACAAACTAAATAAGTCTTTTGAGTCATCCTTCACTGTGGAAGTCACCAGCAGCATGCCAGAAACTCAGGGGTCAGAAACTCAAGAATGTTCAGGGGTCAGAACTAGGGAGAAGATGCTTGGGAAGCTGAAAGGTCTGAAGGTGGTAAGTCACCTCGACTAGATGGACTGTACCCCTGGCTTCTGATAGAGGTAGCTGAAGAGGTTTGAGAGTCATTAGCAGTTATCTTTCAAGAATCACTAGATTCTGGGTTGGTTCCAGAGGATTAGAAAATCGCAAACTACACTCTAATTTTTAAGAGGGGAGGGAGGCAAGAGGCAGAAAATTATAGCTCAGATAGCCTGACTTAAATGGTCAGTAAGATGTTAGAGTCCGTTATTAAGGATGAGGTTTCAGGGTACTTGGAGGCACATGATAAAATAGGCAGGTCAGCATGGTTTCCTAAGGGAATATCTTCCTTTTGGAATTCTTTGAGGAAATAACTAAGGAAAGTCTGTGGATGTTGTTCATTTGGATTCTCAGAAGGTCTTCGACAAAATGCTGCACATAGTACTGCTAGCATGAACAGAAGATTGGCTGACTGGCAGAAGGCAAAAAGTGGGAAAAAAGAGAAACTTCTCTGGTTGGCTGCCGGTGAACGGTAGTGTTCTGCCGTGGCTGGTACTTTTCACATCGTATGTTGATGGCCTGGATAAGGGAAGTAATAGCTTTGTAGCCAGGTTTGTGGATGAAACAATGATACATCGATTGGTTGAGGAAGCAGGGAATTTGCAGAAAGACTTGGACAGATTAGGAGAACGTGCAAAAACCAAGGGAGATGGAAGACAGCGCAGGGAAATACATGGTCATACACTTTAGCAAAAGGAATAAAGATTTAAACTATTTTCTAAACAGGGACAAAATTCTGAAATTAGAAATGCAAAGATACTTGGGAATCCTAGTGCAGATTAAGTTGGTAGTAAGGAAGGGAAATCGATTTGTTTTGAGAGGATTAGAATGTAATGCTGAGGCATTTGTCAGACCTCATTTGGAGTATTATGAGCAATTTGGGGTCCAATATCTAAGAAAATATGTACTGACATTTGAGAGGGTCCACTGATGCCGGGAATGAAATCATTAACATATGAGGAACTCTTTTTTTTTTGATGGCTCTGGGACTGTACTCATTGGAGTTTAGAAGAATGAGGGGGAATATCGCTGAAACCTATTGACTGCTGAAAGGCCTAGATAGAGTGGACATGCAGAGAATATTTCCAGTGTGAGAGAGTTTAGAACCAGAGACAGAGCATCAAAATAGAAAGACATCCTTTTGTAACGGAGATTAGTGAGAATTTCTTTAGCCAAAGAGTGGGTGAATCATTGCCTCAGACAGCTGTGGAGGTGAAGTTATTGGGTATATTTAAAGCAGAAGTTGTTAAGTACTTAATTTGTAAGAGCAATAGGGAGAAGGCAGTAGAATGGGGTTGAGAGGGAAAATAAATCACCTGTGATTGAAATGTGCAGCAGATTCAATGGACAGAATGGCCTAATTCTGCTCCTATGTCTTATTGCCTTATGGTAAATCCAATTGCCTCCTCACAGGCGATTGACTCTATGACTCATCTCAATGAAGATAACAGCCACTTTTTATGGGTAGAGCAATTGTATTCCTAGAAATCAGTCCATATTTTAATATTCTACAACACAAAGATACGTCATCTGTCTGTACTGAGTTAACAACAAATTGTGTTGATTAATTTACTTGGTTTCTCACTCCAACTGAGTATGAGTGAATTTTATTCAAAATTTTTAATGGTGATTTGTGAATTCTGTGAGGGTGAATTTCCATAACCAGAATAGCCGTGCCTGTAGACACAAGAGAAACTGCAAATTCTGGAAATCTGGAGCAATATACAGTCTGCTGGAGGAACTCAATGGCTCAGGCAGCGCCTATGGAAGGAAGTGGACTGATGATGTTTTAAGTCAAGGTTCCTCATCAGGACCCATCAGTCCCGATGAAAGGTCTCCACCCAAAATGTTGACTGTCCAGATACTTTTTGACCCATTGAGTTTTTCCAGCATCTTATGTGCTGCAACCATGTTAGTATGTGATTTTCTCTAGCTTTTTTGCCAATTACTGATACTTTGTGTCCTTTTCAAACATAAGTGCTATCCTCCATTAAACAACAAAATCATCAGTTTCTGGATTCATCAGCTGCTTGCAGAGGGGGAGCCCGCTACATGGGCAACTGCATGCTCTCCATATCACACTGCACTGACTTGCATTTCATGTAGACAGCTAGGACACAACATCAATGATCAATCCAGACCAACGGTGGGCCTCACAGTAAATCCTAACATCCTGATCAAGGTGCAGAAATAGAAACTCCTCCAATCCTGGAATGCCTGGAGTAAAAACTGGAAGTGTCTGAAGTCATTTGTACTGCTAAAGAATCTTGTAAGTATGTTATTGGGCTGATCTTCCATTGCCATGAAATCTCTGATTCTCTGCCTCTGGACTATGCTATGTGTTCCATCATTGACTCAGTGAATTCTACCAGCACTTTGGTATGATCCAGTCCAGCCAAGGGCCTGTATCATTGCAAGCACCCTGCTGTACGCACAGAACAGCCTTGATAGCTGTTGATGTCCTGTCTTAGCCTCACAAGCCACCACAGTTACTGACTGTAAATATCTTTGATGCAGACATCCCACCTCTCCCAGAAGTTCCAGGAGTCTCCTGCATATTGATAGTGGCTCCCTGACACCCGGAAATTATATACAATATCCCAGAAATTGATTTTTTTGAGAGGGAGAGGGACAGCAAGCATCCTGATTGGTCTCTCTTCGTCCTAAGAGTGGTCCCCAACCACCGGGCCGCGAGGAACGATATGATTTGGCGATAGGAGTCAGCTGCACCTTTCCTCATTCCCTGTCATGCCCACTATTGAGCTTGAACACACGCATCATCAGTGCGGGAAGAAGATCAACTCCTTGAACTTGCAAATGACGACGGGCTGAAAAGTATGTTTGACATAACATCTCTGCCGGCATTCTGGATCAAAATCAAGGCTGAATATCCTGAGATAGCCATGGAAGCACTGAAAGCGTTGCTTCCATTTCCAACATATCTCTGTGAAGCGGAGTTTTCTGCAATGAGTGCAACGAAAACTAAATTGTGGAATAGACTGGACATAAGAAACCCCCTTCGAATATCGTTGTCTCCCATCACCCCTCAATGGCACCGTTTTGTTGCAGGAAAACAAGCTCAGGGCTCCCAATGATTCAGCGATATTGGTGTGATTTGTGTTGCAATGATTTTATATGTTCATACGAGGAAAATATGCGCTGTTTGTTTAATATCCAAACGTTACTTAAAATGCTATGATGCTATTGACTTGTCACTATATTCATGCGAAGAAAATATGCACTGTGTGTTTAATATTAAATTCATTAGATAAATCCTTTTAGAAACGAAATTGAATGTATTAGTCACTTATAACTGACTTATAGTTGACTTATCACCTATATTCCGGTCGTGATTAACACCCCCGTCCCCGGTCGGCCGGTCCACAAGGATATTGTCAATATTAAACCGGTCTGCGGTACTTAAAAGGTGGGGACCCCTGTTAAGTAGACCTATCAGTTTTCTCCCTGGGCGGGCTTTACAGTCGACCTCAAAACTAATGACAGTGTTGCTCACTGCACTGTTTGCAACAGTGACTTTTCTATTGCCCGTGGTGGGTTAAAATGTAAAAGACATGTTGAGGTGAGTTTAACAGGTGTCATTCGTTCATTAGCATAGCTAACATTATTTAAACTAGCTGGCTGGCTGCTTAGGAGCTGCCTGAGTCAGTGGTGGAGGCAGATACAATAGTGAAGTTTAAGAGACTACTAGACAGGTATATGGAGGAATCTAAGGTGGGGGCTTATATGGGAGGCAGGGTTTGAGGGTTGGCACAACATTGTGGGCCGAAGGGCCTATACTGTGCTGTACTAATCTATAACTCTATAATTAAATATTAAAATGAATAAAAGGGTTTTTTTCATACATTTAAGACAGCAAACAGGAATGCATTCACGCACTAAAGATCAATTAAGTATATTGCAACTATCTTAAATTTAAAACTACTAACATTTATCACTGGGTGCTTGTCTTTTTTAAAATTGGGTTCTTTTGGGTTTCTTATTTTGTGGTTGTTTGTAAGCAGACAAATCTCAAGGTTGTATAATTTATACATACTTTGATAATAAATGTACTTTGAACTTTGAACTTTTGAACTTTATCCTGGCAACGTATTTCTTTTAGTCAACTTAACAGGCGGCAATCCCTGTGTTTTCACAAGGTTTAACACAGGTCAGGTCAGAAGGCAGCCTTCCCAGCTTGTGAGCTAGGAATTCATTCTGCTCTGTTGTACTCTGAAGATTCTAGTGAAGCTGGACAAGATAGCCACAGTTGAAGGGGCAGAGCAGAAGGTGCTATCAAGGTTTAGGCCCACACTGGAACTGAAAACTGGGACTTGCTGACACCGGACCTGGGAGCGGAGGTTCCCGGGTTCGAAACTAGTCGGGTCTGCCCTGAGTACGCTTTCCATCCGTGCTGGGTTGAGTGTCGCGAACGCAACTTGTCCTCGTAAAATAAAGGGAAAATACTGCGAAAATGTCCGTGCGAGGAGTGGCGCACCACACAGTCTCTCTCTCTCGCTCCGTGCCTTGTAAAAGCCATGAAAAAGACATCATCACAGACGCACGCACACACACGCAGATGCAGACGCACAGATTCACACGCACGCAGGCACACAGCAAAAAAAAAAGAAAACTGGGACTTGCATTGGGAAACCAGGGTAAGAAATTGGAATAAACACTGGCATCATTGGTGTGAAAGGTCCAAATATAACCTCATTGAGTAAAAGAATAAAAACTTGTCAGAGGACCAGGCAATGTGGGAAGATGGTCTGCATAAATTGAGAAACAATTTAACTCAGGTGACTGGCAGAAGGCATGAGGAAAATCTCTTTCCACACACCATAGAGGATCTGCTTTTGAAGGAAGGAGATGCATTTTTGGTCACGGTTTATTGGGATAACTAGTGGAAGAAGAGATATTTGTTTCACCATGCAGAAAGGGTTAGGAAATGGGATTAAGTGAAATACTCTCTGAAAAATCAGCATGAGTGTGATAGATAAAAAGATATCTGTGCTGCAATGATTCTATGATTCTGCTTTCCAGAGCAGGGACGTAACAAATCTTCTGAATCCCATGATCCTGGTGTCCTATTTCTTTGATTGTACTATTAACAATACTTACATGTTCAATAAACAGGAGAACCTAATTAAAATATGTAATGGCACCCTTGACAAACTCATTTGGTTTATCTGTAGCTTGATAAAACATTGGGAGATTTACAAAATTTGTGACTGAATGACTTTTGAACAGATGAGACAAAAGAAGAAGAGGAAAAATATCCTGCCTGGAAAAGTACAAGAAAATTTTATAGACCGGTGGGAAAACAGCCACAGCATGCAGATATCTGGCAAAATATTTCCTCATGCCTGCAAACTGAAGTAGATTATCAGCAGGTGAGGTTTTGCTGTCTTAGAATTTCTCTGATCATCACACAAATTGCAGAATGGTGGTCACTTCTTACAAAGAAACATTAAGAAATTGGACCAGAAATAAGTCATGTGGTCTATCATGCCTGTTTCCTCTCTCAGTGGAAGAGTGATCCATCTTGTACCTCAGTATCACTGTTCTATGAGCCTCCATGTGCCTGGATACAAACATGCAGTATCTCCCACTGTTTTTATAATCAGTAAATAAGCTGTCACAATCACCTATGACAGATCATTCCAAAGACTAACAAACCTCCCTATTAGAAATTTCATCTTATTTTACTCCAAATATTTGAGTTCCTATCCTAACACCATATCACTTGGTTCTAGATTCTCCAAGCTAAGGAAATTGCCTTTCAGTATCGATCCTGATAATTTCTTTCGGGATTTCTAATGTAGTGAATATATCTAGGCTGCTTTAAAAAAATTAGGCCAATTTAGCCCTGAATGTCTGATATCAATTGAGAAACAGGGCCACAGAGTCATAAAGCTATACAGCTCAGAAACAGTGCCTTCAACACTACAGTTAATTTTTCCTCTTTTTTTAAAGAAGAAAATAAAGATTGCACCACATATTCTACCTGAATCATCTACAACCCAACGGTATGAACACTGAATTTTACAGTTTTGGGTAACCCATATAATTTTTTTTTTCTTTTGCTTCACCGCGACATCAATTGAATGCAATAGTTCCTGGATCATAATTAACTGTTCCATTCTTCTCTAATCCTTTTATTATTTCATTAGTTTGTCCTCAGCCAATTATTCTGGTCCAGGGAAAACCCTTGTTTAATCTGATAACACAAACAGTTGGATTATCAAGCTTTAAATCAGATTTAAATCATGTTTTGACTCTGAACTGCCTAGAATATTGTTCGAACCTACCATTTAATTTTACAATGGGAAATAGAAGCAAAGCACAGTTGATCACACCAGCCAAAGGTTATTATTATGTGGTAACCTTCAGTAATGGTCTATAATAGATTTGAAAGATTAAAGATAAGTTTTATCTGTCACATGTACATCAAAACATACATGAAATGAATTGTTTGCATCAATGTCCAATACAGTCTGAAGATTGTGCTGAGGATAGCCTCAAAGCATTGCCATGCTTCTGCACCAACACAGCATGCCCACAATTTACTATTCCTAACCTGTACATTTTTGGAATGCAGAAGGAAACTGCTGCACCTGGAGGAAATCCATGTGGTCACGAGGAGAGCATACAAACTCCCCTACAGACAGCAGTGGGAATTAAACCTCAATCGCAATTGCTGGCACTGTAAAGTGATACACTAGCAACTACACTACTGTATCATACCAAAGACAAGGCTTTATATATTGCCAACTTGTCAGAATTCTAAGATTAAATTAGCTGAATCCCTAAATCACATGGATATTGAGACACTAGAAACCGAAGCAAAAAAAAACAGCTGAAAGAACTCAGTGGGTCAGACATCACCTGTGAAGGGAAATGGGTAGTCAACATTTTGGGTTGAGATCCTTCATCTGGACTCATCAGGTGTCACACTAGTGGGTGAAAGAGCTCCAGCTGTGTGGCTTCTTTGTAATACCTGGTTATCTACCTCACTGCAGTCATCACATTCACATCATGCTGAACCACAACAAAGACACAAACAACAACCACAACATTTACATTGCAAAATTACTTGAGATATTTCACAGCATTATCAAACAAAATTTGACACTGAAGCTTGCAAGGAGATAGCAGGGAAGATGACAGAAAATTATTTCAAGAAGTAGCTTCAAATAAAAAAGATATAACAAGGCAGAGAAATTTATGGAAGGGGCTTCAGTTAAACAGAATTGGCAGAGCAACTCAAATTGTGTGGAGAAGCAAGAAACTACAGATGCTGAAACAGAACCCAAAAAAATTCTGGAAGTTCAGACACATTCATGTAGTGAAAAATAGTTCACACTTCAGGTGGATAATTTTAACCAGAAAAATCAATTCTGTTCCTCTCTCACATGACATCTGAAGCCTATCTTAGTGTTTAATATAACATCATATTTGGAATACACTGTACAGCTGAGAGAGCATGTAGAATTAATCTAAGACAAAGAAGAAATCTTCGGATAGGAAGGAAGCAAAGAAGGATGTTCTTATATCTATGACCAGACAGATAAGAATGGAACTACAGGGGAATGGTCCTACTTCACCCATGACATCAGAGAGAGATTGTATGAGAATGGTACCTGATAGCAATTACTCTAGTGAAGCCCTGAGGGTTGATAAATTTCTGTTTGAAAGCACTGTTCCAGACTACTGAGGCAACGTGTCAAACTTCTGTCTTTGCCTTGTAATGTTAATAGCTTGGTATGTAGTGGTCCAGTAGAATGTGGAACACTAATATCACATGTGGTGAAGAAATTCTCCTCTCCCTACTAAAACCTTTTCTTAGACGATCAAGACATAAGTGCACTGCTGTCAATTAACAACAGAGGAACAGATCTTATGTTTATTCACACAGAGTTTTGCATTTCCACAGAAGTCTCCCTTCTCTTTCCAAAACCACAGTGAAACCACAGGAGAGAGTTAGTAAATGGTTGTGTCTGCAATTTCTCCCTGGGTTTCACAGACCATCCATCTGAGAACCATGAGGAAGTTCAGGGCAATCCTAAACATTTCCAATGCAAACAAACAATCCGATCTTTCATAGTCTGGCCCACTGTACTAAGAGCAACTATTTTCCCTCGTTCAATCCAAACATTTGGCATTGGTTTTTACCACAGAAATAATCAAACAGCAATTCCATAATGATAAATAAAATAAAATGATAAGACATATGAGCAGAATTAGGTCATTTGGCTCATCAAGTCTGTTCTGCCATTCAATCATGGCTGATCCTTTTTTTCCCCTCCTCAACTCCAGTTCCCATCCTTCTCCCTGTAACCTCTGATAGATAGATAGATAGGTATACTTTATTGATCCAGCGGGAAATTGGGTTTCGTTACAGCCGCACCAACCAAGAATAGAGCATAAATATAGCAATACAAAAACCACAAACAACCAAACAACAAAATGCAAACTATGCCCAATGGAAAATAAGTCCAGGACCAGTCTATTGGCTCAGGGTGTCTGACCCTCCAAACAAGATGCATGTCCAATCAAGAACCTACCAAGCTCTGACTTAAATACACCCAAAGACCTGGCCTCCACAGCTGCCTGTGGTAATAAATTCCACAAATTCACCACTGTCTAGCTAAATAAATTTCTCCACATCTCTGTTTTAAATGGATACCCCTCTACCCTGTGCATGTGCCCTCTAGTTCTAGACTCTCTCACCATGGGAAACATCCTTTCCACATCTACTCTATCTAGGCCTTTCAACATTCGAAAGGTTTCAATGAGATCCTACCTCATCCTTCTAAATTCCAGCGAGTACAGACCCAGAACGATCAAGCCTTCGTCATATGTCATCATTTCATTCCCGGAATCATCCTTGAGAACCTCCTCTGAACCCTCTCCAATGCCATCACATCTTTTCCTAGACAAGGATCCCAAAACTGTTCACAATACTGAAGGTGAGGCCTCACCAGTGCCTTATAAAGTCTTAGCATCACATTCCTGCTCTTGTATTCTAGACCACTTGAAATGAATGCTAACATTGCATTTGCTTTCCACCGACTTGACCTGCAAGGTAACCTTTAGGTTGTTCTGAGCAAGGACTCCCAAGTCCCTTTGCATCTCAGAGTTTTGGATTTTCTCTCCGTTTAGAAAATAGTCTGTACATTTAGTTCTACTACCAAAGTGCATGACCATGCATTTTCCAGTATCGTATTACATTTGCCACTGTCTTGCCCATTCTCCTAATCTAAGTCATTCTGCTGCCTATCTATTTCCAAAACACTACCTGCCCCTCCACCTATCTTCATATCATCTGCAAACTTGGCAACAAAGCCATCTCTTCCATCATCTATATCATTGATGTACAACATAAAAAGAATCAGTCCCAACACCAACGCCTGCGGAACACCACTGGCCACTGGCAGCCAACCAGAAAAGGGTCTTTTTCTTCCCACTTGCTGCCTCCTACAATCAGCCAATGCTCTAACTATCCCAGTAACTTCCCTGTAATACCATGGGCTCTTATCTTGGCAAGCAGATTCATGTGTGGCATCATGACAAAGTCCTTCTGAAAGTCCAAATATATGTCATCCGCTGCATCCCCTTTATCTATCCTAGTTGTAATCTCCTCAAAGAATTCCAACAGGTTCATCAGGCAAGATTTTCCCTTAAGGAAACCATACCAACATTGTCCTATCTTGTCCTGTGTCTTCAAGTACTCCATAACCTTATCTTTAACAAATGACTCCAACATCTTCCCAACCACTGAGGTCAGGCTAACTGGTCTATAATTCCTTTCTGCTGCCTTTTTCCTTTCCTAAAGAATGGAGTGACAGTTGCAATTTTCCAGTCCTCCGCCACCATGCCAGAGTCCAATGATTTTTGAAAGATCATTACTAATGCCTCCACAATCTCTACCCCTACTTCTTTCAGAACCCCAGGGTGCAGTCCATTTAGTCCAGGTGACTTATGTACCTTTAGGTCTTTCAGCTTTTTGAGTACCTTCTCCCTTGTAATAGTAACTGGACTCACTTCTCTTCCCTCACACCTTTCAACATCTGGCACACTGCTAAGACAGTACGAAGACTGATACAAAATACTCATTCAGTTCATCTCCCATCTCCTTGTCCCCCATTATTATTTCTCTGGCCTCATTTTCTAGTGCTCCTATATCCACTTCCATCTCTCTTTTATTTGTTACATACTTGAAAAAACTCTTAATATCTACTTTGATATTGTTTGCTAACTTGCTTTCATACTTCATCTTTTCCCTCTTAATGATTCTTTTAGTTCCTTTTTGTAGGGTTTTAAAAGCTTCCCAATTCTCTGTTTTCTCACTAATTTTTGCTTTGTTGTATGCCCTCTCTTTTGTTTTTACATTAGCTTTGACTTCCCTTGTCAGCCATGGTTGTACTATTTTGTCATTTGAGTATTTCTTTGTTTTTGGAATACATCTATCCTGTACCTTCCTTATTTTTTCCAGAAACTCACACCATTGCTGCTCTGCTGTCATCCCTGCCAGCATCTCCTTCCAATTTACTTTGGCCATCTCCTCTCTCATACCACTGTAACTTCTTTTACTCCACTGAAATACTACTACATCAGACTTTACTTTCTCCCTATCAAATTTCAAGTTGAACTCAATCATATTGTGATCACTGTCTCCGAAGGGTTCTTTTACCTTAAGCTCCCTAATCACCTCCGGTTCATTACATAACACCGAATCCAGAATAGCTGATCCCCTAGTAGGCTCAACAACAAATTGCTCTAAAAAAGCCATCTCATAGGTATTCAACAAACTCACTCCCTTGAGATCCATTTCCAACCTGATTTTCCCAATTGACCCGCATGTTGAAATCTTTCATGACTATCATAATTTTGCCCTTTTGACACGTCTTTTCTATTTCCTGTTGTAATCTGTGGTCCACATCCCAGTTACTGTTGGGAGGACTGGATATAACTGCCATCAGAGTCCTTTTACCCTTGCAGTTTCTTAACTCAACCGACAAAGTTTCAACATCTTCCAATCCTATGTCACATCTTTCTACTAATTTGATGCCATTCTTTACCAGCAGAGCCACACCACCTCCTCTACCGATCTTCCTGTCTCTCCGATGCAACATGTGGCCTTGGACATTCAGCTCCCAACTACAACCAAGATTCAGTGACAGCCACAACATCATTCCTGACAACCTATAATAGTGCAACAAGATCATCCACCTTATTTCTTATACTCCATGCTTTGAGTATTGTAAATCATACAACTCAGTTCCTTTTATAACCCACATTTGATATCAACACTACTCTCTGATATTCACAAAGGATCTGGGTTTCTTTCAAGCAGAAATGACATGGGCTTTCGATTGTAGACTGTTTTCTGTCTCTCTTTCAATGAACTCAGAATATCATGTAGTAGCATCCATCAATCTAACTCCCACCTTTCAACAGTAAGAGCAAAGACCTTGAATATCTGTTGATAGTTCCCCTGCCTCCAAGTTTACTTTAAATAAATTGCCCCTTGGCTTGTCCAAAAAGGTGAGATTATCAGCAATCACATTAAAAGCACCACCCTGAACAGAATCTGAGATCGAGTGAGAAAACTGTCACCATGCTTTGTTCTGTAGACATCCTGTATTATTATTATTTGATACATTTAGAGTAAAATTTTGTGACTTTGTTGCCCTTTCTAATTCAACCAAATGGTCACAATTGAATTATTTCTAATTAATATTTTAGTTGGTCTAAGCGAATTTGATTCTTGCCAGTATTCAAATTAAAATTGATTAAAACTATTTACTGTGACAAACTTGTTTATAGTTTTAAAGGAAAATTTTCATTCCAAAATCAGTATCTGGTAATATTATTGTACCTTAACTAATAATTGTAGAATATTGTTGCTGGCAGCAATCCAATGCATAGTTATTGTACACATATTGTTTCATTGACCTGTAATGGTATGCTGAAATTTGGCCAAGATACTAATTTGGATAATTATTAGGGGAAGATCATTTTTACATTAGCCAGACAGAATCTTTTTACATTTCTGTAGGATATTGAATATGAATGTACACTCAGTGGCCACTTTATTAGGTACACCTGTACACCTGCTCTTTAATACCATTATCTAATCAGCCAATCGTGTGGCAGCAACACAATGCACGTAGACATGGTCAAGAGGTTCTGTTGTTGTTCAAACTAAATATCAAAATGGGGAAGAAATGTGATCTAAGTGACTTTGACAGTGGAAAGATTGTTGGTTTGAGTATCTCAGAATCTGCTGATCTCCTGGGATTTTCACGCATCAAAGTTTCTAGCGTTTACAGAGAATGGTGTGAAAAACAAAAAAAGTAAGCTGCAGTTCTGTGGTTGAAATCCCTTGTTAATAAGAGTTCAAATGGTTCTGTTTATTTTCAGGGTATGTATGCAGTATGCAACCTGAAATATGTAATCTTCACAGACATCTGTGAAAACAGAAAACCCCCAAAAGAATGAATGACAGAAAAACATTAGAAACCCAAAGCCCCTTCTTCCCCCTTCCCACGCAAGCAGCATCAAAGCGTCAAATTCTCCCCTATCCCATCCATTTCAGCAAAAAAGCGTCAGCACCACCACCTACCAAGCAATAGCAAAGCACCCAAAGAGAGACCATGCTCTGCAGTCAACAAAAGCTGTTGTTTACCTGGCAGTTCGACATGCCACATGAGACAGAGAGATGTCACCCACTTCACAGCGAAGGGGGAGACCAACAACAGTTGCCGTTATAATGTTACAGCCTGCCGCGGTACTTTCTTTGACTCAAGAATCAGCAGCAATCTCTCCCCATCATCGAGAAAAAGAAGAGGAAGTGTGATTGCTCGACTACAGAGATGTCTGTCCACACATCCACCACAGCAAAATCCTGATGTTCCTTCTCCCCAATGCCTCAGTTGGCAACACCAACCTGGAATCGGTCGATCACAGGGCTGAGCGGGGCTGCATCCCGGAGGCACCATCTTCCAAGCCGCACGTGGGGACTGTTGGAAAATAGCCAGCCACAGACATCCAGCAGTGGGAACTCATCCGCTGTTAAAAACCACAGGTTTTGAGTGCCGTTGCAGATCAGGGACCTTGATAGAACCCCAGCCGCCTTGAAAAGGGAAAAAAGACATTTAAGAGAGTAACTTAAACTGTTTCTGCAGATGAGCTGGAAGAGACAGCCACTTGGAGCCATCTTAACTCCGCCACCTATTCAGCCAAGAAAGTTCAGAGGAAAATGGCCAGGAAGTAACACAAGTAACCAGTGGTATGCAGAAGAGCCACTAAAAGGTTTACATTTGTATGAGGAAAAGTTTCCTTGTCCACACATCCCTCCCCATTGATCCCCTCCTGGCTCTCATCTCTGCAAGCAGGACAAGTGTTACACCTGCCCTTCACTTCTCTCAGGGCCCCAAACTGTCCTTCCTGATGAGACGACACTTCACCTGCAAGTCTGTCGGGGTCACCTACTGTACCCAGTGCTCCTGGTGTGGCTTCCCAAGCACCGACGAGAACTGACATAAATTTGGAGAAAGGTGTGTAAAGCACCTTCGCTCTGTCTGTCTCAACAGGTGGAATTTCCCAGTGGCACCCATCTTAATACTAGTTCCCATTCTCATTCTATGTCATTCCATGGCCTCCTCTACTGCCATGATGAGGCCATTCTCAGGTTTGAGGAGCAGCACATTATATTCTATCTGGGTGACCTCCAACCTGACAGCATGAAAATTGACTTCTCTAACTTCCATTAATCTCTCCCCCTCCTCTTCTCTCTTCTCCATTCTCCACTTTGGCTTCCCTCTTACCTCTTCTCTTCTGCTCGCCTGCCCATTATCTCCCTCCCGGTGTCCCTCCTTCTCCCTTTCTCCCATGATCCAGTCTCCTCTCCTGTCAGATTCTTTCTTCTTCAGCCCTTTATATTTTCAACGTATCACCTCCAGCTTTTCACTTCATCCCCAATTCCCTACCCCCTCACCTGGTCCCACCTATCACTTGCCAGCTTCCCCTCCCCCCACCTTATTCTGGCTTCGACCCTCTTCGTTTCCAGTCCTGATGAGGGGCGTCAGCTTGAAATGTTGACTATTTATTCCCTTCCACAGATGCTGCCTGACTTCCTGAATTCCTCCAGCATTTTGTGTGTGTCACTTCTGGCACCCCTGCATCCATATCCCATTTAAAACTGAGGTCACATTTACTCATTTCCTTAAGGTTGCTATAGCCAGAGCTGGTAGTGGGGATGAACCCCTCTTCTGACTAAATGCTCCCAGTAGCACGTATCTCAAATAGCCTCTGATAACCAGTCCATCTCTTGGCCTTCACGTGTGGCTTAGCTATGAAGCTCAATGGAACTTCACACAAACAAGAGAGAATCTGCAGATGCTGGAAATCCAGAGCAATGCACACAAAATGCTGGAGGAACTCAGCAGGCCAGGCAGCATCTAAGGGAAAGAGTATAGTCGGCATTTCGGGCCAAGACTCTTCAGCAGGACTATTCAGTGGAACCATTTCCACTGACAGGAGGAGGGGCAAAGGCGTGTTACAGGTGCCTTAAAACCAGTCACTTCGGGCAGATGGGGCTCAACAGCCATGGTTGATAACTCATCCAGGAGAAGGAAAACTCTGATCTCAAACCCCTGCTGCCCATACCCATTCAGGGAGAAGGCCTTGGGAGTAAACCCTGAGGAAAAATCCGGATCTTGAGTACCTAAGGCAGTCCTATGTTGAGTTCAACACTACTTGGCAACTTTGCAACACCATTAGTGTCAAACTGTATTATTCTCTGCAGTTCCTTTGGATTCATCAGCTGCTTGGCAGTGGAACCTGCTACATGGGTTACAGCTTGCTCCTTATATCATCCTGCCCTGGTTTGCATATCATGTAGACAGCTGGGATACAACATCCACGTAGACCCTGACCAAATACATTTCAGATCAAATAATTGGATGAGTAGGGCGGATTCTTGTCTGCTGTCAAGTTCAGTCAATAAAAATGGAATAAGTCCTGGACCAGTCATATCTGAAGTGCCCACAGCAACTTGAACATCCAGTAGTTCATGTATTCTGAAATTCAATTACATTGCACATTTTCTTCAAGTTCCATGCAATTAACTTCTGATCAAAAAACATAATTATGATCAGAGTTCTAGCACAAAACTTAGTCTTCAATAAGCTGCTGTAGCCTGAAAGATGTTAATCCACAGTCAATACCCAACTGGGAGACTCACTGTGAAACTGAGTCATGAATAGATAATTTACACCCAATGTGAACACATTCAGCTTTGCATGCTTTAGCAGTAGTACATCTGCACTATTATAAGGGTCATAATCTCACAGACTATTTCAGGAGTTACTTGGAGGAGAGTTCCTTAAATCCAAGATGGCAAATAGTACAGTGATAGAGTGTGTAATAAATCTAGATTAGTGCTGAGGTCAAAATTGTCTTTCAAAGATCCTTATTATGGTGCTTTAGTCTAGGTTCGGCTGCATATTTTTGATCTCAAACAACAAGGGTTGGGAAAAAAGACAAGGATGAGATGCTGCTGATTCCCAAAGAAGGAATGGAAGTAGGGAGGTGGCCAGGAAGATCTATCTTTTGTAGAGGAATCTCCAGTATGGACAGTAATGTACCCAGAGGCCAGAACTTTCCAGTTGATGAGGACTAACAGGGATAGCAATTGCGAAAGGTTCTTCAAATACGATCATCTGCATACACAAAGCTCATACATTGATAACACCAGGACAAACAGACCAAAAATGGCTGAATTCCAACTTCGAGACCATTTGAAAGTAAGCTTTAAAGAGAAACAAATGTTTTGGTGCACCATCAGAAAGTACCATAAGTTGCTCTTTATTCTAAAGTTCTAGGCTTTTAGCTCTTTCCCGTAACAATCCACACAATGCAACTCTTCTTGCGTGGGCTAAAGGAGTGAGTCAGCAGCTCTGCAATATGCACCTTCCTGCTGCTCTTACCCTACCTTTCATGAAGGGAATGAAGGTTACCTTAGGGTGTCCTATCAGCATTTTGCTTATCTATTGCAATTAGATTATATCAAAAGTCTATTCTCTTTCTGGGGAAAAGAAACATGGTAAATTACAGTTTTGCAAAGATCACTGTAAATTCACTGAAAAATAAATCTGTTTTAAAGAATGCCTTCTTTGCTTTTCCCTGTGAGTCATTTGGTGATTAGCTGAAATGCATGTGTTAAAGTGCCTTCAGCTATTCAGACTCCCACTCTGCAATTAGCTCTCTACACTCCTCCCTGTTGCAATCGCTGATCTGTACTGATCAAAGCTAGCTCAGCAGCTGAAGTGCTACAAAGTTAAAACCACAGAGCCACAAAAGACAATTTTTTTCTTCCAACTATGGATCTGTTCAGAAAAGCAGAGTTCATTAAAAATAATGTGAATGCCACAGGTGCCTGTCAAGTTTGGAAAGAAATCACTGAAAATTCTTTTACTCAGACAGAGGCCGTTTCATTCATGTGGAATCCTCCTGTTTCTGGGAAACTTGTGTCATTTCTTCACAATAGCAAGGATATTTGGTAACACCTTTTCCATTTAAAGACTGGTTTTTAATAAATCAATAAATGATTTGGAGAGGAATGGGCCAGACTATTAAGCAGCTGGGTTGTAGATGAGTGGTGAGGCCAAAGTAAAATTGCCTTTGCTGTTAGGTTCAATTAGACATGTGAAGAAAAAGACTTCCGTAAAGCCTTTTCAAAAAGACAGTAAGAATCTTTTGCCCAGGGTAGAAATGACAAATACTAAAGAGCATGCATTTAAGGTGAGAGAGGTTTAAAGAGAATATGCAGGACAAGTCTTTTACACAGGGATCGTCAACAGTTTAGGGTCCCTTGTCTCAGATAAGGTATATTGTCATTGGAGAGAACCCAGAGGAGGTTCACGAGGATGATTCCAGGAATGAAGGGGTTAACATATGAGGAGTGTCTGGCAGCTTTGGGCCTGTACTCACTGGAATTTAGAAGAATGTGGGGGGGGGGGAATCTTATTGAAACCAACCGAACATTGAAACGACTAGATAAGGTGTATGTGAAGAATATGTTTCCAGTGGTGGGGGTATCCAGAACTAGAGGGCACAGTCTCAAAATTGAGGGGTGACTTTTAGAACTGAAGAAGGAAGGATTTTTTTTTTAGCCAGAGTGGTGAATCTGTGGAATGCTCTGCCACAGACTGCAGTGGAGGCCAAGTCCATGGATATATTTAAGGCAGAAGTTGATAGTTTCCTGATCGATCAGGGCATCAAAGAATATGGCAAGAAGGCAGGTGTATGGGGTTGAGTGGGATCTGGGTTCAGCCATGATGGAATGTTGGAGCAGACTTGATGGGCTGAATGGCCTAATTCTGCTCCTATGTCTCATGGAGTGGTCAATGTCTGGAATGGACTGCTCAGTGTAGTGGTGGTACCAGATGCAATACTGGCATTGAAGAGGTAGTAAGACACAATAATGTGCAAGAATGGAGTGATATGGTTCATGTACGCAGAAGGGAATTACTTTAATTTGTCATCATTTTTGGTGCAGACATCACAGATCAAAGGGCCTGTCCTGTTCTGTACTGTTCTAAGTTTTGTTCTGTGTTCGATTCGAGATCCATGAAAAATGAGAGCTCTATACAAACAGCTTAACTTCAAACTACAGAATAACTATTAAACAGGTTAGGAATTGTAATTTCTGAGGCTTTACATAACCTCTAATAACTTTTCACTGTTGGCATTGACATAGGTTCATGTGATGTTATAAATATAAAGGCAACACAGGAATGTCCAGCTAATTCGCTAACAACTGCATTAAGAGAAAAGAGTGAAGCACCTGACAGGATGCAATAATGGGGGATGGGGAAGCAGGTGTCTCTAAAGAATAAACATAAGTCATTGAATAAGAAGATTTCTGGTTTTGACAATAAAACATGTTTATTCATGCTTTGTTGTTAACAAAGCAACACATTGTTTAAATATTTGCCCTTCCCTGTACAGATCTACTAGTTGAAAATCACTGCACCATCTAGTTGGCAGAGGAAGATGAAGTTCAGCAGATGTTTGCGTTACACAACATACAATGAACTCTGTATTTCATCATTTAGTAAAATACTGGAATACATATTTACAAGCATTTGATTTATTTTACAGTAGTGCCACATTTGAATGGTATTTAATTGTGTTCTGAAGTAAATGAGGCTTTGTAGCCATCTACGCTTAGCAATCAGCCCTTGCAACCAAAAGCTATACTTAAGGTACTGGACATATGGATTAATAACACATTGGCACTGTCTGAACCAACTTTTGGATTGCTATAGGATGGCACAAACCAACTTCTTTGTAGGAGGCAGCAGACTGAGGATCCTCATCTTCACTGAGGGCACTTCATGTAAAAAATGGAACTCCTATATTTCCAGAGAGATTCACTCCATTGTCATTCATTTCATTCCTTGATGCCAGACTCCTCATGAACCACAATGTGTAATGGGCAATTTTCAGCCGCTCTCTTTGTACTTATGTTGGCAAATCTAGGCACCGAATCTGCACCAAGATAAACTTCACTTAGATTCAGCAGTGAACAATCTGCTGGAGGAACTCAGCAGGTCAAGTCACAATTGTGGGAGGAAAAGAACTGTCGATGGTTCAGGTCAAACCCTATGTCAGGACTGAGCATGGAGAGGGGAGATGGCCAGTATGCGACAATTTTATTTGTTTCAATAGAGAGGAATGGCTGCATAGGAGATGCAAAGTTTCAGGTAATTTATATCCATGAATTAATTAGGTTAATCTAAACACATTTGATTGTTTTCTAAATGTTACAAGGGTTTTAATTGCTTCTAATTCTTATTATTTTAAGAATATTAACAATTTAATTATTTTAATCTGATTATGTTTGCACACTTTGTGAATACTTTCTAATGGCTGTGAATATCAGAGGCACTCAGGTTTCAATCTTGTTGATTTTGATGGAGAAGCTGAACAGTATTGGGCATTTCTGAAGGATGGGTTTGGATTTTCTTGGTACAAACACCTTAAGCTGTGCAGGACCTCACCAATCAGGAGCCATTTCACTGACCGGGGAGAGGCAATAAAACAGCTTACTGCTTATTGAGATGAGCAGGTAATTGTGTACTAATGGTGCAGGAATTACGCTGGTTCTTACTGTGCTAGGCCAATAGAACTGATGATAATTGTAAGAGTCCTGCACTTGTATGTGCCAATAGTGGCTGATGATCAAATAAAACAGTTTAATATTTAATGAGAGAATCACGATAAAATATTTGAGATAATTTGCACCAAAGGTCGCAGTTCATGTTCCCAAAAAAAAATTCCACTATCTGGAAGACAGGTCAGAAATTTGATGGAATACTTTCTGTTTCTATTTTTCACAGAGAATCTTTTGAGATTGATGAAGAATTTTTTTCATTTCCATTTCTGAGGAAGTCATTGAGACCAATGCAGCACTGGAGACTCTGTTATTGGTGGAGCAGTAGGTGTTTAACAGGGAAGGAATATGAAAGGTGATGTGCTGGGTTTTTGTGTGCTCTTGGTGAATGAGCTTAAGGTTTTCAATGGCATTCTGAATGTTCCTTCTCCATTTTGAGTAGTCATAGGCCAAGGATTCTAAAGAGCCTGCAGTATTGTTTCACTTAAGACTACAAAACCATAAAACATAGGAGCAGACCATTCAGCCATTCAGCCCATCGGGTCTGCTCTGCCATTCCATCAAGGCTGTCTCACTCAACCCTGCCTTCTCCCCATATCCTTTGATGCCTTGACCGATCAGGAAACGATCAATTTCCACTGTAAATATACACACAGACTTGGCCTCCACCACAGTCTGTGGCAGAGCATTCCACAGATTTACTTCTCTCTGGCTAAAAAAATTCCTCCTTCCCTCTGTTCTAAAGGATCACCACTCAATTTTGAGGCTGTGCCCTCTAGTTCTGGATACCCCCCCCCCACCATTAGAAACATCCTCTCCACATTCACCCCATCTAGTCATTTCAACATTCAGTAGGTTTCAATGAGATCCCCCTGCATTCTTCTAAATTCCAGTGAGTACAGGCCCAAAGCTGCCAAACACTCCTCATGTGTTAATCCTTCATTCCTGGAATCATCCTCGTGAGCTGCCTCTGGACTCTTTCCAGTGACAACACACTCTTTCTGAAATATGGGGCCCAAAACTGTTGACAATACTCCAAGTGCGGTTTGACTAGTGTCTTATAAAGTCTCAGCATTATCTCCTTGCTTTCATATACTATTCCCCTTGAAATAAATGCCACATTGCACTTGCCTTCTTTACCACAGACTCAACCTTCTGGGAGTCATATATGAGGACTCCTAAATCCTTCTGCACCTCTGGTATTTGAACCTTCTCCTCAATTAGATAATAGTCCGCACTATTGTTCCTTTTACCAAAATACATCATCATACATTTCCCTACACAGCATTCTATCTGTCACTTTTTTGCCCATTCTTCTAACTTGCCTAAGTCCTGCTGGAATTGCATTGCTTCCTCAGTACTACCTACCCTTCCACCTATCTTTGTACCATCCACAAACTTTGCTACAAAGTCATCAATTCCATTATCTAAATCATTGACAAACAATGTGAAAAGCAGCGGTCCCAATACTGACCCCTGAGGAACACCTCTAGTCACTGGCAGCCAACCAGAAAATAGTCCCGATTATTCCCACTCACTACCTCCTGCCTGTCAGCCATTCTTCTACCCATGCCAGTATCTTTCCTGTAACGACATAGGATTTTATCTTGTTAAGTAGCGGGAGGAGAAGATGGCGGCACGACGCAGAGTGCGCGGCCTCTCCGGTGAAATGAAATCGTATTTGTTAAATAGGGGCCGTGCAAAATTCTGATTTGATGGAGACAGACGTGAGAAGCACGGAGGAACATCTGGAGAAACTTCTGAAATGCCCAGTTCGCTGCCGCTGCTACTGTGCGATCGAGAATCTCCGGAGGGAAGGCCCCAAAACCTCAGCTTTGCTTGTTGCTGGCGGCCGGGGCCGGGGTCAAAGCACTCGGCAGAGATGGTGCTCGGTGCTCAGTGTCAGAGGGCTGGTCGGAGGCTCGAAGTTTTCAGATGACTCAGAGTCAGCTGTGGTCCGGTGCTTCCAGGATGCTGCATTGGCAAGTCTGCGGCACTGGAAGCTCATGGCAGGGAGAGTTTTCTTCCTTCTCCCGTCTGCGTGAGATGATGGGACTTTCGAGAGACTTTGAACTTTTTTTACCGTGCCCATTGTCTGTTCTTCATCAAGTTACGGTATTGCTTTGCACTGTTGTAACTATATGTTATAATTATGTGGTTTTTGTCAGTTTTTCAGTCTTGGTCTGTCTTGTGTTTCTGTGATATCACACTGGAGGAACATTGTACCATTTCTTAATGCATGCATTACTAAATGACAATAAAAGAGGACTACGTGTCCTCATAATCCAACCTAATCTAATGTGTGGCACCTTATCAAATGTATTCTGAAAATCAAAGTAAGTGCCATCCACTGCCTTTGTCCACTCTGCTTGTTACTTCCTCGAAGAACTCAAACAGATTTGTCAGGCAAGATGACAGAAGCCATGCTGACTTTGACTTATTTTATCATTAGTCTTCAAGCACCTCAAAACCTCATCATTAATAATAGACTCCAACACTTTCCCACCACTGAGGTTAGGCTAACTGGCCGATAATTTCCTTTCTTTTGCCTTCCTCCCTTCTTAAAGAATGGAGTGTCATTTGTAATCTTCCAGTCCTCCGGGACGATGCCAGAACCAAGTGATTCTTGAAAGATCATGACCAGTGCATCCATTATCTCTTCATCAAACTCTCTCAGGACTCTGGGATGTAGTTCATCTGGCCCAGGGGACTTATCCACCTTAAGACTTTAGAGTTTGCCTAGCACTTTTTTTCCTTTGTGTTAGCAATGTACTCACTCCTGCTCCCTGATACTCATCGACCTCTGGCATACTGCTAGTGTCTTCCACAGTAAAGACAAATGCAAAGTATAAACTAAATTCATCTGCCATTTCTTTGTCCCCCCATTAGTACCTCACCAGCATCATTTTCTAGTGATCCAATATCAACTCTTACCTCCCTTTTACTCTTTATATATCTGGAAAAGCTTTTAGTATCCTGCTTTATATTATTGGCTAGTCTGCCCTTAGATTTCATCTTTTCCCTTCTTATAGCTTTTTTTAGTTGCCTTGTGTTGGTTTTAAAAGCGTCCCAATCATCCAACTTCCCACTCACCTTTACTACCTTATATACCCTTTCCTTGGTTTTTATGCAGTCCTTAACTTCCTTTGTTAGCCACGGATGCCTGCTCCTGCCATTTGAGAACTTCTTCCTCTGTGGGCCATATCTGTCCTGTGCCTAGTGAACTATTCCCAGAAACTCAGCTATTCTACTCTGCCATCATCCCCGCCAGTATCCCTCTCCAATCCACCTGGGCTAGCTCCTCTCTCATGCCTCTGTATTCCATTGCGATACTGGTACACGTGAGTTATGCTTCTCCCTCTCAAATTGCAGTATGAATTCAATCATATTATGATCACTATCTCCTAATGGTTCCTTTATGTTAAGCTGCCTAATAAGATCTGGGTTGTTACACAACACTCAATCTTCAGGAGAGCACGGAGTGATCACTCTTCACTGAACATTGACAGCACCTCCGTTGAGATCGTTAAAAGCACCAAATTTCTTGGTTTTTACCTGGCGAAGAATCTCACCTGGTCCCTTAACACCAACTCCATAGCGAAGAAAGCCCAGCAGCCTCTCTACTTTCTGCGAAGGCTGAGAAAAGTCCATCTCCCACCCCCATCCTCACCACATTTTACAGAGGTTGTATTGAGAGCATCCTGAGCAGCTGCATCACTGCCTGGTTTGGAAGTTGCACCGTCTCGGATCACAAGACCCTGCAGCAGATAGTGAGGTCAGCTGAGAAGATCATCGGGGTCTCTCTTCCCGCTATTACAGACATTTACACCACACGCTGCACCCGCAAAGCTAACAGTATTGTGAAGGACTCCACGCACCCTTCATACAAACTCTTCTCCCTCCTGCCATCTTGTAAAAGGTACCAAAGCATTCGGGCTCTCACGACCAGACTGTGCAATAGTTTCTTCCCCCAAGCCATCAGACTCCTCAATACTCAGAGTCTAGACTGACATCTACATCATTTATTATTATATTGTAATTTGTCCTCTACTGTGCCTATTGTCTTGTTTATTAATTATTGTACTGCCCTGCACTGTTTTGTGCACTTCTGTGCAGGTCTGTAGTCTAGTGTAGCCTTGTGTTGTCTCACTTAGTCTAGTGTAGTTTTGTGTTGTTTCATGTAGCACCATGGTCCTGGAGGAATGTTGTTTCGTTTTTACTGTGTACTGTAACAGCAGTTTATGGTCAAAATGACAATAAACTTGACTTGACTTGACTTGAAGATAGCTTTACCCAGAATAGGCTCAAGCACATGCTGCTCTAAAAAGCCATCTTGTAGGCATTCAACAAATACCCTCTCTTGCAATCCGACACTAATCTGATTTTCCCAATCCCCTTGCATATTGAAGTCTCCCATTACAATTATGTCATTACCATTATTACATGCCTTTTCCAGCTCCTTTTGCAATCTCAACCTCACATTTTGGCTACTATTTGGAGGCCTATATATGATACCCATAATGATTTCTTTATCCTAGCAATTTCTTAACTCCATCCACAAAGGTTCAACATTCTCTGGCCCTATGTCACCTCTTTCTAAAAATGTAATTCCATCTCTTACCAACAGAGCCACACTACCACCTATGCCTTCCTGCCTGTCCTTTCGATACCAAGTATATCCTTTGATGTTAAGCATGCTTTAACTATGTCCTTGAATATTTCCTTCGTCCATTGGTACCCTTTTGCTGTAATGGATCTCAGAAAAGAATGACCACAGAAAACTCTGGAAACTGGAGTAACACATACAAAATACTGGAGGAGCTCAGCTAGTCAGGCAACATCTATGGAAGGTCAACATTTCAGGCTGAGACTCTTCATCAGGATGTTTTGTGTATGTGTTACTCAGAAATAAAAGTGTATGTGTTAACTAGAAAAGAATGGTTGTTTCTGGAGTGTGATGTTCAATGTGAACTAAATTGCTTTCCTACATCCTGGAAGTACCCGCTCATTGAGGGCAGAAGTGTATAATGAAATGTAACCATGACTACCATACCATGACAACTGCACCATTACCACAAGCACTGCTATAATTTATAAAAGATTTCTTTAACAACATTTTCCATCTTTACAACTGAGAAGAACAGAAGAACCAAGGAGGAAACATGCACATTTCACTCCAAGACACATGCTATACTCTTCCATTGTTGAAACAAAATCCTGGAATTGTTTACCTAACAACACTATGGAAGAATTTTCACCACAATAACTCTGGTGATTGAGGAAAGAAACTCAACATACCTTCCCAAAAGCAATTGTGGATGGGTTAGCTGCACCAATGAAAATTTCCTATGTTTAAAGTAAATGAAAACTTGACCATAAGAAGTGTGATTTACTTTCTAACATACAGCAAAATTGGATAATAAAAAGGAACTAAATTTTGGAATCAGAATATGTAGCCGACAACATTTCTATACGCATTACAGTCCTGGCATGCCAATATCAATGTTCAGAAGACAAGTTCATGGTTTATATTATGTTTTAAGAATATGTTGTGCTTACACCTTTAACAGAATGTCTATTTGAATATCTCTTTGTAACAATAACAATCTTATCAAATTTTGCTAAGTTGGAAAATTTTGACATTAACCACATGTCAAGGCTCTTGACTACCCACAATCTTTCTAGGTGACTGAATGTACTTTTAGATCAGGAAATAAATTCCAATAATTATGCTAACTTAGAAGTAACTTATGAATTGTAAAAAATTATCATTTCTATTAACACTTCAGACTTCCCTAATTCAGTTATGATTGGGTCCTGCTGTTATTGGGCAAGCTCAAAGACAATAAATGTGGTTCATGTTTTGAACACACATATCGTGGAAACAGCAGCTGGGTCCATTTTGTATAATTTCAATTTTTATTCAAAATCTTCCAGTCAGTATGTACATTTTTCTCTCGTCAGGTTCATGGCATTGTTGTCAATTGGTCTGGGTTTACTTCTGCATCAACACACATCAAAGTTGCTGGTGAACGCAGCAGGCCAGGCAGCATCTGTAGGAAGAGCTGCAGTCGACGTTTCAGGCCGAGACCCTTCGTCAGGACCCTTCGTGAGTCCTGACGAAGAGTCTTGGCCTGAAACGTTGACTGCAGCTCTTCCTACAGATGCTGCCTGGCCTGCTGCGTTCACCAGCAACTTTGATGTGTGTTGCTTGAATTTCCAGCATCTGCAGAATTCCTGTTGTTTACTTCTGCATCAGTAGTTTTGCACAAAAAGAACAAATAAGGAATGGATGGATTTAATGATCATCATCCAGAAGTCCACAGACTTCTTCCATTGGCCACAAGATGTACGCCAGTACAGACATGTGAGAAATGTTCAAAACAATCTGCCAAGGTAAGTTGTCCATTTCTCGTGATGCTCGATTGAAGTAATGGAATTACTAGCAGCACATATATATCTTTCTCAAGTGGCCCAGAAGTCTGTCCACTGATCAAAGCCACTTCAGCCATCCCTCTGGAACTTGTGGACAATAGTGCTCCTCCCATAACATTGATGAAATTTCAAGATGTTTCATCATCATGCTCTGAATTTAAGCTACTGACTTTAACCTTGCCTGCTGAAGATGGAATGGGTCTACTGAAAGATTGAATCATACTCGGCTCAACCTTATGCTCCACTGGCTTCAATGTAGAAGTTTCCAACCTAGCCAGTCAGTTTAGTTAAACCCAGGATTTAGGTTTGAAGAATATTTTTGACATTTGAGGGTTTGAATTTTTACATATAGTGACATTGCCTGCTCAAGATAATGAGATTTTTGTCCATTTAATTTACAAAAAAAAAATCAACTTATTTGGGGATGCCAATGGGGCTTTTAATGTTGTCCCCACACTTTTAATTGCAGACTTTATGACATTTTATGAAGAGTAAGAGATATCAGTCAAGAGATATTACTAGTGAAGCAGGTTCAGAGAATTATTTTAACAAGCTAAATTTTCTGAAGCATTAATTTGAATTGCCAGAGTACTGGGAAGAAATTCTTCTGGCAATACCTCCACATTGGATAATTTTTGTGAAATGAAATTTTATGGTATGTAATTATATCAACCATAACATTCATTTTATAAACTTTTAAACTAATTTTATAATTATGTACCAATTTGACATGCAAATGCCAGGCCATTTGCAATTAGAGCAAACAGAATCAGGTTTATTATTACTGACATATGTTGAGAAATTTGTTGCTTTGTTTGCTGCAGCAGTATAGTGCAAGACATAAATCCTGCTGTAAGTTACAAAAATAGCGAAATAGTGCAAAACAGAAATAATGAGGTAGCATTTATGGGTTCATGGACTGTTCAGAGGGGAAGAAGCTTTTCCTAAAATGTTGAGTGTGGATTTTCATGCTCCTGTACTCCTTCCCTGATGGTAGTAATGAGAAGAGGGTATGTCCCAGGTGGTGAGGGTTCTTAATGATGGATGCCATCTTCTTGAGGCTCCGCCTCTTGAGAATATCCTTGATGGAACTGGCTGAGCTTTCAACCCTAAGCAACTTCTTTCAATCCGACGCATTGAAGCCTCCATACCAGATCGTGATGCAACCAGTCAGATACTGTTCACCATACATACCTAGAAATTCACAGGAGTCGTTGGTGACATACTGAGTCTCTCCGAATTTCTAGAGCCACCAGCATGCCTTCTTCATGAATGAATCAATATGTTGGGCCCAGGATATATCCTCCAAGATGTTGACCCACAGGATCTTGAAGCTGTTCACCCATTCCACTGCTGGTGTGTGTTCTCCCAAATTCCCATTTCTGTCATTGTTGTTGTCACACCACTCAGCCAGCCAATCTTTCTCACTCCTGCATGCCTACTTATCGCCCTCTGAATTCTGCCAACAACAGTGGTGTCATTGGATAATTTATAGATGGCAATTGAGCACTACCTAGCCACACAGTCATGAGAGAGAAGAGCAGTGGGTTAAAAATGCATCCTTGAGGTACACCCGTGATGATTGTCAGCAAGGAGAAAATGTTTTTACTAATCTACACTGACTATGCCCTCTCAACAGAGAAATTGAAGATTCAATTGCTTAGAGTGCTATTCTGCATGGAAAGGATGGTTAGAGTTGCTAAAGGGAATTATGATCAAAGATCGACAAAAAGATGGAGGCAGGCAAACTTGGTAAATGATCTCCATGGGAATGCACTTGTAGAAAATTACCTGAAAAGGGTTTAACAATGAAAAAGTTTTCATATGTTGAATTTTAGAACTGTGATTCTGCCTTCATTTGAAAACAAACCTTTTGAAGTCAATCAAAGATCCCATAAAATACTGCATGAAGCTTATTTATAATAGCAAAGCCATACTCCAGTTTATGCACACTCCAATATATCCTATGTAATCTTGCTCAAGCATTGAAGCTACTATAATGAATTTTCCTACCTTCTTCCCCTTCGCTCAGCTCCCAGAACGAGGTTCCAAATGGGTGAACAGTTATAATGAATAAGGGCCACTCCTGAGAATTCAGCTGCTGAAGAGTTGTCAAGCATTAATTATTCCATATAATCAACCAACAATGCTCCAGTCACCAGCAGGATATACATGTCAAAGTCTGTTACCAGGAGGACAATGGAGACAGATATTCATTAATTTAGGAAGCATAGGAACTGGAGTAGACTGTCAAACATTTTGTCTTTTAAATAGTTCATGCCCCAATCAATAAATTAACTGCATCAGCTTTGGCTTCATAACTCATAATAATAACCTCAATGAAAAACAAACCCAACAGTCTTTGTTTTGAAGTTTCATCATTCAATTGACTTATAAGCAAGGATTCCAAACTTCTGTGTGAATAACACTTCCTGACATTGCCTTAATGGTCTGCCTCTAATTTTAAGATTGTGTCCCTTCGTCCTTGGCATGTTTACAAGATAAAATATTTAATCTCCACCTGTCCCATTATATCATTTGTTGAAGTTAAAATACATAATTTACAATGCCCCTAATATTTTTTGCTCTGAGGGGATAACAAATGTGGCCACATTGCCTGAGCTCATAATTCAATCCATTTTGCACTGGCTTCTGTTGCATTGTAAATTAGGTCATTTGCCAACTCCAAACTTGGATATTAATAATTAACCTTTTTTACTTTATGATCCACCACAGGCATGCGGACCATTTCCCATAGCTACTGGTTGGTCTACATCTGGCTCTATGACCAGTTTGATCTGGTTTTCCTTATCGGTGTGGCAACTCAACAAATTGTCTTTTAACTACTTTCATTTTTGGCTACTGTATTCATTGGATGCAAATTCTTACTGGTCTGGAATCGCTCAGTTTATGCGTGACCAAACATCAAAGAAAACTGGTATGAGCAACCCAATCACATGGGAAAATGCAATTATGAAAACACAAAGATGAACAATATCTTAGATGTGTTTTGAAAATAGTTATAGAAGATCCTAAAATCAAGTTGCAGTATGATATAACTTTTTGGGACAAGCTAAGATATAACAGTGGCACAAGAGTCTCCACCTGTAATACTTCTGATATTTCAGATTTGGCACTTCGTGTTCCTCCTAAAATGGGAATTAAGTCTGCTTAATTGTCAAAAACATACTAGAAATTAGCTGCAAAATTCATCATGAATTAAAGTCAAAGTCAAGTTTAAATTTATTGTCATATGCACTTGTACACATTTGCACAGGTGAAGTAATAAACTTTAAAACAGCATTACCTTGTCATGGTTTGGAGGATTTCATGCCTCAGTGACACAGACAGTGATATGGCTGGAGTCGGGGCTTTATGCTGTGGCTTTTGGTAGGGTCACCAATGCCAAACCGGTCAAAGGGTAGAGGCTAGACTAATAGTGGTCCACTGGTCCTCCAGGTTCAGGGGTTCAGCTCAGGGCTGTCAACCCTGACTGGTAAAGTAAGATTATTAAGGAAACAGTAAGGAAGATTCCTTCTATATCTAAGTGTGATGGTATTCCTGTCTCCACTCGGGACTGGCGTGACTGACAGTAATGAAAACCAAGAGGAAGCTGCTGACATGATGAAGGAAGCCCTGAACACCACCAGAGATGGAGGACCTTCGCTGATGCCCTAAACGGCAGAGGTGTAATGGGCAGTGGGTAAGTAAGCAGCATCGCAGGCACATAGCAACGTGTAAGGAGGTTCCACTAGAAAAACCTAAATGATATCCAATTTTTACAAGAAAGAACAAATTTATCAGAAAAAACACAAAGCCCATTTTAGTGCAAAATGATAAAAAATGGTCATAGGGATGAAGTGATTAGGGTTGTGCTGGCTGGTTGTTTCTAGAACTAAATGGTTGAACTGAAGTAGCTGGTTTTGAATGTGGTGGTGTGGGAGTTCAGGCTTCTGTATCCTCGACTGATGATAGCGACAAAAAGATTGTATGGCCCAGATGGTGATGATACCTCCTTAAGGCAGTGAGTGCCTCCTGTAGCTATCACTGCGGGGAGGAGTGTGCCTGAGAAGTACCGGACTGACTCCACTACTCCCTCCAGCTTCTTACATTCCTGTGCATTCCAATTGCCATAGCAGACCTTGATGAAGACTTCTTCAAAGTTCAAAGTAAATTTTATTATCTAAGTACATATATGTCGCCATGAACAACCGCGAGGTTCACTTTCTTGTGGCCATACTCAGCAAATCTATAGAATAGTAACTATAACAGGATCAATGGAAGATCAACCAGAGTGCAAGAGACAGTAAAAGCGTGCAAATGCAAATATAAATAAATAGCAAAAAATAACAAGAACATGAGATAATGAGATAAAGAGTCCTTAAAGGGAGATCAAAGTTTTAGGACTTTTTAAAATAACCTCCATATGATCATAGGCATTCAATGTTGTTATCAGTGTTTGTGTTTGTGTTATATGGTAATGTGACAAAGCCAATAATTCACAGTGTAAAAAATGAATAATTATGTGCTTTGGGGATTTGCATCATCAAAACAAAATCCTAAGCAGCTTTGAGTTAGAAACTTTGTAACCATCTAATTATAAACCATACAAACTTCCTTAGAGTCATAAAGAATTACAGCACAGAAACAGGCCCTTTGGCCCATCTAGTCTATGCCAAAGCCATTTAAACTGTCTACTCCCAATACCTGTACCAGGACCATAGCTCCCTATATCCCTACCATCCATGTATCCATGTACATATCCAAACTTCTCTTAAACATTGAAATCAAGCTCGCACGTATTACTTGTGCTAGCAGTTCATTCCACACTCTCACGACCCACTGAGTGAAGAAGCTTCCCATGTTCCCATTAAACTTTTCACCTTTCACCCTTAACCCATGACCTCCAACCCTCCCAACCTCAGTGGAAAAAGCCTGCTTGCTTTAGTCCTATTTATACCCCTCATAATTTTATATATCTCTAATAAATCTCCTCTGAATCTTCTACCTTCTAGGGAATACAGTCCTAACCTATTTAATCTTTCGTTATAACTCAGGTCCTCCAGACCTGGCAACATCCTTGTAAATTTTCTCTATACCCTTTCAACCTTGTTTACATCTTTCCTGTAGGTAGATGACCAAAACAGCACACTATATACCAAATTAGGCTTCACCAACATCTTAAACACAAAATAATCTGCGGATGCTGGGGTCAAAGCAACACTCAAGGGTTCTGGCCCAAAACATCGACCGATCTTTTCCACAGATGCTGCCCGACCTGCTGAGTTCCACCAACATCTTATACAACTTCAACTTAACATTACATCTCCTGCCTTCAGTACATTGATTAATGAAGGAAAATGTGCCTAAAGTTTTCCTTACGACCTTATATAAGCTTAAAATAATTCACAGATTGCCCTTGTATTTTGAAAGTTTTCTTTGAAATGAAAGTGTTAAATACATACATCAAATTTAATTCGCAAATGATATGGCACAAGCTGATGTATTCAGGAATACACAAGCCCTCCAAATTGCTTTTCCAACCTTAGCTGCACAAAGTCTCATAGCATGTGATTAAATGCAGGGCTGGTTTCTGCGGATTGGGGATGGGGTAATTAAATTGATAAGGGGTAGATTTTCTACTCTAATCCTTTTTCAGGTGTTATGCTTATTGTAAATTTGTTGACCACCACTTGTGAGTTTCTATACATGAATAATATCCATAGAGATGCTTTTTGAATTGATAAGTGCTCATATTTTAGAAGCAAATAATGTACTCTAAAATACCATTGAAAGTGAGCGCTGCTCCGGAGTATCAGATCCAATCTCTTATTTTATCTCCAATGGATTATCTAGATCTACATTTCAAAATTCAACATAATTTCATTATTAAAGTACATGTACGCCACTGTGCACAATCCTGAGATTCATTTTCTTGGATGCATTCACAGTTAAATAAAGAAATACAATAGAATCATTGAAAAACTACAAACAAGCAAAAACTTAAACTTAAATGAGACCACACCCAGAAAAATGAAGACATTATCACCATTGAAGAAAAAAATTAACCAGAGGAAGGGCATGACCTTCCATGAAAGACATCCCCACAATCTAAGCAGACTAGATGTCGACAAGGAGGCGTCAAACAGCTGACTCAGAATTGGAGGCCTCTTTACAGAAACAGAAGGGTTCCATGTGACAATAGAGGACACAAAAAATAATCAAAAATACATAATGAAAGACAACAATTTCAAGACGATAAATCTAGAAAATGCTGAGGAAAAACAGAAACAATCCAACACATTACAGGATCCTGTAGCAGTTTAACACAATCTGATTACTTACACAGGCACAATCAAGCGGCAAACATAAGTCATCAAAATCTTGCTTTAAAATACAAACTCATAACCAAAATCACACCTTACTATAAATGCAGGCCTAATTCAGTTTTAGACTCAGAATACCACAAATTATAATATGACTGATCAGTTGTTACAGATAGAACAATCCATAATATCTGTCCGGATATAATAATAAAGAATAGACAAGCAAGAAAAACTTAATTTATAGAATTAGCCATTACAAACACACATAATTTACAGAAATCAATAAGTGAAAAACACCAGAAATATGCTGAATTAAAAGAGTAAATTGAAAGACTTTGGGTCATGAACAAGGTATATATTGTCCTGATAGTAATATCTACAACTGATGTTATCCCAAACACACTACACAATAGCATTAAACCATTCAGGATACATTGTAATAGCTGTGTAAATCTTCAGAAAGCCACATTACTAACACCATTAGAGTACTCCGAAAGTTCCCAACAATTGGCAAATAAGTGTGGTTCGCTATGCCCGTACCTTAGGTTTTACCAGCTTGAGCTGAGAAAAAATAGATAATATTAATAATAACTATAGAATAAAAAATTAACCAAAGGTTAACAAAAAGTTAACCAAATAATAATCACTATAGAAGAAAAGGTTAACCAATGGAAGAGCATGACCCTCCATGGAAGACATCTCCACTATCTGAGCAGATAAGATGCCAATAAGGAAGTGTCAAACACCTGGCTCAGAGTTGAAGATCTCTTCCCAGAAACAGAGGAGTTCCTTTTGACAATACAGGACCAGGAGGTTAACACAAAAAAAGTATCAAAAATACATAATAGAAGACCAGAAAATGCCAAGAGAAACCAGAAGCAATACAGGATCCTGCAGCAGTTTAACTCAAACTGATTACTTACACAGGCACTATCAAGTGGCAAACATCATCCACCAAAATCTTGCTTTAAAATACAAACTCATAAGAGACACCATACCTTACCATAAATGCCAGCTTGATCCAGTCCTACAAATTATATTACAGCTGATCTATTATTACAGAGAGGATAATCCATAATAATAGTCCAGATATAATATTGCAGGATAAACAAGCCGGAACAACTTGCATCATAGATATAGCCATTCTAAACACACATAAGATACAGAAATCAATAAGTGAAAAACACCAGAATTAAAAGAGGAAATTGAAGGATTATGGAAGATGAATATAGAAACATAGAAAATGCATTAAATACATAGACAGGGTATACATTGTCCTAATAGTAATATCTATAATTGGTATCATCCCAAATAATAGCATTAAACAATTAAGCCTACAGAACAATACTTATCTAAATTTCCAGAAAGCCACAATACTAAACACCACTAGAATAGTCCCAGAGTTCTTTGTAATTGAGAAATTAATGTGTTTGACTGTGTCCAAACCTTAAGTTTTACCCGCTTGAGCTGAGAAAAAATAAAGGTTAATTTATTTATTATCAAAGCATGTATCCATATACAACTCTGAAATTTGTATTCTCCAGGTAGCCACAAAACAAAGAAGATGAAAGTTGTTCAGAGTGAAACATCAAATACACCTGCCCCCTACAAAAAAGAACAGCATCCCAATCATCAACCACCCCAAAAAAACCCTCCCCCACACAAAACGGAACAGGAACATCAACCCCCAAAAAACAACCCCTCCTACACAAAAAACTAGCAGAACCTACCAAAACAGTAACCCCCAAATACCCTCCCTTCACACAACAAAACGGAAAAAGGACAGAATATAAAAAGGATAAGTCTGGAAATGTCCACAGTCCATAAACGCAGAGGAAAGAAGTTAGCCAATGGAGGAGCATGGCTTTTCATAGAAGACAACCCCATGTTCTGAGCAGACCAGATGTTGACAAGGAAGTGTCGAACATCTGCAGATCCCTTCCCAGCAACAACGGGGTTCCTTCTGGCAATACAGAACCAGATAGTTAATACAAAAAAAGATCAAAAATACATAATAAAGGACCTAAAATTCAAGACAATAAATACAGAAAATGCCAAGAGAAGCCAGAAATAATCCAACATATTTCAGGATTCTGCAGCAGCTTAGCTCAATCTGATTACTTACACAGGCAAATGAGACATGAGTGTGTTTGGCACTGTCCGTGCCTCAGGTTTTACCAACCTGAGCAGAAAAAAAAATAAAAGTACAATAACAAATAACTGAAAAGTGCTGAGAACATGAGTTGTAGAGTCTTTGAAAGTGAGTCCATAAGCTATAAAATCCATTCCGTGTTGAGCTGAAACTATCCATGCTAGTTCAGGAGCCTGATGACATTGATCTATTTCTGTTAATTATTCAATTATATATACTAGTTCAATTTTCATCTTCATTCTGGGGTGCTCATTCATATAGGATTAATTCACCACCAGCTGCTGAATCTGTCTTCTCTCTATCCCACTGATGTCAATAGTGTGCATTTTGCAAACAGATTCACTCTAATGGATTACCACCCAGCTGAAAGTTTACCTCCTAATCTACCATCTTTCTCACTAGAATATTATGCAAAGTATGACGTAATTCAGCAGTGGAGTTATGGGCCATGTTACCTGCACTGGTGGTGCGATGCATTCCACAGGCACCCAGCAGGTACCAATCTCTAATTGTAGAGTGAAGCTGGTATTGTGGGGTGACAGCTTTTCTCATCTCTATTTTGATGTTATCTATGTCTTCGATCAGCAAAGGTGTCAGTAGAAATGCTCAACTGTGCCGAAGTCTCAGCCACTGCTCAGGGACTTTCATAGCAGTGTAATATAGCTGCTCACATACATTACCTAACCAACCAAATGAGCAATTATGGTGGGTTGACTCAGACTGTATCAGCCATGGTATTCTTGTGAAAAACACGCATAGAAGAGTGTTCTGAAGTATGATTTAATCACAATTGAACTAAATGCCTGTTGCAGGCAAGCAAGTTGAATTTTAAAAGTTCACCTAGTATTTCCTTCATGACCCAAACAAAGGCAAATGCTTAGTGATTAAGCAATTGATCAGTAAAAATGACATTACTCACCTATCTCCTAAGGGTTAAAATGATCCAAAGAATCTGCAGATGCAAAAGAATTATAGACTCACATGCAGCAGTGATGTAAGGAGGAAATGTTTCAATTTATCTGAATAAGCTCATTTGTAAATCACTAACAGCATAACAAATTTGGCAGATGGTAAGTTAGCAGGCAAGCACAACAGATCAGTACACAAATTATACCCAGAATTTACCTCTAGTTAGCCTACAGGGCTATCAACAACTTTATAGGCATCTCTTGCTATTCTACTAGATCTTACCTAATATACATATTGAATGCAACATGTCACAATGCCTTTGCCACAGAGGCACCTAGCACTGAAAAAGGTTCCCTTAGTCACCTCACCTTTGCTGTCTATCAAGCACCCTTGCTACTGAGGAAGAATTCACATAAAGCTTTGACCGACAGCCAATCCGGACATCGGAGTTTGGAGAGGAGGGGACATGCATCAGGTCCACCGCCCCAGGATAAATGGTTGAAGCAGTTCATGACAGCGTAATAGAGCTTTGACCAGTAGCCAATCAGCATTTGGGATTAATTGGTAAGAGCAAATTAAAGGAAGGCAAGGGCAAGGTCGTCGTCTGAGTGGTGATCTTAAAGCTTTATCTCTTCGAGGCTTTTGCGAAGAAAGGCTTCACTCAGAGAAGGCAAAAGAAAGAAAAGCTCAATTTTTTTTCCTCCTCTTCGTTATACCTGCTCAGTTAGGTAGAGATGCCAGGTGGGTTAGTGAATGCTCTTCTTGCGGGATGTGGAAAGGTAGGGAGGCCTTCAGTATCCCTGAATATGACAACTGCGAGAAGTGCATCCAGCTGCAGCTTTTAACAAACTGAGCTAGGGGGTTGGAGCTGGAACTGGATAAACTCTGGATCATTCAGGAGGATGAAGGGATAATAGATAGGACATATTTTTTTAATAGGCATCCGTTAGTCTCACGAGACCATGGATTTGCGCCTTGGAAGGTTTCCAGGGTGCAGGCTGGGGCAAGGTTGTATGGAAGTCCGGCAGTTCCCATGCTGCAAGCCTCCCCTCTCCACACCACCGATGTTGTCCAAGGGAGGGGCATTAGGACCCATTCAGCTTGGCACTGGTGTCGTCGCAGAGCAATGTGTGGTTAAGTGCCTTGCTCAAGGACACACACGCTGCCTCAGCCAAGGTTCAAACCAGCAACCTTCAAATCACTAGACGAACGCCTTAACCACTTGGCCACATGCCAACATAGGACATATAGAGAGGTAGTTACATCCAAGGTACACGACACAGGAAACTGGGTGATGGTCAAGAAGGAAAAGGGTTAAAGAGCCAGTGAAGAGTACCCCTGTGGCTAACCCTCTCAACAACAGGTATATCACTTTGGATACTCTCAGGGGGAGGGGAGATGACTTAACGGAGGAAAGTCACAGTGGTCAGATCTCTGGCACTGATTCTGCCTCTGTGACTCAGAAGGGAAGGCGAAGAAGAGGCACACTGTGGTGATAGGGGATTTGTTAGTTAGGGAAATGGACAGGAGTTTCTGTGGGCAAGAACAAGATTCCTGGATAGTATGTTGCCTCTCGGGTGCCAGGGTCTGGGAAATCTCGAATTGAGTCCTCTGCATTCTTAAGACAGGAGGTGAACAGCCAGAAGTTGTGGTCCATGTAGGTACCAATGACATGGATAGGACAAGTGATGAGGTTCTGCATGGGGAGTTCAGGGAGTTAGGAGTTACGTTAAAGGGCAGGACCTCCAGGGTTGTGATCTCAGGATTGCTACCCATGCCACGTGCTAGTGAGGCTAGAACTAGGAAAATTATACAGTTTAATACATGGCTAAGGAATCAGTGTAGGAGTTGATACAGGATTTTTGGATCATTGGGCTCTCTTCCAGGGAAGATTGGATCTGTACAAAAGGGACAGTTTGCAACTGAACTAGAGGGGGACTAATATCATAGTGATGCTAGAACAGTTAGTGGAAAGGTTGTAGAGAGCTGGTAAGAGTTCAGACAAAGTTAGGAATCAAAAGGTTGAGCATGGTGCAACAAAATCAAGAAGGGTGAATACAGGACTGCAGATGATGTATCTGAATCCGCTCAGTATACAGAATCAGATAGATGAACTTGCAGTACAGTTTCAGATGAGCAGGTATGTTGTTGCAGGCATCACAGAATCATGGCTGAAAGATTATGGCTGAGAGTTTAATGTCTAAAGATACACATTGTATCAAAAGGATAGGCAGGAAGGCAGAGGAGGTGGCGTTGCTCTGTTGGTAAAAAATGAAATCTAATCATTAGAGAGAGGTGACATAGGATTAGAAGGTGCTGAATCATTGTGGATAGAGCGAAGGAACTGCAAGTGTAAAAAGACCCTGATGGGAGTTGTCTACAGGCCCCCAAATAGTAGTAAGGATGTGGCCTACAAATTACAATGGGAGATAAAAAATGCATGCCAAAAGGGCAATGTTACAATAGTTATGGGGGACTTCAATATGCAGCTGGATTGGGAGAATCAAGTTGGTGCTGGTTTACAGAAGGGGGAATTTCTAGAGTGCCTACAAGATGGCTTTTTAGAGCAGCTTGTGTTTGAGCCCATGAGAGGATCTGCTATTCTGGACTGGGTATTGCTCAATGAAACAGAATTGATCGGAGCACTTAAGGTAAAAGAACCCTGAGGGGCAAGTGATCATAATATTATTGAATTCACCCTGAAATTTGAGAAGCAGAAGCTAAAGTCAGATGCATCAATATTACAGTGGTGTAAAGGGAATTCGAGGCATGAGAGAGGAGTTGGCCAAAATTGATTGGAAAAGAGCATTGGCAGGGATGACGGTAGAGCAGCAATGGCTGGATTTTTCTGGAAGCAATTCGGAAGGCACAGGATGTATGCATCCCAAAGGGGAAGAAGTATTCTAAAGGAAAGATGACATAACCTTGGCTAACAAGAGAAGTCAAAGCCAACGTAAAAACCAAAGAGAGGGCATATAATAGAGCAAAGATTAGTGGGAAGTTAGAGGATTGGGAAGCTTTTACAAACCAAAAGAAGGCAACTAAAATAATCAGTAAAATGTTAACGATGGGATAAGAAAGTAAACGAGCAAGTAATATTAAAGAGGACAACAGAAGTTTCTTCTGATACATAAAAGTGTAAAAGCGAGGTGAGAGTGGATATCAGGGGACAGGAAAATTATGCTGGATAGGTAGTAATGGGGACAATGAAATAGTGGATGAAATGAATAAGTATTTTGCATCAGTCTTCACTGTGGAAGACACTAGTGGTATGGTGGAAGTTCCAGGTGAAATGGGGCATGAAGTGTGTGAACTTACCATAACTAGAGAGAAGGTTCTTGGGAAACTTAGGTCTGAAGGTAGACAAGTCACCTGGACCAGATGGTGTACACCCCAGAGTTCTGAAAGAGCTGGCTGAGGAGATCATGAAGGGATAAGAAATGATCTTTCAAAAAAATTCTGGAATGACATGTATAGGAAACAGGGAGTAAATAAGGTGCTTGAGGAGTATAAGAAGTGCAAGAAAATACTTAAGAAAGAAATCAGGAGGGCTAAAAGAAGACATGAGGTTGCCTTGGCAGTCAAAGTGAAGGATAATCCAAAGAGGTATATTAAGAGCAAAAGGATTGTAAGGGATAAAATTGGTCCTCTTGAAGATCAGAGTGGTCGGCTATGTGCGGAACCAAAGGAAATGGGGAGATCTTAAATAGGTTTTTTACGTCTGTATTTACTAAGGAAACTGGCATGAAGTCTATGGAATTAAGGGAAACAAGTAGTGAGATCATGGAAACTGTACAGATTGAAAAGGAGGAGGTGCTTGCTGTCTTGAGGAAAACTAAAGTGGATAAATCCCCGGGACCTGACAGAGTGTTCCCTCGGACCTTGAAGGAGACTAGCGTTGAAATTGCGGGGGCCCTGGCAGAAATACTTAAAATGTCGCTGTCTACAGGTGAGGTGCCGGAGGATTGGAGCGTGGCTCATGTTGTTCCGTTGTTTAAAAAAGGATCGAAAAGTAATCCGGGAAATTATAGGCCAGTAAGTTTAACGTCAGTAGTAGGTAAGTTATTGGAGGGAGTACTAAGAGGCAGAATCTACAAGCATTTGGATAGACAGGGACTTATTAGGGAGAGTCAACATGGCTTTGTGCGTGGTAGGTCATGTTTGACCAATCTATTGGAGTTTTTCGAGGAGGTTACCAGGAAAGTGGATGAAGGGAAGGCAGTGGATATTGTCTACATGGACTTCAGTAAGGCCTTTGACAAGGTCCCGCATGGGAGGTTAGTTAGGAAAATTCAGTCGCTAGGTATACATGGAGAGGTGGTAAATTGGATTAGACATTGGCTCAATGGAAGAAGCCAAAGAGTGGTAGTAGAGAATTGCTTCTCTGAGTGGAGGCCTGTGACTAGTGGTGTGCCACAGGGATCAGTGCTGGGTCCATTGTTATTTGTCATCTATATCAATGATCTGGATGATAATGTGGTAAATTGGATCAGCAAATTTGCTGATGATACAAAGACTGGAGGTGTAATAGACAGTGAGGAAGGTTTTCAGAGCCTGCAGAGCGACTTGGACCAGCTGGAAAAATGGGCTGAAAAATGGCAGATGGAGTTTAATACAGACAAGTGTGAGGTATTGCACGTTGGAAGGACAAACCAAGGTAGGACATACAGGGTTAATGGTAAGGCACAGAGGAGTGCAGTAGAACAGAGGGATCTGGGAATACAGATACAAAATTTCCTAAAAGTGGCGTCACAGGTAGATAGGGTCATAAAGAGAGCTTTTGGTACATTGGCCTTTATTAATCAAAGTATTGAGTATAAGAGCTGGAATGTTATGATGAGGTTGTATAAGGCATTGGTGAGGCCGAATCTGGAGTATTGTGTTCAGTTTTGGTCACCAAATTACAGGAAGGATATAAATAAGGTTGAAAGAGTGCAGGGAAGGTTTACAAGGACGTTGCCAGGACTTAAGAAACTCAGTTACAGAGAAAGGTTGAATAGGTTAGGACTTTATTCCCTGGAGCGTAGAAGAATGAGGGGAGATTTGATAGAGGTATATAAAATTATGATGGGTATAGATAGAGTGAATGCAAGCAGGCGTTTTCCACTGAGGCAAGGGGAGAAAAAAACCAGAGGACATGGGTTAAGGGTGAGGGGGGAAAAGTTTAAAGGGAACATTAGTGGGGGTTTCTTCACACAGAGAGTGGTGGGAGTATGGAATGAGCTGGCAGACGAGGTGGTAAATGCGGGTTCTTTTTTAACATTTAAGAATAGATTGGACAGATACATGGATGGGAGGCGTATGGAGGGATATGGTCCGTGTGCAGGTCAGTGGGACTAGGCAGAAAATGGTTCGGCACAGCCAAGAAGGGCCAAAAGGCCTGTTCCTGTGCTGTAGTTTCTATGGTTTCTATGGTTTCTATGGTTCTGGAAGACTGGAAAATTGCAAATAGCACTCCACTTTTCAAGAAGGGAGAGAGGCAGATGAAAAGAAACCATAGGCCAATTAGTCTGACCTCGATAATTGGGAAGATGTTGGAGTTGATTATTAAGGATGAGGTCTCAAGAATTTGGAGGTACATGATAAAATAAGTCATAGTCAGCATGGTTTCCTCAAGGGAAAATCTAGCCTGACAAATCTGTTGGAAATCTATTTCTTTGTGTAGTAACAAGCAGTATAGACAAAGGAGAATCCGTTGATGTTGTGCACTTGGATTTTCAGAAAGCCTTCGACAAGGTGCCTTAACAAGCTACAAGCCCATGGAAAGATTCTAACATGGATAAAGCAATGACTGATTGGCAGGAGGCAAAGAGTGGAAATAAAGGGAGCCTTTTCTGGTTGGCTGCCGGTGACTAGTGGTGTTCACGAGAGTCTGTGTTGGGACCAATTCTTTTTACACTATATGTCAATGATTTAGATGATGGAATTGATGGCTTTGTTTCAAAGTTTGCAGATGATATGAAGATAGGAGAAGGGGCAGTTGGTTTAGTGGAAGTAGAGAGGCTACAAAAATGACAGACAGATTAGGAGAATGGGCAAAGAAATGGCAGATGGAATACAATGCTAGGAAGTGTATGGTCATGCACTTTGGTAGAAGAAATGAAATGCTTGACTGTGCAGGATTCCCTACAAGTTAATTTGCAGATGGAGCCTGTAGAGAGGAAGGCAAATCCAATGTTAGCATTTATTTCAGGAGGACTAAAATATAAAAACAAGGATGTAATGTTGAAACTTTATAAACCACTGTTGAGGCCTCACTTGGAGTATTGTGAGCAGTTTTTGGCCCCTTATCTTGGTAAGGAAGTGTTGAAACTGGAGAGAGTTCAAACGACGTTCATGAAAATGATTCCAGGATTGAATGGCTTGACATATGAAGACAGTCTGATGGCTCTGGGCCTGTATTCACTAGAATTCAGAAGAATGAGGGGTGAACTCATTGAAACCTTTTGAATGGTGAAAGGCCTTATGTGGAGAGGATGTTTCCGATGGTGGGAGAGTCTAAGACCAAAGCACACAGCCTCTGAATACAGGGGCGTCCTTTTAGAATGGAGCCGAGGAGGAATTTTTTTAGCCAGAGAGTGGTGAATCTGTGGAATTCTTTGCCATGAACTGCTGTGGAGACCAAATCTTTGTGTATATTTAAGACAAAGGTTGATAGATTCTTGATTGGTCAGGGCATGAAGGAATACGGGAAGAAGGCAGGAGATTGGGGCTGAGAGGGAAAATTGGATCAGCCATGATGAAATAGCAAAGCAGACTCAATGGGCCAGAAGGCCTAATTCTGCTCCCATATCTTATGGTCTAAAGATGCTGGCAATAAGTAATGAGATTGTCCACAGTGTGACTGCAGTGTTGAGTTAAACTGGCTCAAGGTTTGTTTTGTGACTCAAAGTAACATTAACAATCTCTACAAAAATGTAAGAATGGACACTGTTGTCAGTGTAGTTACCTGCTCACTCTCACTGGAAATGAGCACGTGCATCTGTCCTCCCACTGCAAAGACATGAATGAAGACCTTACAGAGTCCATTGAACATTAAAAAACATCCATGTACCTGAAAACTAGGCAGTAATTGACATTTCAGAAGGAGGAAGAGGAGAAAATGACTGAGAAAACTAAAATAAATTTTATAAAAATCTTTAAAAAGGTCAAAATGAATAAAAATGACCAACTATGGCCCTATAATTTAGTGGAAAATAAGAATTAAAACAGGCAATATTAAATGTAAGCTGCATGTCAAAATGACTATTTATAATTAGAAACCTTCAAAAACCACATACTGTTATTTCCTTGATATCCTGTTATGTTCCATAAATGACATTCATGTCTGTGGTTTCGGCTGTGGTAAAAGTGCATAGTAAAGAATAGGCTTTTATTTACTGCCTCTAATATGCCTTCTTACAGAACTAAGAAGAAAATTAAAGCTGCAATGGAAAAAAAAATCCAGGTAAATGTAAATAATTCTATTAGCTAAACTAACCTTCCCAAGGTTTTCTTTTCATATGACAGCATTTAAAAATATTTGAATTTTTTACCATCTTAATCCAGATAATTCAGAGAAAAATACTAGGTACTCCTAGCATTCAGGCCAGACAGGATTAATGAAAAGAGAAATACAGAATTAACATCTCAGCTCAATAACCCTTCCTCAGAACTCAACTTCTCTTTTCACAGATGCTGTGTAACATGTGTTTCCAGCGTTTTCTATTTCTAGTTCAGATACCTAGTATCTAGCTTTTTTGATTTTGGCTTCAACAGGAGAATTACTGTGTTCTCTTCTTATTTCCTACATTCTTGTTTGAAACAGCAGTACAGCTTATTTCTTGAGCGTCAACTTGGCTTCCTGTTTGAAGTAGAAGATGGTATGGCAGCAGGCCAAGGAGGAACTATCTTTCCAGTCATCTGGATTGAGATATCCTGCAATATGGACCTCCAGATTGCACCTTGCTGACAGATTGTACAGCTCAGGCTAAGTACTCCTTATCATCAGAAGTGAAAACTCTACAGAAACAATAAAGGATCAGTTAATAAGAACAGTATTTATCATCATCTGTTTCCAAACTAAAGATTCACTATCTTAGCCATTTTTCAGGGTAACATTTGAATATGTGTGTATGTATAATTTTACCTGAAGTACAGATGTCCTTACCACCTTCAGAGTTGTTTTGTTAGTTTTAAAAAAAATTACTTACGTCAAAATTTAGCCATCAAGAAGATGTAAAAAGATATCCTTCTCAATTAGTCATAACTGCACTATATTGAACTAGTGAGCTTGCTGTACAGTGGCAGAAGAGAAGTTAATTTAGGAACGACCTCAACCAAACACAATTAAAGCTTAAAGTAAATACCTACAGATCCAAAGCAATCTGATGGTGCACAGACTTCATTTTAACTCTGTTGTTAATATTGTCCTGATGCATCATCAAGGTTCCACGTTCTCACACTGAACTGTCCATTTGGTACATTTTTGCAATACTTGGAGAATTTTGAAGATATCACCTTTCCAGTGATGTACACTCCTTTTGTTCTCTAAGATGAATGCTAAAGATCCAAAGAAGGGCAAAACAATTTCTCCTGGTGTCCTGGTCACAATCATTTCTTAATAAACACCTAGAAAAAAAATGAAGTGAACACCAGCGTCATAACCACTTTTATGCGCTTGCTGATTGCAAACTGACTGTCACATTTCTGACAATGGAAAGTGACTAAACTTTCAAAGTACTTCATTGGTTACATAGAACATTGGCTATTGTACCCTTCAAGTTATCTATTGTTGGACCTCTATGGTCCCAAAATTCAAACACCTCATACAACACACTTTCATTGAAAAGAAATGACAGCCATGATATAAACCTTCTAAAAATGAGCTGAAATTAATTAAAAGGGATGACCTTGTTTTCTCTGAGAAACAGAGCCTATCTTCTTCAACCTCCTAGTGGCATCTCCTAGCTGCTGATTGTTGTGGAATCACATGAACAAGTTTTGGGAAGAGCCTCTGTACTCATTCAATTAATGAATTGTGCATTAATTTCCAATTGTGCATTAATGGGATTTGGAATGTTCCAAAGGGAATCATCAATTTTGTGGAGATGTTGATAAAGCTTTCCTATAACCTGATTTCACAATGCTGGGTGACAAAAGGTTGTCCATATCCCTTCACATTATGGGCACAAAGGCATTCTCTCTGCTTGCCTCTCATGTAGCTGACACTGACATGAGCAGTTCCATGCACAGGCACACATGCAGCCCAATTGAACAAGGACCTTCGGTGAGCTGAGACCGGACCAAAGGCAACTATACACGATCCTGAGAGAGGCTGTGTCTGTTTTTATGTAAATGTATAATATGTCTGACAATATACTAATAACAAATGTTTAAATCTAATGGAAATAAAAATCAGAAGAGATGTAAGCAGCCTCTAATTTTGCAATCACCAATTTTTGAATTTGATTTAATTTTAGGAAAATAATTAAAGCAAAAAGAACAAGCAACACAAACAAAATGCTGGTGGACACAGCAGGCCAGGCAGCATCTCTAGGAAGAGGTACAGTCGACGTTTCAGGCCGAGACCCTTCGTCAGGACTAACTGAAAGAAGAGATAGCAAAGGATTTGAACGTAGGAGGGGGAGGGGGAGATCCGAAATGATAGGAGAAGACAGGAGGGGTGGGATAGAGCTAAGAGCTGGAAAGTAGATTGGCAAAAGGGATACAAGGCTGGAGAAGGGAGAGGATCATGGGACAGGAGGCCGAGGGAGAAAGAAAGGGGGAGGGGAGCACCAGAGGAAGATGGAGAGTAGGCAAAGAGTTATTGTGAGAGGGACAGAGAGAGAAAAAAGGAAAAAAAATAAAATAAATAAATAAATAAATAAGGGATGGGGTAAGAATGAGAGGAGGGGCATTAATGGAAGTTAGAGAAGTCAATGTTCATGCCATCAGGTTGGGGGCAACCCAGACGGAATATAAGGTGTTGTTCCTCCAACCTGAGTGTGGCTTCATCTTTACAGTACTTTATACTTTATTGTCGCCAAACAGTTGTTACTAGAACGTACAATCATCACAGCGATATTTGATTCTGCACTTCCCGCTCCCTGAAGTACAAATCGATAGCAAATATTAAAAATTTAAATTATAAATCATAAATAGAAAATAGAAAATGGAAAGTAAGGTAGTGCAAAAAAACCGAGAGGCAGTTCCGGATATTTGGAAGGTACGGCCCAGATCCAGGTCAGGATCTGTTCAGCAGTCTTATCACAGTTGGAAAGAAGCGTTCCCAAATCTGGCCGTACGAGTCTTCAAGCTCCTGAGCCTTCTCCCGGAGAGAAGAGGGACGAAAGGTGTGTTGGCTGGGTGGGTTGTGTCCTTGATTATCCTGGCAGCACTGCTCCGACAGTGTGCGGTGCAGTAGAGGAGGCCATGGATAGACATATCAGAATGGAAATGGGATGTGGAATTAAAATGTGTGGCCACTGGGAGATCCTGCTTTCTCTGGTGGACAGTGTGTAGGTGTTCAGCGAAATGATCTCCCAGTCTGCATCGGGTTTCACCAATATAGAGAAAGCTGCACCGGGAGCACCGGACGCAGTATATCACCCCAGCCAACTCACAGGTGAAGTGTCGCCTCACCTGGAAGGACTATCTGGGGCCCTGAATGGTGGTGAGGGAGGAAGTGTAAGGGCATGTGTAGCACTTGTTCCACTTACAAGGATAAGTGCCGGCAGGGAGATTGATGGGAAGGGATGGGAGGGACGAATGGACAAGGGAGTCATGTAGGGAGCAATTCCTGCGGAAAGCAGAAAGATCGGGGGAGGGAAAGATGTGCTTGGTGGTGGGATCCCGTTGGAGGTGGCAGAAGTTGCAGAGAATTATATGTTGGATCCAAAGGCTGCTGGGGTGGTAGGTGAGGACAAGGGGAACTCTATCCCTAGTGGGGTGGCGGGAGGATGGAGTGAGAACAGATGTGCGTGAAATGGGAGAGATGCATTTGAGAGCAGAGTTGATGGTGGAGGAAGGGAAGCCCCTTTCTTTAAAAAAGGAAGGCATCTCCTTCGTCCTGGAATGAAAGGCCTCATCCTGAGAGCAGGTGCGGCGGAGATGGAGGAATTGCGAGAAGGGAATGGCATTTTTGCAAGAGACAGGGTGGGAAGAGGAATAGTCCAGGTAGCTGTGAGAGTCCGTATGCTTATAGTAGTCATCAGTAGATAAGCAGTCTCCAGAGACAGAGACAGAAAGATCAAGAAAGGGGAGGGAGGTGTCGGAAATGGACCTGGTAAACTTGAGGGCAGGGTGAAAGTTGGAGGCAAAGTTAATGAAGTCAATGAGCTCAGCATGCGTGAAGGAGGCAAGGTAGAGGTCAGTATGCCAGACAACAACAGCACTCCCCTCTTATCAGCGGGTTTTAAAGTAAATTTAGGATTAGTGCGGAGGGTGTGGAGAGCAGAGCGTTTGGAAGGAGTGAGGTTGGAATTGGAACATGGTGTGGTGAAGTCGAGACGATTGATGTCCCGTCGGCAGTTAGCAAGAAAGAGATCCAGAGCAGGCCAGGTCCTTACCATCCCCTCTGACCTTCCACCCTCTGAGGCAGAGCGCTCTGTCCTCAGTAAGGGCCTTACCTTTGTCCCCCTTCGCCCATACCTCAGTGAGTTCCGTGTGCGACATGAAGTTGAGCTCTTCTTCCGCCGGCTCCATCTTCGAGCCTACTTCTTCGGCAAGGACTCTCCCACCCCCACCGATGACCCCTTCTCCCATCTTCTAACCTCCTCCTCTTCATGGACACCCCGCTCTGGTCTTCTGCCTGCTCTGGATCTCTTTATTGCTAACTGCTGACGGGACATCAACCGTCTCAACTTCACCGCACCTTGTCCCCATTCCAACCTCACTCCTTCCAAACGTTCTGCTCTCCACTCCCTCCACGCCAATCCTAACCTTACTATAAAACCCGCTGATAAGAGGGGCACTGTAGTAGTCTGGCGTACTGACCTTTACCTTGCTGAGGCACAGCAACAACTCGTGGATACCTCCTCTTATTTACCCTTCGATTATGACCCCATCAAGGAGCACCAGGCCATTGTCTCCCACACCATCACCAACCTTATCAGCTCTGGGGATCTCCCATCCACTGCCACCAACATCATAGTTCCCACACCTCGCACTTCCCATTTCTATCTCCTACCCAACCTGCCTGTCCAGGTAGCCCCCATTGTCTCAGCTTGCTCCTGCCCCACCGAACTCATTTCTGCATACCTCGACACTGTTTTATCTCCCCTTGTTCAATCTCTTCCCACCTATGTTCATGACACTTCTCACGCTCTGGATTTTTTCAATGATTTTAAGTTCCCTGGCCCCCACCGCTTTATTTTCACCATGGATGTCCAGTCCCTATATACCTCCATCCCCCACCAGGAAGGTCTCAAAGCTCTCCGCTTCTTTTTGGATTCCAGACCTAATCAGTTCCCCTCTACCACCACTCTGCTCCGTCTAGCGGAATTGGTCCTTACTCTTAATAATTTCTCCTTTGGCTCCTCCCACTTCCTCCAAACTAAAGGTCTAGCCATGGGCACCCGTATGGGTCCCAGGTATGCCTGCTTTTTTGTTGGCTTTGTGGAACAGTCCATGTTCCAAGCCTATACTGGTATCTGTCCCCCACTTTTCCTTTGTTACATCAACAACTGCATTGGCACTGCATCCTGCATGCATGCTGAGCTCGTTGACTTCATTAACTTTGCTTGCAACTTTCACCCTGCCCTCAAGTTTACCTGGTCCATTTCCGACACCACTCACCCTTTTCTTGATCTTTCTGTCTCTATCTCTGGAGACAGCTGATCTACTGATGTCTACTATAACCCTACGGACTCTCACAGCTACCTGGACTATTCCTCTACCCACTCTGTCTCTTGCAAAAATGCCATCCCCTTCTCGCAATTCCTCCGTCTCCACCGCTTCTGCTCTCAGGATGAGGCCTTTCATTCCAGGATGAAGGAGATGACTTCCTTTTTTAAAGGAAGGGACTTCCCTTCCTCCACCAACAACTCTGCTCTCAAACGCATCTCTCCCATTTCACACACATCTGCTCTCACCCCATCCTCCCACCAACCCACTAGGGATAGGGTTCCCCTGGTCCTCACCTACCACCCCACCAGCCTTCGGGTCCAACATATAATTCTCCGTAACTTCCGCCACCTCCAACGGGATCCCACCACCAAGCACATCTTTCCCTCCCCCGATCTTTCTGCTTTCCGCAGGGATCGCTCCCTATTCGACTCCTTTGTCCATTTATCCCCCCCATCCCTTCCCACCAATCTCCCTCCCGGCACTTATCCTTGTAAGCGGAACAAGTGCCACACATGCCCTTACACTTCCTCCCTCACCATCATTCAGGGTCCCAGACAGTCCTTCCAAGTGAGGCAACACTTCACCTGTGAGTCGGTTGGTGTGATATACTGCGTCCAGTGCTCCCGATGTGGCCTTTTATATATTGGTGAAACCCGACGCAGACTGAGAGCCTATTTCACTGAACACCTACGCTCTGTCTGCCAGAGAAAGCAAGATCTCCCAGTGGCCACACATTTTAATTCCACGTCCCATTCCCATTCTGAAATGTCTATCCATGGCCTCCTCTACTGTCAAGATGAAGCCTCACTCAGGTTGGAGGAACAATTCCTTATGTTCCGTCTGGGTAGCCTCGAACCTGATGGCATGAACATTGACTGCTCTAACTTCCGTTAATGCCCCTCCTCCCGTTCTTACCCCATCCCTTATTTATTTATTATTTTTTATTTTTTCCTTTCTTTTCTCTCTCTCTCTTTTTTCTCTCTCTGTCCTTCTCACAATAACTCCTTGCCCACTCTCCATCTTTCTCTGGTGCCCCCCTTCCCCTTTCTTTCTCCCTAGGCCTCCTGTCCCATGATCCTCTCCCTTCTCTAGCCTTGTATCCCTTTTGCCAATCAACTTTCCAGCTCTTAGCTCCATCCCTCCCCCTCCTGTCTTCTCCTATCATTTCTGATCTCCCCCTTCCCCTCCTACTTTCAAATCCTTTGCTATCTCTTCCTTCAGTTAGTCCTGACAAAGGGTCTTGGTCCGAAACGTCGACTGTGCTTCTTCCTATGGATGCTGCCTGGCCTGCAACGTTCCACCAGCATTTCGTGTGTGTTGTTTGAATTTTCAGCATCTGCAGATTTCCTCGTGTTTGTGAAAGTAAAAAGGAAGTTGGAATGAAGGATAAATCACTGTAGTCCTGAAAGCTCATTCCAATGAATCACACTTACAAAATGCTGGAGGAACTCAACAGCTCAGGCAGCAAATGAAAAGGAACAAACAGGTGGCATTTTGGGCTGAGACCCTTCAATAGGACTGGAAAGGAAGGGGGAAAAAGCCAGAATAAGAAGGTGGAGGGAGGGGAAGGAGTAGAAAATGGAGAAGGTGATTGGTAACAGGTGCATGGGGAAGGGGAGGATGGAGTGAGGAGGTGGAAAGTGATAGGTGGAAAAAGTAAAGGGCTGAAGAAGAAGGAATCTGATAGGAGAGGAGAGCGGACCCTGGGAGAAAGGGAAGGATGAGAGGTACCAGGTGTGTGCTGATAAGCAGGTGAGGAGAAGCGAGGAGGTAAGAGGGGAGCAGGGTGGGGGATGGCAGAAGGTGGCTGGGGAAGTGGGGAGAGGGAAAAATTAGAGAACTAGAGAAAAGTTAGAGAAATCAATGTTCATGTCATCAGTTTGGAGGCTACCCAGATGGAATATGAAGTGTTGGTCCTCCACCCTTAGAATGGCCTCATTGTAACACTAGAGGAGTCCATGAACTGACATGTCAGAATGGGAGTGATGACAGGAACTTAATGCTTAGCCACTAGGAAATCCTGCTTGTTGCGAATGGAGCGAAGGTGCCCGACAAAGTGGTCCCCCAATATACGTTTGGTCTCACTGTAGAGGAGGTCACATCTGGAGTACTGGATACAGTAGATAACCCTAACAGATTTTTAGGTGAAGCGTTGCCTCACCTGCAAGGATTGTTTGGGACATTGAATGGTGGTCCGATGTGGATTGCCAGTTATCCTCCTCTAGTCTACTGCAGTAACTTCCATTTACCCTTTCAGTTCAGTTAACACTTCTATAATACCAGGAACTAAACCATTAAACACTCAGATCATGGTAACAAGGCTGGAGGATTACTGAAAACATGCCACCTTTCGGCATTGACATCTGAAGACTGCAAGTCGATCCAAGGAATAAGACTTTAATGCCCTTGTCTGGCAAAGTGGCCAAATCAAAATTGCACATCTTATTCTTGATGCCAAAATTATATCAGCAAAGAATATTTCAGAAGTATCATACATGCTAGAGCAGACAGCACAGTATTGCAGATACTGATAGTGTCTAACAGGAGCCAAGCAACGTGAATCACTGATGATCCCTTTGCTTTGTGAGCAACTATTGATCCGCAGCAAGATCCAGTACCATCAATGTTCAAAGTAAAATTTATTATCAGAATACATTTATTACCATGATGTACTGGGCCAAATCCAATACCTTTTGTAGATTTTCCGCTCAAAGACATTGGTGTTCCCATACCAGGCCATAATGCAGCCAGTCAGCATACTTTCCACCACACGTCTATAGAAGTTTGTCTCAGGAAGACCTTAAAGCTCTTTGATTCTTTATAGACAACAAAAGCAAACTCTTCTTCTCCACCACCACCTTCCTCCGTCTGGCAGAACTGGTCCTCACCCTCAATAATTTCTCCTTCAGCTCCACGCACTTCCTCCATTTCATGCATGTCTTCCCTCACTCCATCCTCCCTGACACCCCACCAGGGATAGGGTTCCTCCTGTCCTCACCTACCACCCCACCAACTTCTGCATCCAGCACATAATTCTCCATAACTTCTGCCATCTCCAACAGGATCCCACCACCAAGCACATCTCAGCCTCACCCCACCCACTTTCCACTTTCCACGGGGATCACGTTCTACATGACTTGTCCATTCATACCTCCCAATGATCTCCCTCCCTTGTAACCTATCCTTGCAAGAAGAACAAGTGCCACACCTGCTTCAACACCACCTCCCTCACTACCATTCAGGGCTCCAAACAGTCCTTCCAGGTGAGGCATCGCTTCACCAATGAGTCTGTTGTGGTAATCTGCTGTATCCAGTGTTCCCGGCGCAGCCTCCTGTATACCAATGAGATCCACCATAGATTGGGAGACTGCTTCGCCAAGCACCCATGCTCTATTTCGCAGAAAAAGCTGGGTTTCCCAGTGGCCACCCATTTCAATTCTACCCATTCCCACTCCAACCTGTCAGTCCATGGCCTCTTCTATTGCTGCAAAGGGGGCGCGCTCGGGTTAGAGGAGCAACACCTTATATTCCACCCAGGTAGCCTCCAACCTGATGTATGAATGTCGATTTCTCAGACTTCCAATAATTGCACCCCCCTCACCATTCCCCCATTCCCATCTCCCTTTCTCTCCTTATCTCCTTACCTGCCCATCACCTCCTTCTGGTGCTCCTCCTCCTTCCCATTCTTCCATGGTCTTCTACCCTATCCTATCAGATACCCACTTCTCCAGCCATTTATCTCTTTCACCCGTTAACTTCCCAGCTCTTTACTGCACCCCTCCCCCAGTTTCACCTATCAGCTACCTCCATGTACTTCTTCCCCCTCACCCCACCTTCTTGCTCTGACCTCTCCTTCCTTTCCAGTCCTGATGAAGGGTCTCAGCCCAAAACGTCAACTGTTTATTCTTTTCCATTGATGCTACCTGGCCTGCTGAGTTCCTCCAGCATTTTGTGTGTGTGGCTTGAATTTCCAGCGTCCGCACATTTTCTCATTCAGTACCTAAAGGATGGATGTAATCACTGACTGACTGAAATGCCTTCCTCTTTAAGCAGCTCACTCTCTATTTACTAGAACCTAACTAATCACAAACTATAGCCAGACTGAAAATGCAGATGGTGGAGCAGTGAATGTGATTATGCATTTCGTTGGTAGCACTATACAGGAAATATCTGAAAACACGAATATTATTCAGCTACTAAATCTTCCTAAAAATTCCTAAATTCCTAATTTCACATGCCAATTGCTTCATCCCATTAAAGACTGTTTGAATAAGTACATCATTATCCTTTTATTAAACATGGGTGTCTTTCTGTATCTACATCAGTAGCTTGTTACTTTGGATATGCTTTGCTTTGTCATTGCTATCATAAAACGGACATTCCAAAGGTTCTGTCCTTCACCTCATAAACATGCCTCAAAGAAAAGTCACTGATTTGTATCTGAGTATGTAATTTACTGAGTGTCTTTGTTCCTCCCTTGTACCAGGATAAGAAATATAATAGAACAGTTGTTGAACTCTCTGGGTGGGAGTGACAGACAGAAGTTATGGTACATGTTGGAATCAACCATATAGGAAGGAAAAGGGTTGAGGTACAGTACTGCAGTCAGAGATTCGTTAGTCAGGGAGGTAGTTAAGAACATGATATCTGGTTACTTTCTGTGCTATACATTGGTGAAAACAGGGAAACTATAAGGTAAAACTAATTAGATTGTGACTAGACAAACTGTGCAGAAGGAAGGGCTTTGGATTACTGGAACTGATACTGGGACAGAAGGGGCTAGTGTGAACGAATTGTAAATTAACTTGTTTGGGATCCATACCTTTGCAGGCAGTTAAATTGTTGTTAGGAGAAGAGTTTAATCTACAAACGTATTTTGCCAGAGGCAGAGGCAACATGATTAGAATTGGAATTGATTGGAATTTGTTTATTACTGTCTCATGAACCGTTAAGAGTTCCTGAAGGTTGTCATAGCCAGGGGTGGTAGTGGGGATAAGCTTCCACTATCTATTAAATGCTCCTAATGGTATGCATCTCAAATAGCCTCTGACAACAATGCCAGCTTCTGGCCTTCACGTTCGGCTTGGCTACAAAGCCTGGTGGAACTGATTCTACTGATAGGAGAAGGGGGTAAAGGCAGTTACTGGCACCTTAAAACCAGTCTGTTTGAGCAAATGGTGCTTGTCAGCCATATTTGTCAGCACATCTAGGAGAATGAAACTCTGATCTCAAGTTTCCACTGCCTTGCGGCTATGCCCGCTCATGGCTTCAGGAGTAATTGCTGAGGAAAAATCCAGAGCTGGAGTTTCCATGCTACATTGAGCTCAATGCTGAATGGCAACATCTGCAATGACATGGCTGCCAAATTGTATCGGTCTCCTCCTTTCCTTTGGATTCGTCAGCTGCATGTATAGGGGGAGCCTGCTGCGTAGGCAACAGCTCCATAACACATTGCCCCAGCCTACATATCATGTAGACAGCTGGGACGCAACATCCGTGGTCAACCTCGACCAATGGAGGGCCTCAAATAATATACCGAGACACAGTGAAAAACCATCCACACAGGTCAGTTCAAAACCTCAGTGCATTGAGGTAGTACTAAGGGAAAAAGAGTTAATAAGATGCACAATATATTGGTACAGTTACAGTTAAAGACAAAGTGCAGGACAATAAGCAATAAGGTGGAAAGACCATAATGAGGTTGACTGTAAGGTCAAGGGCTCACTCTTAATGTACAAGAAGTCTGCTCAATACTCTTATATCAGTGGGATAGAAATTGTCCTTGAGTTCCATGGAATGTGTTTTCAAACTTTTATATCATCTGCCCAGTGGAAGAGGGGAAAAGAGAAAATGTCCAGGGTGGGAGGATTCTTTAACTATGCTGGCCACTTTTCCAATGTAGTGGGAAATGTAGACTGAGGAGAAGCTAGCTTTCGTGATAGAGTGAGTTGTGTCCACATTTTTCTACAGTTTCCTGTGGTCTTGGGCAGAGCAGTTGCGGTATCAAACTGTGAGAATTTAAAAAGGTCCCAAGAAAACCAGAAGATACAAGCATGACCAGAGTAGGTTGTTTAGAAATGGGAAGGATCAGACAAGAGTGAAATGCAAAGCAGACAAGGAATGCAATAGAGTTTAACTTGCAGAGAATCTTCATAAAGTAAGCAGAAATTATGTCCTACTGCAGAAGAGGCAGTAACCAAAGAACATGGATTTGCAAATTAATTAGAGGTAAAGATATAGAGATACACTGCACCAGATTATTTATTTTTATGTTCCTTTAATGGCCTTTGAAAGAACATCTCAGTTAATCCTATTGAAAGAATCAGAATCAGGTTTATTATCACCGACATGTGACGTGAAATTTGTTAATTTAGCAGCAGCAGTTCAATGCAATACATAATCTAGCAGAGAGAGAGGGGAAAAAAAATAAAAATAAAACGTAATAATAAACAAGTAAATCAATTAGGTATATTGAATAGATTATTTAAAAATGTGCAAAAGCAGAAATACTGTATATTAAAAAAGTGAGGTAGTGTCCAAATCTTCAATTTTCATTTAGGAATCGGATGGCAGAGGGGAAGAAGCTGTTCCTGAATCACTGAGTGTGTGCCTTCAGGCTTCTGTACCTCCTACCTGATGGTAACAGTGAGAAAAGGGCATGTCCTGTGTGCTGGAGGTCCTTTATAATGGACGCTGCCTTTCTGAGACACTGCTCCTTGGAGATGTTCTGGGTACTGATTAATATTCAAGATGGAGATGACAAAATTTACAACACTCTGCAGCTTCTTTTGGTCCTGTGCAGTAGCCCACCAACCCCCCCCCCCCATACCAGACAGTGATGCAGCCTGTCAAAATGCTCTCCACAGTACAACTATAGAAGTTTTTGAGTGCATTTGTTGAGATGCCAAATCTCTTCAAACTCCTAATGAAGTATAGCTACTGCCTTGGCTTCTTTATAACTGCATCCAATTGTTGGGACCAGGTTAGATCCTCAGAGATCTTGACAACCAGGAGCTTGAAACTGCTCACTCTCTCCACTTCTGATCCTTCTATGAGGATTGGTATGTGTTCCTTCATCTGACCCTTCCAGAAGGCCACAATCAGCTCTTTTTTCTTACTGACATTGAGTGCCAGGTTGTTGCTGTGGCACCACTCTACTAGTTGGCATATCTCACATCTGTATGCCCTCTCATCACCACCTGAGATTCTACCAACAATGGTTGTATCATCAGCAAATTTAGAGATGATATTTGAGCAATGCCTAGCCACACAGTCATGTGTATATAGAGAGCAGAGCAGTGGGCTAAGCACACACCCCTGAGGTGCTCCAGTGTTGATCGTCAGCGAGGAGGAGATGTTATCACCAATCCACACAGACTGCAGTCTTTTGGTTAGGAAGTCGAAGATCCAATTGCAGAGGGAGGTACAGAGGCCCAAGTTCTGTAACTTCTCAATCAGGATTGTGGGAATGATGGTATTAAATGCCGAGCCATAGTCGATGAACAGCTTCTGACATAGGTGTTTGTGTTGTCCAGGTGGTCTAAAGCCACGTGGAGGGCCATTGAGATTTCATCAGCCATTGACCTATTGTGGCAATAGGCAAATTGTAATGGGTCACTGATCTTTAATGTTAACCTGTTTCTCTTTTCACAAATGCTGCTCATCCTGCTGAACGTTCTCAGTACTCTCTCTTTTCAAAGGACTAGAAATGACAACACGTAAAAAACTTTATTATAAAATAATAAGTTGCATCAAGAATTCACTTCATATGGATGCTGAATTATCAAAGGGAACTGGATAAATATTTGAGGAAGAAATACTTGTCTTGCCATAGAGTGTTATTAGGTGATCTGGTCTAATTGAACAATTGGTTTAAAGTGCTGGCAGGAAAATGATGAGCTGGAATTACTCCTGTACAGTATCATCCATGAAGCTATAAGTGGGATTTTGATTTTCATTCCTAAAGCTAACCTACATTCACTGATTACTTCATAACTTGAAAATGCAATACTGTATTGAATTATCAGATGTTATTACACAGCTTTTTTTTACTGAATATACACAATTTGAATTTTCTTTTCTAAAAAAATTGGAGTGAAATTTATGGTAATGGTGATACAGACCTTAGTGTTTTGTACACAAGTAGTGTGAAGAGAAGCATTTACGATGATGTAAAGAAACTTGAGTCAGGGTGTCGGAATCTCACAGAAGTCCTATGTAAAGACCCGAAAGAACAGATACCAATCTGCTACCCATCTGAGAAAGAGTCTTCTTCCTTACTAGTCACCTCAGAAGAGAATCAAGTGATTCTAGATTCCAAGGGACTGTCTAAGAAGATACAAGCAGCAATTAGGTCAAAGGCAAACATTAATACTAGCAGTTGCACACACTCTTTGTATCTCACTATTCCACTTCATAGTATCAGAAAACAGTTGCCAGACACACATTGCAAGTTTTGGCTCGAGTATCACAAACAAAACATTTGCAAACCTCAAAAAGGGAAGAAATCATTAAAAGCCAATTAATAATAGTTCTCTCCTATGTACAAAACTAAATACATGAAAACATTAACAGAAGCCTGGTCGTAAGTTGTCTACACATGCAATCTTGGCTACGTTGCAATGGAATCTAAAGCTGAGGCCGCAAGATGAACTTATCAAGGAGGGAGGATAACAAAGAAAATTATTTCAGTTGATGGGTTAAAACCGTACATTAGAAAAGTGTACTTATTAAGTAGTAGTAGAAATGTGACTGGAAAATAAAAATCAGTACTACATTTATTACAATCACCAACAGCAGGCTATTGTATTTAGATAACATCTTTGCTTTGCTTTGCTGTTCTAAGGCAAAAGACAGAAGCAACATCAAACTATGTTAAACATGGATCTATAAAGAAAGAGTAGGTCAGATAACCAAAAGTTAGTTAAAGGAGTCAGTTTAAAGCAGTTTAAAGCAGCTTAAAGCCTTACAGAAGGAATTCCATGGCCCAGGGCCAAGAGCTGGTGCCAATGGCAGAGAGATTAAATTCAAATCTGCAAGAAACCTTAACTTTGGAGAGCACAGATACCCCAGAGTGTTTTCGGGCTGGGGAGGGTGAAGCTGTGGAGAAATGACAAATAAGAATGGAAGTTTTATTATGCCAATTCAAGCACAGGGGTGAAGAATGGATGAGATTTGCAGCTAAGGCACCAGAGTTTTTAAATTGATTCATGCTTACATATTGTTGGAAAATCATAAAGGAGTCCATTGGAATGACCAAGGCAAGTTGGAGTAAAGTGAGCTGAAGTGGGAAGTGGTTAGAGTTCAGTGACTTTATGCTGTCTGGCTTTAGAATATTCTCTGCCACCACTCCTCAAAACAGAATGCAACTGTTTCTGTTTAACTGAATTGGCTGCATTCCTAAACTAGTGTCAGATGGGAGCATCCCAGAGGTGTGAGAGTTGATAAGTTCACTGGTGATGGTAACTTGCCACTAGTGGTTAAATCAGGAGCAGGTAGATGATAATGGAAATACAGTAAAATAAATAAAGGGATTAATGTAGGGTTGGTATAAATCAATGGCTGATAGCTTGATCTTGGTGGGCTGATTGGCCTATTTCTGTGCTGTTTGTCTCTGTGACTCTATACGGTTGTTAGAATGATATTGCCTTCACACTAATGCCCTTTCCTTATAGTGATAAATGTATTGGGCCTGAAGCGTATTTCACAAACACATTCCATAGGTGCACACACAATGAAATGAATCAGAAACTGGTAGCCTCCAACCTGATGGCATGAAAATCGATTTCTTGAACTTATGGTAATTGCAACCCCCCCCCCCCAACATTCGACATTCTTGTTTCCCTCTCAGATCATCTCTTCTTACCTGCCCAGCATATCCCTCTGGTGCTCCTTCCCCTTCCTTTTCTTCCATGGTCTTCGGTCCTCTCCTATCAGATACCCCCTTCTCCAGCCCTTTATCTCTTCCACCAATCAACTTCCCAGCTCTTTACTTCACTCCCTCCTCCTCCCAGATTTACCTATCACCTGCCAACTTGTACTTCTTCCTCCGCTCCCCCACCTTCTTATTCTTCCTTTCCAGTCCTGATAAAGGGTCTCGGCCCGAAATGTCAACTGTGTATTGCCGTCCATAGATGCTGCCTAACCTGCTGATCTCCTCTAGTACGTTATGTGTATTACTCTAGATTTCCAGCATCTGCAGTACCTCATGTGTCTAAGAATAAGTAAATGATTACCATTTACTTATATGACATGAAATTAGTTATTTTGAAGCAGCAGTAGAGTGCAAAGACATAAAGTTATCATAAATTGGACAACATTGGAGCATAGCATTTAGTGTAAACCTTTACAGCACTTGCAGTGATATTGGGGTTCAATTCTCACTGCTGCTTGTACGTACTCCCAGAGACTGGGTGCATTTCCTACAACATTCCAAAGACGTACGGGTTAGGGTTATTAAGTTGTGGGCATGCTATGTTGGTGCTGGAAACATGGTGACACTTGCAGGCTGATTCAGCACATCCTCAAAGCAAATGATGCATTTCACAGTATGTTTCAATGCTTTAATATACGTGTGACAAATAAAGCTGATATTTTATCCTTATATTTAAATAATAGAAGTGAACAGAGTGCAAAAATAGGAATAACAAGGTAGTGTTCATGGGTTCATGGACCATTCAAAAGTTGTTTTTGAATCATTGCGTGGGTCTTCAGGCTCCTGTATCTCCTTTCCAATGGGAAAATATTCATGAGTTGTAATTTTCAGACATAGAGCTATTTTTCCAAAATATTCCATAAACATTACTCAAGTAATTGATATTGCCACCATTTTTTCATCTCATGCTTTCCAATGACTATGTGGTCTTACTTTCTTACCAGTCCAACCTTAGACGAGGCCTCAATTTCAAGTCTCATCCCAAAAATGGCAACTCAAGAACTGTAGCAGTGTGTTAGTGACAGGCTTAATCATCTACCGCTATGGTGTAATAATGATAGAAAATACTAGAAACACTTGTCAGATCCTACAGCATTTGTGGAGGGTGTTTCAGGTCCAAGACCCCTCATTCAGATGTCTGACTATTCATCAGTTCCGATGAAGGGTTCAGAATTGAAACATAAACTGTTTGCCTTTCTACTTGATAACACTTGAAGATACTACTCGACCTGCTGAGAATTCCCAGCTTTTCTGTTATTTAATGTTTCCAGCATCTGCAGTTTTTTTTTTGAATAATCTCGAAGCGTGCTCAAACTCAGTATCTCCTCCAAGCCCTTTTTATTTAACCGTATTTTGACATTTGAGAGCTTACACCACAAAGTCCACTTGATTTTGTGCTAAGTTAGTATGGGAAGTTGAATATGCATCTCCAGTGCAAGACAGGAAGCTCATTCACCCTTCATTTCAAAGAATACCAGAAAATCTACTACTGTATTCGCTCGAGTACAGTTTTAATTAAGTTTAAAATCACTATTTTTATGGAAAACACATAATGATCACATTATGGCATTCTTTATGCCCAAAGTACAGCCCCACTTAGTGATCCTTCAACAGCTTTGATATCCATTAAGATAGAATAGCAATCAGTTGGATATTCATGTTCATGTCCATGGTCTTGCTTGTATCTCGCAAGTTAAAATCTAAATTAACATTCACACCCAAGTTAACTTTAAATGCTGCAATATTAAGTGGCTATTATGAGGTGTTCTTTGCAAATTACCAGACTGAGGTCTCTTAAAATGATGCTTATAAAAACCCATTTGTAATGCTGTGTTTTATTGGATGTCTCATGGGAGACATCTCTTCATCCTATTTACTTAATATTCAGACAGCATTGTCAAGCCTACTGCTTTCCAGAGGAGCTGCTGGTTCTAACTGTACAAAATAGTTTTAACATGCTATAAAGTCACATGCCAGGGCTGTGCCTTAGCAGGGACTCCAGCAGCTTTCAATAAATGGGCTGTTAATCTTTGTTGCTGATTAGTCAGACTGTAAAGGCAGCTGTTTGCTATCATGTTCATGAGTTGATAACAAGTTTAGTAGTCCTATAATGTGCAGGTGGATGTATAAAGATCTCGTTTGTGCGGACATAAATTCTTCATTATAGTCTTTGTGTGCAAGAGTTAGATTTTAACAACAAGGGTGACGCCCGGTAAGGATAACCTTTTCTTCATTAAACTGAAGAGTACTTCTCATGATTTATTGAATTGAATTTGCATTTTAAAGCTCAGTGCAGATGCAGATTGAGGTGAATAGCTGAATAATTCCTCATAACTACATTGATGTTCAGAGTTCTTATTGTATAGAAGCTGTACAGAACCCTAATTTTGGAGCTAGGTCACAGCATCTTTTCCCTGGCTCAGCCACGTCCCTGGAAAAATGTGGCAGAATTAGCCCTTGATGAAGTATTCTATGATTTGACTTCCAGTATTAAAATCACCATTGAGTTTCTATCATCATAAAAGATCACATTGCAGAAACTTAGTTTCCAGCTGGGCATTGAAATGCAGGTATATAGAAACAGACTGCATTGACTTTTGAATGCAGACCTCGGTAACAGGGCAAATTTTTCCATTAAAATAATTAAATAAGTCAAATATCTAGAACTGGAAATACCTGAGTAACGTGTTAAAACACTTCTTTTAGTGGTTAGGATCATGAGCCAAGGTTTTGGACCATCAATTCAGAGACATGAGTTAGAATAAACTACAGCAGCCAGGGAATTTAAATTCCAGTAACAAAATAAATCTAGAATAACTGTACTAGAGATGTAATCCATGAAACTACCAGAATATCATAAGATCTGTCTGACTCAGGAATGTCCTTCAGGAATGAAAACATCCTTCAAGCAAAGCAGCAATGGCTGCAGTTTCTGGGAACAATTTGCAAGGCACAGGATTGAGGCATCCCAAAGAAGAAGTATTCTAACGGCCCAATTAGGGTCTTATGTCTTATGGTCTTATGATCTTAAAACCTAATATCCTTACCCAGTTTGGCCTATAAGTGACTCCAGACCTTAAATATGGTGGATCCTTAAATGCTTCCTCAATTTAGCTGGTGAATGAATAAAGGAAATAAAAGTTGAAGCTGCAAGTGAAAGTATCAGCCAAGTGCTACCAGTTTCTGACTTTGCACCCAATCCTTAACAACTCATCACAGGGAAAACTAACTTGTGCCATCTGGTAATCTACAACAATGAGCAGGTTCACCTGGACACAACAGTCATCTTTATCTTCATGTTTCCTGCATGCCTTGAAGGGTAGGGTTGCATTCATCCATGATGTACGCAGTTTTTGCCTTCAGTGATATTGCTGTGTAATACATGATCTGCTTCCTTGAACACTATGCGGTTGCATCTGGCTAAGCCAGAGCTTCCAGCTGAAATGGGGTCCAGTGGCCCTCTCTTTTTACATTCGGAACCTTTTGCAAATGGTGTCCTGACTGAGTTGAACAGTCTGGCTGGTGTTGGGCAGACTGATCTCTTACTCTGCATTTTATGTCACCAGCTGGATGGAGTTCATCACAGTCTGCTCAAATTATGCTTCTGGTAGGCAATTTTACAAACTTAAAACCTTGCACTATCTTCACTATCTTCTCAGTTCTCCTCAAATCTGGGAAGTTTCCAATAGTGGTCAGAAACCAATGGACACACCTCCCTACAGAATCAACACATTCTCTCCCTTACCCATCTCAAGCTTTGTGCCAATAGCCTTATCAATATCACTACAACAAACTCATTCTGAAACCCTACCTTAAAAATAATTAGCAATAAATGAATATGTACATTGGAGGTAGTCTTTGCCATATACAGTATATGTCGACTCTCATTCCAAAGTTCAAACACAAGTCAAATTAGGTCAAGCGACACACACAAAAGGCTGGAGGAATTCAGCAGGCCAGGCAGCATCTGTGGAAAAGAGTACAGTCAACGTTTCGGGCTGGGACCCTTCAGCAGGTTTCAAGTCAAGTCAACTTTATTTTCATATTGTCAAACACCAGATGCAATGATAAACTGCCTTTCAGCGGCATCACAGGCATATACTGTAGTATCAGATGCACGTTCACAAGAAAATATGAATTGAACATATTATTCATATACTATATGATATTTTACAGAAAAGAACACAATTAGAGCAAAAGAAAAGTCCATTGTAATGTAAAGTGGTCATGATGTGCGATACTGAGAGTGGATTCTTAAGGTTGTCATAGCTGGGGTGGTAGTGGAGATAAGCTCCGCGCTACTTGTAAAGTTCTCCAAATGGCGTGTGACTCTAACAGCCTCTGACAACCAACTCTTGGCCTCCACGTGCAGCTTAGCTACTGGGCCCAGCCAGACTGTTCCTACCGACAAGAGAAGGGGCTAAGGTGGACCACTGGCGCCTCAAAACCAGTTGCTTTGGGCAGGTGGGGCTCGTCAGCCTTGGACGTCAGCCCACCTAGGAGAAGGAAAACTCTGATTTTAAACCTCTGCTCCCTTGTGGCCATACCCACCCATGGAAAAGGCTTCAGGAGTAAACCCCAAGGAAGAATTCCAGAGCTGGGATCCCTAAGGCCGTTTGATATTGTTTACAACTTCATCCTGGCAACCTCTGTGACGACACTGGTGCCAAGCTGTATCGGCACTTGCCCTTCCCTCTGCAGCTTCTTACATTTCTGCAGATTTGAATTGCCGTACTAAACCAATACTTCCAACAGTTTAAATGCAGAAGTTTGTTCGAGAGCTCGGTGACATGCAAACCTCCTTAGCTTTCTGAGAAAATAGAGGAACTGGTGCACCTTCCTTGCAATAACATCCATGTGCCGGGTCCAGGACAAGTCAACTGATACCTTAAGAATTTAAGGCTGCTAACCCTCTCCACCCTCTCATATTCGCCCTCAGTCCCTATTTCCTATATAAATTCTTATGCATTTCTTAACCAGTTCTCATTCCAAAAAAACAAATTATTATTTTCACTAGTAATTCACATTTATAGACTTCTTGACACAAGTATTTATATAGTTCAATTCTCATCTATACATTAGTAATATAAATAATTGATTAGTACATGAACACCACACAAATATGAGTGACTGGATACAGCTTTTACTTCATATACATGCTGTATGATTACAGATCTGAAGGTTGTGAGTTTGAGCCCCAGCCGAGGCAACGTGTTGTGTCCTTGAGCAAGGCACTTAATCACACGGTGCTCTGCGACAACACTGGTGCCAAGCTGTATGGGTCCTAATGCCCTTCCCTTGGACAACATCGGTGTCATGGAGAGGGGAGACTTGCAGCATGGGCAACTGCTGGTCTTCCATAAACCTTGCCCAGGCCTGCACCCTGGAGAGTGAAGACTTTGCAGGTGCAGATCCATGGTCTTGCAAGACTAACAGATGCCTTTACTTTACTTTATGATTACAGATGCAACACCAAGAATTAATCTCTTCTTTAGTTGGATCTATGAATCTAAATGCCCTTTATAAGATCAAAAAGTGATTCATTTCTACTCCTTGCAATTTGGAGCACAGAATCAGTGCTTGGCATGCAATCTCCTCTACATTGAGTACACCAAGTGCAAGTTGGCTACTGCTTTATGGAACAGATACGTGAAGTTCATAATGGTGACTTTGACCTTTCAGATGCATGTCCATCCCATTCTGATCTTCCTCTCTTTGGCCTCATACGTGACTCCAACAAAGCCAAGTGTTTGTCTAGAGGAAAGGCATCTTATCATCTGACTTGGTTTGTATGAGGATTATTCAAAAAAGCAATCATTCTTCTACCTTTCCTCACCAACTTTGTCAGTATAATTTTCCACTCCCTTCTTTCTTAGAATCATTAAGAAGACCTCATCCCAATGGAGCCATAGTGAGAATAGCATTCAGCAGTTTGGGATCCTTACTTGGAGTATGTCCAGCCCTTTGGAAAGGATAGATAAACTGTTATTCTTCCATTAGAAGTGACAAGGTAACAGGGTTCTGGGAGCAGCATTCAAAAATTATGGTAAGTAAATAGAGAAAAATGGGGACGTAGTGGATGTTGTATATTTGGACCTGCAAAAGGCTTCGATAAGATGTCACCCGTGAAGCCATTTACCAAGTTGAGAGCCATGGCATTACAGGAAAGTTACTGGCATGGTTAGAGCATTGGCTGATTGGTAGGAGGCAGCAAGTGGAAATAAAAGGATCCTTTTCTGGTTGGCTGCAGTGACTAGTGGTGTTCTGAGGGTCAGTGTTGGGACCGATTCTTTTTATGTTGTGTGTCGATGATTTAGATGATGGAATACTTTATACTTTATTGTCGCCAAACAATTGACACTAGAACGTACAATCATCACAGCAATATTTGATTCTGCGCTTCCCACTCCCTGGATTACAAATATAAAATATTAAAAATAGTAAAATTAGTAAATATTAAAAACTTAAATTATAAATCATAAATAGAAAATAGAAAAATGGAAAGTAAGGTAGTGCAAAAAAACTGAGAGGCAGGTCCAGATATTTGGAGGGTACGGCCCAGATCCGGGTCAGGATCCGTTCAGCAGTCTTATCACAGATGGAAAGAAGCTGTTCCCAAATCTGGCCGTACGACTCTTCAAGCTCCTGAGCCATCTTCCGGAGGGAAGAGGGAAGAAAAGTGTGTTGGCTGAGAGGGTCGTGTCCTTGATTATCCTGGCAGCACTGTTCCGACGGTGTGCAGTGTAAAGTGAGTCCAAGGATGGAAGATTGGTTTGTGTGATGTGCTGCACCGTGTTCACGATCTTCTGCAGCTTCTTCCAGTCTTGGACAGGACAACTTCCATACCAGGTTGTGATGCACCCTGGTGCATTTTTTCTAAATTAATGAGTGTTTTTAGGGGACAGGCCAAATTTCTTTAGTTTTCTCAGGAAGTAAAGGCGCTGGTGGGCCTTTTGGCAGGGAACTCTGCTTGGTTGGACCAAGTCAGGTTATTTGTGATATTGATCCCGAGGAACTTAAAGCTTTTGACCTGTTCCACTTGCGCACCACCGAATAGATGGCTTTGTTGCGAAGTTTGCAGATGATACGAAGATTGGTGGAGGGGCAGGTAGAGTTGAGAAAATAGGTAGGCTGCAGAAGGACTTAGATAGACAGTATGGACAAAAGAGTGGCAAACGAAATACAATATTGGAAAATGCATGGTCATACACTTTGGAAGTAGAAATAAATGTGCAGGCTATTTTCTAAACGGGGAGAAAATCCAAAAATCTGAGATGCAAAGGGACTTGGAAGTCCTTGTGCAGAACACACTAAAGGTTAACTTACAGGTAGATTCGGTGGTGAGGAAGGCAAATACAATGTTAGCATTCATTTCAAGAGGTCTAGAATATAAGAGCAGGGATGTGCTACTGAGGCTTTAAAAGGCACTGGTGAGGCCTCACCTTGAGCATTGTGAAGAGTTTTGGGCTCCTCATCTATGAAAAGATGTGCTAGCATTGGAGAGGGTTCAGAGGAAGTTCATAAGGATGATTCCAGGAATGAATGGGTTATCATACAAGGAACATTTGAAGCTCTGGGTCTGTACTTGCTGGCATTTAGAAGGATGGGGGGGGTGGATCTCATTGAAATCTTTCGAATGTTGAAAGGCCCAGACAGATTAGATGTGGAAAGGATGTTTCCCATGGTGTGGGAGTCTAGGACAAGAGGACGCATCCTCAAGATTGAGGGGCTTCCATTTAAAACAGAGATGCGGAGAAATTTCTTTAGCCAGAGGGTGGTGGATTTGTGGAATTTGTTACTGCAGGTGGCTGTGGAGGCCAGGTTGTTGGGTGTATTTAAAGCAGAGCTTCATCAGTTCTTGTTTGCACATGACATCAAAGGTTACAAGGCGAAGGCAAGAGAGTGGGGCTGAGGAGGGGAAAAACGGATGAGCCATGATTGAGTGGCAGAGCAGACTCAATTGGCCAAATGGTCTAATTCTGCTTCTAGGTCCTATGTTCTTATGGTCTCAAAAGAATGCCGAAGACTTTGGAGGACTCATTTAAAAGTCTTCTACAAAGTAGAAAGAGAGAATTTGGGAGTAATTATTAATGCATTGGATTGTTAAATCAAAAGAGGCCCCAACGGAAATTGAGTGCATTGTAGACAAAAATAGCAACGAAAGTCTTTGGAAGTGAAAAATGTGAAGGTATATTGGGAAAGATAATGAGTAAAACTAGTAGATCTTTCGATTCAATGGCCTGAATCGCGTCTCTCTGCACCATAAATATTGTATGATTCTGAGCAGCAGGAGCTCAGTACTCCCAATCAATAGCAGACTCCTCACAGAATAATGGACCTAACAGGATACAGCGGACTCCAGTAATCTAATGTGGCTGATTTGTGATCAATTGCAGTGCTTGTTTGTTTCACTGAAATTGAATAAAATAAATGATTAGCAAACAAAGAAGCAAATTTGTCACAGAAAAAATGAGTTGAGTTATGAAGTTCTTTGTTTAATGCATTTGACTTCTCAGCCACAAAATATAAACCACTGGTGATACTTTAAAGTTGAAAATAATGTCGCAGCATAAGTATCACTCTGAAAACGTGCTTAATATGAAAAGGGTCAGCAGTGTTAACAAAAGAATGGATACAGCATATCAAAAGCTGATTCCAATATCATGCATTTAAGGTCGGATTTACATCCACCAAACGTTTGTTTTGTAACTCCAAAACATTAAACTAATTCAAAGGAAAACGAGAGAACTGGGAATGTGAGACTAACTTCATGTTTTATTTTAATGAGGTAGGCGCGAATCATGTGGTTTTGTGATGACGTATGCAATTCACGTATTTATACATATAACTCATAATGAATTATTTAAATGAACAAGAATGCTTAATCAACCAATATATACAAGATTACACAAGTATTACTGAAATATTAAATGCACAACTGTGTTGATATATAGTTTTTAAATAATTTTACAACTTATTCATAATTTAAGATTCAAAATTCAATTATATTGCAGGCTATATTTAGCAAGGATCCATTTATGTATTCAGTTAAAGGAGATGTTTCAGCAGGTGAGATCTTTTGGTTGCTAATGTCAAACTTTTGAGATGTCTGACTGCTAAATACTATTATGTATCTGGACGTATAGCCAGGGTATCATGACCTTACATGACAACACAATGGAATGTGTTGAAATTCCTTGTAAATCAGGAGCACATGCTGATCTTGAGACATCGGGCATTATTTTAAAATCACTTGCATATTTTCTCAGAAGGTCAACAAGCTAGTTTGGTTCTAGCTGGGCCTGTTTCGAGGTAATTGATCCTATACAAGGTGACTTCTGGAGTTCAATGATTGGTCATGGTATTGGTGGATTAATGAGGATATAAAATCGCTGTTTTTTAAAAATCATTGAGCAATGTAGTAATTGGGGATAGTACAGACAGGGGAATAGACACAATTCTCTATTGCAAATATCAAGAGTCATGAAGGCTGCGTTGTCTGCCTGGAAACCTACAGAGGATCTTGGAGTGGGAGGGAAAAGATTCATTTGTTGTGGTCCATGTGGGCACTGATAATGTAGGGAGAACAAGGAAAGAGAATCTGCTGAGGGAGTTTGAGCAGCTAGGAACAAAATTAAAACACAGAACCAAAAAGGTAATAATCTCTGAATTGTCTACATGTAAATTGGCACAAGGTTAATAGTATTGGATAGCTAAATACATGGATCAAAGACCGGTGTGGGGCAAATGAGTTTGAATTTGTGGGACATTGGCACCAGCTTTGGGGAAGGATGGAGGTGTTCCAATGAGATGGGCTCCACCTCAACCATGCTGGGACCAGGGCCCTGGCAAATGGCATAACTAGGGCTGTGGTGGCTTCAATAGCTTGGAAAAGTGAGGATAAAGTAAAAGAGAAGGAGAATACAGGAGAGGTTACTGAAGTCTCCAGAATAAAGAATAAGACAAAAAGTTTAGAAAGGGATTGGGGCAGAATTGAAAAGAAGTGTGGTGAGTACAGTACTGAAGGTCTTTTATTTGAATACATGCATTATACAAAAATAAGGTAGATGATCTTGTAGCGCTGTTAGAAGTTGGCAAGTATAATGTAGCAGGCATTACTGAATCATGGTTGAAAGAAGATGGGAGTTTAACATCCAAGAATACACATTGTCTCAAAAAGACAGGCAGGTAGTAGAGGGGTGGGGTGGGTCTGTTGGAAAAAATTAACATCAAATCCTTAGAAGGAAGTGACATAGGATGAGAAGATATAGATCCTTGTAGGTAGAATTGAGAAACTACAAGGGCAAAAAGACCCTGATGACTGTAATATTGAGGTCTCTGAACAGTGGCCGGGATGTAGGGTACAAATTAAAATGGGAGACAGAAAAGGAATGTAAAAATGGCAATGTTACATTGGTCATGGGGGATTTCAATTTGCAGTAAGATTGGAAATATCAGATTTGTGCTGGATCCCAAACAAAGGAATTTTGTAGAATGCCTAAGAGATGGATTTTTAGAGCAGCTTATGTTTGAGCTCACAAGGAAAAGGTAATTCTGGGTTGGGCGTTGTGTAATAAACCATATTTAAACTGGGAGATTAAGGTAAAGGAGCCCTTAGGAGACAGTGATCATATTAATTTGAGAGGGAAAAGCTAAAATTGGATGCATAATTATTGTAGTTAAGTAAAGTTAATTACATATATCTACATTCAAGAGATTGTGCTGATGCTGGAAATCCAGAGTAATGCACACTATGTCGGAGGATGTCTGCAGGTCAGGCAACATCCATGGAGAGGAAAAGATAGTTGATGTTTTGGGCTGATGAAAGGTCTTGGTCTGAAACACTGATGGTTTATTCCTTTCAATAGATGCTTCCTGACCCGCTGAGTTCCTCCAACATTTTGTGTGTGTTACACAGATTTTCTCTGAAGGTTGCTGCGATGCCTTGGTGGAGAATTCCAAGAGTGATCCATCTGGAGGTTTGCCATCTGGCACTCAGCAGCTGGTAAGGTCACCTGTGGTGGTAAAATCCAGCGGGAAGATCCAGACATAGTGCGATCTAACAAAGACCTCAATGGTGGAGCCGGCAGAAGGTGATGACACATCACAATGGCTGTGAAGGCGGAGGAAGGCTGTAGCAATGAAAGGTCCCCAGTCATCTTGCATTCAGTGTTACTGAACCCCGACCCTACATTAAGGAAATCCACCCTAACACATCAGATATGCATATCCAGGATCGACAATACCCGAAGACCCATGAATAGACGAATCCTTGGGAGAATATCATACTCAAATGCACTACTATGACTAAATAGGCATGAGAGAGGAGCTGGAAGGCAGTACTATAATAGATGGTAGAGCAACAACAGCTGGAGTTTTTCAGAGTAACTCAGAAGAAATGTAATCAGTTCATCCCAAAGAAGAATTTGTTTAAAGGGAAGATGAGGCAACCGTGCCTGACAAGGGAAGTCAGAGAGAGCATAAAAACAAAAGAGAGGGCATACAAAATAGTAAAAGCTAGCGGATTGGGAAGCTTTTAAAAACCAACAGAAGGCAACTAGAAAAACAACAACGAGAGAAAAGATGAACTATGAAGGTAAGTTGGCCAATCATATAACAGCGAGTACCAAAAAGATTTTTCAGGTACAGTGAGTAAAAGTGGGACTGAGTGGCAGGCGGCAAAAAAATGTGAATAAAGAGGACCTTTTCTAGTTGGCTTTAAATTTCTGTGTTCTATGTTTATTCATGATGACGAGGTGACGATCCTTGGAGAAGGTCAAGATGATCCTTGGAGAAGGACAAGAAAACAACCTAAATGTGATAATGAGAATCAATGAGAGAGAACTTTATTTGAATTTTGAGAAACTGGGGTTGGAGACTATTGAATTCTCATCTTGTTAATTTTAAATGTCTTGCTAATGATCAATACCCATGCACTTTATCTTCTAATCTATCTCAACTTACATCCATATGGTCTTTAATAGTCACCTTCCCCAAGTTCCACTGATATTGAGCATTGACCAGTTTCTCTTTCCACAGATGCTGCTTGACTGGCTGAGTTCTTCCCACATTTCTTGCTTTCCATTGTAGTCCACAGAGCAGAAGACCACAAACACACACTCAATGGCTATTCAGTACAGGAGGTACCTAATAAAGTGGCCATTAAGAGTATATGTATTTTGATAATAAATTAACTTTGAACTTGTTGGTTGAGTCAGTAGGAAGGCAAATGCAATGTTAAGATTCATTTTGAGAGGACTTGAATATAAGAGCAAGGATGCAATTCTGAAATTTTATAAGGCATTGGTCAGACCGCATTTGCAGGATTGTGGGCCCAATGTATAATAAAGGATGAGCTGGCACTGGAGAGGGTTCAGCGGAGGTTTACGAGGAAGATCTCAAGAATGAAAGCTTTAACATATGAGGAGTGTTTGATGGTTCTAGGCCTGTGCTCTCTGGAGCTTAGAAGAATGAGGTGGCATTTCATTGAGATCTACTGATTATTGAAAGTCCTAGACAAAGTGGATGTTTCCATGAGTGTGAGACTCTAAGACTCGGGTGCACAACCTCAGAATAGAAGGACGTACCTTTTGAACAGAGATGATGAAGAATATATTTAGCCTGAGGGTGGTGAATCTGTGGCATTCATTGCCACATATGGCTTTGGAGGATAAGTCACTGGGTAGATTTAAAGTCAAGGTTGACAGGTTCTTAACTAGTAAGGGCGTCAATGGTTATGGTGAGAAGACAGGAACATGAGATTGAGAGGGAAAATAAATCAGCCATGATCGAATGGCAGAGCAGACTCAATGGGTGGAATAGCTAATTCTGCTCCTATATCACACAGCCTGATGTCTTTATCTAATTTTTAACCAACAGCACAGCAGCTTAAAATGGTTTGCCAATCTTTTACCAACCTGAAATGTCAACTCTGATGCTGCCTGACCTACAAAGTATTTCCAGAATTTTCTGCTTTTATTTCAAATTTCAAGCATCTGTAATATTTGGACCCCTGATAATCCATCTATATTGTATTCATTTTGCGTGCATTCTGGATATCTCCCCTTCAATTCCAACGATGTGTGAGTTTCTTCCTACAGTACATTCCTCCATGTCTATTTCTAATGAGTCACGTCTGTGCCCCTGCAATGGAGAGTTCTGTTACTGCTTAGGTCCAGCAACCAGGACTTGATTCCGACTCAGGTGATGTCTGGATAGGGTGTCCACATTCTTCCTGTGACACCATGAGCCTTTTTTGAGTGCACTAGTTTCCTCCTACACCCCAAACACTGAGTGTTAAGTTATCAAGTCATTCCCTGGTGTTGGGTGCCAGAGAATCAGGGCAGAGCTTGGAGAAGGTAAGTGCAGAGAAGTTAGTGAGGGGCTTAGAATGATGGGAATGCTGGGAGAACTGGATAGGCTGAATGGACTCTTCCTGTGTACTGCCAACAATGTGTCAGCCTTCTACCAGTCGTAAGGCTCCATGCCTGCTTTACATCTCGGTACTCAGTCTCTGTCACTGGGTAACATTGGGAATGCAATTAAATCTGCACAAGTTGCCAAGCTGCTTGTAGTGTTTGCACAAAACTAAAAGTAGCAATGTAATTTGATTTATGTAGCAGAATAGAATACAGTGGCATGCAAAAATTTGGTCAAAATTTCTGTTACTGTGAATAGCTAAGCGAGTAAAAGATGACCTGATTTCCAAAAGGCGTAAAGTTAAAGATGACAGACTTCCTTAATATTTTAAGCAAGATTACTTTTTTATTTCCCTCTTTTACAGTTTCAAAATAACAAAAAAGGAAAAGGGCCTGAAGCAAAATTTTGGGCACCCTGCATGGTCAGTACTTAGTAACACCCCCTTTGGCAAGTATCACAGCTTGTAAATGCTTTTTGTAGCCAGCTAAGAGTCTTTCAGTTCTTGTCTGGGGGATTTTTGCCCATTCTTCCTTGCAAAAGGCTTCTAGTTCTGTGAGATTCTTGGGCCGTCTTGCATGCACTGCTCTTTTGAGGTCTATCCACAGATTCTCGATGATGTTTAGGTCGGGGGACTGTGAGGGCCATGGTAAAACCTTCAGCTTGTGCCTCGAGGTAGTCCATTGTGGATTTTGAGGTGTGTTTAGGATCATTATCCTGTTGTAGAAGCCATCCTCTTTTCATCTTCAGCTTTTTTACAGACGGTGTAATGTTTGCTTCCAGAATTTGCTGATATTGAATTGAATTCATTCTTCCCTCTACCAGTGAAATGTTCCCTGTGCCACTGGCTGCAACACAAGCCCAAAGCATGATCGATCCACCCCTGTGCTTAACAGTTGGAGAGGTGTTCTTTACATGGAATTCTGCACCCTTTTTTCTCCAAACATACCTTTGCTCATTGAGGCCAGAAAGTTGTATTTTAAATTCGTCAGTCCATAGGACTTTTTTCCAAAATGCATCAGGCTTGTTTAGATGTTCCTTTGCAAACTTCTGATGCTGAATTTTGTGGTGAGGATGCAGGAAAGGTTTTCTTCTGATGACTCTTCCATGAAGGTCATATTTGTGCAGGTGTCGCTGAACAGTAGAACAGTGCACCACCACTCCAGAGTCTGCTAAATCTTCCTGAAGGTTTTCTGCAGTCAAACGAGGGTTTTGATTTGCCTTTCTAGCAATCATATGAGCAGTTTTCTTGGTCTTCCAGACCTCAACTTGACCTCCACCATTCCTGTTAACTGCTGTTTCTTAATTACATTACGAACTGAGGAAACGGCTACCTGAAAACGCTTTGCTATCCTCTTATAGCCTTCTTCAGATTTGTGGGCATCATTTATTTTAATTTTCAGAGTGCTAGGCAGCTGCTTAGAGGAGCCCATGGCTGCTGCTTGTTGGGACAAGGTTTGAGGGGTCAGGGTATTTGAAAAGCTTTGAAATTTGCATCACCTGGCCTTTCCTAACTACGACTGTGAACAAGCCATAGCCCTAACAAGCTAATGAAGGTCTGAGACCTTGGTAAAAGTTATCTGAGAGCTCAAATCTCTTGGGGTGCTCAAACTTTAGCATGGTGCTCCTTTCCTTTTTTTTCCACTCTAAAATTGAACAAAACAACAATAATACACTATCTTGCTTAAAATGTTGAAAAGAATGTTTCATCTTTAACTTTATGACCTTTGGAGATCAGTTCATCTTCTACTCACTTAACTATTCATAGTGACAGAAATTTTGACCAAGGGTGCCCAAACTTTTGCATACCACTCTACATGAATTTTAAAATGTGGAGTGAGGGAGTGAGAGTTTATCAGCACACAGAGTCCATTGGCCATCTTTATCCAATTCTGATTTAGTTGATCTTGATTGCAACTTGTAAGTTCTTCTGCCACTGGAATAGCACTAAAGCTGTTCACTTGCCATTGGCAGGCCTGTATTCTCTGGTTGTTTCTCTGCACTTTAATTTTCTACCATTATGTAGGCCTTGCCCAATTACCCCATTGGCTTCTGTTTGCAAAGTGCTTTGATACCTGAAGCCAATGGCACCCACACTCAATGCATTATTTGCTATGTGCCAGGGATAACTAGAAGTTATTTAATTGAACTGACCTGATGAAGCCAGTTTTGTTTCTTCCTCAGAAATATACTTGGCGTACATGGTTATACATTCAAGACGTTGCTTTATTTTTACTTGCTCTACCACTTGTATTATTTCATTTGCAATCTGTCAACATTGCATCAATAGTTCTTTCCCAATCAGTCCATCTAAGATCAGTTTGAAAGGTTGTTACACAGGGCCCAGCCCCTTGCTGTCTAGTGGTGGGAGGACTCTAGAGCATATTACACCTCATGGTCAGGTCCTTGTCCATGATTAGGAGAGAGGACTATCCCCACATTCCAGGTTGCTGATGCACCTTGGTTATTACTCCAGCCAGTTTTCGCTACATGCTCTGACTCCTCCAAACTAATTGCCAGCACCTTCCACTAATCAGGCCTGATGCTGAGGGAACTCAGGATTGTTAGTTTCAATTGAAAAAGTACTTGGCTTAACATTTCCTCCAACTGTCTCTGGACTGAGACCAGTTCAGACTGGTCACAGAGGCTCGTCAATCTGTTGTCTGATTGTGAGTCTAGGCAGAAGATGGATATGTCATGCACGTGCAGGAAGGCTTTGACTTGAGCTTACCTCCACTGTCTGTGACTGTCACCTCTCTTATGACCACATACTTCAGATAGAGTCATGAAGGAATTCAATAAAAAACACAAGCAAATGTACTCCTACGCCTTGGAATGTGCTCATCAACAACGGCCCCTTGCAGAAATCTGTTACACGGGAAAAACCACAAAGAACTGTTTTCTCTTTCATGTTTCAAAAATATCCCTTATTCATAATATGTAAATACAATCAGATCATGTCTTTCTCGATATTCAAAGTCAAAGTCGAGTTTATGTAGATGCACATAAATACACGTATGTAGAGGTGCAATGAAAAATTTCTTATAGTAATATCAGAGGCACATAGCATCAGATGAGCTACATTTACAAGAAAAGCATAAATTGAACATAAATTATACACAATGTTTACAAAAAAAGAACACTACTTGAACAAAAATAACGTCCATTGTAGTGCAAAGGGATCCAAGTAGTCATAATTTTGAATAACAAGTTAGTGATTAGGATTACGCTAGCTGGTTCAAGAACTGTTCTTGAATCTCGTGGGGTGTGACTTTATGCTCTTCCATCAATTCAACAAATTCTCTTGCAATGTCAAAGGTCACTTACGTTTGCTGAAAGCATGCACCCATGAAGCATTGGAAAGGTGGTTACATAGGGCCCAGCCCCTTAGTGTCCAATTACAGCAGGAATCTGGAGACATATTCTTCTGTTTTTGCAGGTACACTGTGACACAACAAAGTAGAGTACTATGCTGTACTGGTATCAGCTTTGGCTGAGGTAGGACGTTCTCTTGTGTTTGTCGGGGGCAAAGAATCTAAGTCATCCTTGATTTATGACTTAAATTATTATTTTGATTTGCATGTCTACTGCGTTAACATAGGAGTGCTGAATTCGGAATGCCTTTTGGACAGAGGTTAATCTGTGACCTTGGATGCACTCCCAGACAAATATTGAATACCCTATGGCACCATTTCAGGCAGAAAATAGGAGTTTACCTGGAAACCAGGACATCATATAATCCTCAACTAAAATTACTAAATTACATTTTCTGTTAATTATCACATTGCAGTTTCTGAGAGTTGGCTGGGTGCAAATTGGCTACGGCAAAATGTGGCCGTGTAGCTACCTCTCAAAACAGCATCATTGGCTCAAGGGAACTCCCCACGATTGTGAAAGGGTTATATGAATCTAGTCCACACTTAGTTGTATAGTTCCTTTATTAGTAGAGAATCATTGTGGAGAGGGACCAGTGTCACTCAAAGTTTGCTCAGTATTAATTAAACAAAAGACTCCATTTATGAATGTAAATCAAAGTAAATAAAGAGTTGTGAACAGCGATCACAATGAACAAGGTTACAAAGCAAAACTCACACATGAAACTGCACTGCATGAGTCAATGTCTTCAGGGCTGAAGATAAGCAGAGAAAGTGAAAACTATCCTTGCATTTCAGTTGCTTATCACAAACACGGCAGGAAGATTCTGCTTTAGGGATGCACTATATCCCACAAGCAATGACTGGCTGTAAGTGGACAGGACTTGATAAGAATAAATAAATCTTCTGCTTTGGCTGAAATTGATGCAAAGTTTAAATGCACTCTTTACACAGGGATCCTAAGAAGGAAGAAGCAAACGTAATTTTCTCTACAAATGTAACTGAAATACTTGATAATTCATTTCAATTACTGTTGCATTATTATGTGTCACAATGTGATATCTTTCTAATTTTCCCTTTGATTTTAGAGCTTATCCTCTTTTCTTCAATTAACATACTGTATGTAGATAATGTGACAAAAATGATCAGAATTAAATCATCAGATTGTTTAAGACGTGGCACTTTGAAGCCATGGTAGCATAGCAACTAGTGCGATGCTATTATACTTGAAGGTGTTCTGGAGTTCAGAGTTCAATACTTGGCATCATCTGTAAGGATTCTGTATGTCCTCTCCATGTGAGGGTTTTCCCTGGATGCTTCAGTTTCCTCCCAGAGCCCAAAGCCATACTGGGTAGGTTAATTGGTCATTACTTTTTGTGGTGTTTGGATGCAGCTGTCTTGTTGTGCTCTTGTTCCCCCTGACCTGGAAGATCTAATTAAGTGCCAGCTGTTCTATTTGCCAAGAGACTTCTCTGTGGTTCTGCCTGCAGTTTACATGCTGCCAAAAGTGGACATTAAACATGCACTTAAGGAACAGCCTACCCTGGCATCTTTCAGATCATTGTCGGGGACTTCAATGAGCATTGTTTGAAGAAAACGCTGCCCAATTTTCATCAACAAAACACCTGCAGCACCAGGGGTCCCAACACACTTGACCACTGTTGCACTATGGTGTCTACATTCCATGTCGCATTTCAGGAAATTGGACCACTTAGCTCTCCTCCTCCTACCTGCACCCAGGCAGATGCAAAAGTGCAAGGCTACAGAGATACGGTCAACAAAGAGGTGGTTGCAGGAGGCAGAGCTGCATCTATGGGATTGCTTTGAGTCAGCAGCTTGGGCCGTGTTCAAGGACTCAGAATATCTGAAAGAATGCACAATGGTTGTCACGGCTTTTATAAAAACAGTCATAGACAAGTGTGTCCCCACAAAATCATTCCGTCTTGCCCAACCAGAAGCCTTGGATGAACCCTGAGATCCACAATCTGCTGAGGGCCATATAAGTGGCATTCAGGTCTGGCAACCAAGTTAAATAAAAGAGGTTCAAGTACGATCTCGGAAAAGCCATCTCGTATGTGAAGTGGCAATAATGGACCAAACTTGAATCACTGAAGGATGCTTGACAGCTGTGGCAGGCCATGAATGCCATCACCACTTACAAAGTGAAGCCAAGTGACATAGGTGACAACAAGGCTTTACTCCCAGATGAGCTCAATGCCTTTTATGCTCGCTTTGACCAGCAAAACATGGAGGAACATTCACAAGCTCCCACAGCCCCCAATTACCCTGTGAATTCAGTCTCTGAGGCTGACCTGAGATCATCCTTCAGGAGGGTGAACCCATGGAAAGCATCCAACCCAATGGGGTACATGGCCAAGTGCTAAAGACCTGTGCTGATCAACTGGCTGGAGTGATCACTGATACCATTAACTTCGTGTTTTGTCATTCTGATATACCCACCTGCTTCAAGCAGGCCTCAATTATACAGGTGCTTAAGAAGAACTTGGTAATGTGCCTCAATTACTATCGCCCAGAAGCATTTACATCCACAGTGATGAAGTGCTTTGAGAAGTCGGTGATGGAACATATCAACTGCTTGAGAAGCAACTTGGATCCCTCCAATTTGCCAACCTTCACAACAGGTCAACAGGAGATGGTATTTGATTTGCGCCTCATTCAATCATGGAATATTTGGACTGCGAAGGTACATACCTCAGGATGCTTTTCATTGACTGCAGCTCTGCATTCAACACTAACTTCACCTCAAAACTAATTAATAAGGTTCATGCCCTAGGCCTCAATACATCCTTGTGCAACTTGATCCTCAATTCCCTCATTTGCAGACAGTTCAGATTGGCAACCACATCTCCTACACAATCTCCCTCAACACAGGTGTATCACAATGCTGGGTGCTTAGTTCCCTACTCTACTCACTTTATACTTATGACTGTAAGGCTAAGCATGGTTCCAATGCCATATTTAAGTCTGTGAATGACTCCCTTGTCATTAATTAAATCAAGGGTGGTGATGAATCAACATACAGGAGGGAGATTGAAATTCTAGCTGAGTGGTGACGCAACAACAAAATCCCACAATGTCAACAAGACCAAGGAGATGATTATTGAGTTAAGAAGGATGAAGCTGAAAGTCTGTGAGCCAGTCCTCATTGGGGGATCAAAGGTGGAGAGAGTCAGCAACTTTAAATTCCTTGGTGTTGTCATTTCAGATCTGTCCTCAATCCAGCACGCAACTGCCTTTATGAAAAAAAGCACGGCAGCATCTGTACTTTTTTAGAAGTTTGTGAAGAGACTCGGCATGTCTTCTAGAACTTGGACCATCTTCTATTGATGCGTGCTGGAGAGTACATTGACTCATTGCATCACAGCCTGGTATGGAAACACTAATGCCCTTCTACAGAGAACTTACAAAAAGTAGTGGATGCAGCCCAGTCTATCGTGGGTAAAGCCCTCTCAACTACTGAGCACATCTACTGAGTTGTCAGAGGAAAGCATCATCAATGACCTACGCCACCCAGGCCATGCTCTCTTCTCGCAGCTGCCATCAGGAAGAAGGTACAAGAGTCTGAGGACCTGCATGACCAGGTACACGAACAGTTATTACCCTTCAACCATCAGGTTGTTGAACCAGAGGGGATAACTTCACTCAAATTAACTTGCCCCATCACTGCCTTAACCTAAAAGTTAATTTGCAGGTTGATCTTGTGGTGAGGAAGGGAAATGCAATGTTAGCATTCATTTCAAGAGGACTAGACTATAAAAGCAAAGATGTAATGTTGAGGCTTTATAAAGCACTGGTGAGGTTTCATTTGGAGTATTATGAGCAGTCTTGGGTCCTAAGAAAGAATGTGCTGACACCAGAGAGGATTCAAAAGAGGTTCACAAAAATGATTCCAGGATTGAACGGCTTGTCATGTGAAGCTCATTTGATGGCTCTGAGCCTATAGTCACTAGAATTCAGAAGAATGAGGGGTGACCTAATTGAAACCTATCGGAAGTTGAAAGGCCTTGAAAGAGTGGATGTGGAGAGGACGTTTCCTAGGGTGGGAGAGTCCAGGACTAGAGGACACAGCCTCAGAATAGAGGGGCATTCCTTAGAATGGAGATGAGGAATAATTTTTTTTAAACAGAGAGCAGTGAATCTGTGCAATTCGTTGCCACATGTGGCTGTAGAGGCCAGGTCTTTGTGTATATTTAAGGTAGAGGTGAGGCCATGAAAGGATACGGGGAGAAGGCAAGAGATTGTGGCTGACAGGAAAAAATGGATCGGCCATGATGAAATGGCAGAACAGATGTTGGAGGAGCAACACCTTATATTCCGTCTGGATAGCCTCCAATCTGATGTCATGAACATTGATTTCACGAACTTCTGGTAATTGCCTCACCCTCCACCATTCCCTTTCCTGTTTCCCTCTTTCATCTTTCCTGGTTACCTGCCCATCACCTCTCTCTGGTGCTCCTCCTCCTTCCCTTTCTTCACCATCTTCTGTCCTCTCCTATTGTCCTCTTCTGTCCCCCTTCTCCAGCCCTTTATTTTTTCACCAATCAACTTCCCAGCTCTTTACTTCATCCTCCTCCCTCTCCCAGTTCCACCTATTGCCTACCACCTTGTATTTCTTCCTTCCACACCCCCCCGCCCCACCTTCTTGCTCTGACTTCTCTTTTTTTACCAGCCCTGATGAAGGGTCTCAGCCCAAAACATCAACTGTACTCTTTTTCACAGATGCTGCCTGGCCTGCTGATTTCCTCCAGCATTTTGATTAGGTCAGGGTTAATTTTTGCTGGGGGTTGCTGAGGTGGCATGGTTTGTTGGGCAGGAAGGTTCTACTCTGCATTGCATCGATAGGTAAGTAAGTAAGTAAATAAATAAATATATATATATAAGCAATTTTACACAAAGAAATGTATATTGCATGGTTTGGAGCAACCCTTCAAGTGAAACATCCATAAGTAAAATACTTTATGTTGCTTAAATTCGAAGGAGCTCAGAATTAATGACGAGATTCGACATGTTGGCTAAGCCTGTTGTCCAGAACTAAGAACCAAAGGAAGTCTAAATAGCCACTGAACATCGATCTATAAAAGCAACAGTCCTTGGAATCACAAAGAGGAAGTTCTTGAGTTGATTGGGATGTGAATTGCTGATTAAAAGGAAGAAGCTGTAAGGTGATATACAAGATTATTTCAGCAAGGCAACAAAGGGCAGGATCAGGTTGTGCTCTGCAGATTGATGCAAGGGTTTTGCAGCCTGTAAGCCAACTGGACAGACCACTTGACATTGATTGCTGAAACAGGATAATATTTTATACTTAGAAGCATTTGAAGTTTGATGCAGACTGACTGGTTTAGTTGCGTTCTTATAAACAACTGCGCTTGTTGCTAAACTGATTGTTATTTTACAACAAACTCTACTTACTGGTTCAAACATAATTTTGCGGATATAATGGAGGCAGTTAAACTGGCTTGGGTGGAACCTACATAAGGACAAAAGTCAATTTTGTTTTATAAACACAGATTTAAAAAGAATATGGAAGTATGTGATGGATTCATGCATTTCCAATGAGAAAAGCCGATTAAGACTTGATATGAAGAATATTATCACTTTCATTCTTTTCCAAAGTTCAGACCCCAGAAATCTCTATTCTGCATCTCTATCTTCCTGGCACACTATCGCAAATAGCTCTGCATTCGGAAAGCTAATAGTGTCAGGAGATTCTCACATCATGTAAAAGAAACAAAGAGAGTCGGTAAATAGTGTTATGTGTGTCCTTGACACAGGCATAGACATGGAGACTTTCAGTTAGGTGGAGTGTGTCAATAGATAGTCCAGAGGAGTGAAAAGCCTAACCACCTTATCTTCTTAGCACTGAAGCATTGGAGCCAACTAACTGACCTAGTCAGTGTCATTCGAATTGGCCCCGAGAGAGGACAAAGAGGATAGCTTCCTAACTCTAGCTCACAAAAACCAAATGGCTAATTTTGACAGCACAGAGGCTTCCTCTTCACATTTATCTATTCTGTAAACAGCTCTGATTTGGAAAATATATTTAAGTTACACAATCCACTCCTTATCCAGATGTTTTTAAAATTGTGACCCAAACATGTGAATTTATTTATGCATTCTCTAATTTACTGAGATAAAGCGCGTTCCGTTCCAGCCCTGCGAGCTGCACCACCCAACAACCCCTGATTTAACCCTAGCCTAATCACAGGACAACTTGCAATGACCAATTAACCAATCAAACAGTGTATCTTTGGACAGTAGGAGGAAACCACAGCATCAGGAGGAAAACCCATGTGGTCACAGGAAGAGCGTACAAACCCCTTTCAGACAGTGGCAGTAGTACACCAGGATCAGTTAAAAGCTGATTCTATTTTTAGCAACACTTGGTAATTTTTTATTTTGGTGAAATAACCCAGATACAGCAATAACTTCATCTTTCACAGAGACAAACTTGTGGAAAAGCCACTGAAGGCTTTTCACAAAGCCTTCAGTGTACAGGACCTGAACAGAGATTAAATCTCTTCTTCCCTCTCTCTTCTCCCATCTATCTTTTTGCCCCTACCATCAAGCAGAAGATACTAAAGCCTGAAAATGTGTATCAAAGGCTCAAGAACAGCTTCTATTCTTCTGTTATAAGATTATTGAGTAGTACAAAAAGAATGAACTCTTGACCTCACAGTCTAGCTCATTGTGACCTTGCAGTTTACCATCTACCTGCACTGCACGTTCTCTTCACTGTAACACTTCATTTTGCACTCTGTTGCTATCTCACCTTGGGATATATCAGTGCACTTTTGTAATAAATTGATCTGTACAGATGTTATGCAAGACAAGTTTTTCAGTGTTATCTTAGTGCATTCAATAATAATAAACCAGTGTACCAATTTAAAATGCTTCAGGTGAGATTCATCACCAGTGCAAATATAAATATTTTGTGCAATACACATGAAATGCTGGAGGAACTCAGTAAGTCAGGAAATATGAAGGGAATAAACAGTTGGTGTTTCAGGACTGGAAATGAAGGGAGCAGAAGTCAGAATAAGAAGGTGCGGGGAGGGAGAGGAGCGCAAGCTGACAGTTGATCTTGTATTCTTTATCAAACAGATTTTGCTTCAAGGGTGTCTTGAAGCATTTTCCACTACTTCTGCTCTCAAGATGCTGATGTAAGTTAAGCTATCACAGGGACATTGTGCACAGTGTGTGGAAGATAAAAGAAACCACCTGCTGAAAGTCTGCAACATGTTTTGTTTGTAATACGGTCCAAATGTTTTCAGGATCAGAATCAGGTTTATTGTCACCGGCATGTGTCAGGAAATCTGTTAACTTAGCAGCAGCAGTTCAATGAAATACATAATACAGAAGAAAAAAATTAAAATAATAATAATAAAAAGTAAATCAAGTACAGAATACATATATTGAATAGATTAAAAATCGTGCAAAAAACCAGAAATAATATATATTAAAAAAATGAGGTAGCATTCAAGGGTTCAATGTCCATTCAGGAGTCAGATGGCAGAGGGGAAGAAGCTGTTCCTGTATTGCTGAGTGTGTGCCTTCAGGCTTCTGTACCTCCTATCCAATTGGTATGTGTTCCTTCGTCTTACCCTTGCTGAAGTCCACAATCAGCTCTTTCGTCTTGCTGACGTTGAGTGCCAGGTTGTTGCTGCAGCACCACTCCACTAGTTGGCATATCTCGCTCCTGTAGGCCCTCTTGTCACCTTCTGAGACTCTACCAACAATGGTTGTATCATCAGCAAATTTATAGATGGTATTTGAGCCATGCCTAGCCACGCAGTCATGGGTATAGAGAGAGTAGAGCAGTGGGCTAAGCACATACCCCTGAGGTGCACCAGTGTTGATCATCAGTGAGGAGGATATGTTATCACCAATCCGCACTGATTGTGGTCTTCCGGTAGGAAGTCGAGGATCCAAGTGCAGAGGGAGGTACAGAGGCCCAGGTTCTGCAACTTCTCAGTCAGGATTGTGGGAATGATGGTATTAAATGCTGAGCTATAGTCGATGAACAGCATCCTGACACAGGTGTTTGTGTTGTCCAGGTGGTCTAAAGCCTTGTGGAGAGCCATTGAGATTGTATCTGCTGTTGATCTACTGTGGTGATAGGCAAACTGCAATGGGTCCAGGTCCTTGCTGAGGCAGGAGTTCAGTCTAGTCATGACCAACCTCTCAAAGCATTTCATTGCTGTAGATGTGAGTGCCACTGGGCGATAGTCATTAAGGCAACTCACGTCATTTTTCTTAGGCACTGGTATAATTGTTCCCTCTTTGAAGCAAGTGGGAACTTCTGCCCGTAGCAGTGAAAGGTTGAAAATGTCCTTGAATACTCCCGCCAGTTGGTTGGCACGGGTTTTCAGAGCCTTACCAGGTACTCCATTGAGACCTTCTGCCTTGCGAGGATTCACTCTCTTTAAACACAGCCTAACATCCGCCGCTGAGACAGAGATCACAGGGTCATCAGGTGCAGCAGGGATCTTCACAGCTGTAGTTGTGTTCTCCCTTTCAAAGTGAGCGTAGAAGGCGTTGAGTTCATTTGGTAATGAAGCTTCGCTGCCATTCATGCTATTGAGTTTCACTTTGTAGGAAGTAATGTCTTGCAAACCCTGCCAGAGTTGTCGTACATTCGATGTCGCCTCCAACCTCATTCGAAATTGTCTCTTTGTCCTTGAAATAGCCCTCCGCAAATCATATCTGGTTTTCTGGTATAGGCCTGGGTCACCAGACTTGAATGCCATAGATCTAGCTTTCAGCAGACGAAATATTTTCTCTGCAATATGAAAGTAAGTTAGCCAATAATATTAAAGAGGATACCAAAAGCTTTTTCAGATATGCAAAGTGTAAAAGAGAGGCGAGAGTGGATATCAGGTCACTGGAAAATGATGCTCTTCAGGTAGTAATGGGAGACAAAAAAAATAGCAAACAAACTGAATGGGAATTTTGCATTAGTCTTCACTGTGGAAGACACTAGCAGTATGGTGGAAGTTCCAGGTGCCAGGAGCCATGAAGTGTGTGAAGTTGCCATTATTAGGGAGAAGGTTCTTGGGAAACTGAAAAGTTTGGGGGTAAATAAGTCAACTGGACCAGATGGTGTACACCCCAAGGTTCTAAAAGAGGTGGCTAAAGACATTGTGGAAGCATTAGTAATGATCTTTCAACAATCACTAGATTCTGCAATGGTTCCAGAAGACTGGAAAGTTGCAAATGTCATTCCACTCTTCAAGAAATGGAGAGAAGCAGATAAAAGGAAACTATAGGCCAGTTATGCTGACCCCAGTGAGTGGGAAGATGTTGGAGGTCTCAGGGTACTTGGAGGCACATGATAAAATAGGCTGTAGTCAGTGTGGTTTCCTCAAGGGAAATCTTGCCTGACAAATCTGTTGGAATTCTATGAAGAAGTAACAAGTAGGATAAACAAAGGAGAATCGGTTGATGTTGTTTACTTGGATTTTCCGAAGGCCTTTATCAAGGTGCCATATATGAACCCATGGTTTAACAGGAAAGAATGTAGCATGAATAAAGCAGTGGCTGATTGGCAGGGGGCAAAGAGTGGGAATAAACGTAGCCTTTTCTGGTTGGCTGCTGGTGACTAGTGGAGCTCCACAGAGGTCTGTCTGGGACCAATTCTTTCTAGGTTATATGCCAATAATTTGGATGATGGAATTAATGGCTTTGTTGCAGAGTTTGCAGATAACATGAAGATAGGTGGAGGGGCTGGTAGCTTTGAGAAAGTAGAGAGGCTACAGAAAGATTAAGAGAATGGGCAAAGAAGTGACAGATGAAATACAGTGTCAGTAAGTGTATGGTCATGCACTTTGGTAGAAGAAATGAAAGGGCTAACTATTTCAAAATGAAGATAAAATACAAACAACTGACGAACAAAGAGACAAACACAAGGAGATCTGAAGATGCTGAAATTTCAAGCAACACACATAAAAATTGCTGGTGAGCACAGCAGGCCAGGCAGCATCTCTAGGAAGAGGTACAGTCGACGTTTCAGGGCGAGACCCTTCGTCAAACAAAGAGACTTGGGACTTCTTGTGCAGGATTCCCTAAAGGTTAATTTGCAGGTCGAGTCTGTGGTGAGGAAAGCAAATCCAGTGTCAGCATTCATAGTATAGTCATAGTCATAGTCATAGTCATACTTTATTGATCCCGGGAGAAATTGATTTTCATTACAGTTGCACCATAAATAATTAAATTGTAATAAAACCATAAATAGTTAAATAGTAATATGTAAATTATGCCAAGAAATAAGTCCAGGACCAGTCTATTGGCTCAGGGTGTCTGACCCTCCAAGGGAGGAGTTGTAAAGTTTGATGGCCACAGGCAGGAATGACTTCCTATGATGCTCTGTGTTGCATCTCGGTGGAATGAGTCTCTGGCTGAATGTACTCCTGTGCCCACCCAGTACATTATGTAGTGGATGGGAGACATTGTCCAAGATGGCATGCAACTTGGACAGCATCCTCTTTTCAGACACCACTGTCAGGGAGTCCAGTTCCATCCCCACAACATCACTGGCCTTACGAATGAGTTTTTTGATTCATTTCAAGAAGACGAGAATAAAAAAGCAAAACTGTAATGTCAAGATTTTATAAAGCACTGGTGAGTCCTCATGGAGTATTGTGAGTAGTTTTGGGCCCCTTACCTTATAAAGGATGTGCTGAAACAGGAGACGGTTCAAAGGAAGTTCACAAAAATGATTCCAGGATTGAGTGGCTTGTCATATGAGGAGTGTTTGATGGCTCTGGGTCTAAAGAATGAGGGATGAACTCATTGAAGCCTATCGAATCATGAAGGGCCTTAATAGAGTGGATGTGTAGAGGATGTTTCCTCTGATGGGAGAACTTATGACCAGAGGACACAGCCTCAGAATAGAAGGGCATCCTTTTAGAATGGAGACGAGGAGGAATTTCTTTAGCTAGGGAGTGGTGAATCTGCGAAATTTTTTGCCACAGGCAGTTGTGGAGGCCAAGTCTTTATATATATTTAAGGCAGAGGTAGATAGATTCTTGGTTGGTCAGGGCATGAAGGGATACAGGTGGGTGGGGGTTAGGCAGTAGATTTGGGATGAGAGGAAAAATGGATTAGCCATAATGAAATGGCAGAGCAGACCTGGTGGGCCACATGGCCTAATTCTGCTCCTATACCTTATAGAAACATAGAAAACCAACAGCACAATACAGGCCTTTGGGTCCACAAAGCCGTGCCGAACATGTCCTTACCTTAGAACTACCTAGGCTTACCCATAGCCTACTATTTTTCTAAGCTCCATGTATCCATTCAGGAGTCTGTTAAAAGACCCTATCGTTTCTGCCTTCAACACCACCACCGGCAGCCCCTTCCAAGCATTCACCACTCTCTGCATAAAAACTTACCCCTGACATCTCCTCTGTATCTTAAATCCCTGAGCAGAGATCAGCTTGAATAAAAATATAGCAATTTTGAAATACATCATCCATCGTCAGGGTCTCCCACCATCCAGGACATGCTCTCTCTCAGTGCTGCCATCAAAAAGGTTCAGGAACAGTTATTACCCCTCAACCACCAGGCTCTTAACCAGAGGAGATAACTTCATTGAACTTCACTTGCCCCATTATTGAAATGTTCACACAACCTATGGACTCACTTTCAAGAACTCTTCACCTCATGTTCTTGATACTTATTGCTTATTTATTTATTATTTCTTTCTTTTTGTATTTGCAAAAATGTCTTTTATCATGGCTGAACGCCGAAGTTAGTGCAGTCTTTCATTTATTCTACTATGGTTATTATTCCATCATGAATTTACTGAGTAGGCCCTTAAGAAAATGAATTTCAGGATTGTATATAGTGATATATATGTATTTTGATAACAAATTGACTCTGAACTTTGAATATTAGCTTAAGTTTCACTAATGCAAATAGAAACATGGTTTTAATATCTACACCATCAGGAGTTCTGCCTTTCCTGATTTCCCTTTTTATGCTGCACCATTTCTGTGAGGCCATCTTTGTACCACCAAAGGAAAGTACAGCTGTGAAGGTAATACAGAATCTAAGAAGCCTGGTAAATAACAATAGAAAGTGCTGGAAGCAAGTCAGCCAGCATCTGTGGAAAGAGAAGCTGGACAAATATTTCAGGTCAGTAGAAGTAACAATTTTATTTGCATGATTGGCTCATTTAGTGCTTTGAATTTTATCAAGCCTTGCCCAATGTTCTCTAATTACAAATTTGTGGTCAGTGTCTCAAGATACCCTAGAGGAGTGCTCTTAAGCATTTGAAGCAAGCACTTCTTAACTCAGATGGACAAGATACGTGTTTCCCAAAGGGCTAACTCTCAGTGAGGCAGATGTTTCCATGGTCCTACTCAGAGATGAATAGTCTGATAATGGTCCCAGTACAAAGCAATCTCAAGGGAGATTAATTTTAAACAGAAGTTAGTGGAGTTCATTAGTTCATTCCATTAGCACTATTCATCCATCTGTACGTGATCCTAAGGGCCCTGGTGCTCTGACTTTCAGAATTTGTCTCTTCTATTAATATTTGGCATTATTGGTTTGAAAGGGTGTTTTGTAATGTATTTTGCACTTCCTCGCTGAACCAATTCCTGTTGTCAGAATCAGAATCAGAATCAGGTTTATTATGTGACGAGAAATTTGTTAACTTAGCAGCAGCAGTTCAATGCAATACATAATCTAGCAGAGAGAGAGAGAAAGAAATAAATAAATATATATATACAGTAAATAAATTACATATATTGAATAGATTATTTAAAAAATGTGCAAAAACAGAAATACTGTATATTAGAAAAGTGAGGTAGTGTCCAAAGCTTCAACGTCCATTTAGGAATCGGATGGCAGAGGGGAAGAAACTGTTCCTGAATCACTGAGTGTGTGCCTTCAGGCTTCTGTACCTCCTACCTGATGATGACATTGAGAAAACAGCATGCCCTGGGTGCTGGAGGTCCTTAATAATGGACGCTGCCTTTCTGAGACACCGCTCTCTAGAGATGTCCTGGGTACTTTGTAGGCTAGTGCTCAAGATGGACCTGACTAGATTTACAGCCTTCTGCGGCTTCTTTAGGTCCAGTGCAGTAGTCCCTCCGTACCAGACAGTGATGCAGCCTGTCAGAATGCTCTCTACAGTACGACTATAGAAGTTTTTGAGTGTATTTGTTGACATGCCAAATCGCTTCAAAATCCTAGTAAAGTATAGCCACTGTCTTGCCTTCTTTATGACTACATCGATATGTTGGGACCAGGTTAGATCCTCAGAGATCTTGACACCCAGGAACTTGAAGCTGCTCACTCTCTTCACTTCTGATCCCTCTATGTATTTTAATGTATCTTTTAACGTGTGATCTTTTAATGTATTGATTGTACCACTGCTAATTCTATAATAACATATTTGCCATTTGCTATACTGTGATTTTACCATTCTGCATGACAAACTTCAGACTCCAAACTAAGTTCTCTTTTCAGAGCAAGGCTGTGGAGACAACAGGAAGATCACAGGTGGTGCCCACCTGTTCATATATCTGAAGGAACATACACAAAATGCCAGAGGAACGCAGCAAGCCAGGCAGCAACAGTGCTGCCTCCTCATCTTTTCTTTTCTAGTCCTGCTGAAGGATCTCTGCCCAAAACATTGACCATACTCTTTTCCATAGATGCTGCCTGGCCTGTTGAGTTCCTCCAGCGTTTTGTGTGTGTAGCTTATATTTCCAGCATCTGCAGATTTTCTCTTGTTCATATATCTGAAAGGTTAGTCTGAGTTACAATTCTCTTCTGATCATTCTGGCTGTAGTGTGAGCTTTGTTGCATTTGTATTCTAATTCCTTAAATTAGTAGTGTATAGCAGTCATCCGCAGCCTCAGCCTGCTCTACCAAACACTCCAGATTTCTATTAAAATTAAGTCAAAATGTGAGTCTTGGAGACAGGCACTGGTCAAGAAATTGAACCAGCAGACTCAGCATACTCCAGAAATTTGGCATATCCCCATCAATCCTCACCAATTCTATAGTTGCACCATAGAAGACATCCCACCTGGTGCATCTCAAGCAGTATTAAATCAAGGCAACCGGATTTGCTGTATTTTCTAGAAGACATTTCGCCACTCATCCAAAGGCTTCTTCAGTTCTGATCCATGGTGAGTAGTTTTCAAGTCTTCTAAACTCTGTGAGTTGTTTAAAGGCCATAGTGATATCATGAAGGTCGTTAAGAGTCATAGAGGTAATGAGAGGGTCATTAGTCTTACCTTTGCATGAATGGAGGTGTGAACCGTTGTGGAGAGGTCAGGGTAGAGATGTTAGGACTGCATTGAAAGTAGCCGATAGGTGGTGCCGTACCCACCCCCTCTGTTCACGGATCGGTTTTCCAGTTTGACAAAGATGGCTTCTTTTAACCAGCCTTTCAAAACACCTGTCCCCCCCAATCCAAAATGTGCACATTATTGTCATCAAAGGAGTGTCGCTTGTCCTTTAGGTGTAGATATACAGCTGTGTCTCGACCTGAGGTGCTAGCCCTCCTATGTTGGGCCATCTGTTTGTGAAGTGGTTGTTTTGTCTCGTTGATACACAGATTTGTGCAGTTCTCATTGCATTGGATTGCATCTACAATATTGCCCTGTTTATGTTTGGGTGTAGGATATTCGGGTGGATGAGTTTCTGTCTGAGTGTGTTTGTAGGTTTGAAAAACACAGGGATTTGGGTTTGTAGAAAATCCTTCTGAATTTCTCTGAAACTTCAGCTACACATGGAATGACTATGTTTTTCCATCTGCTTTGCTCCTCAGCCTTTTGGGCTGATGTCCCTGCTGTTTTTTGTTGCTGTCTTGTTGAAGGCCCAGATGAGTAGCCACAAGCCTTTAAGGCTTCTCTCAAATACTTGCGTTCTTTGTCTTTAGCTGTAACATTGGTGGGCACATTCTCGATGTGTTGATGTAGTGTTCTGATAACCGCCAACTTATGTTCTAATGCTTGATGAGAGTCAAACTGTAGGTACTGATCTGTGTGGGTTGGTTTCCTGTAAATTTCAATAGCTATATGTCTATTTTCTTTAATAAGTACTGCACAGTCTAAAAAGGCCAGTCTATTGTTCTCAACGTCATCCCGTGTAAATTTGATGTTAATATCCACTGAGTTGATGTGTTCTGTGAAGGCTTGCACCTCATGGATTTTGATCTTGACCCAGGTGTCACCTACATACCTAAACCAATAACTGAGTGATGTTCCATGGAAGATGTTCAAGGCTGCCCTTTCTACTTCTTCCATGTATAAGTCAGCTACAATAGGAGACATCGGTGAATCCATGGCACAACCGTGTTTTTGCCTGCAGAAGACAGCTCTGTATTTGAAATAGGTAGTGTTGAGACAAAGGTCGAGCAGAATACATACCTGATCCGAGTTGCATGTGGCGGGGGGGGGAGGAGAAGATGGCGGCACGACGCAGCGCGCGCGGCCTCTCCAGTGAATGATATCTGTATTTGCCAAGTAGGATGCCATGCACAATCCTGATTTGATGGAGACAGACGTGAGAAGCATGGAGGAACACCTGGAGAAACTTCTGAAATGCCCAGTTCGCTGCCGCTGCGACTGTGCCATCAAGAATCTCCAGAGGGGAAGGCCCCAAATCCTTGGCTTTGCCTATTGCTTGGCGGCTGGGGCTGGGGTTGAAACGCTCAGCAGAGATGGTGCTCGGTGCTCTGTGTCGCAGGGCTGGTCGGAGGCTCGAAGTTTTCGGACGGACTCAAGAGTCAGCTGTAATCGGGTGCTTCCAGGGTGCTGCATTGGTAAGTTTGCGGCGCTGGAGGTTCATGGCAGGGAGAATTTTCTTCCTTCTACTGTCTGCGTGAGATGATGGGACTTTCGAGAGACATGGAGACTTTTTTTTTTACCGTGCCCATGGTCTGCTCTTTATCAAATTACCGTATTGTTTTGCACTGTTGTAACTATATGTTATAACTATGTGGTTTTTGTCAGTTTTTCAGTCTTGTCTGTCTTGTGTTTCTGTGATATCATACTGGAGGAACATTGTATCATTTCTTAATGCATGCATTTCTAAATGACAATAAAAGAGGACTGTGTGTCCTCATAATCTAATCTAATCTACTGTCCAGGGTACTATCCTGATGTTGCCATTTTCTTACTGTCTTAACAGCTTCTGAAGTGGGCATGGATGTGAATAAAGGCATAACATCATAAGACACCATAGTCTCATCTGTATTCAGCTTCAGATACCGAAATTTCAGAACAAAGTCCATAGAATTTTGGATGTGGTGTGGACTGTTGCCAACCAAAGGGGTGAGAATGGTGGTAAGATATTTTGCAATGTTTTAAGTAACTGAGTTAATGGTGCTCACAATTGGCCTGAGAGGGACTCCTTGCTTGTGGATCCTGGGGAGTCTGTATAAGGATGGGATGGTCTCTCCTGGATAGAAGTGATAATATAGAGCCTTATCAATGACTTTGCTTTTCCCTAAATGTTGCAAACAGTCTATGATTTTCTTGCAACACACATCAAAGTTGCTGGTGAACGCAGCAGGCCAGGCAGCATCTCTAGGAAGAGGTACAGTCGACGTTTCAGGCTGAGACCCTTCGTCAGGACTAACTGAAGGAAGAGTTAGTAAGAGATTTGAAAAAAGAGATTTTCAAACCTCTTACTAACTCTTCCTTCAGTTAGTCCTGACGAAGGGTCTCGGCCTGAAACGTCGACTGTACCTCTTCCTAGAGATGCTGCCTGGACTGCTGCGTTCACCAGCAACTTTGATGTGGGTTGATTGAAATTCCAGCATCTGCAGAATTCCTGTTGTTATGATCTTCTTCCAGCTGCTGGTAGGATCCTCCTTAAATATTTCATATGCTTTAGTACTGTGTATACTTTGTAGTGGTAATCTTCTGTGTTGAGAGCAATGGTATACCTACCTTTGTCTCTGGTGAGATAGTGATATTCAGAACTGAAGAAGCCTCTTGGATGAGTGGCGAAATATCTTCCAGACAACACAGCAAGTCCAGTTGCCTTGATTTACTACTGCTTGATATTCAACGACCTGGATCACTGTGAACCTTCATAGACATATTGGTGCATCATAGCTCTATATAGCAACTGCTACGCATAAGACCAGAAGAAACTGCAGAGAGCTGTGGACACAGCTTAGCTTTCTCTTCATGGACTCTGTCTATACATCTCACTGCCTCAATAAAGTAGCCAACATAATAAAGTATCTCTTCCTTCTTGGTCATTCTTTCTTCTTCTGTCTCCCATTGGGCAAAAGATACAGAAGCCTGGAAACATATACAGCCAGACTCAGGCCAGACATGCTCCTATCCTGCTTCACACGACTACTGAACAGACCTCTTGTACATTAACACAGTAGTGTAGCAGTTAGCAGAATGCTTAACAGTGCACCAGCAGCAAGATTAGGGTTCAATTCCCGTCACTTTCTGTAAAGAGTGTGTACCTTCTCTCCATGGACTCATGTGTTTCCTCCAGGTGCTCCAGTTTCCTCCTACATTCCAAACACGTACGGGTTAGGGTCAGTAAATTGTGAGAAAGCTATGTTGACACCGGAAGCTTGGCGAAGCTTGCGGGCCGCCCCTAGCTCATGCCCAACACAAGTGACATATTTCCCTGTATGTTTTGATGTTTCAATGTACATGTGACAAATAATGCTAATCTTTATCTTTGTATCTTTAAGATGGTCTCTTGACCACACAATCTATTTCAGCAAGGCCATGCACTTTATTTTCAGCCTGCATTACATTTTCTCTGTAACAGTAACACTATATTCTGCCTTCTGTTATTTCTTGCTCCCGTGTACTATCTTAATAAACTGATATAAGGAAATGATTTGTATGGATGTCATGCAAAACAAGGTTTTTCAGTGTACCCAAGTACAGTAATAAGCTAATTTGCCATTTACCAATTTCACTTATCTTTTCTGTGCAGAACAGCAATTCATTTTAAATCAGTAGAGTTTTGCTACAGATTCCAGCCATGGCTGGCATAAAATAAGGCCAGATATAGTGTATTCACCCTTTAGTGCTGCATGTCAGAACTCTGTCCCAAAACTCAGTGCTGAGCCCAGCAATGGTTCAGACTCAGGGTCAGATACAATCCTACTTCCAGATCATTTCCTACTTCTTCATTGTCACAAACAGAAGACATCAATGCACTGAAATGTACAGAAGAATTTGCTGGAAGTTCTCTTTCACCCTCTCGACAAAAGATTATTTTATTTTAAAGTCCACTAAAAGCCATTGTGACGTGTGAATTGTGTGCTTTGCATTTTATAACAATCCAGCAAGCGTGAACCTCCTCCTCATTTATATGTTCTGCACCACTGAGCCAATCAGAGAGTTCTCTCTAGTTTCTTCTCACTAATATTTGAAACAAGAGAAAGAAACAGTGTTGAATATAAAACCTTGCTACATTGCTGCAATTCAAGCCTCCGGGAAAGCTGTAATTCTCCAAGGTTATGTTGCCACCTCTTGTTACTCTTAACAAAAGGGATGGAGTCCTGAGTGTTGCTGAATAAAGCATAGGTGACCTGTTTGAATCATGACCGGATATCAAATTGACTGACTTTTCAGATGTGCCTTGTACTGGACTGGAAATAGCCCAAAGCAAGCATTTTTCCCCCTCTGACAAGAATTAGCTACTGCTTCTGCTAAAGGTGTACGGCAGCACTTCAACAGCCCCCACTAAAACCAAACTTCCTGGAAGTGACAGGCAGTTGTGACTGGTTTGATGCCGTATCCAGTGCTTTCCTGCTCTTTCCTGATCCGTCTCTCTTAAATTCTGTGATGGTGAACCACTGAATCCATTCTGTGAACTGCATAAAACCCCATTCTCAATTGCGGGCTCTCTTCACTGCATATATGAGGGACAGTGATGCACTGAACCAGCAATCCCTTACTACTCTATAAAGGAGATTCTTTATGATTCTCAGTATCAGTCGACCGTAGTGCTAAGATCCCATGAAAACTGCAATGGAGAAATAATGAATTGAAATGCAATACCATTGCTCAAGAGGTATTAGTGCACTGCACTGTTCTCTCTTACTTCATTTTGTTACGCTATGGCATCTCACAATGCTTTCTGTCATATTAGTATGCTAACTTCAAAATGACCTTTCTAATAGCCTGCCTGTAAACTTAGTGCTGGCAGATATCTCACACGAGTAAAGATACTACAACTGGGCACCACATAGCATGCCACATAGAGCTCAACTCTATCACAGCTCGGGTGTCGGAGTTTAGAGTTCAATCCCACAAGGCGTTCCCGTGGAATGTGTGGGTTTCCTCCTTGTGCTCCGGCTTCCTTCCACAGTTTAAAAACACACCAGTTAGTAGATTAACTCACCGTTGCAAATTGTCCGATGGTTAGGCGAGGGTTAAATCGGGGGTTGCTCGTGGCGCAGCTCGAGGGGCCAGAGGGCCTACTTCACACAGTATCTCCAAATAAATAAATAAATAAATACTGCGAGATCAGATATTAACTCACTGGTTGAACATATCATCATCAACTTCACTGTTGGCCTTGAAATTTCTTTAAATTCAGAGAACAACAAAGGTGTAACCACTTGCAGCACAGCACCCAGAAGTCCTGGTAGTCAAAATGTCAGGACTTCAAATTTCAAATTATTCCGATTTTTTTGGCTGCTGCAAGAACTTTGATCCAAGTAGCAATGAGGTGACAAATTCACACAATACTAGAAATGAGGCTTGACTAAAAGTTTTGTATAACTGTAGTATGGCTTCCTGACCAATGAAGTCAAGCATGCCATATGCCTTCCTACCACTCTATCAACTTGAGGAGGCTGTGGACCTGGACCCCAGATTCCTCTGTACATCATTGATCTTCACACATGACATCTACCATATATGTTCCCTTACATTTGATCTTGCAAACTGCAGTGCATGACATGAGTGGGCAACCATGGTTTTATCTTATTGGAACAAAATATACAGAGAAGGTCATAGACGTGGAAGGATAATGATGAAGAAGGTATGATGGAAGACTGGGCTTAAGAGACTGGGGCTTAGGTCAAGGTTGGAGGCAGAGTGCCAGACAGTCTTTCAGCACAATAGTGGACCTAATTATCTTAAATGAATGAATACACTACTAAACTAATTAAGAGGAGAAATTCATTCATATATATTGCGTACTATATGTTTCATCAGCAGCAGCCATGCCTGACCTATGTTGCTCTTTCATTTGTAATAAAAAGTTTATTTTCTTTCATCAGGTGTACAAAATAATGATTTGCTGGAAAAGGGAATTACTTTTTTCATGTCCTGCTTCCAAATCTGGAATCTACCTCCTTTTCAGGAGGCTCGCATTGCAAGTCGTTTATGCTTATTAATGCAATTGTGAACTACTTAAAGCCAACCTGGATCTCCAAAAGGCAATGTGCACTGCACTTGAGCAGTTGATGACACATGTTCTGCACCAGAAGCTAACCAGGGAGACTAGAGAATTCCTCCATATGGGAAAAAGTTTTTTTCCAACCTGGTAGGGCATCGCGACCTGTTTTGGAGCCATTAATGTAGGGTGTGCAAACGAGAGGAAACGTCTACCATATAGCAATATAGTGGGAAGAAACAGGAGGAGCTCCAACAAACTAAATTTTGAAATCCAGGAGATAAATTAAAAAAGCAGGATCTCAAAAGTAATAAACACAGGATTGCTACCTGTGCCATTTGCTAGTCATAGATAGGATGAGTATGTTGCTTAAGCAGTGGTGCAGGAAGGAGGGTTTCAGATTCCTGGGGCATCGCACATAGAATCACACAGTATGTGCTCTTTGGTCTGTGCTGCTATGTTGACCTTCTAACCTACTCCAAGATCGATCTAACCATTCCCTTCTTATTCTAACTGGCTGCGACACAGTCTGATGTGGAGTGTCCAATGCCTAGGATCACAAGAAGCCGCCGAGGGTTGTGGAATAAGCCAACTCAATCATGGGCACAGCCCTCCATACCATCAAGGACATCTTCCAGTGATGGCACTTCAAAAAGAAGCAACCATCATTAAGAACTTTCACCATCCAGAATATGCTCTCTTCTCATTACTACATCAGGAAGCAGGCACAGGAGCCTCAATGATGCAGGAACATTGGATTCCCGAATGATCCATGAACCCATGCACTGCCTCATTATTCTTTTTTTGTTGCACTATTTGTTTTGTAATTTATAGATTTTTATGCATCTTCCCTGTACTGCTGCCCAAAAACCAAATCATTTCATGTCATAAGTTAGTGACATTTAATCCTGATTCTGATTTTTTTTTAAGAAATGATGACAGGGAGTGCGCCTTGCTACTGAACATGTTTTGTGAGGTTAAGAGAGGATGTTAGCTGGAGGCAAATAGCAGTATCATAAAATCTGTATCGACTTGTATCATGTTCTTCCTGATCTTAGTACTACCGCCGGGTGTTAGTTCTACCAACATGGCAGCTGGCAAGACATGTGCACAAGTTCAACATCATATTCAAACTACAAAGCCAAATTTTGCACAGAAAGTCCCAAATGATTAATATGTTCCATGGATAAATAACACATAGGCGAATATCACCCTGTTATTAGTCAGCATCACCTGTGAAAATAAATTTGCCTTTACTTCATACTTGAAAAACAGTATTGTGCATCCTAAATGCATGCATTTGTCTCTGTAAGTGAGTTCCAGCTCATGCTTGAGCCATTAAGGGTGCAGTTTAGTAGTTACTTGTGGGCCTACAATGAGAAATGGAAACAATTTGGCAAGTGGGTCAGAGAGGTAAGATGTCTTTGTTAATAAATGCTGACCCCTTTCATCCCCCCAATTGCTGTAAGTTTATTCATCAACTTTTCCAGCAGAAAGGATATACACTTGAACTAACCTTTCAATTTTAGATATGAAACCTAAAGTTCGACATGATCTGTGGAGACCCAGAAATGCAACTCTACCAGCAGTGCAAACCATAACCAAGCCAGTGAGGTCACTGGAATTTTTTATTGATTCACCCACCACACAAGTACTTTCAGAGAAGTACCACCTGCTTCCTTATAAAGTGCAGCCCACGCTCAGTAACAGCTGGGCTTGATGATCTGACAGAGCACAACATGTTTAGGCAAGAAGCAATCTACCAATACCTGATTCCAGGCAAAGAGGAAGCAGAACAGAAAGCCAATTACTGAAGAGTTGTTAAAAAGACACCTGCCCAAGTGACTCATCAGGTTGGGACTGTTTAAGTAACCTAAGACTCTTTATGGAGGGCAATAAGTTTGTGTGAAGTGGGAAGGTTTGTTTCAGTTAAACAATTATTTTGCTTATGCATTGTAATCAAGGCTTATTGTGTGTAAAAAAGTAATTAAACCACAGTGCTAACATTTACCTTTATCACTCTCAGAAGCTTCACCCTGAGAAGTTTATTATCTGATATATCTGCTTACTGAAGTCCTTCCTAAATCAGTTCACAATGTATATTGATATCAATGAGGGAATTAAGTACAATATACCCATTTTGCAAATGACACATAGCTTATATGGAAGTGGGATGTTAACGCAAAATACTCTGTAGAGGCTGGGGTCAAAGCAGCACTCACAACACGCTGGTTCCGGCCCGAAACATTGACTGATTGTTTCCACGGATGCTGCCTGACCTGCTGAGTTCCTCCAGCGTGTTGAGTATTGCTATGGAAGTGGGAGTTGTGAGAAGAATATAACAGAGCTCCTGTGTGATTTAGACAAGCTGAATAAATAGACAAATTAGATTAGATTAGATTATGAGGACACTCAGTCCTCGTTTATTGTCATTTAAAAATGCATGCATGCATTAAGAAATGATACAATGTTCCTCCAGGGTGATATCACAAAAAAAACAGACAAACCAAAGACTAACACTGACAAGACCACATAATTATAACATATAGTTACAGCAGTGCAAAACAATACCATAATTTGATAAAGAGCAGACCATGGGAACGGTAAAAGAAGGTCTCAAAGTTCCGATCGATTCCCGATAGTCCCGATAGCAGGCAGCAGAAGGGAGAAACTCTCTCTGCCATAAACCTCCAGGCACCGACAACTGTCGATGCATTGGAAGCACCCGACCACAGCCGACACTGAGTCCGTCCAAAAATTTCGAGCCTCCGACCAGCCCTTCGACACCGAGCACCGAGCACCATCTCTGCTGAGCGCTTTGACTCCATCCCGGCCGCCGAGCAACAAGCAAAACCGAGGACTCGGGGCCTTCCCCTCCGGAGATTATGGATCACACAGTAACAGCGGCAGCAAAAAAGGCATTTCAGAAGTTTCACCAGATGTTCCTCTGTTCTCTCACATCTGTCTCCATCAAATCAGGATTATGCACGGCACCCTACCTGACAGGTTACAGATCACCTGAGTGGCTGCGCAAGCTGCGTCGCGCCACCATCTTCTCCTTCTCCTTCCATGAATACATGGAAGATTCAATATAATGTGGATAAATGCAACCTAACCACTTGAGTGGCAAAACAGCTTCACTTCAATTCCATTATTCCAAGCAAACTCTTCACTAAACTCCAGACCCTGGGAGCCAATGGCTCCCCCTGCAACTGGATCATTGACTTCCTGACCAACAGACTGCAACGCAGAAGGATAGGCAGACACCTCTGCCACAATTATTCTAATCACTGGTGTTTCGCAAGATTGTGTCCACAGCACACTATTCTACTACCTGTACACTCATGACTGTGTGGACAGATTCGGCTCTAACTCCATATGATACCACCATTGTGGGTCATATCTCAAATATTGATGAGTCAGAGTACAGGAAGGAGATAAAGAGCTTAGTGACATGGTGCCAAGACAACAACCTTCCCTTCAATGTGAACCAAACAAAAGAGTTGGTTATTGACTTCAGAGAGTGGGATAATGCACGTACTCCTGTCTACATCAACATTATTGAGGTTGAGAGGGTTCAGACTTTCAAGTTCCTAGGAGTGAACATCACCTATCACCTGTCCCGGTCCAACCACTTTGATGTTACAGCCAAGGAAGCTCACCATAGCCTCTACTTTCTCAAGAAGGCTAAAGAAATTTGGCACATCCCCATCGACTCTTTGCAATTTTCGTTGATGCACCATAGAAAGCATTACGGCCTAGTACAGCAACTGCTCTATACACAACTGTAAGAAACTGCAGAGAGTCGTGAGCACAGCTCAGCACATCATGGAAACCACCTTCCCTCCATGATCTCTGTCTGCACTTCTCACTGCCTTGGTAAAGCAGCCAAAGTAATCAAAGATCCCACCCATCCCAGACATTCTGCCCTTTCACCCTCCCATCAGATAGAAGATACAAGACCCTGAAAGCACTTACCACAGGTTCAAAAACAGCTCCTATCCCACTGTTAGCAGAGTCTTGAACAGGCTTCTTAGAAGAGGGGGTCTTGACTCACAGTCTACCTCATTATGATCTTTTACTTTATTTTTACCTACTCTGCACCTTATATGTAACTTCTACACTTTATTCTCCATTGTTATTGTTTTACCTTGTTCTACCTCAATGCACAGTGTAATGATTTGATTAGTATGAACAGTGTGCAAGACAAGCTTTTCACTGTATCTTGGTACACATGACAATAATAAGCCAATAGGAATATCGAAAGCAGATTGGTATCTGATTGGCAATGATTTAGGAAAGAAGTCCGTGCAATTAGAGCTGGATGCCCTCTTGCACCTAAAGTAACTATGAAGCTGTAGGAGGTAGTTCAGAAAGCAGATAGTACAGGAGGAGGGATGTCTTGCTGCAATTATACATGGCATTTCGTGAGACCACTCCAAGTTATATAGTCTTCTTAACCTAGAAATGGTGTTTATTCTATCAAGAGAGTGTAGCAAAGTTTCATCAAGCTGATTTCCTAGCAGGACTGATGCATGAAGAGAGATTGGATCAACTAAGCTCATATTCAGCAGAGTTCAGAAGAATGAGTGGGCATCCTATAGAAACCTATAGAATTCTAAAAGATCTGGTCATGTTAAGTACAAGAAGGTTGTTCCTGATGACAGAAGAGTCCAAGACCTGGGACCACAATCTAAGATGCAGGGTTCAGATGAAGGAAAGCTCCTCAGTCAGAAACTGGTGAAACTGTGGAACTCTACTCAGAATGCAGCTGAAGCCATGTCATTAAATATATTCAGAAGGGATGAAACTTATCTCTTAAGGCTAAAAGGGTTAAGGATAGGAAATAGTGTAATGAATATGGACAATCATCTATCAGATTAGTGAGAAGAATCAAAGGGATGAATATTTTTGTCCTGCTCCTATTTTCTACATTTCCAAGTTTATATGATGTGTACACTGTCATGTTTCATAGAAAACAATGTTTATATACCAATGTGAAAACCTGATTTTCATGGTATATAATCATAGAATGGATTTTAAAGTAATATGTGTAGTAATATCTTTTAGATCTCTGTTTTAAAGTAAGTTAACAGCATTACAAATAACTTCCCCTTCGTAACAGTCATGCTTTTGTCTTTTGCTATTGAAAATAAATTGACAGTGTATTAAAAAAAGACTTGAATTTTGCACATTGTGTTATTTGTGTGTCTATTTTAATACCTAACATTTGAAAGGTGCTTTCTATCCATCACAGTTTACTATTTGGCTGAAGTTCCAGGAACTCAGCTGCAAAGGTCCAGTGAACAGGGGAAGAGGTGTTTCACCTGGCTTGCACTGTTTTGCTCAGTACTCGGCCCGGATAACAATCATTCACCCACAACACAAGCACTAGATTCATTAGATCATTCATTTGAAGGCATGGTCAAGCTGTGCCATAACTGACCCATGAATTTTGAATGCTTGCTATTCTAAAAGTTTGAGCAAAACACCTTCCTGAACTGAGTGTTCAATCTGTGTAATAAAACGTTAGAGCCATAGAAAGATACAGCATGGAAACAGGTTCTTCAGCCCTTCGAGTCTGTGCTGAACTTCACCCATTTTTAAATGAATCCTAACACAACCCATTATATTTGCCCACATTCTCTTCAACTCACCCCCCCCCCCCGTTTTCCACCATCACCCACACACAGGGTCAATTTACAGTGTCTATCAGTATCAGAATCAGGTTTATTGTCACTGACACGTATCATGACATTTGTTGATTTGCGGCAGCAGCAAAAGCAATATATAAAAATTTACTCTAAATTATAAAAAGAAATATTTAAACATAAATCAATAGTGCAAAAAGAGAGCTAATTAGTGAGGTACTGTTCACTGGAGTCACGGTCTGCTCAGAGTTCTGATGGTGGAGGGGAAGAAGCTGTTCCTAAAATGTTGAGTGTGTGTCATCAGTCTCCTGTACCTCCTCCCTGGTGGTAGCAATGAGAAGAGGCCATGCCCTGGATGGTGGATGCCACCTTCTTGAGGCACACTGTCTTTCGAAGGTGCCCTCAGTGGTGGGGAGGCTCGTGCCCATGGTGGAGCTTGCTGGGTCTACAAACCACTGCAGCTTTTATCAACCATTGGAACCTCCATACTAAGCAGTGGTGCAGCCAATCTGCAGTACACCTGTAGAAATGTGTTAGAGTCTTTTGTGATAGACCAAATCTCTTCAAACTCCCATTGAATTATAGCCACAGATGGGCCTTCTTCATGATTACATCAATATGTTGAACCCCATGATAGATCCAATGAGATGTTGGCATCCAGGAACTTGAAGCTGCTCACCTTTTCCACTGCTGACCCCTCGATGAAGACAGGGTAATTAACTTACCAACCTACAGGTGCTTGGGAAACTGGAGTATTTAGACAAAACCTGCACAGTCCCAGGACAATCGTGCAAGGTCCACACAAGCAGCACCCACAGTCAGGAGCTGTAAGACTCCCTCTCTTGAAGCTGCACCACTGCGTTGCCCATTTTGTCAGGTTAAATGGCAAGGGCATTGTTTAGACCAACGTTCACTCCATTTTTATGATATAAATCATTGTGATTTTCCCCCCACCCATTCAGCATGGAGGACCATTCAACAGCTGTCTCCTTATTAAACATTGAACCTAAGTGTAGGACATTAATCACTAGAAATTAATAATCATGGGAAGCACCCTGACACAGTGGTGTCAAGGAAACAACCTCAATGTCACAAAAACAAAGGCGTTGGTTGTGGATTACAGGAGGAATGGAGATAGGCTAGCCCCTATTGACATCAATGGATCTGGGGTTGAGAGGGTGAACAGCTTTAAGTTTCTCGGCATAAACATCACCAAGGATCTCACGTGGTCTGTGCACACCAGCTGTGTGGTGGAAAAGGCACAACAGCGCCTCTTTCACCTCAGACGGTTGAAGAAGTTTGGTATAGCCCCCCAAACCCTAAGGACTTTCTACAGGGACACAACTGAGAGCACCCTAACTGGCTGCATCACTGCCTGGTGTGGGAACTGTACCTCCCTCAATCGCAGGACTCTGCAGAGAGTGGTGCGGACAGCCCAGCACATCTGTAGATGTGAACTACACACTATTCAGGACATTTACAAAGACAGGTGTGTGAAAAGAGCCCGAAGGATCGTTGGGGACCTCAATCACCCCAACCACAAACTGCTCCAGCTGCTACCATTCAGGAAACGGTACCGCAGCATAAATGCCAGGACCAACAGGCTCCAGGACAGCTTCTTCCACCAGGCCATCAGACTGATTAGCTCATGCTGACACAACTGTATTTCTATGTTATAGTGACTATCTTGTTGTACATAATATTTATTATAAATTATTATAAATTGCACATTTAGACAGATATGTAACATAAAGGTTTTTACTCCTCATGTATGTGAAGGATGTAAGTAATAAAGTCAAATCAATTCAGTTCACATAGCAAAACACCTTACAAAGCCAGTGACCCAGCTTCAACTTCCACTGCTGCCATTAAGGAGTTTGTATGTTCTCCTCGTGCCCATGTGTGTTTCTTCCAGGTGCTGATTTCCTCCCACATTAGGAAGTCACACAGGTTGGTAGATTGATTCGTTACTTGAGTGTAATTTGGCAGCATTTTGCTGGAAGGGCTTATTACTGTGCTGTATTTCTAAAATAAAAATTTAAAAATGTATATTATTATTGAGCTCCACGCTGTGCTGTAAGCAAGTGTAGGAAGAATAAAAATCATAAGGTTATTTGTTAAATGATATTTTCTTTGCTAATTTTCATTTAATAGCTACAATAATAATGGAAGTAATGAACATAAGAGCAGTTTCCTTTGTGTCAAAGTCACTGCAGCAACGCAGTAGTTTATTTTTTTCCTTATTGGTATGGGAAGGTCATAGGTGTGGTTGACAGTGAGAAAGCCTCCAGGATTACTCCAACCACATTTTTGCAACCTTAACCTGAAACCAGGAAATTAATCAGATTTACTGTGGCTCCGTTGACAGTATTGGATTCCTTGTCCACAAAACCCAAAATTCAAAAAAAGATCTTCACCTCTATCCAATGTAGATACCCTTACTATAGGGAGATTATTCTATAACCACCTAGTCTATAAGAACTAACTTATTCTTCTGTCTAGTCTCTGTGGTGAGATCTAACTGCCAATACCCACTGCCTGAGTGGTAGGTGTCCGCTCCTTCCAAGGAGGAGATACTTCCAGCTCACCAAGCAGTTTAAACAGAAGACTGTTTTTTGTTTACAGCAAGAAGTTAAGCAAGGAATATTTGTTAGAAGTTTAACTCACAAACAACTCTGAACCTTTGCAAGTGTCATACTGCAGAAGTAAAAAGCCGCCGAGGTTAGCAATAAACCTCTCAGGCACTCAAAGGTGAATTCATCACAAGAGGATCTACAAGAAGAGCAGTGGGATGAGATTAAGTAGATACCTTTCCTTTGCCATTGGCTAAAAGGCCTTATAATATAAACTATTCAATGACTTACCCCATTGAAAAACAATGATAAATGTGAAACAATCACTGAAACAGTAAAATTTACATGTCCATTTTATCTTGTTTTAGGTGGGAGAAAGTAGACCAAGAAGTACGTAAGAGTGATATGGTAACATGCATTCCATATTAAGACTTTCAAAAGAAAGGTGGGATAAATTATTTAGACAGGGGCCTCAGAAATTGGCAGAACAATAAACAATACATGCAAATGAAATACACTTTGGGCTTTATTCAATGCAGCATAGTTACTGGATTGTGATAGGTCTTGCTGGCCCAGGATAAAGCAGGGTCATTTTTGCAGCGTGTTAAATTTAAGAGTAAAAATGTGAATTGGCATAAAACACAGGATTGTGGTCAGGATAAACAGGTTAGTGTGAGAGGGGCAGAGAGAGAGAGAGTGAGATTCTCTGATGATGGTGACACGGGTAGACAAAGTGGTGAAGAACGATGTGAGACGCTTGTCTTCAATGCATGGGGCAATGAGTACAAGAGTTAGGTTGTCGTGTTACAGCTGTACCAGACATTGGTGAGTCTGAACCTGGAGTATTGTGTGCATTATGTTGCCATTCTACAGGAAGGATGTGATCAAATTAGAAGTTGCACAGGAAAGATTCACAAGGATGTTGCTGGGTATGGAAGTCTTAAGTTACAAGGAGATACTGCATAAGCTAGGAATGTTTTCCTTGGAGTGAAGGAGGCTGAGGACTGACCTTATAAAGGATTATAAAACCATGAAAGGCACAACTAATGGTCACAGTCATTTTCCCAGGACAGGAGAGCATATTTTATGTCCCAGACATATGGACAGGCTCATGGTAGGAATATGGGCCAAAAGCAGCAAATGTGACCAGTTTAGGAAGTCACCTTGCTTGGTATGAAAGAGGTAGGACAAAAGACCCATTTCCATGTTGTATACCTCAAAAACTCTATACTCAGTGGCCATTTTATCTAGTGACCAGGACATAAAAACGTAGCCACTGAGTGTATGCTCATAGTCTTCTGATGCTGTAGCCCACCCACTTCAAGGTATGAAGTGTTGTGCATTCAGAGATGTTCTTCTGCGCCACTGTTGTGTTGGCTATCCTTTGTTTCCAACGGTGATGTTTGTCTGTACAGCTCAGAATCAAAATCAGGTTTATTATCATTGGCATGTGTCGTGAAATTTGATAACTTAGCAGCAGCAGTTCAATGCAGTACATAATATAGAAGAATACAAGTAAAAATAAATAAATAAATGACAATATATGTGTATTGAATAGATTGAAAATCATGCAAAGCAGAAATAATATATATTAAAAAAAAAGTGAGGTGATGATCATGGGTTCAATGTCCATTTAGGAATCGGACGACAGAGGGGAAGAAGCTGTTTCTGAATCACTGAGTGTGTGCCTGCAGGCCTCTGTACCTCCTACCTGATAGTAAAAGTGAGAAAAGAGCATGCCCTGGGTGCTGGGGGTCCTTAATAATGAATGCTGCCTTTCTGAGACACTGCTCCTTGCAGATGTCCTGAGTTTTTTGTAGGCTAGTACCTAAGATGGAGACTAAATTTACAACTCTCTGCAGCTTCTTTCGGTCCTTTGCAGTAGCCCCCGCCCCTGCCCCCCACTACCCATATCAGACAGTGATGCAGCCTGTCAGAATGCTCATAGAGCTACACGGAGAAAAACCTGTGTGGGAGCAGTCTGATAGTGAAAAAGCTGTTGCACTGGGCCAGTTCCACTCTCTCGGCCTCAAATATTTTGGGGCAAAGGTACAAGAAAATCATCACATCTGGAGACATCCTCGGCTGTAGTGGATAGCCACGGCACCTTCTGCGCCTTATCACGCCCTTCCCTCCCCACGAGGCATTGCAGCACTGCCTACTTGGCCATTGCATCGTGTAGCTGATCTCATCCGCCCAGGCTGCCAGAACTGGCTTTGCATGCTGGGGTAGGCGTGTCCTTATCTCACCGGGACTGGAGGTTCCCGGCTTCCCTCACCTGGTTTAGTCCACCAGTCGAAGCGGAGTGTGGTCACTGTCACATGGAGCCACAGGGAGAGCTAGGTGGCAAATGGGGACCAAAGGCTGACGATCTGCCAAGAAACAGTGCGGGAATTGTAGCATGACATTGTTATAGATGGCAGAATGGCTGCCACCTTCACTACCTCAGATGGCGAATAAACATCAAATATCAGATAGTCTCAATGCCAACAGGCCAAAAAAAAATCTTGATGTTGCTTTGAAGTTTTCCGTCCTTTCCCACATCTGTTCTGCATAATCTTTCTTCACATAACAGCTTGCTCATCCCAAGAATTAAGTTCACTATTTACAACTCAATTATTGTGACAAGTTCAAAAGGGTCTTGAATTTCATCTTTTGCACTGACTTGCTCCTGCATTTCTTTCCCAGCACGGCTTACTGCAACTTGCCAGGATCCTGTAGCTCCTATAGCAAAAACATTGCTTTCATATTGGTACCTTGCTCAGCATGACTTGCAGGCATCTCTCACTAAAGACAGAAGTAGCTGCCTATGTCTGCACACATTGCCTTACTGACTTTGCAGGCTCTTGGCTCCTCTTAGATTTTTTCTTAGGAGTTTGCGTGGTTTTGACATAACACCAAAAACCCTGACAAATTTCTATATATGCAAAGTGGCAAGTATTCTAACTGGTTGCATCACAGCCTGATATGGAAACACCAATGCCCAGGAAGAGAAAAGTGGTGGATAAACCCAGTTCATCACAAGCAAAGCCCTCCTCATCATTGAGTACATTTACACAGAGCGCTGGCACAAGAAAATAGTACCCATCATCAAAGATCCCCACCATTCAGGCCACGCCCTATTCTCACTTGTTATGAGCAAACGGATTACAAAGGCCAAAAATTGGTCCTCTGGAAGATCAGAATGGTCATCCAAGTGTGGAGCGAAAGAGGTGTGGAAGGTCTTAAATAATTTTTTTTTTGCAGCAGCAGCATCAACTTCATGGACCCAGAGAGTGGTGATACAGGTGTCCCCCGCTTTTCGAACGTTCGCTTTACAAAAACTCACTGTTACGAAAGACCTACATTAGTTATCTGTTTTCGCTAACAGAAGGTGTTTTCACTGTTACGAAAAAAGGTAGCGCGCACTCCGAACAGCCACTCCTCCCCTGGATTCGGAACTGCATTCTAGCCGGCATTACTTAAACACTTTCCTGTGAGCAGCCGTTTGCAAGATGAGTTCTAAGGTATCGGAAAAGCCTAAAAGAGCTTGTTACACTTAGCGTAAAACTAGACATAATTAAGCGTTTGGATTGCAGTGAACGAAGTAAGGACAAATTGAGTTTGGCTTATGGAAGTTGACGAAGATGATATTGAAGAGGTTTTGGCATCCCATGACCAAGAACTGATAGATGAACAGCTGAAGCAATTGGAAGAGGGAAGGATTACAATTGAAACCAAATGCAGTAGCAAATGGACCGAAAGTGACTGCGTGAGATTTTCGCTGCAATGATAAAGTACGACTTTAATCTTGAAAGGGTACGTCGGTTTAGGGCATACTTGCAAGATGGTTTGAGTGCTTACAAAGAACTGTATGATAGAAAAATGCGCGAGGCTAGCAGTCAAGCATACCGTCGTTTTTCAAGCCTTCCACATCAGCCACAGCAGACGACGAACCTCGACCTTCGACATCGAGGTGGGTGGTCATAGGAGAAGATGAACTGCCTGCCCTAATGGAGACAGATGATGATGAGACAACACCCCAGTGTCCCACCACCCCAACCCCCAGGCCGCGGACAGATACCGATTCGCGGAGAATGCAGCGGTTGCCAGGAGGCACACTGCACATCTTTAAGAAAAAAGCCGAAATAATCATGCCAATTAATTACGTGCCCGGTGGCACTTAATTAATTAGCATGTTTATTTCGGCATTTTTCTTAAAGATGTGCTGAGTGCATTCCGGCCACCCCTGCACCACTGCGTTCTTCGCGGTTCGGTAACGGTTCGCAGCCCCGAGGGTGGGGGCCACTGCACCACCCCAGCCTCTGACGACTCAGCCTAACACACCATCATAAGTGTGTTCGATGTCTTCCCGATTCTCGTAAGTGATACTACACTGTACATACATTATTTCTACTTTCCATAGGCTGTGTATTTTTACGTGTTGTTTGGTATAATTTGGTAGCTTCATAGCTTAAAGGTTACTGCAGAGAGTGTTTTTGCCAACAGCGGTTGTGTGAGATCTTCTGCTGAGAGCGCTTGCACCGTGTTTTTGCCGATGGCGCTTGTGTGAGATTTTCGCTACGGTGGACAGTGCAGGCAATGATTGTGGAAAAGTATTTCTACTTTATATAGGCTGTGTATTTATCATATCATTCCTGTTTATATTATACATTACTGTTACTTTAGGTTTTATGTGTTATTTGGCATGATTTGGTAGGTTATTTTTGGGTCTGCGAATGCTCACAAAATTTTCCCATATAAATAAATGGTAATTGCTTCTTCACTTTATGACGTTCCGGCTTACGAACCGTTTCATAGGAACGCTCTACCTTCGGATGGCGGGGAAAACCTGTACATGGTTTTCTCTCTGACTGGAGGCGTGTGACTACTGGAATGCCGCAGTGACCAGTGTTGGGTCCTTTGTTGTTTGTCATCTATGTCAATGATCTGGATGATAATATGGTTAACTGGATCAGCAAATTTGTTATGATACCAAGATTAGGGGTGCAGAGGACAGCAAGGAAGGCTTGCAGCAAGATCTGGACCAGCTTTAAAAATGGGCTGAAAAATGGCAGATGGAATTTAATGCAGACAAGTGTGAGGTGTTGCCCTTCGGTAGGACCAGCTAGTGAACAGTAGGGTGTGGGAGAACCAAAGGGATCAGGGAATACAGATCCATAATTCGTTGGAAGTGACGTCACAGGTAGATAGGGTGGGAAGAAAGCTTTTGGCACTTTGGCCTGCATAAATCAAAGTACTGAGTACAGGAGATGGGATATTATGTTGAAGTTATAAAAGACATTGGTGAGGCATAATCTGGAGTACTGTGTACAGTTTTGGTCAACCTACCTACAGGAAAGATGTAAATAAGATTGAAAGAGTACAGAGAAAATTTACAAGGATGTTGCTGGGTCTGAAGGACCCAAGTTATAAGTAAAGATTAAATAGGTTAGGACTTTATTCCTCAGACTATAGAAGATCAAGATAAAATTGGAGAAAGGTGTTCAAAATTATGAGGGGTATAGATGGAGTAAATGCAAGCAAGCTTTTTCCTCTGAGGTTGGATGGGATACAACCAGAGGTCATGGGCTAAGAGTGAAAGGTGAAAAGTCTAAGGGAAACATGAGGGGAAACTTCTTCACTCAGAAGGTCGTAAGTGTGTGGAACGAGCTGCCAGCAAAAGTGGTGCATGCGAGCTCAATTTCAAAGTTTAAGAGAAGTTTGGATAGGCACATGGATAGTAGGGATATGGAGAGCTATGCTCCAGTTGCAGGTTGATGGGAGTAGGCAGTTTAAATGGTCCAGCATGGACTAGATAGGCCAAAGGGCCTGTTTCTGTGCAGTACTTTCTTATGACTCTATGACTCTACCATCGAGCAGGAAATACTTAGGTTCCACACCACCAGGTTCAGAAATATTTATTAACCTACACCCATCAGCTTCCTGAACCCAGCAAGGATAGCTTTATTCAATCTGAACCAATTCTCTGATCTACAGGCTCACTTTCAAGGACTCTTTACAGCTCGTGTTCTCAGTATGATTCTTATTTGCATAGTTTATCTACCTTTTGCACATTGCACATTGGCGTTTGTCAATCTTTCGTACAGTTTTTCATAAAATGCTATTATTTCTTTTTTTCCCCCAAAATGCCTAAAGGAAAATGAAACTCAATGTAGTAAATGGTAACATACTGTATATGAATTTCCATAATAAATTTACTTCGAACTTCAAGCTTTCCGCTTAGAAAACTCTAGATGAAATAAAAGCAAAATTCAGCAAATGGCAGTCAGGCAGAAGAATTGTTGGCACATTAAGGAAGTACCTGCACAGTTATAGCCTCCCATGCTCTACATTCTCAATGTTTGATACAAGTCATTCTTTTCACGCATTGCCACATAACAAATGACAGGGTAAGAGGAATTCTGTGGTTTCCTCTGTGACAGCCACGAGAAACATGCACAACAAAATAATAATTGTGACACAAGTGCACCCTCATTTCCTTTGGGTACTGTCTGCATGCAGTTTGGACAATACCAAGTTTTCTCCACATGCTCCAGTTCCCTCCCACATCCCAAAGGTGTGCAGATAGGCAGGTTAGTTCATCACGGTCAATTGCCTAAAGTGAGGATGTGAGTGGAAGAATTGATGAGAAGGAGGGAAGAATATAAAATGGTGTAAATGGTCTGTGAGGACACATTGGGTTTATGGGACTCACTATGAAATGAGTTAGGATATCTGTTGATCATCTGAACTTGGATCAGCTTCAACTGCTCAAGTTGCTTGGGGAGGATTTTTCTCACTTACTTTTCCCTTTAACTGATGTTGGTGAATTAATTGTTGTTTTGCTCTTTCAGAGGATGAAATACTTTTGTGGGTTTGAATGTGGCTCGTAGTTGAGGAGGAAGTTTGTGGGGGAAATCAGTGGGGAAATACAAAATGTATCACCTTGGTGGCTCAGCCATCTGTACAAGAAACTTGGTGGACTACCTGCTATTTTCCTGTTTGACAGTTTAATTTTTTTGCAAATTTATGTTATCAGGTACAATACATGCGCTCTTCTTATAGGAAAATGATCTAATTTTATAATGTCAGCCCAACAGCAACCTCTGAGGTACATACAGTACATACATAAATGAACACGAAAATTCAGAAGTGTTTCAGTGTTCCTTGGCAGGTTGTGCTGTGGTGCTGTTATTCTGACCCACAGTGCAATCAATGAACTGATGGGGACTCCAGATAAACCAGACTCACTCTTAAAATACCTGAAAATATTGTTGCTTGTTGAAAGAGGTTTAACTGGCCTATCAAACCATAATTACCTCTTTGCAGTCCCTCTGTGCTGATTAAAAACTGGTCCGATGCCTATCTGTTATTATATTATTATTCCTTCTGATAATTGCATTAAAGCCCCATGCTTTTAAAAAAATTAAAAAGATTTTATTTTTTAACAATAAATTTTTGATTCAATCTTTACCTTCATGTCACAAGCATCTCTACCTCACTCTGTAGAAAAGTTAACAAAAAGTTGGTTATAAATTATCCTTTCAAAATCTTTAGGGGCTAGGAATTACTTCATAGATTAAAAATGCATTGTACAATTGAAAATCATCTTACGAATGGAGAAGAGTATTAATGTGTCCATTAGTGGCTGTCTGTGCTTATCAGGAATTGAACCCTGAGTCGTGAGCAGATTTCAATTTATTACCAGCACTGTTTTCAAGGATAAAATTCCACCAGTGCAACAGCTGAAGTTGTTTTCAGCATAATTTTCAACCTTACTGTTGTGAGAAACAGCAGTTCCATATTAACCCTAAATAAGTTATCTTTTATCAATCTCATTTCCCCTGAAACAATGCTGTCTAAAGGGTCAACATTCAACCCCATTCTTTATTCTGTCCTAAAACTGGAACCTCCTTTCATCTCACATTTGGATTGCTTTGTGCAGGGTGGATATGGTCAATATTGCTCACAGATTCCTAACCACACAATCTTTCCAAATTGCTACCACCAATCTCTGCTGCAACTCATAATCTGGTGCTCACTACTGCATTAGAGAGATCATCCACAGTCACATAAGAAGAAAAATCTTCAGGAGCTGAAGAGCAGTCACTGGTATTGATAACATTCTCAAAATGCAGGCATTAATAGTCTGCATTCCATGGCCTTTCTTGGCACCTTCCTGCCAGGGGCTTTCTTGGGCTCCAAGAGTGCCTGTGACCTAAATGAACAAAGAACATACCCCCGCCAATACTTTTCTTCTCCAACATGTCCAGGTCCTCTGAGTTACTGGAAACATTTTTCCACTGTAGTGGGAGACAAAAGTGGACTAAAGCTGTGAATAATACCGAGAGCTCAAATTTCAAAGTGCATTTATTGTCAAAGTATGTATAAATTATATAAACTTGAGATTCAGCTGCTTACAGGCAGCCACAAAACAAGAAACCCAAAAGAACCCCATTTTGAAAAAGACCAACACACTATACACAGAGAGAAGTGGGGGGGGGGGTGGAGAGGAAAACACAAATTGTGCAAACAATAAAAACAAATAACAACATTAAGAACAAAGTTGAGTCCATGGACCCAAAGGCCGGTGCAGCCAGAGTAGGCCGATGGCCTCAGCTTCAGTTCATCACACGGCACGGCAAATCACCATGAAGCTTGTAGATACGGAGCCTGGACCAGCCGGAGCAGTCTCACCACCTCAGTGCCGCAGAGAGAGGAGTAAAAGTCATGGGACAGCAAGAAAAATAGGCTCAATCCTCACCTCCGGTCTCAAAACCCAGCCTTTTCAGTCTATCTGGGCCAGCGTTTAAATTGTCCAAACACCGGATCACGTCCGCTCTAGGTCCCAAGCCCCGCTGTATCAATATTCTCTGGGCCTGGACCCCTTCCTATCCATACTTGAACTTCCCAAATTGGCTGGGCACTTAAATTGATCCATCCTCACTCTCAGTTTAGGTGGACAGGCTCCGAAACTTCTCTGGTCCAACTCCTCTCCAATTCGTTTGCTCCAGCTCCATCTCCGGTTCTGACTCCATCTCAGACTTGCCTCCTCCTCACTCTGACCACATCTCCTCGAACATGCCGTGCTCCGAATTTGCATTGCTCCTGCACACCTTGACCCTCAAGTCAGCCTCCTTCGCTCACCTCTTCATTGTTTGTGGTGATAGTTTACAAGAATTTGCCACAGAAAAAGTGTTATTAATAAAGTGTTTATATGTATTTCTTGCATTATGAACCACCAGTAAGTTGTCACCCAACTTCAGTAGTGCCATCTTAAATCAGAAGACATAAACAGAGAATAAACTAGTGTATTTGCTGTTCTCAGGAGTCCAGAACAGCAAAAGGAATATGAGAACACAGTTTTTCATAAGAACTGTTTGCTTCTTGGATTAATTGTGAAGACAGTCCTTTTGAATTGTGGTCATCAGTGGTATAAGGGGTATTGATGACTCATTTGCCATCACCATGATCTCTACTCTTAGGCTATAAGAGTTGTGGTTACTCTTTTTCCTTATGAATTGCTTAAAACAATTTTCTCATGCATATTGATTGGATCAGAATCCTATTGTGATAAACCAGTGTTTTGTAACCCCCACTGCCAACTGTTCTTCAATGCTTCACAGGATAGTGGAGTTAAGCTTCTGTCTGAAATGTTAACTGTTTCTCTTTTCATAGATGTTGCCTGACCCGCTGAATGTTTCCAGAAATTTGTGTTTTTGATTTTAAGTGTGAATGTTTTCTTGTGTTTTGACATGCCCTCTCCATTACCTGGCAGAGTTGTGGTTCGATGATGGTTTGTGTTTTTAAGAGGTGGTTGCTGAGTTTGCAGCTGTTAGGCTGAATGCCAGTAGCTGTGAGCTCTTGCAGTAAATCAGTAGAGGAGTGTCACATTGAAACTGACAACAGGGCAATACGCAGTGGATAGCCAGAGACTTTTTGCCAGTATAGAAATGGCTAATACAAGGAGGCAGAATTTTAAGGTGATCGGAGGAAAGTATGTTGGGGGGAGGATGTCAGAGGTAAGAATCAGAATCAGGCTTAATATCAAGGGCAAACATTGTGAAATTTGCTGTGTTGTGTCAGCAGTCCACTGCAATACATAATAAAATCTATAAATTACAATTATACAGTCACACACACACATATATAATTAAATTTTAAAAGTGGTGCAGAAAGACAACAAAGAAGAAGAAATAGGGAGGTGGTGTACATGGAAATCTAATGACATAGGGGAAGGAGCTCTTACTGAAATATCGAGTGTGTCATCAGTCTCCTTTATGTCCTCCTTGATGGTAGCAATGAGAAGAGGGCATGCCTTGGGTGATGGTGGTCATAGACCATAAGATATAGGAGCAGAATTAAGCCATTTGGCCCATTGAGTCTGCTCCACCATTTCATCATGGCTGATCCAATTTTCCTCTCAGCCCCAATCACCTGCCTTCTCCCTGTATCCCTTCATGCCCTGCCCAGTCAAGGATCTATCAACCTCTGCCTTAAATATACATTAATAAATGGTCTCCACAGCTGCCTGTGGCAAAGAATTCCACAGATTCACCACCCTCTGGCTAATGAAATTACTCCTCCATTCTAAAAGAACACCCCCCTATTCTGAGGCCCTGTCCTCTGGTTTTAGACTCTCCCACCATAGGGATCATCCTCTCTGCATCCACTCTATCAAGGCCTTTCACCATTTGATAGGTTTCAATGATGTCACCCCTCATTCATCTGAATTCTAGCGAATACAGGCACAGATCCATCAAATGTTCTTTACATGACAAGCCATTCAATCTTGGAATCATTTTCATGAAGCTCTTTTGAACACTCTCCAGTTTCAGCACATCCTTTCCAAGAGAAGGGGTTGAAAACTACTCACAACACTCCAAGTGAGGTCTCACCGGTGCTTTATAAAATCTCAATATTACATCCTTGCTTTTATATTCTAGTCCTCTTGAAATGAATGCTAACATTGCATTTGCCTCCCTCATCACCTGCAAGTTAGCTTTTAGGGAATCCTGCAAAAGGACTTTCAAGTCCCTTTGCACCTCTGGTTTTTGTATTTTCTCTCATTTAGAAAATTAATTTCTTCTACCTAAGTGCACTTCTCGACAATGTATTCCATCTGCTCTTTCTTTGCCCATTCTCTTAATCTGTCTAAGTCCTTGATGATAGATGCTGCCTTTTTGAGACATCACCTTTTAAAGGTGTCCTTGATGCTGGGAAGGCTAGTGCCCTTGATGGAGCTGGCTGAGTTTACAATTTTTTGAAGCTTTTTATGATTGTGTGCAGAGGCCCTCCATACCAGACAGTGTTGTTAGAATGCTCTACGTGGTACATCTGTAGAAATTCAAGAAAGTATTTGATAATATATCATCTCCACAAACTCCAAATGAAATATAGATGTGTTGTGCCTTCTTCGTAATTGCATCAATATGTTGGCCCAGGATTGATCTTCAGAGATGCTGCAGGAACCTGGAATTGCTCAGCCTTTCCACTGCTGGTCCCTTGATGGGTGTAGAGAGAATGGAACAGTGGCCCAATCATACATCCATGAGATAGAGACGTTATTTCCGATCAACATTGATTATGGTCTCCTGATGATGAAGTCAAGGATCCAGTTGCAGAGGGAGATAGAGAGACCCAAGTTTTAGAGTTTGTTGATTAGTATGGAGAGTGAGGTTGAACACTGAGCTGTAATCAATCAAAAGCAGCCTGAGTTATGCATTGCCACTATCCAGGTGATCCCAGGCTGGGTGGAGAGCCAGTGAGATTGCATCTGCTATAGACCTATTGTGGGCAAAGACATTTTGCAGTGGGTTCAGATTGTTGCTTAGGCAGGAGTTGATTCTGGCCTTGACCAACCCCTCAAAGCACTTCATCACAGTAGACAAGAGTGCAATTGGGTGATCGTCATTCAGGCAGCTCACCCTGCTCTTCTTGGGCACTGATATGATTGTTGGCCTTTTGAGGCAGATGGGAACTTCCCATTGCAGCAGTGAAAGATTGAAGATATCTTTGAACACTCCCACCAGTTTGTTGGTACCTGCTTTTTGTGCTCTACTAAGTACACTGTCAGGGTGTGACGCCTTGCGAGGATTCTCCTCTTGAAAGATATTATGACGTCAGCTTTCAAGACAGAGATTACAGGGTCTCCAGATGCTACAGGGATTCACATGGGTGTAGTTTTATTCTCCCTTTCAAAGCGTGCACAAAAGGTGTTGAGATCATCTGGGAGTGAAGCATCACGACCATCCATGATGTTAGGTTTCACCTTGTAGGAAGTAATGACGAGCAGCCCTTCCAGAAGTGACATGTATCCGATTCGTCTCAATCAGAATTGTTTTCTCGCTTTTAAAATACCCTCCATAGGTTGTACCTGAACTTTATGTATAGTTCTGGATCACCAGTCTTGAAAGCCACTGATCCTGCCCTCAGCAGACTATGAATCTCCTGAATATTCATGACTTTTGAGTATGTCCATTATGTTCTCAAATGCACACACTCATCCAACAGTTCTTGATGAAGTCAGTGATAACTGTGGAATATTCATTCAGTTTCAAAGATGAATCCATGGATATTGTCCAGTCCATCGACTCAAAGCAGTCTTGTAAATGCTGCTCTGTCTCCCTTTACCACACCATTTCGGTCCTCACCACTGGTACTGCAGTCTTCAGTCTCTGCCTTTACAACAGGAGTAGAAGTACAGACAGGTGACTGGACTTTCCAATGTGCAGCAGGGGATAGCACAGCAAGCGTTCATGATGGTGGTATAACAGTGGTCAAGCTTCTCTGGTTCCACAGGTGCTGTGTTGGTGGTAGTTGTTCAGAGACTTCTTCAAGTTGATCTGGTTGAAATCCCCAGCAATGATAGGGAAGGCATCAGGGTGCGCTGACAGGTGGCTGCTAATCACAGTGCTTGCCTGACTTTGGCCAGAAGTGGAATGTGTTGCGTTTGCACACAACTATATATCTATTAAATATATTAGAGGCTTTTAAGATACTCTTAGGTAGGCATATGGATGATAAAAAAAAAATTGAAGGTTATGTTGGAGCGAATGGTCATATTGATCTTAGAATATATGCAAACATCGTGGGGCCAAGAACCTGTACTGTGCCATAATGTTCTATGAAATCAGAAAACATTCTTCCAGTAACTTCGCTAATGATGGTATAATGATTTCAAAAATGAAAGTCTCAGCACTATTTAAATACAGTGAAACAACTTCTTGGCCCCTGTTCTCTAACTGTGAGAACTCTTCAACACTTTGCAATATTATTACTCCACTGAATACCATTAGTTTATTTTCTCTTAATTGGCAGATCAATGATTTGCCTCTTTTCAGAAGTTCACACTTAAATCTCTGACTTGATCCTGACCTCCAGTGCTATGTCAGGGGGATACCCTACGAGTTTCCCTCTGGTGTTCTTATTCCTTCCTACATCCCAAAAGAAGTGCTTGTAGGTTCGCAATCAGAATCAGAATCAGGTTTAATATCACCGGCATATATCATGAAATTCGTAGACATTGTGGCATCAGTACAATGCAATACATAATAATAGATTCTTTAAAAATGTAAATTACAGTTAAATTAAATAAGTAGTGCTAAAATAGAAATTTTAAATAAGTCATGAGGTAATGTTCATGGGTTCAATGTCCATTCAGAATTGGATGGCAGAGGGTAAGAAGTTGGGCCTGAATGGTTGAGTGTGTGCCTTTATGATTCTGTGCCTCCTTTCTGATGGTAGCAATGAATACAAGGCATGACCTGGATGATGGGGGACCTTAATGATGGATACCACTTTTGTGAGGCATCGCTCCTTGAAGATGTCCTGGATACTATGGAGGCTAGTGTACATGATGGAGCTGACTAAGTTTACAACTTTCTTCAGATAACTTCGATCCTGTGCAGTAATCCACCCCGCTCCCCTTCCCCCATAGTAGATGGCGATACAGCCATTTAGAATGCTCTCCACTTTACATCTATAGAAATTTTCAAGTGTTTTGGTGACACAACAAACCTACTCAAACTCCTAATGAAATACAGCTGCTGTCACTTTCAAATCTTTTACTAGCTCTTCTTTCAGTTAGTCCTGACGAAGGGTCTCGGCCCGAAACGTCGACTGTACCTCTTCCTAGAGATGCTGCCTGGCCTGCTGCGTTCACCAGCAACTTTGATGTGTGTTGCTGTCATGCCTTCTTTGTAGCTGTGTTGATATGTTATGCCCAGGTTAGACCCTCAGAGATCTAACCTGGACATATTGATACACAGGAACTTGAAATTGCTCATTCTTTCCACTGCTGATCCCTCCATGAGGACTGATGGGTGTTTCCTTGTCTTACCCTTTCTAAAGTCCACAATCAGTTCTTTGGTCATGCTGACCCTAAATGCAAGATTGTTACTGCAACACCACTTAACTAGCTGATATATCTCACTCATGTACGCCCCCTTGTCACCATCTGAAATTCTGTCAAAAATGGTTGTATCATCAGCAAATGGCTACACAGCCATGAGTGTAGAGAGAGTAGAGTAGTGGGCTAAGCACAAATCCCTGAGGTGGGCCTATGTTGATCATCAGCAAGACAGAGATCTTCTTTCCTATCTGCATAGTTCGTGGTCTACCGGTTAAAAAGTTGAGGATCCAGCTGCAGAGGGAGGTACAAAGGCCCAGGTTCTGGAGCTTTTTGATCAGAACTGTAGCTAATGGTGTTAAATGCTGAGCTGTAGTCAATAATCAGCATCCTGACATAGATATTTGTATTGTCCATGTGATCCAAAGCCACATGAAGAGCCAATGAGATTGCACCTGCCGTAGATCTACTGTTGCAATAGGCAAGTTGCAAGGTTCTTACTGAGTCAAGAGTTAATTTGAGCCATAAACAGACTCTCAAAGCACTTTGCCACCATAGCTGTGAGTACTACTGGACTATAGTCAAAAAGGCGACTTGCCATGCTCTTCTTGGGTACTAGTATAATTGTTGCACTTTTGAAGCAAGTGGGTACTCCCAGCTGTAGGAATGAGAAATTGAAAATGCCTTTGAACACCATTGCCAGTTGGTTGGTACAGCTTTTCAGAGCCCGCCATCACGGCCTGTCACCTTGTGAGGGTTCGCCTTCTTTAAAGATAGCCTGAATCGGCCTCTGAGACAGAGATCATAGGGTCACCAGGTGCTGCAGGGATCTGCATAGCTGTAGTTTTATTCGTCCTTTCAAAGTGAACATAAAAGGCACTGAGCTCATCTGGGAATGAAGCATCACTGCCTTTCATGGTGTTGGGCTTCCTTTGTAGGAAGTAATGGCCTGCAAATACTGCCAGAGTTAACTTACATTCGATTTCACCTCCAACCTCATTTGAACTTGCTTCTTAGCTCTTTAGAGAGCTCTGCACAACTCATACCTGATCTTCTTGTACAGATCTGGGTTGCCAGAATTGCGTACCACAGATCTAGCCCTCAGCAGAGTACGAACCTCCTGGTTTATCCACGGCTTTTGGTTTGGAAATATAAAATTTTCATAGGCACACACTCATCCACACAGGTTTTAATGAAGTCAGTGATAGCTATGGCGCACTCATTCAGACTTGAAGACGAATCCCTGAATATAGTCCAGTCCATTGATTCAAAGCAATCCTGTAAGCACTTCTGTATCTCCCCTTTCCATACCTTCTTGATCCTCGCTACTGGTGCTGCAGTCTTCAGACTGTGCCTATACTCAAGGAGTAGAAGTACAGCCAGGTGATCAGACTTTCCAAAGTGTGGTCATGGGATGGTGCAATAAGTGCTCTTGATGGTGATGTAACATTGGTCCAGTGTCTTGGTTCTTCTGGTACTACAAGTGATTTATTGGTAATATTTATTTAGAGAGTCTTTCAAACTAGCCTGATTAAAATCTCTCAAAATGATGGGGAAGGCATCAGGGTATGCTTTTTCATGCCTGTTGATTACTTCGGCAATCCCTCATTTAGGTGGTTTGTGGGAGAACTAGGCTGGTGTTAATGGTTTGAGAGAGAATGGTATTATGGTGTTGCTTTGAAAGCTGGCTTTCACAATGGGTCGAATAGCATCCAATGTCAGAAGAGAAAATCCCATGAGATAAAGCAGTATCACAAGCCAGTGCCCAGATATACTTTTTAAATGGCACAACTTCAAAGGGACAAGTAGAGCAGCTACAAAAAAATTATTGTGTGGATGTGTTACAAGAAAATTGATGTTGAAAACAAATTGAATGTTTTAAAGACCATTACTGGGAATGCTGGGCAAACCTAGGAAGCACAGATTAAACAATTGTGGCATTGTGTAGCAGCAAGGGAATATGAAATGCATGTAAGAATGACTAAGCCTGACTAAAGGCTGCTGATTCAAAGATAAAGGAAGCCATTAAAGAAAAAATACAGGAACTTCAAATGGTTTGGGAGGATTGAAGGAGCTAGAAATAAGCAGAGATGTGAAAGCCAAATGTAACAAAGACTTTCATCTGCTGTTATAATGAAGGCTTTTAGGGAAGAATTAAGTGTCCAAACAGGGTCAAATTTGAAACTAAAGATAGGTCCAAAATTACAAACATGCTTTTAATTAAATGATTATTTCCTGAAAATGTTCACTGGCAAAGGCATTGTAAACATAGCACTGGAGCTATTAAACATGATCCCACTATATAAACTAGAAGAACCTAAGTCTTTTAATCCTGGAGATGAAAACAATGTACACAAGTTTGTAAATTGAGATAAGGAACAAAATTCTGCAATCGCTTATTTTCAGAGGGATTTAACACTATCCTGGAGCTGAAACCAATGAATCTGATTATAGTTTATAATTCCTGCTTTGTATTTCTACTAACAATAGCTCCCACCCTTGAATATCTGATTGCATAATTACTAAATTCTATAGAGTATTTAATCTTGAGCTCTGTTTAAACTGTCTATTTCTGATGATAATTAATTTTTAAGATTGATAGTAAATCAGAAAATGCTGAAAATGCTCATCAGGTCAGACAGTATCTGTAGAGTGAGGAAGTTAAGGTTAATGTTCTAAGTTGATAAATTTCATCGTAAGTAGATAAGTAGACTCTGATTCTAAAATTTGTAACCATACGTAGGGTGTTAAAGAAACAATGAACTACAAGACCAGGTATAAACCTTCAGCTGAGATGCTTCACATCAGATCATGTGTGCACTGCCCATAAGAATTCCAGTTCACTCCATAAAATGATGGCAATTATTATAATACCAAATCATATTGTTTTGGTGAAGGTTGCTGGACAAATACATTTTTAATTAAACTGAAGCAAAATGAACCTAGCAAGTAATTTGCTGTACCACAATAATTTCAAACTATTCTTGGAACTGATAAAAAATAATTCTGAAATCTGAACACCTGGGTTCAAAATCTTATGGCTGGATCATTGCTGAAAGCTTTAGGGATTATTTGGGTCACCTTTAGGAGTTATGAAATGGGGAAGTAGCTAATTCTGAGAAAATTCAAACAAGAACCACAATGCAAAAACAAAATTGACACTTCTAAGCCAACAAAGTTGTGATCATAGATAGAACATTCAGAAACTGTAGTATTGTAACCATGCAGGGGAAGACAATAAATTAATATTCATGTTATTCTGTTGTCGTTGAAACCTCTACAATGAGCTCATAGAAGGCATTAGGTGGCCATCTTCTGTATTAACATGTGATTAAAGACATAACTGTTATGGTTTTAACTCCAAAACATTCAACTAGTTAAAAGGAAAAGATGGAGAGCTCGGAGTGCGAGGCTAACTTTGTTTTTTACCTTAGTGAGAAGTGCATGTATCATGTGGTAATGACATATGCCATTAACGTACTTTGTGAGGGTTTCTGGGGAGAAACACTTTGGACTTTTCCATCTGTAGGTAAGCCTCAGCTAAATCCACTTTGCTGAAGTGTTTTTCTCCAAAAATATTTACAAGTATAACTTCTATACTGGGCAAAGGGTATAGATGTACTTTCAGTACTGGGTTGATGGTGACCTTCAAATCATGACAGATTCTGAAACAGACCCATTCTTCTTGGCTACCTACAAGAAGTTCTCACAGTTGGTATAAGGAACCTTTCAGGCTTTGTAAAACTTGGTTGTGGCATTTTCATTTAACACTATTTTATCTTTGGAGCCATTTTAATGCATTCTTGTAACATTCCAGAAATGAAACGATCTTTCAGTGCATCATTAAACCCATTATCAAACTGACAATGCTCAGACAATTCTCAGAAATGAACTCCCCTTTCTTTCTATTCTGCTTATGAAACCTAAAGCATTCTGCAATCAATGATGGCTTTGATTCTAAATGTTCCTGTATTACTGTCTCAATATTAACAAAGGTCATTTCATTTGGTTTGTTTGGAGCAGTAAAACTCCTGAGCAAATTGTATGCTTTACACCCAATGCACTCAAAAAAACTGCTATTCATTTCTCATTGGCTATTTCATTTGCTTCAAACTACTGCTCGATTCACTCAGTATAATATATGCATTTATTGGTTGTGTAATAAAAAAAAGTCAATCTTTCCGAAGTTGCCTGCCATTTCTGCTCCTTTTTTTAATGATTGGCATTGCCTGGCACTCGCTGTTTATGAACCCGCAAATTTGTCTGATTTCTGCCTTTTTTTTAACTCACCCGTGTCTGCCTCTTCAAAAGAAGCACTTGCTGCGCTGTTTTTTTTACTCGACCATTTTGCACTTTTGAAGAAATCAATACTTACTGATCTTGTGGTTGATGTTTTGTAACTCCAAAACATTAAACTAATTAAAAGGAGAAGACAGAATATGGAATGTAAGTCTAACTTATTTTTTTTTACTTTAGTCAGGCACATAGTTGTGTGACGATATATGCCATTTATGTACTTTTACAGATAATCCACCATACATTAGTTAAATGAACAAAATTGCAAAATCAAACAATATATTTACAGTATTACTCAAATACTACTGAAGTATTAAATACAACAACATATCCCCATCACTTAATGCACAGTTCAAGACCCTGCTTACTGATTAATATTCTGGCTGTTGTATAATTGAAGAGCCATCCCTCAGCACTCTTCAAGTAATATATTTTGGGTGTCTGTTATGCTCAGAACCTATTGGTCCAGTCACTGCTATTTCAATATTCAAAGAGGTTCTGTCAGTTGAGATGCGCTCCCATTGTAAATGTGCCATTTTGCGAAAGTTACCTGTCTACACACTTGTGTAAAACATTACTGTACTGTCAAGTATTGAGAAACGAGAAACAGATTCACCAGATTTGCTTTTTTTTAATAAAGATCTTTTACTTCTACCATACTACCACACTTCAGTCAGTGTGCGCCCTAGACACAGTAGCAACATTTCAGGGCCCCGTTGTGACCATTTCATGGCCAATGACCACAGTAGTCTAAGCGTAGCACACCATACTTGGATCTGCTCAGACCAATGACCACAAGATCAGTAAGTATCAAAGAGCATGATGGAGCTCTGCAGGGAGAGGTGTAAATGTGAGGTGTGTGTATAAGGGATCACTTATATGATTGCACTGGATAGGTGGCTGGGAAGGGCCAATAGCTGAGAAAAGTGGTTACTGGCCATTTGGGATGTATGCTCATCTGGGAGACCTTAGAGTAGTACACTTGTTCGTGAACAAGTTTGTGTGTGTGTGTGTGTGTGTGTGTGTGTGTGTGTGTGTTAAGAATATTATTAATGCAAGACACAAATGTGGTTATTGAATAGCAATTTTGAAAACTTACTACAGTATGCATTGTCAGCTCAGTAACACAGAAATGTATTCTCCTTGGTTTTTAATTACAAGTTCCTTAATTTTTCTCCTTCACTTGGCAATTATTTAAGGACATTAATATCAAAGTACTTGAGGGAGAGGGTATATATGCCCAGCAGCATCTGTACACAGTTTAGGAGTCTTTTTTGCTAATTAATATTCTAGCTGTTTGTATGTCCAGTATATCATTCCTCAAAAAGTGCTTTATTTTGGGTGTCTGTTCCTTTGTGCTCATAACTCATGAACAAGCCACCAGTATTTTAAAATCCAAAAGAAGGTTTGTCATTTGGTAGGTTTTCTCATTGTAAATGTGTAATTCTGCAAAGTTACCTGTCTTCACTCAAAATGTTAAAGTTAAGTAGATGATTATAGCCACTGAAACTGTAGTTAATCACTTATGGTGTGTTGAAAGAGTAGAGACAGTTTCACCAGAAGATCTGCTTGTGTAGAATACAGACCTTATACTTTACCTGCTCTGGCTTCTGTGTGGCTTAGTTACAGTCACAGCAGAGGCAACATTAAAACTCAGTTACACAAATTCGATTTGCTTTGTCTCTTTAGAGGCTAGTGGCATAGTGGCATCAGCGCCAGACTTCAGAACGAAGACTCCCGAGTTCGAATCCAGCCGGCTCCCTTGCACGCTTTCCATCTGTGCTGGGTTAAGCGTTGAGCTAGCAACTCGGCCTTGTAAAAATAAGAAAGCCTGCTAAAAAAAAACGCCATCGTGACAGCGTCCCGATGACTCCACTCGGAGTTAAGGGCTTTCTTCTTCTTTGTCTCTTTGAAAAACAAATTGAAGTACAATCTTACTATTGGGTCTTTTTGTATTATTTTCTCATTATAGTATCAAGGATGACAGAATGTGAAAAAGAAGCTATCTGACTGGCTGTTACTTCTCTGGTAAGGAGAAGGGAATTATCAGTTAACTTAAATTTAAAATAACTTTATTCAGAGGACAATTCCAATACATACTAGCGGTAGTTTAGAATATCACATTTGCCATGAATTCTTCGGGCTAAGTGCCCAGAACATATACTTGGCTCTGGAAATGAGATACAGAAGATGTTTGCTTATGACTTTACCAAAAGTTTTGTCACACTTTTAATTTGACAAGAAACAAAATCTGAGTCTAGTTGGGATGTAAATAGGAAATGGTAGAACCACTATCAGCACCTCCGCGTGTGCAAATTGCCAGACTTAACTTCAAAAAATATTTCATTAGTTGTAATACATATATCTTGACATAAAAGGAGTGGTGAACCATATGATTGTTGTCAGCATCCAGAGTAGAGGAATAACTACATTTGTGTTGAAATGTAGAAAATCAAGCTGCATATAAAGTCTGATCGTGAAAGCAGAGTAAGGATTCTGAGAAGCGTTTGAATAGTTTGAAAGCAACGTTGTCAAACATCCAGAGAATCCTGGCAATAGAAATATAATTTTTCTCTAAGATTGAAACTTCTAAGGAGGAATGCTATAAGCTGCCCATTTAATTGATAAACATTTTCTAGAAATAATCTAGAAAAGTTTGGTGGGAAAATGGACAAGCATTTACTTTTAAATGTGAAGTTGGTATTCGATGTGACTAACCCCCTGAAGTTCTGAACACTCAAAGGTTATGGAAATCATTTCAGGGAAATATGCTGTAATATTTGATATCAGTCTGAAATTCCATTGCAATAGTTAGATAACTGATAATTGCGAGATAATTTTTGCATCCGTGGACCAACCAGTCATGGGGTGAATCCTACTCTACTTTGAAAGAACCTCCTGAATTTGGCTGTTGACCTTCCAATCACAGGGAACACCTGGAGAACTACAAGCCTGTGTTTCTTTTCTTTTATCCAGGTCATTGATTTAACTTGAAAATGACTATGCTGTTGTGGAACTTTAAGAAAAAAAAATCTCAAGCACTAACTACTGTGAATTGAACAGACGTAACAGTGGACCTCCATTCCCTCTTGGTGCTATGTTGAAACTTACTTCCACCCACATTTACAGGGAGGTGCAAAGATCAATGAGTAAGGCAAATAAAAGGGTAAAGGGCAGAGTATATGAGACTAGAGACAAAGATGAAGAATTCAATCCAGTATTAATTTTGTACAGGGGAAGCTTTTTATTTAGTGCAGAATAGAACCTTCTGGCCCTTCATTCCACAAAGCTCAGCAACTCATGATTTAACCCTAATCTAATCACAGTACAATTTACAGTGGCCAACTAACCGACCAACTGGTACATCTTTGGACTGTGGGAAGAAACTGGAGCACTGAAAGGAAACCCCCGTGGTTAGAGGGAGAACATACAAACTCCTTACAGACAGTGTTGGGGCTGATTCCTACATTACTCACAAGCAAGTTACAATATAAGTAGAACCTCCAGAACCTCCGGTACATCCAGCACCCCACTTGGAGTTCTTGTCGCCTCACTACAGGAAGGACGTAGAAGCCATAGAAAGGGTGCAGAGGAGATTTACAATAATGTTGCCTGGATTGGGGAACGTGCCTTATGAGAATAGGTTGAGTGAACTCAGCCTTTTTTCCTTGGAGCGACGAAGGATGAGAGGTGACCTGATAGAGGTGTATAAGATGATGAGAGGCATTGATCGTGTGGATTGTCAGAGGCTTTTTCCCAGGGCTGAAATGGTTGCCACAAGTGGACACAGGTTTAAGGTGCTGGAGAGTAGGTACAGAGGAGATGTCAGGGGTAAGTTTTTTACTCAGAGAGTGGTGAGTGCGTGGAATGGGCTGCCGGCAGTGGTGATGGAGGCGGAAACGATAGGGTCTTTTAAGAGACTTTTGGATAGGTACGTGGAACTTAGAAAAATAAAGGGCTATAGGTAAGCCTAGTAATTTCTAAGGTAGGGACATGTTCGGCACAACTCTGTGGGCTGAAGGACCTGTTTTGTGCTGTAGGTTTTCTATGTTTCTATGTTTACATCTGCTCTGTGATCCATGTCATTATGCCTGACCCTGACAGGCAAACTTACCAAACATGCTAGCATAGCAGTGGGCACAATCATTTTACAGAGCCTGCGATCACCGATCTGGGTTCGATTCACACCGCTGTCTGTAAGGAGTTTGTATGTTCTTCCCGTGACCATGTGAGTTTCCTCTGAGTGTTCTGGGTTCTTCCAGTAATCCCTAGACATATGGTCAGGGTTAGGGTGAGTAAGCTGGGGGCATGCTTTGTTGGCACTGGAAACATGGTGACACTTGCAGGCTGACCCCAGCACAACCCTTGGTGATTTGTTTTGATGCAAAACAGCGCATTTCACTTTATGGTTTGATGTGCTTGTGACAAATAAAGCTAATCTTATCTCCCTTGCTATCCATTTGCAAGAACACGGAGATGGGGACAGAGAACATACACTGTACTAACAGAATTCTCGAGAATGATCAAACATCTAGATGACAGTGTCATCCTGAGAATCTATTTAATATTTCCACAGACACAGTATTAATTACATATCAATTGCAGCAAGTCACTTGTGAATCTCAGGAAAATAAATGGTGTCCTGATAATCCAAGATTCTTCTCTGTGGACCTGCCCTGTTCTAAGAATAATGTATGGGCTTCTGCTCCGTGCTTTTGTCATGGTCTGGATCGGGGTCCCTTTAAATTTACCTTGTTTATGTTATGATCCGGATCGTTGATTCCTTGTTTTCCCATGTCCCTCAACTTTGGTGATTGGAGGCAATTTACTCTCGGCTGAACCGGTAGTTTATAGTCTCCAGCTTTCAGCTGTTCGGCGCGAGAGCATCTGCAAAGTCACCAAGGTACGGCGTGCCAATGTCATCTGGCCGGAGCAAGCCTAGTCTCCGCCCAAAGCGAGTGCCAGTAATTCGCCTTTCCTCACCGGAGCAACCCTGTCCAGTTACCTCGCCAAAGCGAGCCTGCAAAGTTTCCTCACCGAACGGGTCCGTCAGTTAACCCGCCGGAGGGAATCAAGAACCGCTGTCTACTGTTCCCGGGCCGAGTCGAGAGCTCGCCACTACCCGGAGGCTCCAAGTCAAGTCCTGGCTCCAGCGGCATTCAAGCACCAAGTCAAGTCCTATCCCCGGCAGCTTCCACGTTCTGAGTCAAGTCCTGGCCCTGGCGGTCTGTGATTCCTGTCCTACCCCCTTGTCTGAATCCCTTCTCTGCCCCTCTCGTCTCTAGCCCTCGTTTGCAGCCCCCACCTGCACTTCGATCTAGTTCCACCACCGGAGCTAGATCAGTACTGTCTGGTGTTCATTCGTGTTGGTCTTGTCTTGTCTTGTCCTCAACTCCGTCGGGTAAGTCAAGCCATCTTGCCGTTGCCCCGCAGGGAGTCATGTCTTGTCTTGTCCTCTCCTCACCTCCGTGGGGTAAGTCAGGCCATCTTGCCGTTGCCCCGTGGGGAGTCATGTCTTGTCTTGTATTGTCCTCGCCTCCGTGGGGTAAGTCAGGCCGTCTTGCCGTTGCCCCGCAGAGGGTCATGAGTCCTGGCCCTATGTCCTGTACCCAAGGAGGGGTCCCGATTCTGTGTTCTGTGTATGTGTCCATGGTCCCATGTACCTGCTCTCCCGAGACCGAGGCTCTGTGTTCCCATGTTCCTCCTCTCCCTAGTCCATGTCATGTCCATGCCTGGTTCTGGGGTCCGAGCCCAAGGCAAGACCCAGGTACTGGGTCCTTGCCCAGTCTCGGGCTCGGAGTCCATACCCTAGTTCTGGGAGCCGATTCTGAGTCCAAGCCTAGACCCTTGGTCCCAGCCTAGTCGTAGTCCTCAGTCCTTGTCCAGTTCGCTACTCCTGCTCCTGCCTAGCTCTCCTGATATAGAACAATAAACTAAATTTAATTAACCTCACAAGATGTGTCTGGCATTTGGGTCCACCCTTGCTCCCTATGCCCCCGCCAGTGTGACAGCCTTACTTTTCCCTTCCTCCTTTTATACATCTTTCCTCCACCTCTCTTGAAGGCACCAGTACACTCCAAGCATAAGATTAAACTGACCATGGTTATGCATGGCACAGCATTTTGCTCAAGTTTGCCTTTTCTTGCCTGCTATCCAAAGTTCAAAGTTCAAAGTAAAGTTTATTATCAGAGTACATATATGTCACCACATACAACCCTGAGATTCTTTTTCCTGTGGGCATACTTAGCAAATCTATAGAACAGTAACTGTAAACAGGATCAATGAACAACAAATTGTGCAAATGCAAATATAAATAAATAGCAATAAATAACATCGGTTGTGGGAATACCGGAATTAGAAAGAGTATCCCTTTTTTGTTCAAGAACCTGATGGTTGAGGGGTAGTAACTGTTCTTGAACCTGGTGGTGTGAGTCCTGAGGCACCTGTATCTTCTACCTGATGACAACAGCAAGAATAGAGCGTGACCTGGGTGGTGAGGATCTTGACGATGGATGCAACTTTTCTACGACAACGTTTCATTTAGATGTGCTCAATGGTTAGAAGGGCTTTACCTGTGATGTACTGGGCCGAATCCATTACCTTTTGTAGAATTTTCCACTCAAAGGCATTGGTGTTCCCATACCAGGTTGTAATGCAGCCAGTCAGCACACTTTCCACCACACATCTTTAGCAGTTTGCCAAGGCTTTTGATGACATGTCAGATCTCTGCAGACTCCTGAGGAAGTAGAGGGAGGTGCTGTTGTACTTTCTTTGCAATTATATTATTATGATGGGTCCAGGACAGGTCCTCTGAGATAGAGACACCCAGGAATTTAAAGTTACTGACCCTCTCCACCTCTGATCGTCTGATGATTACTGGTTCATGGACCTCTGGCTCCCTGCTCCTGAAGCCTACAATCAGTTCTTTGGTCTTATTGACATTGAGTGAGTGGTTGTTGTTATTACACCACTCAGCCAAATTTTCAATCTCCCTCCTGTAAGCTGATTCATCACCACCTTTGATACAGCCCACAACAGTGGTGTCATCAGCAAACTTGTATATGGTGTTGGAGCTGTACATAACCACACAGTCACAGGTGTGAAGTAAGTAGAACAGGGGACTAAGTACACATCCCTGGAGACTGTGGAGGAGATTTTTTTGCCAGTCCAAACTGACTGGTGTCTACAAGTGAGGAAATTCAGGAACCAATTGCACAAGGGGTTATTGAGGCCCAGGTCTTGTAGTTCACTGATTAGTTTTGTGTTTTCCATTTGGATTTGTGGTTCTGGATTGGTGTATAAGGACAACAGATGAACTAATGTCATCACACTTTGACCCTAAATATTGTTATAGAGCCAGTATTATCCACATCATCAGATTATTAAGTGACTGTCTCAGTGGGAGGAGATTATAATTTACTAGAAACAACATAGATTAGAGCAATATATTAAATTAGAGTTTGCATCATTAGTTTTGAAAGGCCATCAATGAACACTATATGAAGTTACCTTTCTGTCAACAACCCTTCACCATCTTGCCTCAACATGCCATCAAAGAAATAAACCTACATGCTTCCTCTTAGACCAGCTTGTCAACAACATTTTGTAGGTTGCACACACCTACTGTATAGTTCCAACAGGTTTACCAGCGCATACGTGAAATTAGAATTGATAGGGACCTAGCACCAGATGGTAAGATAGCCACTTAACTCCACCATGAATGCATTACAAAGTGCAAAATCATCTGTCTGCAGCACCTTTGAGAAACATTGTGCATAACAAGGGACTTGACAAGATATTAATTCTCTTGGACAAGTGAAGGAAAAATCAGTATCATTTATACCATCTCACTGCATCTCTCAAATCATATCAAAGATATATGGTGAATCACAGAGAGATATCAGATTTATAACATCCCCTTTCATTAAGTATGAGCTTCATGGTCCTGTTCTGCATTGTTTTCAACCTTTTTTTACTGTTGATATTCCTATAAAACACCTCCGAATATTATTACAGTGATACAAGTGCAGAAAGAGTAGTACTTGTTGTTGTCAGCTTTCAAATTATCCCTGTATCTGAGTAACCATAGCAGCCGCGGTCTGACTCAGACACGCACAATGCTGAATCGGTACAGTCCTCACCCGTATTTCGATCCATTTAGGAGATTGTATACCTGCTCACTGTTTGATCTCCTCAACTCTGGAGGGAAGTGTCCTTCCACAAGTGGGACTATACACTTCTAACACTTCACATTTTAACCCTTTCCTATTCTTGCTCTGACTATACTGTTCACAGCTAAAATACATCTCCAAGGGAGTTCGAGGAAGAGCACCTTGTCACCTGATCATGCATATTTCACCACATTCTGAATATGAACTTTTGACTCACAGCTCACACTTCAGTCTTAGAAGACCTACTATTTTTTTCTGAGACTGGAATGCTTGGCTCTAGACTCTTCATACATCCTCTCTGCATCCACCATCAAACCCAAAAGGAACTGTGCTAAACTGTAAGATTACAGGCTTGAGCTATTCCGTCTCATATGGCAAGCCCACCGACACAAGAACAAGTCGAGTGAATCTTTGTTGAACTTTTCAGGCAAAATGCACACATTAGTCCAGTTGCAATCACACTAAGGCCTCAATAGAGTTTCATTAAGATATTTTCACCCCCTTGCTCAAATCATCTTGTACATGCCATTCAACCTGATAAATGTCTACCAGACCTGCATGTTAGCTTTCAGTGACCTTTGTGCAATTGAAAGATATTTACACCACTTTTCAATTTTGTGCACCAAAGTGGAGTGTTTCACATTTTTTTCACACTGTCCCATCCACTATGTTTTCACACACTGCCTTAGCATGTCTACATCTCCCTGAAGCCCCTTTACATCCTCCCCTACTGGCAATCCCACCTGGTTTTTGTTACTGACAAACTTGTAAATATAAAATTAGGTACCCTCAGACAAATCATTGATATAGGCTGCATATAATTGGGTCCAAGTATTGATTCCTGTTGCTCACACTAGTCACAGCTTGCCAACTCAAGTAAAATCAGTTTAGTCCCACTCTTTGATTTCCATCTGCTAACAAGTTCTCAATCCATATCAGCCCCTTCAATTTCATGAGATTTAACCTTGTTGAACAAGCTCCTATTCAGGACCTTATCAAAAGCCCCCTAAGAATTCAGAACATACCACATCCACTCATCCTTCCGAATCTATCTTACTGGGCACATTTTCAAAGAAATCTAACAGCCAAGCATCATTTCCCTTTCATAAGTCTGTACTGAATCAGTTAAATCCTATTACTGAAACAATATTGTCCTTTAGTTGGGGAAATCCTTAGGGTATATTTTATACAATTATCACCCTAGCAGCATAGCCACCTAGTAAGTGCTATGCTGAAAGAGTGATTTACAGTGCCAACTAAATCAAAATTAAGTCTTGTCCACACTCCCATTTTTAACATGGTCGTTGAATCTCATACAAATTTCAGTTGCAATTTCCTTCAGATAATTACTACAAGCCGAAAACAACAGCTTGCATTGCTCCCTTGACATAATCAAATGTTTCATGTTGATAGTAAGTCCATGTTAAGGAAAGGAGAGAACAAGCAGAGAAATCCGAGAGTATGTTTCTTTTTCTGACAGCTGAAGTCCCTGACATTCCACTGATAACACTGGCAAGAGTTAAAATGTTCTGGAAACCCAGGACAGATAATACCAGGTCATGAGATAGGCATTTATTTTTCTAATTGATCAGCTGGAGAAATTCCCCAGTTTAATTTCAGAGGTAGCTGGGCATAAGGGATAAGGAAAACTTGGCATACTACCTGGGATTGCATGCCTCTGAGTGATAACACTGTTCAGAAAGTAAGGTCTGCTGAGCTGCTTATCAATTTGCTTCAAGCAAATTAGCACCTCATGCCTGCCTTATTGGGCAGTGGCAAAAACACTATATCAATCCCATAATGAGTGCCACATTCTTCAAGAGGTCTCCAGCCTGACGATCAACTCACCAATGAAAATGAGTGCATACCTAATCCAATAACCTGGCTTCCTGCAGTCAGATTCTTTCTGCTAAACTCCACTCATAATTACTCACACTGATGTTCTGGAACTCCACTTCCAAGTTCAGCCCTCCTCGCTGGATACACCCCAGAGCCCAAAGCATGACTTGGAGAGCTAACGACAACCAGATCCTGGAGACACAAGGGGGTGAAGATGTGGATCTGGAGCAACAAACAAGCTGCTGTGTCAGGCAGCATCAGAGGGAGTAACCTCCTCTACTGCCATGGCTGAGGCTAAAAAACACAACTGGAGGAACAGCACCTGACATTCTGTCTGGGCAGGTTGGACATGCATGGCATGAACATTGAATTCTCCAATTTCAGCTAACCTGCTCCCCCTCTGTCTATATTTCTCCTATACTGATGTATTCAGCCTCCAAAATCATCCTGGTCCTTTCTCCTCCTCCATTCACTTTATCTGCCCATCACCCACACACTGTTTCCATCGGGTTCTCCCCCTCACTGTTCCCATCTGCGCACATCACTTCTGTTCTTTAATTCCATGCTCCACTTTCCTTTCCTTTCAGATTCCATCCTCTGTTGCCTCCACCTCTCACCTCCCTACCTCTATCCCATTTCTTTTCTTCCCTCCTCCATCTGCCTATCACCCATCTTCACGTGGATCCACCAATTGTTTGCCAGTTTTTACTCCACCCCTTTCCTTCTCCTCTTCGTACTGACTATCTCCCCTCTATCTTTCAAGCCAGGGTCTCAATTTGAAATCTTGACTGCCTATTTCCCTCTACAAATGCTCTCTGAACCTCTGAGATCCTCCAGTATCTTGTTTAAAATAACAAAGTCTTCCTTGCTTCCAAGATGCATAGATGTTCTGTCATATTTTGCTGTCTGTATCAGTTTATACTTCTGTGGAAAGTATTGTTCCCAAGAGATTCAATTGCATGATGGTGTTTTTTTTCATCAATATGCAAATAAAACTCAGTTCTTTCCTCCACAGTGAAACTCAATAAAATTATTTCCAGGTCAGTTCAGGTAATACAGAAATTTAACTGGATGTTTCCTATTGTGAATCAACCTTGCAAACCACCTTTATTTCCACAATATGAATGCATGGGATTGCTTCATTCACTAAGCAAACCACTTTTTAAATCATTGAAAAGGACATTTGAACTTGCTTTTCTGGGGAAAGGAAACCTTCTTTGATTTGGCACACTTTGAAAACCACAGCACTGAGCCAAGAGACCTTTGGGGTAAGTTAACAATGCCCTGAAAGAGCCTCCCAGCGCTGAACTTAATTGCTTTTTCACTCCATGGATGCTGCCTGATGGCTGAGTTCTTCTATCATTTTCTGTTTTTGTCTGCATACAGTTTTACCAGAATGTGAAAATCTCTGCCTACTGAATCAGATTGAGAATCACGTGATCTATACATACCAGCTGTGTGGTGAAAAATGTACAACAGCGCCTCTTCCACCTCAGACGGTTGAAGAAGTTTGGTATGGGTCCCCAAATCCTAAGAACTTTCTATAGGGGCATAATTGAGAGCATCCTGACTGGCTGCATCACTGCCTGGTATGGGAACTGTACTTCCCTCAATCGTAGGACTCAGCAAAGAGTGGTGCAGACTGCCCAACACATCTGTAGATGTAAACTTCCCACCACTCAGGACACTTACAAAGACAGGTGTGTAAAACGCGCCTGTAGGATAATTGGGGACCCAAGTCACCCCAACCACAAACTGTTCCAGCTGCAACCATCTGGGAAACGGTACCACAGCATAAAAGCCGGGACAAACAGGCTCCGGGACAGCTTCTTCCACCAGGCCATCAGACTGCTTAATTCATGCTGACACAACTGTATTTCTATGCTATATCGACTGTCTTGTCGTACGTACTATTTATTTTAAATTACTATAAATTGCACATTGCACATTTAGACGGATACGTAACATAAAGATTTTTACTCCTCATGTATCTGAAGGATGTAAGTAATAAAGTCAATTCAATTAGACTTATTCTCACCAACATTTGAAGTATAATTTGTTGTTTTGATGCAGTAGTAACAGTCCAAAAATGTAAAAAGCTGTAAAACACAGAAATAAATAGTGCTAAAATGAATCTGTTATTGGGTGGGTGGGGCCGGGGAGGGAGTATATCTACTGTACAACCACCAGAACAATTAGAAATATTTTAAGGAGTTTCCATTCCTCCTTTTGGTGTTTGTTTTACTTTTAACTCCTTCAAAGATGAGAAGCGCTGAAAAAAGGGGTAAATGTTTTTTGAGGGCTCCTGTGGGTATGGAGGACTTGTAATGTTTCCTCCAGGATAAATAAAATAATCCATAAAATAGACTCCATCCCAAGTGATCAATACTAACATCAATGCTCAAAAGCAGGCACGGTCTTACCAACTCAAATTAACCATGCTCATCAAAGCTAGTTCTCACCACCCAAACATCCACAATGCTGTCCCTCGGACCTCTACACTCCTTCTGACCTTGCCTTGGTCTGACAGCATCAACTCAGTGCGTGCTGATGACCAAACCCCTCTAAGTCCCTTACCTGCTACAGCAGCAGTCCTACACAGCCTTCAATATGCCCGGTGGTAAAGCAAACTACTTAAAAAGATCAGGTCCTGCTGTTAAATAAATGGAAACCACTTGGAAACTCTGACTTGTAGGTTTCTCACTCACTCTTACCTTCCTTCCCACATACACTATAGCCAACTACCGTCACTACTGAGCATAGGTGTCTTCAATAGGAAAGTGGATTCTACTACTTTACTTTATTACTTTATTGTCACCAAACGATTGACACTAAAGCATACAATCATCACAGTCATATTTGATTCTGCGCTTCGTGCTCCCTGAAGTACAAATCGATAGTAAATATAATAAAAATTTAAATTATAAATCATAAATAGAAAATAGAAAAGGGAAAGTAAGGTAGTGCAAAAAAGCCGAGAGGCAGGTCCAGATATTTGGCGGGTACGGTCCAGATCCGGGTCAGGATCCGTTCAGCAGTCTTATCACAGTTGGAAAGAAGCTCTTTCCAAATCAACTATGAAAGCAAGTATCAAAGAGTATAGAAAAGTTGTTGTTGTTTCGTATGGCAGGTGTTTTTCTCTTCACACTTCTGATGAAACATGGCCTGGGAGGGGCAGCTACAGGTCTGTCCATTTGGGACCCAGGGTTGGATCAATCTTCACCTGGCAGCTTGTCACAGCTGTTCCAACATGGGTGGCCCTGAGTTGGCATCACCCGATGGAGCTCTTGAAGCACACAAGCCTCCACACGATGCCAATGTGTTGATCCAGGTCGTGGAGGAAAGAATACAAGAGAAAGGGAAGAAGTGTAAAAGCAGATACTGAGAGTCATAGAGCAGTATGACATGGATATAGGCCCCCTAAGCCCAATTAAACTGACCATGGTGCCCACCCAACTGGTCTCAATTCCTTGCATTTGGTCCATTTCCCTCTATGCCCACAGCTCCATGTACCTATCTGAGTGCTTCTTAAATCATGCTATTGTACCTCCTTAACAACTTTCTTGGGCAACTCATTTCATTTACTTGAAGAACTTAGTTTCTTGGTTATTAGTAACTTGGTTATTCAAGCCCTGCAAAATTCCATTAGTTCATCAAATCATTTCATACTTTGTTTCAGAGGACTTGCTTCCATCTGTATGTCATTAATATCTTCACGTCTTGTACTAACATGATAGATTAACTTAAAATATGCAATTTCAATGCATTGGGAGCTTGAGATGATGGATTGTCAAGGGACAAGGCTTGTCAAATAGTCGAGAGACAACTGCACAAGTGCATGAACTCAGCCAGTCAGACCAGCACGAAGAGTTTAAAAGGAGACAGCTTTATAGAGCAGGCAACAGAGTAGGACGGCTTTGGCAATAACGAGTCAAGGCGAGGTGCGTTACTTGTGTAGAATAGAAACAGGAAGGATGTCTGAGAGGCTGGTGTTCTGTACTGGGTGTCAGATGTGGGAAGTCCGGGAGACTCTCAGCCTCCTGGAAGGCCACACTTGCGCCAGGTGCATCAAGCTGCACCTCCTTAGGGACTGAGTTAGGGAACTGGAACTGCAGCTCGATGACCTTTGTCTTATCAGAGAAAGTGAGAAGATGATAGAGAGGAGCTATAGGCAAGTAATCACACTGGGGCCTCAAGAGACAGATACGTGGGTGACAGTCAGAAGAGGGAAGGGCAAGAGTCAGATATTAGAGAGTACCCCTGTGGCTGTCACCCTAAACAATACAGTAAGTACTCCTGTTTGAGTACTGCTGGGGACAGCCTACCTGAGGGAAACAACAGTGGCCGTGCCTATGGCACAGAGTCTGGCCCTGTGGCTCAGAAGAGTAGGGAAAGGAAGAGGATGGCAGCAGTAATAGGTGACTCTATAGTTTGGGAGTCAGACAGGCAAATCTGTGGGCGTAGGAAAGAAACACAGATGGTAGTTTGCCTCACAGATGCCAGGGTCCCCGTTGTTTCTGATCACATCCACGATATCCTGAAGTGGGAAGGTGAATAGCCAGAGGTCGTGGTACATATTGGTACCAACAACATAAGTAGGAGGTCCTGAAAACAGATTACTGGGAGTTAGGAAGGAAGTTGAGAAGAAGGACCTCAAAGGTGGTAATCTCAGGATTACTGCCTGTGCTATGCCTGTGAGTATATGAATAGAGTGAGGTGGAGGATAAGTGTGCAGCTGAGAGATTGGAGCAGGGGTCAGGGATTCCAATTTCTGGATCATTGGGACCTCTTTTGGGGCAGGCGTGACCTGTACAAAAAGGACGGGTTGCACTTGAATCTGAGGGAGACCAATATCTTGGCAGGGAGGTTTGCTAAGGCTATTGGGGAGAGTTTAAACTAGAATTGCTGGGGGTTGGGAACAGAACTGAAGAGATGGAGGAAGAGGAGGTTGGCTCACAAATAGAGAAAGCTTGGAGCGTGCGAGAAGGAGGATAGGCAGGTGATAGAGAAGGGATGCATTCAGACTGATTATTTGAGATGTGTCTATTTTAATGCAAGAAGTATCTTGAACAAAGCAGGTTAGCTTGGAGCTTGGATCAGTACTTGGAGCTATGATAGTATGGCCATTACAGAGACTTGGATGGCTCAGGGGCAGGAATGGTTACTTCGAGTGTCAGGTTTTAGATGTTTCAGAAAGGACAGGGAGGGAGGCAAAAGAGGTCGGGGTGTGGCACTGCTGATCAGAGATACTGTCACAGCTGCAGAAAAGGAGAATGTCATGGAGGGATGGTCTACTGAGTCTCTGTGGGTGGAAGTTAGGAACAGGAAGGAGTCAATAAGTTTACTGGGTGTTTTTTATAAACCACCCAATAGTAACAGGGACATCGAGCAACAGATAGGGAGACAGATTCTGGAAAGGTGTAATAATAACAGGGTTGTCATGGTGAGAGATTTTAATTTCCCAAATATTGATTGTCATTTCCCTAGAGCAAGGGGTTTAGATGGGGTGGAGTTTTGTAGGTGTGTTCAGGAAAGTTTCCTGACACAATATGTAGATAAGCCTACAAGAGGAGAGGCTGTACTTGACCTGATATTGCTAAATGTACCTGGTCAGGTGTCAGGTCTCTCAGTGAGAGAGCATTTTGGAGATAGTGATCAGAATTCTATTTCCTTTACCATAGCGTTGGACAGGGATGGGAACAGACAAGTTGGGAAAGTGTTTAACTGGAGTTAAGGGGAAATATGAAGCTATCAGGCAAGAACTTGGAAACATATATTGGGAACAGATGTTCTCAGGGAAACGTACGGCAGAAATGTGGCATATGTTCAGGGAATAATTGCATGGTGTTCTGCATAGGTACATCCAATGAGACAGGGAAAGGATGGTAGGATACAGGAACCATGGTGTACAAAGGCTGTTGAAAATCTATGGGGATGGGAGAGGTTCTGGAGGATTGGAGGGTTGCAGATGTTGTTCCCTTATTCAAGAAAGGCAGTAGAGATAGCCCAGGAGTCTTACTTCAGTGGTTGGTAAGTTGATGGAAAACATCCTGAGAGGCAGGATTTATGAACATTTGGAGAGGTATAATATGATTAGGAACAGTCAGCATTGCTGTGTCAAAGGCAGGTTGTGCCTTACAAGCCTGATTGAATTTTTGAGAATGTGACTCAGCACATTGATGAAGGTACAGCCGTAGATGTAGTGTATATGGATTTCCCCAAGGCATTTGATAAGGTACCCCATGCAAGGCTTATTGAGAAAGTAAGGGGGCATAGGATCCAAGGGGACATTGCTTTGTAGATCCAGAATTGGCTTGCTCGCAGAGGGCAAAAAGTGCTTGTAGACTGGTCATATTTGCATGGAGGCCAGTGACCAGTGGTCTGCCTCAAGGATCTGTTCTGGGACCCCAAACCTGGATGGGTTAGTCAATTAGCTGATGACACAAAGGTTGGAGGTATTGTGGATAGTGTGAAGGGCTGACAGAGTTTACAGTGGGACATTACCAGGATGCAAATCTGGACTGAGAGGTGATAGATGGAGTTCAACCCAGGTAAGTGTGAGGTGATTCATTTTGGGAGGTCAAAAATGATGGCAGAATATAGTTTTAATGGTAAGACTCTTGGCAGTGTGGAAAGATCAGAGGGATCTTGGGGTCCGAGTCCATGGAACACTCAAAGCTGCTGTGCAGGTTGACTCTGTTGTTAAGAAGGCATATGGTGCATTAGCCTTCATCAACCATGGGATTGAGTTCAAGAGCCGAGAGGTAACTACTACTACTACGTCAAATTAGGCCTAGGGGGATGGCCTTGGGCACGATGACGGACTCTCCACTTCTTCCTCTCCCTCATCAGTGTGTTCAGTTCATCTACATTAGCCGCTCCGCTGTCTTCTAGGAGCGTGTTGACCATAGTCTTGGGAGGGTGACTAGGGTTCATCCTCCCATGCTTGGGCTCCCATGTGATGACTAGGCTGGCAGGTAGCTTGGGGTGGCATAGACAGTGCCCTGATAGTTGCAGTCTTCTTGCCTCAATTTTAGTGGTGAGCATCGGTAGGTCGTTATAGAGCTCGATGTTCGTCATGTGTTGTTGCCAACTGACGTCAAGAGCCATCCGGAGCATTCGTATATAGCAACCATCTAGAGACTTTCGCATAGTCTTGGTGAGTGTCCACGTCTGGCATCCATACTCGAGGTGACGTTACAACTATATAGGACCCTGGTCAGACCCCACTTGGAGTACTACGCTCATTTCTGGTCACCTCACTAAAGAAAGGATGTGGAAACCATAGAAAGGGTGCAGAGGAGATTTACAAGGATGCTGCCTGATTGGGGAGCATACCTTATGAGAATAGGTTGAGTGAATTCGGCCTTTTCTCCTTGGAGTGACGGAGGATGAGAGATGACCTGATAGAGGTGTGTAAGATGATGAGAGGCATTGATCGTGTGGATAGTCAGAGGCTTTTTCCCAGGGCTGAAATGGCTAACATGAAAGGGCATAGTTGTAAGGTGCTTGGAAGTAGGTACAGAGGAGATGTCAGGGGTAGGTTTTTTATGCAGAGAGTGGTGAGTGCATGGAATGGGTTGCCAACAACAGTAGTGGAGGCAGATACGATAGGGTCTTTGAAGAGATTCCTGTATAGATACATGGAGCTCAGAAAAATAGAGGGCTATGTGTAACCCTAGATAATTTCTAAAGTAAGTACATATTGTGGGCTGAAGGGCCTGTATTGTTCTGTAGGTTTTCGATGTTTCTGTTTCTAAGTTATCCTGAATTGCTTTGATATAAAAAAATTGAATTCTGAGCTATTTTTCTGAAGAGCTTATTGGTGTATAAAGTTTGCACAGCATTACCTGCTGCAGATGATCATCCTTGAGTCTGCTCTTCATTCCTTGCTGAGCAAGCCTCTCGCTGCCTTTGAGGGAACTTGTCAAGGGTCCAATAAGAAAGTATTTCAATCATCTGCCACCAAAGTTGGCAGCATCAAAACACAAACTAATTTGTTACCAGATCAAATTTAAAGTAAGTCAATTGATTAAAAAGTTAATCAAAACAAAAGTGGTTTGCACTGTAGTCAGTAGTCCGAAAACAAGTTGTCATTATATAAAGCTGTGCGCAGCACGCTAACCGAAGTTTGGCATGCCCAAACAGCTACAGAGTTGTTTACGTTTTACAAAGCATGCAGTTGTAAGAGTAACAGATAAAGCTGCAGATTGATGACATTTATCTAAGATGAGTAATAATTGTGGCCATGAGTAAATCGATGTTCGCAGTGGTAGGCATCAACAGGGTACATTCTGGATCAAGAGCAGTGAAGAAGAGATAAGGGTAGTGAAGGCCAGAAACAAAATTGATAAGGGGGGCACCCTCTAGACCCTGTGTGATGAAGTTAGCAGATTCATATAAAATACTTCTGCATCAGCAGTTGAGCTATCTAAAAATTGCCACAATAATTTGCCACTTAGCGACTTTAGTATTGCATATGCTGGGATCATTTGAACTTCACAAACCCAGATTCAGATTCATTTATTTATCACCTGTACATCGAAACAGACAGCGAAATGTATTGTTTGGGATGGATATTCACCTTCTAGGGCTCTCATTTGTTTGGTAAACTCGCTTTCTAAATACAGCAGATACCACTTAAAACAGATGTAAGTAAATTTCCAACCACTATTCCTTTGTTTAACTTCTGGAAGTAAAACAAGTGTCAGTCTTCAGTTCTTAATATGTAAATGGAAAGCTGTAACCAGCCTGAAGTTTAAAACCTCAGCTCTGCATGTATTGTAGAAGACAGCTTGTCTGTGGGAAGTAGGGTGTAGTTCACTGTACCTGGTTTACTGCTGTTCAAAGGTGCAGTATAAGACAATAGGTTATTTAATGTACTTCATTTCCAAATAGACTCTAAGTTGTTTAGTTCAAGGAAGCTTGCAGAACTTCCTTCAGTGTATCAACAACTGAAGTGTTTATGTACTCAAGGAAGTTAGCTTCTCAGCGTTAATTCTAGAGAAGCTGAGGTCTTTCTCTAAAAAGTATTTAGACCATTTGTTTGAAAGAGAAATATCATATGCATGTGAAGTTATCCAAGAGGCAAAGAAACTGTATACTGTAAATGCAGGGAGTAGCTCAGGTTTATTAGAAAAGAAGTAAGGAAGATCAAGACTCGTATAAGAAACATGGGGTGACCTAAAGACTGTTCCTCTGGCCTCAGTTTCTGCAACAGACAATTTGATTGTCTGCATTGTTGGTATGTCCTTTTTAGATTATTAGAATTGTACCTGTGTTTTGGAATTCATTATGCTTTGTGTGTTAGAAATGGTTTGTAATTTGGAAATGTTTAAAATAGAAACCCTCTGTGAATTTTAAATGTGTTTTAAGAATGTTGTTTGGATTTAAACATGTATCACTGAAAATACAAACGTTTGTAAATGAAGTACATTTTAAACTACTTTGTAAGCTGGAAGTATCTTCTCCTCGATAGGGAGCGGGAACTCACCAAACAAATAGTGGGTATTGGCAGCTAAGCTCACCATGGAGAATGAACAGGGAAGTGCACTAGGTTTTGAAAGTTGGGTTGTTACAGCATAATCTCCCTTTCGGGAGTTTACTCATGGCTATTCATATCCAATAGGGCTTAAGGTTTCATTTGAGTTTAGAAATTTGTGATCACCAAATCTAATACCATCACATATTAGTAACCAACACGACCCAAGGGTATGCTGGGGCAGTCCTCAAATGTCACTGCCAAGATAGCATGCCCACAATGTTCAACAGAACAAAAGCAACAAAACAACAGAAAAGCAACTCCTTTTCTTCTCTCCTATCCACCTTCTCACACAAACGGACAGTTATCCAAACCAAAGACGGGCCTCCAAGCCTGCAACATTCATTGGACTTGTGGAGTCGCAGACATTGGGCCTCCAATTTCCGCAGTGGACTCACAGACCCAAGGGTTCGGCCGTCGACCTCGACCTTTGGTTATGAGCATAGATCTTGCTGATGACGGGACCCCAAACTCCAGGCCTTGAAATCTGGATTTGCTGATTCACATACCTAGGAGGTCTCCAGCCTTCCTGCCTTCTGCCTGCATGGACTTCCAATCGCACTGATTCCCCCAGGGGATTTGCCGATGTATAGGGGCACCAGCCCTCATCTGCAATGTTCTTCATCCACAATGACTCTTGAATTTGGTCACCTTTTTATAGGACAGATATGGTTAAACTGGAAAGGGTGCAGAAAAAGATTCACAAGTCCAGAGGCCTGAGTTACAGGGAGAGCTTGGCCAGACTAAGTCTTTACTCCTTGGAACATAGGAGAATGAGGGATGACCTTATAGAATGTTTTTAAGTTATGAGAGGCATAGATAAAGTAGGCATAACAGACTTTTTCCCAGGACAGGGAAGTCCAAAACTAGAAGGCATGGATTTAGGATGAGAGGGGAAAGATTTAAAAGGTACCTGAGTGGCAACTTAGTCACACAGATGGCACGCGCTATCAGAGGAAGTGGGTGAGGTGGGTGCAATGGCGTCATTTAAGAAGCATTTGGATTGGTAGATGGAGAGGCAGGGCTTAGAGGGTATGTACCAAGTGTCGGAAACTGGGTGGGCTCAGTGCATGTTTCCCTGCTGTATTGCTCTATGACTCTATGGCAGAAACTTAAATAAACATACACAATAAAATAAAGACAAATAACCACAATAATATTAGAAAATGCAAGTTCAGGAAAATATACTCCAAAGTAGAGTTAGAGTTCTTCATTTCAGTTCAATAACCAAATTACAGTGGGGAAGAAGCTGTTGTTTAATCTTGAAGTGTGAATCTTTAGACTCCTATACTTCCTGTCTGATGACAACATTGAGAAGAGAGCATAGTTCATATTGTGGGTGTTCTTAATGATGGATATCGCCTTCCTGAAATATCAGCTGTAGTAGATGTCCTAGAGGATGGGGAGAGTGTACCCTTGATGGAACAGGCTGAGACCATCTCTCTCTGTAGCCTCTTGAATTGCAGTTTGCCTATCAAGTTGTGATCCAACCAGTCACAATGCTTTCCACTGTACATCTGTAGAAGTTTTTCAGAATATTCCAAGGCACACTGAATCTCCTGGAACTTCTAAAAAAGTGGAGACACTGGAATGCTGTTCTTCATGGTTGCATCTGTAGTAGGGCCCATTAATTTCTCATATGTAAAGACTGATACCGTTGTGTTTTCATCGCTCAAGTTAGTGCGGTCTTCCATTGATCCTATTATGACTATTATTCTAATATGGATTTATTGACAATGCCTGCAAGAAAATGAATCTCAGGGTTGTATACGGTAGCACATATATACTTTGATAATAAATCTGCTTTGAACTTTGAACTTTTGCAACTCCAAAACAAAAGAAAGCTTATTGAATGGAAAATAAGGAATCCGGGGATAAACATATGCACTTTGTTTTTACTTTAAAGGAGGCATATTCGTATCACATAGCGGCATGATGATGCATGCCATTTACGTACTTTTACAGATAACCTGAAATGCATTACATAAACATTAAGGAATGCTTAATCAAACAATATATTTATTGAATTGGATTGACTTTATTACTTACACCCTTCACATCCATGAGGAGTAAAAATCTTTACGTTACATGTCCGTCTAAATGTACAATGTGCAATTTTTAGTCATTTGTAATAAATAGTATGTACAACAGGATAGTCAATATAGCATAGAAATACAATTGTATCAGTGTGAATTAATCAGTCTGATGGCCTGGTGGAAGAAGCTGTCCTAGAGCCTGTTGGTCCTGGTTTTTATGCTGAGATACCGTTTCCCAGATGGTAGCAGCTGGAACAATTTGTGGTTGATGTGACTTGGGTCCCCAGTGATCCTTTGGGCCTTTTGACACACCTGTCTCTGTAAACGTCCTGAATACTGGGAAGTGTACATCTACAGATGCACTGGGCTGTCCGTATCACTCTCTGCAGAGTCCTGCGATTGAGGGAAATACGGTTCCCATACCAGGCAGTGATGCAGCCAGTCAAAATCCTCTCAACTGTAGAAGGTGCTTAGGATTTGGGGACCCATACCAACCTTCTTCGACTGTCTGAGGTGAAAGAGGTGCTGTTGTGCTTTTCTCACCACACAGCCGGTATGTACAGAACATGTGAGATCCTTGGTGATGTGTATGCCAAGGAACTTAAAGCTGTTCACCCTCTGAACCCCAAATCCATTGATGTCAATAGGAGTGAGCCTGTCTCCGTTCCTCCCGTAGTCCCCAGCCAGCTTCTTTGTTTTTGCTACGTTGTTTTCTTGACACTATCCTTCTTCTACTTATCGTGCCCACAGACAGTCTATACATGGCCCAGCCAGAAATGGACACATTTTTGCACCTTGTTGTTGAATTTGGCAAGATCTGCAACAGTACAGGGCTCCTCTAGCCATGGGCATTGCAGGAGATGTTGCATAGTTTGTGGCTCAGTTCCACATTCACAAGTTGTCAGGCTGGTTGTATATTCCCGTTTGCTTAGTGACACCTTTGAACAACCTACACCAGTCCTAAGTCTATTAAGGCACTTCCGGGTTGCCCAGTTGCAATTAGCTCCTGGGGGAAGGCTTTCATCCAGTGGGATTTCCATCATTGGGGGTTGTTTGAGACTGGCGAGCCTGTCTTTCCACAAGGTAATGCAGGCTTCAGATGAGGTGGATTGTAATGGAACAACACTGTTCATGAAGCTCGTCCATGACTTTAGGCGGCTGGGTGTAGTTATATGACCATGTAGAGGGTGCCTCTCATCTGATGTTTGACGGAGTTGTGCTTTCTTACTGGATACCATTGTTCTTATATATTCTTACACCACTGATTGAGAGTGATGACTTCTTCTTTGTATGCCACCTTGTTATTATTTGAGATTAGGCCAATCAGTGTAGTGTTGTCAGCAAATTTAATTAGCAGATTGGAGCTGTGGGTGGCAACACAGTCATGAGTACACAGAGAGTAAAGGAGGGGGCTTAGGACACAGCCCTGAGGAGTGCCTGTGTTGAGGATCAGAGGGGCAGAGGTGAGGGAGCCCATTCCTACCACCTGACGGCAATCTGACAGGAAGTCCAGGATCCAGCTGCACAAGGCAGGGTAATTTACAATATTACTCAAATATTACTAAAATATTAAATAGAAAAAACTCCTCCCTGTTAGCTATAAACTCCAACTCAATGTAAAGTGCATCTCAATTTATATACAGTATACTCCCTAATACAACTTCTTTATAAATATTCACAACATAATAAAATTTAAATAGTGCTATACAGGCCTAAAGATTTAATTGTTACAGAAGCTTTCTTACTCTTGTGGGATAATGTCTTTCCTGACAATGGGGATCACTCTGCTTGGCAAGTGAGACTTGTGGCCGTGAAACAATCTCAGGTTCTGGGTCCTCCTCAATGGTACCTGTAGGCGTTGACTCTGAGGCTACAGGGAGTTGTCCTGACAGCTCTGGACACCTTTCTTTTCCTTTTCTCATCTTTTCCCTCTGGATCTTCTTTGAACCTTGATTCTCTCCCAGCCACGGTTTCTCTCTCTCTCTTTATCCCTCTCTTTTACTTTCTCACATTCCTTCTCTCTTTTACACCTTTCTCTTTCTCACTCACATTCTTCCTCTCTATCTCTTCTTTCTTTTCTAACTTTTGGTCTTTCTTTCTCTTACCTTCCTTATTCTTCTTTTAGTTTCTTGTGGCGTTTCTGAATTAGCTAATTTCTCGAGAAATTACAATAGGTCTCGTTTATTTTTTTCCATTTCCAAAGCACATGTCATCATTTCCTTTATTTTCCTTTTACTTCTTTCTACAACATGCATCTTGATCTTGATCTTAGGAAGTTCATTTAGTTCACTGAGTATTCTTTTATTAATCCTTCTATTGCTCCCTCACTTGATCTCTACTCTTGGTTTCCTCATCCACCTCATCATCTAATGAATCCTCTATTTTTGTATTTCCATTGACTCCTTTTTTTATACCTTCCATTCATCCAGTTTGGCATTGATCTTTGCATCTACATTTACAAGCAGCTTTTTGTCTCCCACTTGAAGTTCATGCAATAACCTTAATGTGTGCAGAGTAGATTCTGGTTCTTTATACTCACAAAAGCCGAATGCTTGCAACTTTCCTGAAGCTTCTTGAACTCTCTTACTGCATAAAACCGAGCTACATTTTGCAAGTAACTGTCTAATTAGCATATCAGAAGCTTTTTCAGATATGTTGCCGACTAAAACTTTTGTAGTCAGACCACAGCTTTCGTCTCTTCACGATTCGTCGGAGCAGCATGGTTCTTCCGGCAAAGGTAGAGCATGGAGACAATTGTGGTACCATCCAGTGCATTTCTTATTTTGTTTTCAGTTGACTCTATTGTAGGGGATGTGGCATGCAAATGATGGATGGATCTCCAGTCAAGTTATAATCATCTCAGCCACTCACATTAGACATCCACAATGCTGGTCCTACAGTTTTTACCACATACGAGGCTTGTTGGCTGTTGTATTTCATGAATGTTACCCCACAGGAGTTATCTTTTCTCAGTATAAGCTCCTAGTTGGATATCTGCAGGCTTCAGGTTAATATCTTTGAAATGCCCTTCAAACTCATTTTGCCGAATAACTGAAACAGCCGAGCCAGTATCCAATTCCATTTAAACTAGTTTGCTGTTCACTTCCGGTGTAAGCCATATTGCTTGACTATCACTAATTTTCACATTGTAAATATCAAGGCTACCCCAGTACTGCATCACTCTCACCATTATCAGAGTTCTCTGATAATAATAATTCTGATAATAACAAGCATGCAGATTAATGCTCTTTTTGAAACTGCAGCTTGACTTTTCAGCTTTTTCTCTTCCTTGTGCAGTCCATTATTTTTGTCTGTCCAACATGCTCTTTGAATGTGTCCTTCTGTGTTGCAAGTTTCAGCTAAAAATATGCATTGAGCTGGTGTATGTGTACCCCTGCCACATTGGTAATACAATTTATTCAACAAGGCTGGCTTCTGTTTAGACATCACAATTTTGTTTATACTCAACTTCGTTCCCAACTTCAACTCAGGTGCGCCTCTGTCTGCTGTTTCAATTAATACAGCTATTTCAAATGGTTATAAGACCATAAAACATAGGAGTAGAATTAGGCCATTTGGCTCATCGAGCCTGCTCTGCCATTCAATCATGGCTGACCCTTTCTACCCTTTCTCAGCGCCATTAATCAGCCTTCTCCCTGTAGCCTTTGATGCTGTGTCCAATCAAGAACCTATCAAGTTCAGCCTTAAATACACCCAATGACCTGGCCTCCACAGCAGCCTGTGTTCACAAATTCCACAAATTCACCACCCTCAGGCTGAAGAAATTTCTCCGCATCTCTGTTTTAAAGGACACCTTTTTAACCTGTGGCTGTGCCCTCCTGTCATAGATTCCTCCACGATGGGAAACATTCTTTCCACATCTACGCTGTCTAGCCCTTTCAACATTTGAAAGGTTTCAATCAGATCCCTCCTCAGCCTTCTAAATTCCAGCGAGTACAAACCCAGATCTATCAAACGTTCCTCGTATGATAACCATTTCATTCCCAGAAACATCCTTGTGAACCTCCTCTGAACCCTCTCCAATGCCAGCACATCTTTTCTTAATTGATGAGCCCAAAATTGTTCATAATACTCAAGGTGAGGCCTCACCAATGCCTTATAAAGCCTCAGCATCACATCCCTGATCTTGTATTCCAGACGTCTTGAGATGAATGCTAACATTGCATTTGCCTTCCTCATCAATGAGTCTACCAGCAAGTTAACCTTTAGACTATTCTGCACAAGCACTCCCAAGTCCCTTTGCATCTCAAATTTTTGGATTTGCTGCCTGTTTAATAAATAGTCTGCACGTTAATTTCTACTACCAAACTCCATGACCATCATTTTCCAACATTGCATTTCATTTGGCCATTCTCCTAATCTGTCAAAGTCCTTCTGCAGCCTACCTGTTTCCTCAACACTACCTGCTTCTTCCACCAATCTTTGTATCACCTGCAAACTTGGCAACAAAGCCATCTATTCTGTCAGCTAAATCATTTATATAAAGCATAAAAAAGTGGTCCAATACCAGCCCCTGTAGAACACCACTAATCACTGGCAGCCAACCTCCTACCAATCAGCCAATGCTCTAACCATGTCAATAATTTTCTTGTAATGCCATGGGCTCTTAACTTGGTAAGCAGCCTCATGTGTGGCACCTTGTCAAAGGACTTCTGAAAATTCAAATATACAACATCCACTGCATCTTCTTTATTAATCCTACTAGTAATATCCTCAAAGAATTCCAACAGGTTCATCAGGCAGGATTTTCCCTTAAGGAAACCATGCTGACTTTCTCCTATCTTGTCCTGTGTCTCAAGGTACTCCATAAGCTCATCCTTAAATTGACTCCAACATCTTCCCAACCACTGAAGTCAGGCTAATGGGTCTATAATTTCCTTTCAGCTGTCTTCCTCCTTTCTTCAAGAATGGAGTGACATTTGCAATTTTCCAGTCATCTTGCTCCATGCTAGAGTCCAATGATTGTTGAAAGGTCATTACTAATGACTCCATTGCTACCACTACCTGCCATGGTCCAGTCCATGAAGTCCGCATTCCAGTTCACAGTCCAGTCCATCGATCCGTATTCCAGGTTTTCCAGTTTTCCCTTGTCCTTTTGTGTGCCTTAATTGAGGCACATGATTCTCATTTTGGGCTGGCTACATAAATAGCTCCTGGGTTTAGCTTAATTTGCTGGATTGTTCCCTTCCCTTCACCTTCCTCCTGAAGTCTTGCCTGCAACCTTTCCCTGAAGCCTTAGCCTGAAGACTTGCCTGCAACTTCACCTGCGTCCTCACCTGTATCGCTGTCAGGTTCTACGGCCAGAACAAGACTGGAGCCTTGCTGTGTCTAGATAAGGAAGTGTCTTTCGTTGTTTGGAACTGTCTCTATGTCCACACCTTCGCATGGTAGGTCTGGCCATTTGTCACTACCTTGAGTTGAGAACTGTCTTTGTGTCCTCGCCTCCGCTGGATAGGACCGGCCGTTTGCCGCTGCCTTGAATTGGGAACTGTCTCTGTGTCCATGCCTTCACTAAGTAGGTCCGGCTGTTTGCCGCTACCTTGCGTTGTGAGCCATCTCTTTGTTCCCTGGCCTCCGCTTTGTAGGTCCGGCCGTTTGCCGCTACCTTGAGTGAAGATCTGTCTCTCAGTGTTCTGTGTATGAGTCCTGGCCCTATGTCCTGTTCCCAAGGAGGGGTCCTGGCTCTGTGTTCCATGTTCCTGTCTCTCAAGTCCAAGCTCCGAGGTTCAAGTATCAAGTCCATGTCTGGGTCCCAACTTCCAGGTTCCAGTTCCAAGTCCAAGTCAAAGCTTTGTGTTCTCGTTCTGTGCAGGAGTTCCTCGTCCAGACCTGTTGCCTTACCACGTCTTGTCCTCACCTGGATCCGGAGTCTGAGCCCGAGTCAAGACCCAGGTTCCGGGTCCCTGTCCAGTCTCTGGCTCGGCGTCCTTGTCCAGGTTCTAAGTTCCTAGTTCCTTGTCCAAGTCCCGCTTTCCTAGTCTAGTCCTAGCCCAGGCCCTGTATCCTAGTCTCGTCCAGGGCCTGTGTCTTGTCCAGCGTCGTTTCTTTCTCACTTCCCTTGCTTTCTGACACACCTAGTCCTCTTCCTAGTACTTCAGTGTCTGTGTCTTGCATTTGGGTCCGCCACCAATGCCCCCCTTATGACACTACCTCTCTCAGAACCCTAGCATGCAGTTTGTCTGGTCTGGGTGACTTATGTACCCCTGGGTCTTTCAGCTCTTTGAGTACCTTCTCTCTTGTCATAGTAACTGCACTCACTTCTCTTCCGTCACATCTTCAACATCTGGCACACTGCTAGTGTCTTCCACCATGAAGACTAATGCTAAATATTCATTTAGTTCGTCTGCCATCTCCTTGGCCCTCGCTATTATTTCTCTAGTCTCATTTTCTAGTGGTCCTATATCCACTCTCAACTCTCTATTTTCTACACAATTGAATAAACTTTTACCATCCACTTTGATACTGTTTGCTAGCTTGTTTTCATACTTCATATTTTCCCTCCTAATGATTCTTCTCTCTGTAGGGTTTTAAAAGCTTTCCAATCCTCTGTCCTTCCACCAATTTTTGCTTTGTTGTATGCACTCCCTTTTGCTTTTCATTAGCTTTGACTTCCCTTGTCAGCCACTGTTGTACTATATTGCCATTTGAGTATTTCTTTGTTTTTGGAATGCATCTATCCTGCACCTTCCTCATTTTCCCAGAAACTCACGCCATTGCTGCTCTGCTGTCATCCCTGCCAGTATCTCCATCCAATTTATTTTGGCCAATTCTTGTCTCATACTACTGTAATTTCCTTTACTCCACTAAAATACTGCTGTCAGACTTTACTTTCTCCTTATCAAATTTCAAGTTAAACTCAATCATTTTGTGATCACTGTCTCCTAAGGGTTCTTTTACCTTAAGCTCCTTAATCACCTCAGGTTCATTACATAACACTGAATCCGGTATAGTTGATCCCTGGGTAGGTTCAACAACAAACTGCTCTAAAAAGCCATCTTGTAGGCATTCAACAAACTCACTCTCTTGAGATGCATTTCCAACCTGATTATCCCAATCAACCTGTATTCGAAACCTCACATAAAATCGCCCTTTAGACATGCCATTTCTATTTCCTCTTGTAATCTGTCATCCACATCCAACCACTGTTGGGAGGCTTGTATATAACTGCTATCAGGGTTCTTTTACCCTTACAGTTTCTTAACTCAACCCACAAGGATTCAATATCTTCTGATCCTATGAGACATCTTTATACTGATTTGATGCCATTCTTTACTAGCAGAGCCACACCACCCCCTCTGCCTACCTTCCTATCTCTCTGATACAATATGTAATCTCGGACATTCAGCTTCCAACTATAACCATCCTTCAGCCACGATTCAGTGACAGACACAACATCATACCTGACAATCTATAAAAGTGCAACAAAATCATCCACCTTATTTCTTGTACTCCGTGCATTGAGATATAACACTTTGAGTACTGGTTGCAATTATGTCCTGTCATCTGCCTGCCCTATCTGACAGTCTGACTGCACAGTATCTTTGCTTTTTTGCCACCCATCCTATCCTGAGACCCTTCACTCTGGTTCCTACCCTCCTACTAAGTGTATTTAAACCCACCCCAACAGCTCCAACAAACCTGCCCATGAGAATATTGGTCCCCCTCAGGTTCAGATGCAACCTGCCACTTTCATACTGATTATACCTCCACTAGAAGAGATCCCAGTGATCCAAGAACCTGAAGCCCTGATCCTTGCACCAGCTTCTCAGCCATGCATTAATTTACCAAATCATCCTGTTTCTATCCTCACTGGCACGTGGCACAGGCAGCATTCCAGAAATTACTACCCGGGAAGTCCTGCTTTTCAGCTTTCTACCTAGCTCTCTAAATTCTCTTTTCAATGTATGTTCAATGCAAGTCTTTTAAAATTAAGTTGTGCTTCAGTTTAGAGTCATTTTTGAATGCCTTCTTGTAAGATCCTACAAACTGTACAATCTCTCGGTGTATCAAACAGCCCATTATCGAACTGACAAAGCTCAGACAATCTTTCCAATTCAGCTACATAAGCTGAAATGGATAATCCATCCTTTTGTTTCTGCTTATGAAACCTATAATGTTCTGCAATCAACAATGGTTTTGGTTCTAAATGTTCCTGAATTACTTTCACAATATCAGAGAGCTCATTTCAGCAAGTTTGGTTGAAGCTGTTAAACTTCTAAGCAAACCGTCTGCCTTTAAACCCAATGCACTCAGCAAATCTGGCATGTTTCTCATTAGCTATTCCATTTGCTTTAAAAAAAAAACTGCTCAATCCATTCAGTATACGTATTCCAGTTATTTTTTGTGCAATCAAGTACGTCAAACTTTCCTATGTGGCCAGTCATTTCTGCTTTTTTATGATCACTATCACCTGGTACTCACTGTTTATGAACCCATCGATTCTTCTATTTTCTGCCTTATCTTTTGCTCAACATCTTTACTTTTGTGAAGAAAATGTGCTGCTCCAAAGAAACAGAAACGTGCTATGCATTTTTTTTTTTACTTGACTGTTTCTCACTGTGCTATTTTTTAAAAACTCGAATGTCTCACTGCACTTCAACAGGTAGGTAGTCATCTCTGGTTCACTTTAAAAATATGTCTTAACTACTGCTATGTTTTGTAACTCCAAAACATAAAAACTAATTGAAAGAAAAACAAGGAGTTGGGAGATAAGCATGTGTGCTCCATTTCTACATTGATGAAGAAGTAGCATACAGATAACCAGCAATGCATTGTGCAAACAACAAAGAATGCTAATCAAACAATATACTGTGGTGAGCATTTTCTCCATGATGACAGATGAGAGAAGCTGGTTTATCTCCACTGCCATTTTCATTGTGATAAGCACAATAACAGACCAAGTGCAATAACCTGAGGAGAGAACTACTTAGTCACATACAGATGGGGTAGGTGATTATCGCACACCCTGGTTACAGTCAGTGTGACCCACAAACACCATAACTGAATAACCCGAGCTAAAGTGTAACAATAAATGAACTTGAACATCTCACCATAATCGCCCGATCGAATTTTAAAACATGGAATGTTGGGTCAAGCTGTTGACCACGCACCCCGAGCGCCACACCGGCCCCACCTGAGAGGTCAGCTGTCCCCGGCAACCCCAGAATCCACAACAAAGGAGGAGGAGAAGATGGCGGCACGATGCAGCATGTGCGGCCGTTCCGAATGAATATCGATATGTGTAACTAGGGGCCGTGCATCAATTCGGATTTGATGGGTACAGCCGTGAAAGTGCAGAGGAACATCTGGAGAAACTTCTGAAATGCCTGCTTTGCTACCGCTGCTACTGTACGATCGAGAATCTCCGGAGACGAATGCCCCAAGTCCTCGGCTTTGCGTATCGCCTGTTACCGGGGCCAGGGTCGAAATGCTCAGCAGAGATGATGCTCGGTGCATCGGTGTCGGAGAGCTGGTCGGAGGCTCGAAGTTTTTCGGATGGACTCGGAGTCGGACTGTGGTCGGATGCTTCCGAGATGCTGCATTGGCAAGTTGACAGCGCTGGAGGTTTACTGTCTGCATGAGATGATGGGACTTCTGAGAGACTCTGAGATCTTTACTGTGTCATGGTCTGTTCTTATCAAATTACGGTATTGCTTTGCACTGTTGTAACTATATGTTATAATTATGTGGTTTTTGTCCGTTTTTAAGTCGGTTTGTCATGTGGAAAAACATTTTTATCATTTCTTAATGCATACATTACTAAATGACAATAAAAGGGGACTGTGTATCCTCATAATCATAAAGTCCAAAAGCCCCAGTGGTGGTTGATGGCACTACCACCGGGAGCACTGGGGATTGTCATGAATCCTCCCCCCAGGGGAGACACTGTTTGGTGAGGCAGGAGACAGTGCACTCGAGTGTCACTTCCTTCCTTCAGCCTTGCTGGATCGGTGGTGGCCAAGGGCCAATATGGTGCTAGCCTGTCCCGGTGCAGCACAACTGCCTTCCGCCACTAAGGCGACCGCACCCGGCCTACCACATCAGAGATGCAGCTGGGCTCCTCTCCAGACCCCTCCACACTTAGGGGACAGTCCTTTCTTCCGGGTGGGGCAGTAGACCCATACAGTAACATGCTGTCTCTGGCTGTGGGCCTCATAAGCCTGTTTTTGGCAGCCATTGGCTGTGTTTTGGTTTTACCGAGGCACATTGTGAACAGCCTGCAGGTGCCCCCAGAGGTGTTGCAGGTACTCCAATCCGACCTCCCCATGAATCCCTGGCTGGGGAGGGGGGCCAAGGACTAGAACCACCAGTGTGCGCAGCTCTAACCTGAACATGAACACAGCCAGCGTACACCTGGTGCTCTCCTGAACTGCTATCCAATACGTCCGCAATACTAGGAGTAGGTCGCGGTCTTACTTGTGCTGGTGCCATCTGAGGAGGATGGCAAGCTGCAAAGCCAGCATGTGGTCAATGCGTTCCACCAGCCCATCACTTTGCGGGTTGGGGGCGGGGGGGTTGCTCCACATCTTGGTGACTCCCAGGTGCTGCGGAGCTCGCCAAACATCTCCGCCTCGAAGTTGCACTCCTGGTCGTACTGTGGAGTTTCTCGAGGCACCGAAACAGCAGATGAACTCTTCCACGAGTCTCTCGGCACTGGCGGTGGCTCCCTGGTCTGGGACCACGCACGCCTCTGTCCACTTTGTGAAGTAGTCCATGACCGTGAGAATGTAATGGTTCCTGGTGTCAGAGCAGGGCAAGGGGCCCAGGACATCCACCCCTACGCGCTCCATTGGCGACCCCACCAGGTACTGCTGCATTGGCCCTTCTGGAACGTGCAAGCGTCACAGCAGTGCACGAACAGCTCCACATCCTGCTTGCTGCTAGACTAATAGAAACATTCACGCAGCTTACCCAACATCTGTGCAACCCTGAAATGGCCGGCTCCCACCAGCCTATGCACCAACCTCAGCACCATGGCACAGAGCCCCCAGGGGTGCACCAGCTGCCGGAGATGTCTGTTGCCATTGGGAAACTACCACCACTGGAACAGCAGCCTGTCACCCACCTCCAGCGTGCCCCACTAAGAGTATAAGGCTTTGGTCTCTGGATCCAGGAGAGAAACATCTGTCCTCTCCAGCCGCCGTCCCTTGCTCAGCCATCACCTTACCCGGGCCAGCACGGGATCACTCTCCTGCCGCTGTGCAGCTGCTGGTGCGGAGGTTGCCACCGGCTGCCATCTGAAGCACCACCACTGCTACTTGCTCCTGGCTCTGCTCCAGCGCGGCGACGATAGCGACACTTGAGTCACTGGGACCTGGGTGAGCACAGCCTGGAGCTGATCGAAGTAGGTGTCAGTCCAGGCAACGGGCCTCCCTTTCTTGGTTACTTCATACAAGGAACTGGCAACTGGGGCAAAGTCCTTAATAAACCAGCGGTAGTATGATGCCAGACCCAGGAAGCTACGAAACCCGGAGACATTGCAGGGGGGACCACCACTACCTTCTCACGGTCTGTTACCACTCCTTCCGCACTCACCACATTCCCCAGGAACTTCATCTGGCAGCACAGTAGGCAGCATGTTGCAGGGTTGAGGTGTGGGTTTGCCTGCTGGATGGCGACAAAGACCTCTTCCAAGTTTGAAAGGTTGTTTACCTGGATGACATACTTGTTCCCAGTGCACCCAAATCTAAACATGTATCCCATCTCCGCACACCTTTCGAGCACTTAAGCCAGCTTGGGTTGGTCATTGGCCCTGCTAAATGCCAGTTTGGGTGATCAACCATTGACCTTCTTAGCCATCACATCTCCACAGAAGGTGCGAAACCCCTCCCATCAAAGGTAGCCACTATTCTGGATTTCCCACTGCCCTGCATTACTAAAATACTGCTGGAGTTTTTAGATGTGATGCATTTTCAGGCATGAAGCCCAGGGTCTATTTGACTGGCATACAATTCCAAATCTTTCCATGTTGGCAAACTCAGCCTTCGTGGTTGCCAGCTTTTCTGGGTCCAGTCTATATGTGCAGGCATGGGCTAGTGGGACAGTTGTGGGAATGTGGTGTTCAACCCCATGTTTTACAACTATAGTGAAGAATGTGGGCTTGGTGAGGTCTGGGAATTTGTCCAGCTATCGAGCAAACACACATGCAGTGGTGCATGTACTTTGACAGAGTCGTTGTGGGGAATTTACTGGGGGAATAGGATAACAATCCAAAGTCCTTGACATCCACAAGCGAGCAGTTCTTAAGATCGACCAACTGTCCTTGGACACACAGGAAATCTGCACCGAGCAGAGGTCTAGCCACATTAGCCAGGACAAACTCCCATGTGTAACATCACCCACTGAAGCAGCGTGTCACCTGTCGTGTCCCATAACTTTGCATCCTGCTGCTGTTGGTGGCCTCCAACGAGGTTTTGTCACTCTTTGCCTTCTCATCAACAGGTGATGTTGGGAGCACACTCAACTTGAGCACTCGTATCCCACAGGAAACATTGCCACAAAAGAATGTCCATAATATACTGTAAATGACCCTGGCAGCTGGAACCCACAGTGTTCACAGCCCTCTGATGTCCCGATGATCTGGCACTGTTGAAACTGCAAGGCAGTCAGCACTTCCTAGTGGTCCTACCAAAGTGAGTGTGGCAACAGCACAGTCCTGACATCATCTGTTTCACAGCCACTTGTGTCCTTATGTTGGGGGCTTTACTGACCAGGCTTATTGAGGTAGAGAACAGAGGAGGAATGATGCACTGCTGCCCAGCTAAATGTGGAATATCAGCCATCCTAGCATACTCCCTATAGTCATTCACGGGTGCATTAGTGAGGGCTATGTGAACCTGAGCAGGCATTTGTTGCATGATAAGATCTTTAAAAATTAAACAAACATGGTGATATCGCAGGAGAGACAGCATGTGGTCCATTAGCTCTGATGGTTTAGAATTGCCAAGACCAGGCAAGGACAACAAGTCTTTGTTTGGAGTAATCAGACTCCATTAGTCTGAAAGTCAGTAAAAGGTGAGTTTTCATTAATTTGTATTTATTGTGTTCAGGTGAGTCTTCGAGCAAACTCACCACTCTCGCCGCTATGGAATTGCTGATCAACACTACCACGTAGTAAAATTTTGTGTCACCGACAGAGTGAACTGGGCCTCACTTTGTACAAACCAAGCAATGGCATAGTGTTCCAAAACTTCAACAATTTCAAAGAGACTGCACTGGCCAACATGTTCAATAACTTTGGAATCTTCCTAGAGCATCAGGGTCACCATTGTAGGTTTATGGAAACATGAAACAAAGTGGGGTGTTTTATGTTTAACCCTAAACCTCCAAAACCTACGCAACCAAAGTGTGCTAAAAATCCTTATGTAACAATGTCATCATGTCAGACCAGTCTCTGAAAGCAAAACCCCAACTCAATATCAGTGGTTGTGAATTATGTACATTTCTCCCAATTATGTTACCCTACACTCTGAGTAGGGGGACCCAAGGTACTGAGAATTCAGTTAACATTCATGGACACCTCATTACACTGATGGTAGTCCAAAAAATGCAGCTTAAAGAAGCAGAGCGTTGGTGACAGACAATCACAACAATTATAAGAAGAACAGATTGAGTTGATACTTGATGCTGCATATCTATTTCATAGTCAGAAGTATCCACTATGTCTCACTGGAAGTATCTTACTGACTTTGTTACTAACAACAAGGTGAAGGTACAGGAGCCACTCAACAATTTAGGAACAGTTTCTTCCTAGCCACCATTAGATTTCTGAATGATCCGTGTATCCAAGAACATTGCCTTGTTATTTCTTTTGGTTTGCAATATTTACTTATGCTATACTTTATCGTAATGTTTATGTCTTTGCATTGTACTGCTGCTGCAAAACAACAAATTTCACATCATATAAGTCAGTAATAATAAATTTGATTCTGATAAATGCTTAAAAGTAGGTGGTGAGTGTCCAGGCCTAAGCTAGAACTGTCCATGCTATCACTTGCCCATTTTTCTTCCATTTCTGCATTTCTCTCCTATCACTCCTATCTTATTATCACTGGCCCATCTTGCAGTTTTGATTCCTCTGCCTCCCTTGACTGGTGCCTCCATCACATAGACTGCATCTCCCCACCCCACCATCACTACCATTGTGTGATTGGATTTAAACCATTGATGAGGAAATACCCAGGACCATGCCTACACCGGCACTTTTCAAAGTACTTTTTGTTTTGACGTGATTTCAATTGCTCATTCGTCCCGAGGATCCCAAGCCCCCAGTTCATGACATTAGTTTTAAGGACATTCTTTCAAAACAATAGAAATGGCTTCCAAGTTCTGTAATTGCAGTATTGGACCTTTTCCATTATTACACCCACTTATGTACTGTAAATATTCAAGTTGATTCATAAATATTCAGCCCCACAAAATGATGTTGTACTGTGCCAACTTACAGTAAATCATTAATATCCAACAAAATAATGCAGTTTGCTGATTTGCTGTCAGTGCATTTGATTTCAAATGGGCAATATCTTGCATGATGATCCATAATTTGAAACTATTGAAGAGCAATATTGTGGTGATTATAGCTCTGTTTGTTATAGTTCGGTGTACTAAAAATGAAGAGGCTGCTTTAGGGTAATGTGACTTGCAAAAAAAAACCTGAAAACTCTCCTCCTTGCAAGTTCCATTTTCTCTGAGCTTCTCGAATGGACTGAGCTTACATTCTTAAGCAGACTCTCTGGTGTATCACCATAGTGTAGATTTCTCTCTCTGTCTTTCAAGTTACTGAACTTGTTCTGTATCTGTAATTTGCTGATTAACTGTAATGCTCAGAGTGGTGATGAAAGATTGAGCTTCTTTTTTTTGTTGTTCTTTTTATCCTGCAATGCCAATGATGAAAACTCTCCAAAGAATCAGGTATAAATTTTTCCATCAGCATCATTTCCAAACGTGTGCCACCACATTCTTTGCATCAGCTTTCTTCTTCCATAAATTGTGTAATTCTCTACATTAAGAGTGTAGCATTAGTCCCAAAATGAAAATTAAAATATATATCTAAATACAACAGGATTGCCAATTTAATAATAGGTTTCAATAGGTTCACTAGGTACATTTAATGTCAGAGAAATGTATACAATACACATCCTGAAATTCTCCTTCTTCGCAAACATCCATGAAAACAGAGGAGTGCCCCAAAGAATGAATAACAGTTAAATAGTACAACCCCAAAGCCCAACACATAACCCCTCCCAAGCATAAGCAACAGCAAAGCAACTACCCCTCTCCCCCATCAGCAAAAAAGCATCGGCAACCCCACTGAGCACCCAAGCTTGCAATAAAACATCAATAAAGACACAGACTTAAAGCTGATTTATACTTGTGCGTTAAGTGTACACCGTAGGTATGGCATAGCCGCGAACCCTAAGCAGTATCTACGTTGAACCCTAAGCCATAGCCTAACGTGCACCTCTCCCAAAATGTAACTACGCGTCACGGTGTCGCAGACCGCAATAACTGCGATTGGTCTGCTTTGTAGCATCGCGTTTCTTCCTACGCTGCAATAGCTTCCCATTGGGGGACTGAAGGGCAAGGAAGGAACTCTGGCTGCAATGCTTTCTATAAAGCTTTACAGACCTCCGAAATTATGGAGGACCCTGTGCTTGCCGCCAGTTTGTAGCTAGCTGCCACAGCCTGCTGACTTCCACCAGAAGCTAAAACTCGAATGGTGATTGCCAGTCTCTGAGTATACTATGTGTACACTGATGCGAAATAAATGGTTGGAGATGATGAACCAAATCGTCAAATCTACCTGCCGACATCCGAAAATATTTGAAATGCATTTCCTCGTCCATGTCTCTCAGTGGCCAGACAAGCACAGAAAATTCACCCTCCTTCTGTTTCAGTCGCCATTGTTTGAAGTTTGAGCTTCTTCGTGTTGAATTTCAGCATAAAGAAACTCAACACAATGGCATAGAAACCCCACTGCCAACTAGCGTTTTGGCGGTGAATTGCAGAGTGACGCAGACATACCAACGCACAAGTATAAATGCTCACAACGGCATAACCAACTTGCATATGCTGCGGTGTAAGCTAGTACGCACAAGTATAAATCAGCCTTTACAGCACCTCAAAGACTACTCATTCACCTGGTAATTCATCGTACCACAGGCTCTCTCTCTCCTTAATAAGGGAAAAAGAAGTATCCCCATTTCACAGCAAGAGGGGAGACATAACAAAGTAATTCACTGATCTACAGTGTTAAAAGTCTGTTGTGTCACTTCTTCCGAGCTCTGTGCCCAAAAAACTCGTGTCTCTGGGCATACAGCCAGCAGCCAGATTACTGCTTACGATCTTCTGTCTCCCACAGTGCATCAGGCGGCAGCACCAGCCTTGAATCCACCTGCCTCCAGATCCACGAAAATCCGGCACCCTGAAGGCATGCTAATGTTCCACGCCACATAAATGGCATATCGAAAAGCCGCCGGTCATGAGGCCTTGAGAGTGGGTCTCATTTCCACAAAGAACCAAAGCCAGTGTGTAACTCCACATCAGGGTCTTCAAAAGAACCCTGAAAAGGGAAAACAAGAGTTATCAAAGATAGAAATATATTTATGATTTAATGATTTAAGCTTAAGCAGGGACAATGGCGATAGGCTGCTCACAGATCCATTGGTTCACAACGGGTTGTTTACAACTTCAACATTTAATAGTTGATTCTACAGTGATATTATTACAAAAATGTTCCAAAAGTTCAGGTGATAACAATCTCCAGCTGGGAACTTCAGAGCCAGAAGACATTTTCAGGGCTGATACTTCCCTGAACAGGCCGAGATTTCTGAAGTGAGGAATCATCAGCTTTTGTGCACATGGAATAAATATGCCTCAATCACTAGTGACACATACTATGTGCCTATGAATGCATTTGTGCAAAGGACTTGCTGACTCAGCTTATTCTGAAGTTACCGTGGATGGGGTGCAACAATGCCTGCTTGGGGGAGAAAAGCAATAATGTAACAAAGCAACTTTCTTTGGTTGTCTCTAGCATCACAACAGGTCAATGGCCATTTAATTGACTCTTCGCTCAGCTGTAAAGCAACTGAAGATGTCAGGGTGCCCTTCATTAACTACAGCTATCATCCACTCAAAACTAATCACTAAGCTCCAAGACCTAAGCTTCAATACCTCCTTGTGTAACTGGATCCTTGCAAACCCCAGTCAGTGCAGATTGGCAACAACACAAGGCAGTGTACTTATCTCCTTGCTCAACATGCCTTATGTCTATGACCGTGAGGCTAAGTACAGATCCAATGCCACTTTTAAGTTTGTTGACAATGCCACTATTGTTGGTCAAATCAAAGATGGTGACAAATTGGCATATAGGAGCGAGGTTGAAAATGATGCCAAAACAACAATCTCTCACTCATCGCCAGCAAAACCAAAGAGCTGATTAGTGACTACAGGAGAAAGAAGTGAAGGTCCATGAGCCAGAATTCATTAGGAGATTAGAGGAGGACAGGGTCAGCAACGTTAAATTACTTGGTGTTAGAGGATCTCTTCTGGGTCCAGTACAAACAGTAAGTGCCGTTACGAAGAAGGCATGATAGTGCCTCCAACTCCTGAGAAGTTTGTGCAGATTCAGCATGTCATCTAAAACTTTGACAAGCTTCTATAGTGAAGAGCATTCTGACACTAATGCCCAAGAATGGAAAAGCCTGCAAACAGTGCTGGAAGTCCATTACAGGCAGAAACCTCCCCACCAATGAGCACATATACAAGGAGCACGACCACAAGAAAGCCGTATCCATCATCAAGGACCAAAAGAACGTAAGAACATAAGAAATAGGAGCAGGAGTAGGCCATCTGGCCGGTCAAGTCTGCCCCGCCATTCAATAAGATCATGGCTGATCTGGCCATGGATTCATCTCCACCTACTTTCCTTTTCCCCATAACCTTTATTCCCCTACTATGCAAAAATCTATCCAACCTTGTCTTAAATATATTTACTGAGGTAGCCTTCACTGCTTCATTGGCAGAGAATTCCACAGAATCACCACTCTCTGGGAAAAGCAGTTCTTCCTCATCTCCATCCTAAATCTACTCCCCCGAATCTTGAGGCTATGTCCGCTAGTTCTAGTCTCATCTACCTGTGGAAACAACATTCCTGCCTCTATCTTATCCATCCCTTTCATAATTTTATATGTTTCAATAAGATCTGCTCTCATTCTTCTGAATTCCTGTGAGTACAGTTCCAAACAACTCAATTTCTCCTCATAGTCTAACCACCTCATCTCTGGAATCAACCTGGTGAACCTCCTCTGCACTGCCTCCAAAGCCAGTATATGCTTCTTCCAGTAAGGAGACCAGAAAGGCATGCAGTACTCCAGGTGTGGCCTCACCAGTACCCTTGTACAGTTGCAACATAGTCATAGTCATAGTCATACTTTATTGATCCCGAGGGAAATTGGGTTTCGTTACAGTTGCACCAACCAAGAATAGAGTATAAATATAGCAAAATAAAACCATAACTAATTAAATAATAATATGTAAATTATGCCAGGAAATAGGTCCAGGACCAACCTATTGGCTCAGGGTGTCTGACCCTCCAAGGGAGGAGTTGTAAAGTTTAATGGCCACAGGCGGGAATTACTTCCTATGATGCTCGGTGTTGCATCTCAGTGGAATGAGTCTCTAGCTGAATGTACTCCTGTGCCCAACCAGTACATTATGTAGTGGATGGGAGACATTGTCCAAGATGGCATGCAACTTGGACAGCATCCTCTTTTCAGACACCACCGTCAGAGAGGTGATTCAATCCCTTTAGCAATGAAGGCCAACATTCCATTAGCCCACTTGATAGCCTGCTGCAGCTGCAAACCAACCTTTTGTGATTCATGCACAAGCACTCCCAAGTCCCTCTGCACAACAGCATGCTGCATTTTTTAACTATTGAATAATAACCTGCTCTTTCATTTTTACTTCCAAAGTGGATGACCTCACATTTACCAACATTATACTCCATTTGCCAGACCCCTGACCACTCACTTAACCTATCTATATCTCTCTGTATCTTCTGTACAATGTGCTTTTCTACTCAATTTAGTATCATCAGCAAACTCAGATACATTACACTCAGCCACCTCTTCCAGATCGTTAATGTGTATTGTGAACAGTTGCGGGCCCAGCCCTGACCACTGCGGCACAGCACTCACCACTGATTGACAACCAGAGTAACAGCCATGTATCCCAACTCTCTACTTTCTATTAGTTAACCAATCCTCTATCCATGCTGATACATCATCCCCAAATTTATGAATCTTCATCTTATGGATAAGTCTTTTGTGCGGCACCTTATCAAACGCCTTCTGGAAATCCAAGTAAATAATGTTCATCTGTTCCCCTCTATCCACTGCCCTCTTCATATCCTCAAAGAACTCCAGTAAACAGGACCTGCCTTTGCTGGATCCATGCTGCATCTGCCTAATGGATCCATTTCTTTCCAGATACCTCACTATTTCTTCTTTAATGAAAGCTTCAAGCATTTTCCTAACTACTGATGTTAAACTAACTGGGCTATAGTTACCTGCCTTTTGCCTACATCCCATTTTGAATAGTGGTATGACATTCGCTGTCTTCCAATCTGCCGAGACCTGCCCAGAGTCCAGGGAATTTTTGTAAATTATCACCAAAGCCTCTTCTAATGCGCTGTAAGGTTTCACTGCTAATGTAATGGCCTCTCTGTAATGCTTCACTGCTAAGGTAATGGTTTCTCTGTAGCAGCAATGTTTGAGTTATGACTAGAGATAACGGGCCTTTGGAATGTATGCTAGCCAATGAGAGGCATGTTGTTCTTTCGTGTGGGTCTGGGAGCAGGGATTTCGCAGTCTTTTGTCGGCGAGAGATGAAAAGAGAAGACGTGAGTGAAGAGAGTTGGTAGACCGCCGGATGGAGTGGACTTGGAGTGAGGGTCCGAAGGTTGGCGATGCTTGGAGGAGGTTGACGGAAAACAAATGGACGGAACCGTGAGCTCCAACATGTTTAATTAAAATGGGTCCTTTTCCTTTTTATTTTCTTTACTAACCCTGTAGTCAGATTAAGATTTATAAAGTTCTCTCGTTTAATTTCATGGGGTACTGTCTGATATTTTGCAGTTCGGATTTATAACTGAGCAGCACATCATGCAGCATCCACACAAACGAGGTTTCTCAGTTTGGCTGAGCCAAAGGCTCCCTTCCCCTAGACAAACACGTGCTGGCCGAACCTCGGGTTACAATTGTGGGGGCTCGTCTGGTATTGATTCCAATTGATGCTGTTTGATTGCCCTCAGCATTGAACCAGTGGGTTGTGTGTTTAAGTCTGTGCTGGGATGGATGCTGCCAGGGTGGAGCGGTGGTGTGCCTTCGTGGGGTTACCGGTAACTAATGCATGCGTGTTGAATGGGGTATATATTCGTATCCCAGATGAATTGTTAATTCAATTTTAAGTACTGTTAAAGCTGTTGGCAAAGTTGAGGTTGTAGCATGGAGGTTTGATAAAATGGTGGACTCAGACCTTGTTTTAGTTCAGACCAGCTCTGACATAACGGTAGTGGAACTGCCCAGTTCTATCGGTGCACCAGGTGAGGCGGGGCCATGGCCTGTCCATACTATCAAGGAGGAGGAGGAGGTAGCGTAGCAGGCCAAGTCACAAGTCGAGCTTCCTGCAGCTGGGGGCGCAGACTTCAAAGACAGGTTCTATCATTTCTGAGGAGTGAGGGGAAGGGGTGGTTGGATTTGGAATGTCTAATTAGTCCCCGTCCCCCAGTGAAAAGTGAGTTCTGAGTTGACATCAGCCCTTACCTCTCTGGCAAATAAGTGGCTCAGTGCACAGGCAGAGGGTCCCCACCGGAAGCTGTGAATATTCTCCGTAATAACACCCACCCCCAAGGGGGAAGAGGAGTATGAGACTTGGGCAGAGCAGACCTCACAGTTGTTAGATGAGTTCTCTGATGACGTGAAGTGACAGAGATTGGTTGAAAGTTTGAGGGGGTTGGCCACTGGTGTGGTGAGAGCTGTGAAAACGTGCCAACCTTCAGCTATCTGGGCGCTTTGGAGAGGAAGCCCACTGGAGCTCATGGTGGGATTTCAGATCATGTGTCAAGAGAAGGGAGAGAAGCTTCCTTCTTACATTTTTCAGCTAGAGAGGCAGCTAAATTGTTTGCGGCGCATTCAGGCAGCTGAGGTGGATAAGTTAAAGATGGACCAGATATCCAAGGGTCCCCAGTCCCAGGACATGATTGTTTGGGGTCTCTGACAGTCCCACAAGATGTGCCCCTTCCCTCCTTTGTTGAGCTGATTAGAAAGGTACAGGAGGAGGAGAACGCGTTGGAGGTGTGGGAGGGTTCTGTCAGCAGAGTAGAGTCCTCGGTAGTAGCCCCTTGTAAAATGAAGTGACCTTGACCAGCCCAACCCTGGGGATGGTAGAGGAGATTGTGGCAGAGCTGAGAACTGAGATGTCCCGGGTGTTAACAGAGGGTGTGGACTCCCAGTATTTTACGACTGGTAGAGTCCTAAGGGGACGGACTACGCAGAGGGCTGCGGGTGGCCAGGGTTCCGCGGGGGGCGGGGTTATCGTCTGCTATAACTATGGTGAAGAGGGACACTTCAGGGGGGAGTGTGAGCAGCTGGAAGTCCCTCAGAGAGTGCGCCCCTGGGTACCTATGCAGGGAGAGGTGTCGGGAAACTTAGAGGAGACCCAGTGAGAGAATGGCCTGGTGTCTTTGGGGGAATTGTGCCCAGAAATATATCAAGGAACCCCCGAAAGTGAAAGACCCTATTCCTGAAGGCTTAGTAGGACCATGCTCCAGTGTGTCGCTACAGATAGAGGGTATTTATGCTAAAGCCATACTCGACACCAGGTCGCAGGTCACGTTGTCGTACCATTTGTTTTACAACCGGTATCTGAAGCATTTACTATTGACACCATTCAGGACACTGGAGATCTGGGGGCTTAGTGCTAGTGATTATCCATACGATGGTTACTTGTCAGTGAAGCTGGAGTTTTTGGAGGCCGATGCGGGAGTGTCTGAGGTCCATTGTACATTAGTGCTGATTTGTTCGGACCTCGCTGAGAAGGGCGGCGATTCAGCACTGGTGGGGACCAACATCCCTATTGTGGGGAGGCTCATGGGGGCCTGCAAGGAGAAGGCTGGTGAGAGCTGTCTGGGAACGTTGTCCATGCACCCGGTGTTTTGAGCTAAATTTGTGGAAGTGCGTGGTTGCATTCGGTTAGATACCGGATTTAGACAAGAGACTGTGTGGTTCACCCAGTTGAAGCCAATGGTGGTACGGCCCGGGGAAGTAGCGAGTGATGGGGACACCCAAATTTCCCAGAGTGCCTGAGGGTGAAGCCCCCTTAGTGGATGCTTTGGAAGACCACGAGGGGGAGTCAGATTTCCTGCTGGGGTACTGGTGAGCCCCAAGCTGCAGAAGCCCTCAGTTGTAGAGGCGAGAAGAATGGCAGTGACACTACAAAGAGGGAGGTCTCCTTCAAGTGGGGGATGCCCCTGGCATATCTGTTCCCAGTGATGGTAATGTCTAGTGTCCCTGTGAGACAAGCCTGGGAGAAACTATTGGAAAAGGGAGGAAAGTTGACAGTTGACATTCAACTTCGGACACTCCCCGGTGCCTGTGGGTTGGAAGAGCAAGCTGGTAGAGAAGATGTTGAAGCTGGAAGGAGTCTTTTCCACTGACGAGTTTGATGCGGGTTGTTCCAAGAGCACTCATCACACTACCCGAGTGAACGAGGACACCCTGTTTAGAGAAAGGCCATGGAAACTGGCCCCTGCAGACGTGGAAGGCGTTCAGTGGCATTTGTGTAAGTTGGAGGAAGCTGGGATCATCACTGAGTCCTGAAGCCCCCATGTGTCCCCAATAGTAGTGGCCCAAAAGAAGAATGAGAAGGTACAGATATGTGTGGACTATAGGACTCTGAACAGGCGCACCATCCCTGACCTGTATACTGTCCCAAGGATTGAAGACACGCTGGCCTGCCTGAGTGGTGCAAAGTGCTTCAGTGTGCTGGACTTGAGGAGTGGATATTACCAGATCCCCATGAGTGAAGCCAACAAAGAGAAGATGGCATTTATGCATCCCCTGGGATTCTTCCAGTTGGAAAGAATGCCCCAGGGCGTGTCAGGAGCCCCTGCAACCTTCCAGCGGGTCATGGAGAAGGCTGTGGGATATAAACTTGCTTGAGGTACTGATGTATCTGGATGACCTTATAGTGTTTGGATCCACTTTGGAGGAACATGAAGCGAGGCTACTGAAGGTGCTCGGCCGCCTGAAAGCTGAAGGGTTAAAACCTTCCCTGGACAAGTGTCAGTTCTGCAAAATGTCTTTTAGCTACGTTGGGCACATAGTCTTACTAGAATGGAGTAGCTACTGATCCGGCTAAGATAGAGGCGGTGGCCACTTGACCAAGACCCCAGACTGTGAGCGCTCTGCGCTCATTCCTTGGGTTCTATGGTTACTATCGGAGGCTTGTGAAAGGCTACACAAATGTGAGTCACCCTTTGAATCAGCTTCTGTGCGGTTACCCTCCCATGGGGAAGAAAGGGAGGGGGAGGAAAGGGCAGGAGGTTGGAGAGTATCTTAGCCCGTCAGAGCCCTTTAGATTGAGGTGGGATGCAAAATGTGAGGAGGCCTTTCAGTCATTGAAGGAGCTGCTGACTCAGGCATCGGTATTGGGTTTTGTGGACCCCCAATTGCCGTAAGTACTGCACACGAATGACAGCTGAGAGGGCTTAGGGGCCATCTTGTATCAGGATCAGGGCACCAGGTTGAGGCCTGTGGCATTTGTCAGATGGAGTCTGTCGCCCTCTGAGAAAAACTATCCCACGCACAAGTTGGAATTTCTGGCGTTGAAATGGGCAGTGGTGGATAAGCTGAGTGACTACCTCTACGGGACCAAGTTTGAGGTGAGTACGGACAACAACCCCCTAACTTATATCCTGACCTCAGTGAAACTGGATGCCACAGGCCATCGGTGGTTGGCAGCGTTGTCTGCCTATGATTTCAGCCTGAAGTACCGGCCGGGGAGCCGGAACATTGATGCGGATGCTTTGTCCCGACAGGTGCATGAGGGACTGGACAGGGATGAGGAGTGCGAGAGTGTTCCTGCCTCGGGGGTGAAGGCCATGTGTCAGTTTGCCATCACCGTGAAGGCAGAGGAAAAGGAGGGGCAGGATCGAGCGGTGGATCAATTGGGGGCTTCTGATGACGCCTTCACCCAAGTTTACCGTAACCTGGCTGCTCTGAAGACAAATCAGCTGCCGGAATTGAACTCTGGAAAAGCAGCAGCTGTTCAGCGAAATGACCTGAGCATCGGTACCATTTGGTCAGCGGTCGAAAAGGGAGACATGGCACGGGCAGAGGAGATGAAACACGTGGCAGTGCCTCCATTACTGAGAGAATGGCCTCAGTTGGAGTTGCGGAACCAGATCTTACACCGGGTCACATCACCCCCTAACCGACATCGGCGTTGACAGCTGGTTCTGCCGGAGAAGGGTTGGAGGATTGCATTGAAGTCACTTCATGATGATTCTGGACATTGGGGGTGGAAAAGACCTATGGATTGCTCAGAGACCGGTTTTACTGGCCGCGAATGAAGTCAGAGGTCGAAGAATACAGCAAGTCGTCCATTTGATGCATATGGTGGAAGACACTGCCTACAAGGGCAGCTCCCTTGTCCCACTTGCAGATTGCGGGGCCTCTGGACCTGGATGTGTGGTATATGCTGCCTTTCACTAACTCCTCATTGATTGAGGAAAAGACTCCCAGCCCTTCTCCTGCTGAGTCAGGAGAAGTGGGGGGGTGGGGGGAACACTATCTGTGGGCAGCCTGGGTTGCAACGGGACCCTGCAGGGGATGAAGCGGGGTTTGGCCACAGGACAGAGGGGTCACAGTTGTAGGTAGGCATGAGTGATTGATCGGGGGAGGCCTCTCCAGGTAGACTGGAAGTGTCACCAGTAGTATCTGAAACTGAAGAGTTAGGTGAGGGGGTGCGGAGGTCTCAGAGGATTAGGAGACCACCAGGTAGGCTGCCCTACATAGCACCGAGAGAACAGAGTGTGACCCCTACCATTTGGGGGAGCTATGTCACTGTCTTTTGCACCTGGATTAGACTTTGTGTCTTGCAGGAAGGGTTGGCAAATTATCTCAACATCATGAGGACATGACTAAATTTGGAGGGGGAGGAGTGTATTGCACTGTAATGTTTCACTGCTAAGGTAATGGTTTCCCTGTAGCAGTAATGTTTGGGTTATGACTACAGATAACGGGGCCTTTGGAATATACGCTAGCCAATAAGAGGCATGTTGTTCTTTCTTTTGGGTCTGGGAGCAGGGATTTTGCAGTCCTTTGTCTGCGAGAGATGAAGAGGGAAGACGTGAGTGGAGAGAGTTGGTAGGCAGCCGGACAGAGTGGATTAGGAGCAAGGGTCTGAAGATCGGCAACACTCAATGGGAAATGAATGGACGGAACCGTGAGCTCCAACGTGCACATTAGACTGTTTCATTAAAATGGATCCTTTTTCTTTTTATTTTCTTTACTAACCCTATAGTCAGATTAAGACTTATAAAGTTTGCTCATTTAATTGCATATGTTCTACTGTCTGATATTTTGCGGTTCGGATTTGTAACCGGGCAACACATCAGGCAGCATCCACACAAACGAGATTTCTCAGTTTGACTGGGCCAGACGCTGTCTTTCCCGAGACAAACACGTGCTGGCCGAACCTAGGGTTACAACTGTACTATAACTTCTGCTGTTTCTTTATGTATTCTGGGATACATTCTATCAGGACCAGGGACTTATCTATCTTCAGGCCCACAGATTTGTTCAGCACTACCTCTTTAGTGATATCTCCCTTTGGCAAGTTAAATGTGTCCTCTACTGTGAAGACCAACACAAAATATTCATTCAAAGCCTCTGCTATTTCCTCTTTACCCGATATTAGTTCCCCCTTCTCATCCTCCAAAGTACCTACATTCACTTCAGCCACCCTTTTCCACTTTATATAATTATAAAAACCTTTACTGTCTTTTATATTTTGTGCTGGTTTGTTTTCATAATCTTGCTTCCCTTTCTTTATTGCTCTAGTGGTTCTTTGTTGCTTTTTAAAGTTTTCCCAATCTTCCAGTTTCCCACTACTCTTGGCAACTTTGTATGCATGAGCTTTTAGTTTCATGCCTTCTTTTATTTCCTTGGTTATCCAAGGCTGGCTCTCCCCAACCTTTCTGTCCTTGCTTTTAACTAGAATATACTTTTGTTGATCATCATGAAAAATCTCTTTGAAAGTTTTCCACCGTTCCTCAACTGTCCCATCATATAGCCTGTGTTCCCCATCTACACTAGCCAAATCCTCCCTCATCCCATTGTAATCTCCATTGTTTAGGCATAATACACTGGTTTTAGATTGAACTATTGCACCCTCCAATTGTATGAGAAACTCAATCATACTGCGATCAGTCTTTTCAAGAGGATCCCGGACTACAAGATCATGAATTTTACCTGTCTCATAGCACAGGACCTTGTAGGTTCAGTAATTTCTGATGAAACCATCCTGTAATTTCCATTTAAGGCTTTGCATATTGATTGTTTGTCTGTCCTGTTGGTGTTTCTTGGATTTAGTGTGTATGTCCACAAGAAAATAAATAGCTGGGTTGTATATGGTAATGTATATGTACTTTGATAATAAATTTACTTTCATCTTTGAACTTTGAATTTAGGGACTCACTTTCCACCAAAAGATTATCTATTACTCAGGAGAAAGGTACATCCTCTCAAAGCAGCCGGAAGATGATACTTATCCATAAGAACCAGAGTCACAGAAACTTATCACACAGATTGTTCACCTTATAAATGCCTGTTCCAGTTAGTGCACTCCAAGATGAATTCCACTGCCCTATTCTTTTACCATTGTCCAATTTTGAAACTTTCTATCTGTTCAAAATATTTGTTCAGTTTTTCCTGAAATAGTGCTGTGACGTGACCTTAGAATTCCTTCGGAAAATTATGGCATGTTCCAATGACCCGATGTGTTGAGAATGCCTCCAAACTTCTCTTTTCACTGCTTTGGTGCTTTGTTTCAATTGATCACCCTAAAACTCCAAACTAGAATGAAGTGTCTTTCCATTCTCACAGTTTCAAAACTCCTGAGAACTTTAAAAAAACAATAAAGTCATTTACGCTCTCGTTAGCCACTGTAAGTCAAGGTCTAATGCTGAACCTCTCCATCCCCGGCATTATCCTAGTAAACTTCAAATATGTCAGTTAAAGTAACCTTAGTCATAAAGGCTAGAAGTACCAAAGAATGGACATATTAAAAATAACCTCACAAAATATTTCAGCCATACAGAAATTCTGCAAATTCAAAAATAACCCAGGTCAGTCATTTTGCTTTTACTTGAGTGAGAACAGTAACTTTGGCTTAGTGCCTTGAGACTCCAGAGCATGACAATGAAAGAAAAGGGGAAGACATTATCAGGAAGAGACAAAAGCACAGGAGAAGAAAACTGCTTGGTGATACCACGAATGTGAATAACATAAGGAGGAACGGTTTCAGCACAATGGAGAAACAGAAGACTGCAGCTCTGGAGTAAAGGAGAAGTTGATGAAGAAAGCCAGATCCTCCAGTGAGTGAAAAGTGTGAGCAAATCTTCTTCACACTGGGTATAACTCAAAGATACTTAGCAGCGGAGCAGTAAAATGGAAACACACGTGATTACGGAGGCTGTGTAACTCACCAGGTTCCTCCAGCAGCTAATTTTAATAGTACACCTTTAATTTGCATGGAAAGCAGGTGAAAGAAAAGAGGATATTGGGATTTACTAGATGTGAAATTAATTAAGGCAAAACAACAGAGTTCCAGCTCAAAAATTAAAAATTAATTTTAATTTGGACTGATTTTGATTATTGTAATGTGGGACTGGAGAGGATCCACAAACCCCAGACAAAACTGGCTAATGATTTAACAGAGAAATCTATTCAAAGTATTGCGTGATTTAGATATGAAGTTCATACTGAGTTGTAAACTGATAGGATGAGATTATTAATCCACAATAGTCCAGTCAATATGCATCTGACACGCAAGGGATATTTTCTAGAATTTTGAGAAAACAATGTTTTTTTTCCCCTGTACATCTGTGCTAGTCTTGTCTTATAACATCAAAAGGACAAATTAAGAGGAAGAGTTTAAGAAACAAGTAACAGATGTATATAAAAGAGAAGTACCACAGAAAGAAACAGGATCTAAGCTAAAATACATACAGTGGAGAAGAAAAGATATGAATGTCTATTTTGGCTTCTGGTCAGCCATCTGTTCCAGTGGCGAAGGAGTCCCTTGATTTTTAAACCAAGACTCATTTAAATTTGGCAGAGAAGCTACAGGCTGCCTAAGAGGTGACACTCACTGTCCAGAGGCCTCAAAGTTAGGCCAATCCAACAACATGCATTGCATTGTATATGTTGAGTGGTATGGTGGGTATGTGGATAGTGCTGACTTTGGTGGTCCTAAATGAAACTGAAGAACCAGCCTCACACAAGGCAGGTACACGTGGCATCACAACCAGATCTTGAAGAGTCTAGCAGTGGCAATCGAGACCAAGAGTATAGCAACCAACTCCATAGAACAACTAATGCTCTGACACCAGCAGCAGTCATCCGAGAGAGAGGGAAAAGACGAACTAATCTCCCTCCTAAGCCAGAAACAGGACAAATGAACACAGTCCGTGACTGGAAAATGCTGGTGGATGCCAATAAACTACTCACTTTTCCACCAGAAATTGCTACCATCAACCCTAGGCCAGACTTGGTTCTCTAGTCCAATTCATTACAGATCTTCTACATGTGGAACTCACAGTCCCGGGGGAAGATTCAGTGGCTAAAGCATATGAGCACAAGAGGCTACGCAATGCAGATCTAGCAGCTAAAGCTCAGGGACAGGGCTGGAAAACTAAAGTTTGTCCAGTGGAAGTGGGTGTAGGGGATTTATAGCCACACCTACCATCAAATTGCTGAAGGAGCTGGGAATCCATGGTCAGACTGTATGGCAAACCATCCCAGCCACATCAGAGGTGGTGGAAAGAAGCAGTCACTGGATCAAGCGAAAAGACCTCCTCTCCTGGACTCCAAGGCGGCATCAAGAGAGTGGGAGGACACAGCGGGGGCGGGGGGGGAGCGGGGGGACTTTGTGCCAGCAGAAGTCATTGCCAGGTCCTCTAAGGATGTAGTAGGCAAATCAATGAAACATCGAGGAAGGACGGTGCTCACTTGAAAACCCCTGCATGTCAGCCATGTGCCGCTCATAACATCAAGACAGTCTCGAGCAAGTGCTCACGGCCCACTGGCATGAGAGATAGTAACATCTTTTTGATTTAGGTGATCCTGAATGAAGACTACAGAAAGTACAGCCAGTTGCCCGAACAAAAATGTAGACACAAGCAATCAGTAATGCCACAAGCATGGTGACAAAAATCAATTGCTGGCATCTGAGGCAGAGCTTAGTGACCACTGTTGCAATGTTTCCAACAATCCGCATTTTGGATGAAATTACAATCAGTGTTGAAATCATGTTCAGAGATATTTCAAAGCAATTTTAATCTGCAGCCCAACATCAGTTGCTACCCTCACTCTGGGGCAGCCCCAATGACCCTCATCTTGCAAAATGCACACCAAATGCTAAGGTGTGGTCACCTGGTGTAACTGAGTGACATTCAATAAAAGAGTATTGCAGAATGTGGGTATTAATATTTGCAACTCTGTCATCTCTCCATTTTCAGGAGCAATGCCTTGTGGAATAGACCAATAAAAATGGCAGCATTTACTTTTAGACCTATGTAGTGGCCCTGGATGACCATGAAATGGAGCAGATAGATAGGTCTTTTCTCTTCAAAGAGTCTCCTCTGAAAGGTCGGCCTTGCTGAGTTGTAAAAGTATGGGAGGACACCTTTAAAGCATTACTAGCAACACCAATAAAATCTGGAAAAAGTTGAAATGCAGTTTCATCTGATCACATGCATGGTTGGGAGGACTAAAGGTATTCTTTCATTCTTTCTTCCACTAGGATGATAAGCAGGTCAATAATGCACGAATGTAAACAATCTCCTTACCCTTGCAAGCACCACGGAAGAACTGAAAGTATCCCAAAAATTATTTTTAATTTCTTTCTGAACCTTTTGTAGTTTTGTAGTGAAACTCTCAGTGCCTGGGTTCTAACTCCAGGAGTTAGCTGCTGCTTTATTTTTCCAAAGAAATGGTGTCAGCCATTTACCATAATTAACTTGATTTCGCCATCAGCAGGAAATCACTGGCGATGGCTGTAGCTGCGTCCAGGTTCAGCGGCAGTTGAGTCGGAAGTTAAGTTGGGCAACCGGTATCACAGCTGTTCTCCCAAACCCATACACTAACGTTCACTGAACTCTACGACTTGATAAGGATCATAGCTCCCCATGTTTATCAGTGCCACCACAGGCCACTTACTGTAGCTTGTACTGTCATTTTACTTTTTTTACTTGAAAAGATCTATTTTTAATCAGAAAAATTAACAAAAAAATCATTCCTTCCATTAGGGTGCCACCCTGGTGGCAAACTGTCTCCATCATTAGAGAGTGGAACAGATGGCTTACTGTGATGGAATAGGGTTTGCTTTCTGCAAAGGTTCTGAACTCAAACGAAGGTTTAAAGCCTTATCAGATTTAAATAGCCACAAATACTTTCACTAAAGGGAGGTAATACTGTAACTACCCAATCTTCAAATACTAGTTTACTTCCCAATTTATTTTCCGCAGGGAGTTTCAGCTGCCAATACCCACTATTTGAGTGGTAATTCCCCTCTCCCTACCAAGGAGGAGATACTTCCAGCTAACAAAATAGTTTAAACTACAGTTCCTTTATTTACAGAGTTACCCACTTGAATCCACACACATTTAAACCTCACAGAATATTTCCATCTTAAATATTTATTTCCCAATTACAACCCATTTCTAAAACACAAAGTATTTCATTAACTCAAAGGATATCCAAAACACAGGTACAATTCCAATGAACTAAAAAGATCTACCATGATGCGAGTCGTTCGTCTCAGAAGCAAAAACTAGAAGAATGTGTTCTATTCATCCCATCTTCCTATCATTCTTCTTGATGTTCTTCAACCACTCCTAATAAGCCTGAACTGCTCTCCACATTTATATACTTTTTCGACCACTTGGGTGATATGAAATATCCTAAGATGTCCTTTCAATACAAATGGTCTAAAAGCATTGTGGAAACATAGTTCTTCAGCTACCCACAATTAATGCTCGAAAGCTGTGAAGTTAAGTTCCTTGAACAAATAAAACCTTTCAGCTGTAAACACATCATAGTTATTGCGGTGCTAAATAATGTTATCCGTCTGTTCTGCAAGCTTCCTTGAACCAAACAACTTAATAGTCAGCTTGTCTGTTTGAAACAACCCATTGTCTTATACTCATCTTAAGAAGTAATAAAGCAGGTGTAGTGAGCTAAACCTTACTTCTCCCAGACAGAACATTTATGATCCACAAAGCTTGTTTGCAAAGCTGGACTTTAGAGAATACTTGTTTTAACCTCAAGATGATTAGTGCTTGCCATTTACATTTCAAGAACTGGAGACTGACTTCCCTTTACAACCGGAAGTCAAACAATTGTTATTTAGAAGCTCACTTACATCTGTTTGTGATCTTACAAGTATCGGTTGCTGCAGTTTGAAAGCAAGGTTAGCAAAGAAGGAAAAAGAGGCCTACTGGAGTGAATATTCATCACATTACTCTAAGCCTCTCAAAGCCATAAGGCCATAAGATATAGGAGCAGAATTAGACCTTTTGTCCCATCGAGTCTGCTCTGCCATTTCATCATGGCTGATCCATTTTTCCTCTCAGGCCCAATCTCTTGCCTTCTCCCCGTATCCCATCATGCCCTGACCAAACAACAATCTATCAACCTTTTCCTTAAATATACATAGAAACTTGGGCTCCACAAAGAATCCCACAGATTCACCACTCTCAAGCTAAAGAAATTCCTCCTCATCACCATTCTGAAAAGACTCCCATGTATTCAAGGCTGTGTCCTCTGGTCTTAGACTCTGCCACCATAGGAAACACATCCACTCTACCAAGGCCTTTCATCATTCGATAGGTTTAACTGAGATCACCCCGCATTCTTCTGAATTCCAGTGAATACAGGCCCAGAGCCATCAGATGCTCTTCATATGACAAGCCATTCAATCCTGGAATTCATTTCCCTGAACCTCCTTTGAACCCTCTCCAGTTTCAGCACATCCTTTCTAAGATAAGAGGCCCGGAACTGCTCACAATACTCCAAGTGAGGCTTCACCGGTACATTATAAAATCTCAACATTAAATCCTTGCTTTGAGATTCTAGTCCTCATTGCATTTGCCTTCCTCACTATAGACTCAAACTGCAAATTAACCTTCAGGGAATCCTACACAAGGATTCTCAAGTCCCTTTGCACCTCAGTTTTTTGTATTTTCTCTCCATTCTACAAATAGCTACAATTGGCTAGCTGTCTCAGATGGCCTTTACTTAATTTATTCTCTTGCCTGGCCTGGATGTCAGCTTGCAACAACTGTCTAATTCATCTGCATGAAGTAACAGTGGAAGTTAATCCATTCTACACCAGCATGTGATAGTGCAAAGAGACATGCAAAACCTTGATACCCTTCATCTTACAATCATAGTTTTTAAATGATTTATTCTGTTCATTCATGCCTACATCTAGAAAGTGATATATATTATTACCTTGTGCTCAGTACGACTAGTAATTTTTGAAGCCTTTTGTGGCTATGTTCACGTCATTATAATGACTCACTCAAAAATGCCTAAACAATTTCACACTGAAGTAACTGTATTCCTCTGCTTTCCCACCAAGGAATCCAAAGACAAGGACTCCCTTTATGTTCATGTCCATGAATTGTGCTCTGCTCTGTCCATTTGTACAGTTTTATTGTTAGGCTTATGTGATTCAGACTAACTTGTCTATTCCCACCTTAGCCCTGTATGTTCTTGAGATGTGGGTTCAGGTCTATAGTAAAATGGTTGAGAGAATGATGGAAAGTGTGATGGAAGCATTGTAAGAGCTAGAAATTTAAAGTTATGTTCCATACAAAATCTGGCAGTGTGGATCTTTGTTTTACAAAAACAATTCATTTGCCTGGATTACAATATGGTAGTCCCCCTCCCTCACACCGCCCATTTCTTAGCAGTTAAGAATAGAGATACTGTGGAGTGTGTTGCACATCATTAACAAGAGGGACAAACCTTGTCACCAGGTAGAGAACAGAAACCGGGCTGGGAGGAAAAGGGTCAACCTAGACAGCCCCTCCGTCTGGCCTGTCCATGAAGTACTCATCCAAGTTCAATGTCAGTATCGATATTCCTAATTCCACATTCATCAAAAGTCCGTCACCTTCTTCACAATCATAGTGCTACTAGGATGCAGCAGAAGTGAAACGCCAATACCAAACAGCTATTCCAAATGAAATCTTGCCACGTATTACGAAGTCAACTAGTCACCATTCCACCTTTGCACTGTTTGTTTGACTGTACAATTCCCCCGTGGATGGCTGTGTCAATGGTAATAGGAGGCTGTTGATTTTCAGTGTAGGGGATCCAGATGGCTTTGGAAAATGGCTTGGGGCAGCTCTGAACCTAGTTTCAGTCTACACTTTGCCAACCGATTCACAGGTCACAGCCAGCAGACTGGTGAAGTGGGTAATAGAGGGAGTACAAAAGCTGTCATTATGAGAGGATACCACATTCATGTTCCTGAGACCAACTGCCACTCTCAATAAATTGCTCAATTACTGTGAGATTTTCAAGCTAATTTACCACTGTAAACTGTGATAGGATCTTCACTGAGGATGTTGAGTGTCTTCTGCTTTACTGCAGAACTTCAGACCTGTGAGTTTTATTTCTGTGGTGGGCAAACTATGGGAAAGGATTCTTAGAGACAGAATTTATAAGGCCATAAGACAGAGGAGTAGAATTAGGCCACCTGGCCCATCGAGTCTGCTGTGCCACTCAATCATGGCCGATCCTTTTTTTTTCGCCTCTTCAACCCCATTTCCTGGCCTTCTCCCTGTAACCTTTGATTCCATGTCCAGTCAAGAACTCTGCCTTAAATACACCCAACGACCTGGCCTCCACAGCTGCATGTGGCAACAAATTCCACAAATTCACCACCCACTGGCTAAAGAAATTTCTCCGCACCTCTGTTTTAAGGCCTCCAACCTGAGGCTGTGCCCTCTTGTCCCATACTCTCCCACCATGGGAAACATCCTTTCCACATCTACTCTGTCTAGGCCTTTCAACATTCGAAAGGTTTCAATGAAATCCCCCCCCCCCATCCTTGTAAATTCCAGCGAGTACAGACCCAGAGCCATCACACTTTCCTCGTATGATAACCATTTCATTTCTGGAATCATCCTTGTGAACCTCCTCTGGACCCTCTCCAATGCGAGAACAGCTCGTCTAATTTGAGGAGCCCAAAACAGTACACAATACTCAAGGTGAGGCCTCACCTGTGCCTTATAAAGCCTCAGCATCACATCCCTGCTCTTGTATCCTACAATTTATATGCATGTGGAGAAGCGTAGCGTTAGTCAGTGTGGTTTTGTGAGGGGCAGTTCATGCCTCACAAGCCCAATTAAATTCTTTGAGGAAGTGGGAAAGCAAATTGATGAAACGACAACAATGGATGTGGTCATATCGACATTTGTGAAGCACTTAACAAGGTTTGCCATGGTAGGCTTTACAGAAAGTTAGCAGGCATGGGATCTAGGGAAACTTGGTTGTGTGGGTTCCAAATTGGCTTGCTCACAGAAGGCATAAGGTGGTAGTTTATGGAGTGTATTCTATCCGATGGTTGGTGACCAGTGGTATGCCACAGAGATCTGTACTGGGATCCCTGCTCTTTAAGACTTTATAAATGACTTGGATAAGGAAGGATGGGTTAGTAAGTGTGCACATGACATGAAGGTTGGTGATGTTGTGGATAGCTTAGAAGGTTGTCACAGTTTACAAAAGAACATTGATAGGATGCATAGCTGGGCAGTGAAGTGGCAGAAGGAGTTAGAATCATAGAAACATAGAAAACCTACAGCACAATACAGGCCCTTCGGCCCACAAAGCTGTGCCGAACATGCCCTTACCTTCCACATAGCCCTCTATTTTACTGAGCTCCATGTACTTGTCCAGGAGTCTCTTAAAAGACATTATCGTATCCCCCTTCACCACTGTTACCGGCAACCCATTCCACGCAGTCACCACTCCCTGTGTAAAAATACTTACCCCTGACATCTCCTCTGTACGTACTTCCAAGCACCTTAAAACTGTGTGCTCTCATGCTAGCCATTTCATCCATGGGAAAAAGTCTCTGCCTATCCACACGATCAATGCCTCTCATCATCTTATACACCTCTATCAGGTCACCTCTCATCCTCCGTCGCTCCAAGGAGAAAAGGCCGAGTTCACTCAACCTATTCTCATAAGGCATGCTCCCCAATCCAGGCAACATTCTTGTAAATCTCCTCTGCACCCTTTCTATGGTTTCCACATCCTTCCTGTAGTGAGGTGACCAGAACTGAGCACAGTACTCCAAGTGGGGTCTGACCAGGGTCCTATAAAACTGCAACATTACCTCTCAGGTCTTAAACTCAATCCTGCAATTGGTGAAGGCCAATGCACCGTATGCTTTCTTAACCAGAGAGTTCAATCTGGAAAAGTATGAAGACTTTGGAAGGTCAAACGAGGGCAGAGTGCAGGTTTCCTAGCAGTGTGGAGAAAAAGTGGGATTTTGAGATCCACTTCCATAGATCCCTTAAAGTTGCCATGTAAGATGATAGGGTGGTCAAGAAGGTATACAATGTGTTGGTCTTCATTAGTCAGGTGACCTCAAGAGCTGTGAACTGTATAAAACTTTAGTTAGACCACACTTGGAATATTGTTTTCATTTCCTGGAGCCCCACTATGGGAAGAATGTGGAAGTTTCAGAGAAATTGCAGAGGAGACTTACCAGGACACTGCCTGGATTAGAAATCATCTCTTATAAGCAAAGCTTGGGAGAGGAGACGAGAGGTGACTTGATGGAGGTGTATAGGATGATGAGAGGCATTGATAGAGTGGACAGACAGCACTTTTTTCCCAGAATGAAAATGGCTAAAACAAGAGGGCATAATTTTAAGGTGATTGGAGGAAAGTATAGGGGGATGTCGGGGGTAGATTTTTTGCACAGAGAGTAGTGAGAGCGTGGGATGCGCTGTTGGGGTGGTGGTAGAGGCAGATGCATTAGAGACATTTGAGAAACTTTTAGATAGGCATATGGATGAAAGAAAAATGGAAGGCTATGTGGGAGGAAAGATGTTAAATTAATCTTGGAGCAGTTTAAAAGGCTGGCACAACATCATGAGCTAAAGGGCCTATTCTGTGCTGTACAGCTCCATGTTCTATGTTCTATGAAAGCAGAGAATTCAGCTAAACAGGCTTTGCTTATTATTGGGTCTATTGTGTCTAAATTCACTTACGGAACTGGCTACCATTTCCAGTTTGGAATAGTTAGGCAGGGAGCATTATGAAAAACCTTATGCCTCTTCAGTGTTGGATTGATCCACTGCTCTAAAAACTTCTTGCAGGTTTCCTGAAGTATCAATCATTTCACTGCAAACAAACAACAACCTTGCTCATGTTCATGAACAATTTGTACAGCTTAGCGGTCCAGATTCAGAGGCCAGAAAGCTCTGCCCACTTTGACTGTGACCTACACAGCTATATAGCAGACGTCTTCATGGACCGTGCATTCATGGGAAATCACTCCCTCCTTCCACCCCGCTCTACTAATATTAGAAGCCACAAAGCCTACCTGTCCCCAGTGCTGTTGCACTCTGAGATACGAAGCCTTGCTAGCACCTTTCTAGCCATTTTACTGACACTTATTTCAGAAGTGAAGCATAGAAATGGGGAGCAAAAAGGAGTCAAGGCTACATCTCTAGTCAGGGTGGTGCCCAGGAATTTGAATTTACCCAGGAGATTGAGAAGGGAATGACGGTTCCTGAGCTGAATTATCCTGCATTCTATGCTCTACGTTCTATATATAACAATAGAGATGGTGGCCAAGTATTATCTGACATAGCTCAACGTCAGGTCTTTGTCAAGAAGGATGAGGAAAATTATTTCACTGTACAGAACATCCTTGCTGATTGATAAGTGACATTGCAAAGGGAAGCATCAAAGGAATGTAAGCAGAGGCTTTCAGTCATATAACAACGACTAAGATGCTGGAAGCAATGTAGGATGAGGCAAGGGATTGAAGTTAAAAACACTTCTCAGATTTTTTTTAAAAAATTGCGGACGAGTCTGGACAAGTTGTGGAGCAAGGCCCAAAAATGATTAGATAAATCAGTTGTCACCACACTAGTTCTGGTCCGGTTCCCTCAAGTAGATATGAAGTGACAATATAGGGTTTCAAGACTTGCTGAAGATGAAGAGAAGTTTGGCAGCTGCAGAAATGTAGTGGTGACTTTTTATAAGTGCAACTACGAGTAGATTGGGATAGAGTTTATTCCCCAGCGGTAGGCTCAGAAAGATTTGGGCTCGGAGTGGGATGAGGAATAATGGGTGTACAACAATCCAAAAAGGTCTTCAGAGATATCTTTGTGACTACAAGACTACAAGAAACAGCAAGATCACAAGAGCATCTGTGAATATAGGCTAAGCAGTTTACGTAGGGTGAACGATGAAGGGAGTCTCAGAGGCTGAAAAATTCAGAATTGATAAAGTGTGAAGAGTTCAGCATCCAGAAACAGTACAGATAACACTCAGTTGTCATTTATCATGGTGCCACACACTTAATGATTATCATTGCTTTTCTTGGTGGGGTTCTTCCTGCAAGGAGAGGAAACCATAGATGACAGTCTCCATAGGAGAGGCAGGGAATGGAACAAATTACACATCCGAGGATCTTCCACCTCCCAGGCTTACAGCTAATTTAGACTAGCTCGTGTAAACCAAATTCCAGCATTTATACGATCACATTTGCTGCTTTTATTCCAGTGACAGAAATGCGGATCCATGAAAATTTTGCTCTACTTTCCTTCTTTATTGGGACCAGTGAGAAGGACTTAGCAGTAAAGCTAATCGGTGTTAGGTTAAAGACCCACCATCGTAACAATTGCGTATCTGGATGCCTCTTTGTGATAGCGTGCTTAGATTCACTGTTTGAAATTCAAAGTTCAAAAAGTTAAAGGTCAATTTATTATCAAAGTACATATATGTCACAATATACTACTCATTTTCTTGGCGGCATCCACAGTAAATACTAAATACAAAGAAGCACAATCGAATCAATGAAAAACTGCGCACAGGACAAACAACCAATGTGCAAAAGACAACAAACTGTGAAATGCAAACAGAATTAATAAAATAAGAAGAAGAAATGAATAAACAATAAGTATCAAAAACATGAGATTAAGAAGTCTTTGAAAGTGCCTTAAAGGAAGATTGTCTCCCTTTAATGAATTATCACTGGATTACTCGCTATCATATTAAGTGTGGAATTGAGAAGGGTTTTAACTTCTCAGCAAGTGTGGTTGGTCCTCATTAGTCAGGGGATTGAGTTCAGGGGTTGTGAGACACAAGGAAACTCTGGTTAGACCACACTTGGAATATTGTATTCAATTGCGGTCTTCTCTGGAATCTCTAGAGAGGGTGCAGAGGAGATTTACCAGGGTGCTGTCTGGATTAGAGAACGTGTCCTGTGAGGAAAAGTTGAGTGAACTTGGGCTCCTTTCTTTGGAGTGAAGGAGAATGAGATGCAACTTGATAGAGGTGTATAAGGTTATGAGAGGCACAGTTAGAGTGGGCAGACAGCACCTTTCTCTCAGGATGACAATGGTCGATATCAGAAGACAACCATTTGAGGTGGATGGCAGAAAGTTCCAGAGAAACGTCGGAGGTTGTTTTATTACACTGATAATGGTAAGTGCCTGAACACACTGCCAGGGATGGCCGATACGATAGGGACATTTAAGGGACTCTTAGATAGGCACATGGATGTAAGAGAATTAGAGGGTTATTGGCTGTGAAGGGTTAGATTGATGGTGAAGTAGGTTTATACAGGTCAGCACAACATTGTGGGCAGAAGAGCCCATACTGTGTTGAATTGCTCTATGTTCTATGATGTAACATCACAGGATTTTTTATTGAAAGGAGAAGATAGAACTATCACAGATAAACTGGCCTGTTCCAACGTTTAAAAAATATTGTATATCACTCTCGTACCACTCCAGAAACCATCTGAGTTGCAATTGTAGATTTACCTTGAATCTTCACCTTGACTAGAGCCAAGTGATCCTGGCTTCAGTGAAGAGATTACAGAGGGGCAGGTGCCACATAATAACACCGCTGGAGGCACCTACTGGAGTCACATTTCTTACACTTTCTACACTGTTCCCTTGGGATTGCTTGGCATTTCCGAGATGGCTGATGAGGCAAATGTGGAAATGCAGATTTTTCCATAAATGGAGCAGGAGACCGAGTCTAACCTTCAGAACTAAATGGGGAACTGCTCAATCTACAGTGGCTGCACTCCAAGGCCAAAGTCATCCAAGTCTCAGTAGCTGAGCTGCAGTATGTAAACAAAACTTGTGTTTATGCACTCTCTGAGGCCATATTCCAGGACTTTGTTGGCTCGTTCACCAAAGTATTTGAAAAGATTGGCCTTACATTCCATACCTACAAGACCAAGGCCCTCTCTGAATCACACTACTCCTTGACAAGAATGAAAGCTTGGAAGGCATGGACCTGCCTCCACCCCTGCCCCTGAGAGCTCATTCCATACAGGGAGAAGGCAGGAGATTGGGGCAGAGAGGAAAAGTGGATCAGCCACGATGACATGGCAGAGAAGACTTAGTGGGCCAAATGGCTTAATTCTACTCCTATGTCTTATGGTCTAATTCCATTTACCCACCATCCTCTCATGTGAAAACCTTGCCCCTCTGAAACTTATTCCCTCTTTAACCTGTGCTCTCTAGTTTTAGACTCCCTACCCAGGGAAATATTCTGTGATCATCCACCTCTCTATACTAGCAAGTATACCTTTCTAAATTCATCCTTCATCCTCCTTTGCTCCAGTAAAATCAATCCCATCATTACTGGTCTCTCTTTTCAACTCTGCTCTCGAGGCCAGACAACATTCTTGTGAATTTTTTCTGTATCCTCTCTAGCTTAGTCATATTCTTCTTATAGTGTGACAACTAGAACTACACATAATATTCCAAATGTGGTCTAACCAAATTTATGTACAGCTGCAACATGATCTCTCAACTTCTGTACGCAAAGCTTTGGCCAAAGAAGGCAAATGCCCTATTTGTTTTCTTCACCACCTTGCCTATCTGTTTGCCACTTTCAGGGAATTATGTGCTTGTTCCTCTTGACCTCTGGTCAGGGCCCTGCCATTCTCTGTGGATTTCATGGCCTGGTTTACTTTCTCAAAATACATAGCTTGTCTGACTTAAATCCCACATGCTATTACTTTGCCCACCTCTCTAGCTTATAAATATCCTGTTATAACCACAAATAATCTTCTTCACTCTCCACCATAGCATTAGTTTTGATGTTATCTACAGACTTACTAATCATAGCACCTATGTTCTCACCCAAATCGTTTAATATAGAGTATGTGACAAACCACATGGGACCAGGCATTAATCCCTGTGGCACTCTATCACAGTGTTCCAATCTGAAAAACGACCTTCCTCTACCACCCTCTGCCTCCTATATTGGATTTGCATCCAGTTGGCAAGCTCACTTTGATCTCATGTGTTCTAACCTTCTAGGCAAGTCTACTGCATAGGACCAAGTCAAATGCCTTACTGAAGTACACATAGACGATATCTACCAGGAGAAGTGGTACCTGCCCTCCTATATAATTCTGAAATTAGGATGATATACAATAGGCACCTCAAGACAATGGAAAATTGTGGCAGCACTGTTTTGGCAAAATATAATGAGAAGCAGATGAACAACAAAGGTGAGGAAACCAGAGTGAATAATTTATTCGCCACTTCTGGCTGAACATTGCAGTCACATGACAGACCCTGCTATTATTCAGTAGGAGGATGGTTCTTGAAGTCTCCTCCTCCCATTACTTAGTTGTCCACTGCTCCTGATAACTAGATACCACTGCAGAGTTTCACCATGATCCAGTTACTTAACCGTACATCCTTATCTGGCACGGAATTTCAAATTAAAATCCACCCACTCTTGACCTGTGCAGCATTAAGTCACTGTTCAACCTGCTTAAAAATGTGTAGCACAGTTTAAGCTGAATTAATAGCTTGATTCCAAGCTCTAGATTTGAATGAGTTTTGAAGAATTTAAATTTTATTAGTGAAACATAACTGGAATATTCAAGGAAGTCTGCCTGGTCTGAATAATGCTCAGCGCTCAGAATAAGTCATCGATTCTGTTAAATGCATCAAAGACAAAATGAATTTTATTGTCATTTGCACAAGTACATGTATGTGCAGATTTAATGAAAAACTTACCTGCAGCAGAATTACAAGTACTGTATGTAGCATCATATAAGCAGCATTCACAAGAAAAGCATATATTAAATGTAAATTGTATAGAATTTTCACGAAAATTGACATAATTAGATCAAAACTAAATCAAAGACCATTTTAGTTTACTGCAAAGTGGTCATCCAAGTGGTCAGAGTGTTGCTAAACTGCAGTGATTTGGCCTTTACAAGTTAGTTCAGGAACTGAATAGTTGAAGGGAAGTGGCTGTTCTTGAACCAGGTGGTGCAGGACTTCAGGTTTCTGTACCTTCTGCTCTGTGGTAGCTGCGAGAAAATTACACAGCCCAAATAGTGGGGATCTTTGATGATAGATGTTGCTTTCTTGAGGCCGTGTATCATATAGATAATACCAAGGGTTTGGGATGGGATGTGCCCCTGATGTATTCAGCAGCTTCTCTGCAGTTTCTTAAGTTCCTGCTGTACCAGACCATGATGCAACTAGTCAGGATACTTCTAATGTTGTTTAATAATTTAGTCACTGCTAGGATCATCGCATGAAATAGCAAGAGGAAGGCTTTTCAGCTCACAGTACCTTGGCTAGCTGTTTGAAAAACCTTCTAATGCCACAACCTTTTTTTTGTCCTTTAGTTCCAAGTTGAAAGCTGAAAGGTTAACCCCTTTCTTTAATCCGTAGTTTATGAAGTGTCAATGTCAGTAAGGAGCAATTTAGAGATTCTACAAGTAAACGCTTAATTTTGCTATACCCAACAGGTAAATTTTCCACCTCTTTCAAAATGCTCAAAGCTATTCAGTGTATTTGTGGGCTGCTGATCGAGTTTAAAGATGACAGCAAGCAAAATTAAGAAATATTTCGGTTGTTTTTTGCTACATTATCTACCGCACTCAAAACTGGACAGGCTACAACAGGTTAACATAAAATGACCGGATGTTGTATTTGTCTGGGCAGGCTACAGTGCCTGTGGCAGCTGTCAGGAAATAAATAGAAGAAACAGCCACAGATAAAGTGCTGGATGTTTAAAAAGTAGCAGAGATAGACTCTGTGACAGGAAGTTGAGGTGTCAGGGCCACTGAGTGATATGGTGCTTGCACACACATTGTTATTAAAGAATGGAACCACCAGATAATGAGCAAGAGGACACAGCTGTCACTGGAATGATGAAGTAACTCCAAGGAAGTCGAACTTTGTGGTAAGTTACCCCACACTTTGTTTTCTTTACATTAATGTTTTTTTTCTCTCTCTGCAGCTTGGAACTGATCGGTTGTTTTTGAAAGTCTAAAATGATCTAAGCTTCTACCTGCTTTGAAAGTTCCCCACTTTCTTTGCTCCTTCAGCATAAAATTTTCACTTACATAATCATAAACTGTAAATAACGTAAAACCACAGGAACACTCTTCCAATGGCAGCTGTACAACTGCAAGAGGAGACATGGAGATCTTGGAGAAGTGATACTTTACTGAATAAGTCCGTCTTTTCAGTCTAGAAAATATCACTTGACCTAGCAGCTACAGCCCATTAAGAGGGCTAATTCACTACTCTTGGTCTGGAGAAGTACTTCCTGCTTCCACTGCTGAACTGACCAGCTCCAATTTTATGTATATGCCCTCTTGTTCACTACCCTTCCCTCGGCGAAAAATAGTTTCTCTGTTTCTACATCCTTGACTCCCATGGATATTTAAAGTACCACGATTAGCCCGCCCCTTAATCTTCTAAACACAGGAGAATACAAGCAAAGCTTTTGTAATATGATCTCATAAATTAACCCTTTCAAGCCTGGGGCTAATTTGACAGATCAGCATCAAGCCACATCTGAGGCCAAAATATCTTAGCACCCAAAAAAAGAGAATGCAGAATCAAGAAGGGTATACGACAGGACTATAAAACTGAAGCTGGTGCTGTCTAGCTTAGGCGTTTATATATCAATAGGGCCAAATGCTTGCTAGTTCACAGGCACTAAAGAACAACTTTCCCAGTTGACAGAGATCATATACAGTATCTATCTGCAAATGACACACAAGCCTTTTTTTCCCAAAATTCTGAGAGATTTGTAGAAGTATAAATGTACAAATTTAGACAATGCATAGCTTAAATTATTGGTCAAAACCTCCCATAACTACCAGCTCATTTTCGCTACCATTCCCTGATATTTAAACAACATCTGCTATATCACAACCATCAAGAATGTTGAAAGCAACTTCTAATGAGATGCATCCTTTTCTGTACTGTAACTTAACCCATTCTGCTTCTACTGGCTGATCACTCTTACTGAAATATCCCAATTTCAATTCTGCTGCTTATGTTCTCATTGTTACATTCTTTTCCCCAAATTTTCCATCTAAAAATGGCATGGTTTGTCATGTTTAATTACCAATTATTCCCCAGATGTCGCCTGATCTCAACATTGGCTTGTACATGATAATTACATGGCTGCAGCTCTAATAAGAACTGTCCACAAGTTGCAACACAGTTTAAATTTATTAGTAAAATCTTATCACAAGACAAAGGAGCAGAAGTAGGCCATTCGGCCCATCGAGTCTGCTCCACAGCTCTCCCATGAGCTAAACTATTCACCCATCTTGTTCCAATTTCCAGCTTTTTCCCCATATCCCTTGATACCCTGACTAATTAGATACCTATCAATCTCCTCCTTAAACACCCTCAATGATCGGGCCTCCACAGCTGTACGTGGCAACGAATTCCACAAATCCACGAATAATCTCTTTGAATAATCCAGGGCTAAGTGAAAGCAATGAACAATTTAATGTATTATTTAAAACTGATGTGTTGTACTGTACAGAGATCAAGATTTCGCTTGACACCAAAGTCTACCTCTAATTTGTGCTTACTCTGGACAACAAAGATTTTGCTTCCTGAATACTTTTGGGTGTATCTTAAGAATTTTGAACTGCTGATCATGAAAATCACTATGAAATTTTCTTACCACACACTTTTTTTTGTAATCACCTATACTTGTTATTTCAGTTCATAACTCAAGTCAATTAAAATGTTGCCCACAATGTAAGCTGAAAAGTTTTCTCTCCAGGCATGCCTGGGCATGCTTAGGCAGGCCAAATGCTGTAAAGTGGGACATGTTATAGAGAAGCTATAAAAGCAAGCCACCATTCTATGCATTGCATTTACATGTATATCGGTTTGCAATCACATTGATTGGCATGCTCTGGGCGCATGCTCACTATAATAAAGTAATTGTATTTTCAGGGGTATTTGTGATAGCAAAATGTCTCGCCAGCGTTGCAACAGCCACAATACTTTCTGTCATATTTGTGACAAAGATGGAGCATGACTCCTCTTATTAAGAAAGCCTATGAGCTCTACTTTGTGTGTAAAATTGACAACCAAGCCAAAACCTGGTCTCTTCACATTTTCTGCATTCCCATTTTGGGCTTCTTCCCTGTAAATCGTGGCACTGTCAGTGACGAGCATGGTGAAAGGTTCCATCAGGACATCGGAGGACCAGTATCGGTGCAACTGGAACCGATCAATGCTGGCTGATTATTGTTGGACACTTTAGCCTCAGATGCTGAGTACAAATGAAGATAATCAACAGAACATTTTTAGCTTAGTTGAACTATTGCAAAGGATCAAGACTGTTATGCAATTAAGTGTATTATATTCAATGAAGTTAATTTCTCCAAATTCCATTGTGATACAAGTAGTCTGAAATTATATTTGTGTTCAGCTTCTGGCGGTCTCTTAACCAAAATAAATTCTGAGGAAGCAGCACTTTCAAAAAAATTTGTTGTCCAGTGTTATCATTCCACAAATATTGCCCAGCTTGCTGAGCATTTTCAAGCATTTTTTATTTTAATTTCTGATTTCCACGTTTTACAGAGTTTTTCTCTTTCATTTAAGATTAACCTTTGCCAGACTGAAATGATCCATTATGAACCAAGCAAACAAAGCCATTAAAATATATATCAGTTGTTATAGTCCTCATCCTTGAACATTTTTATGAGCACAGGACATTCATTTTTAGAAAAAAAATACATATTTTGGAAATCTCATAATTAATGAAATTTCTTTGTTTTGGAAGAAATCTCCTACACCATTGCCATTCACTTCCAACCATCACTGGGTATGTGTCATAATCCTATTGAAGGAGCAAGAGGATAACTAGAAAGTGCATGAGGATAAATATGAGAATTTAAGAGTTTAATGAGATTTTGATAATTTAATCAATTCAAATAAGTTCTATAATAAAGATAAGACGCTGGATTACAATTTTGGGATATGATCAGGTGGAATGTGTCCATCGGATGTTTTGCACAGTTTTACAAGTGGTAAGAAATCAAGTCGACAGTTCTTTGAAATAGGCTGCCAGAGAAGTGGATCCTTTTCGTTCATTTTTACTTGTTTGGAGTCTGAAACATTTTGGTTCTATCTTTCTAGCAGGAATAGTCAAATGAATGGTACCAGTACAGCACAATAATCTAATTTATCACTGCAACTGTTCCTTCATTTGCTTTCTAATTAAGGAAATCTGTTTCCAAGTTGTTAACTAAGCCAGAATCTCTTATTGTTTATTTCTTAACTTTTGAAAGTTAAAGAACATTGCATTGAAAATAACCAATATACCTAAAGAATGAGATGTGAGATTTCCATTTGGCTTCTAAACCTCCAAATAAGAATTATTTGATCAAGCTACATGAAACGTAATGTTATAACTTGTATAGATCGGGGACAGATTGCTGAATTCATGCAAAATATCCAGAGTTTAAAAAAACACTGATAACTGAGTCATTTCACCGGATCATTGATTAAATTACAGAACAGAGGTCCAGACTAACGATCCAGCGGAGTGTTCAAACCTCACTATAATGTTATGGCCTTTAAATCCAGTTAAAAATTATGTGGAATTTGCAAACAAACAACCCATCTGTTTCACATATGTCATTCAGGTCAGTAACCTCGCTGCACTTATCTAGTCTGATCTATATGCCAACCCAGTCTGGCAATAATGTAGTTAACTGAACTGCTCCCAAAAGTCACTATGAAAACCATCCAGTCTTATGATAATTTGCTTCACAGCTCTAGCGACTTAGGTTTGATCCTGAACTTGGGTGCTCTGTGTGTGGAATTTGTGTGTTCTCCTTGTGATAGTATGAGTTTCCTCTAGGTACTATGGTTTCTTCCTGCATCCTAAAGTCTTTCTGACCACTATTTTAGGTGCGGGGCACAGAGTGGAGGGAGGTTGATAGAGTGCACTGCAGAATAGATTGTAAGGAAAGTAAGTGGGAATATAGCACAGATGGGGCTGGTTAAAGAGCCAGCATGGACTCAGAGGGCCAAGTGGCCTCCTTCTTTGTCTTATGAAAGAAAACAACATTAAAATAGAAAAATGATAAAAATAGATGGATGACCGGGCACCAGTCTTGGCACTGATCTTGAACACAGTAAAACCCAATCAATTCTACAAAGTGTCCATACTGATATGTGGAGAGCAGTGTCTAAGTTGGGACAGCTGTCCCACAGATTTGTCACCTATTGTCACCTTACACAGCTCCATCATAATCGTTGGGCATTTTCTCTCTCAATGACAAGGCAGATCCATCTAAGATACTGGTACATTCTATGCAAGCAGGAAATAAAACAAAAGAAATGGTTATTGACTTCAGGAAGAGGGGTGGAGTATGGGACCTTCAGCATTGCCATAAAGTCAGATGGCAAAGAAACCCCCTCTGGATTACCTCCTACTGTCCACTCACAGATGATAAGCAACACTTGGAAGAAGCACCAAAAGGAACAAGACATTGAATATACCTTGGAAGGGGAGTTACTGTTCCTCACCAAGACTAGCTTGATAATATCACCAAAAACCAAGCTGACTGAATGAAATATAAGTGCTTTATGATTATCACATGTACTGAGATACAGAGAAAATGCTCCTGTTTGCATCCCATCCAGACCAATCATTCCATACATAAGTACCACCCACAAAATACTGGAGGAACTCAGCAGATCAGGCAGCATTTATGGATAGGAAGAAAGAGTCAATGTTTCAGGCCACAACCCATCATCAGGATGCTGATGAATTTCTAATTCCGTAGACGTTCTCGGATTTATTTCTGATTATAGTGGCTGATATACATGAGAGACCATCCCCTTTTTGTGTTAGAGATTTCATGCCCCTTTTGGCATTAGAATCTGATGAAAGACCCTTCATCAGGACATTTTCATCAAACATAAGTACTACAAAAAGGAAAAGAAAACAGAATGTAGAATATAGTGTTATATTTACAGAGAAAGTGCCATGCAGGTAGACAAATAAATTGCAAGAGCCATGATGAAGCAGACTGTCCTTATGCATTGGGGTACATATTCTCAAGCTTTTATAATGGTGAGGATCATGAGGTATATGTTGAATTTCCTTAGCCTTGGACGATGTAGAGGTGTTGGAATGCCTTCTTTGCCATAACATCCACAGGGCTGAACCAGGACAAGTTGCCGGTGATCTAGGAACTTGAAGCTGTCAACCTTCTCCATCTCAGCATCACTAATACAGGCAGGGCCCCGTACGCTGCCCCTCTTCCTGAAGTCAATGACCATCTCTTTTGTTTTTTTTTAAATCGAGGAAAAGATTGCTGTTTTGCATGGGTAGCGTGCTGCTAGTGATTCACCAACTGTCCCCTAAAACATACCCAGCATTGACCAGCCCTGCATCAGGGCCAGAATGAACATTCTGCACTCACTGAATCAGTGCAGCCCAACAAATTTCAAGAATCTTGATGGCATTGAGGACAATGGAGTAGCTTGGCTGGCATCCCATCCACCACTTAAACATACACACCCTCCATCACTAGGGCATAAAGTTTGCCATCTGGTGAAATTAAAAGGTGCACTACAGTTAGCCACCTGGGCTAACCCAACAGCATCGCTCAAACTCCTTAATCACTAAAGCCAAAAGGAGCATAGGAATATGACCAACTACAGGCTCCCATCTACATCCACATCAGACACCGTAATTAAAAATACACCACCAGTCATTCATCATCACTGAGTCTAAATCCTGGAACACCCTACTGAAAAGCAGTCTTTCAACAAAGGTGGCTTACTGTCATGTTCTCAAAGGCAATAAAGACTGGGCAGTAAATGGTGACCATGCCGGCACATACTGAATCAAGGAGCATCAGCTGAGACTATATGTTGTGAAATTTGCCTCCGTCACAGAGTCCGGCCCTGTAGCTCAGAAGGGTAGAGATAGGAAGAGGAGGGCAGTAGTAATAGGGGACTCGATATTTAAGGGGTCAGACAAACAATTCTGTGGACGCAGTCAGGAGACCCGGATGGTAGTTTGCCTCCCTGGTGCCAGGGTCCGGGATGCTTCTGATCGCGTCCAAGAGATCCTGAAGTGGGAGGGAGAGGAGCCAGTGGTCATGGTACATATAGGTACCAATGACATAGGTAGGGAAAGAGGAGAGGTCCTGAAAGAAGAATATAGGGACTTAGAAAGGGAGTTGAGAAAAAGGACCGCACAGGTAGTAATCTCGGGATTATTGCCTGTGCTACACGACAGTGAGGGTAGGAATGCAATGAGGTGGAGGATAAATGCGTGGCTGAGGGATTGGAGCAGGGGGCAGGGATTCAAGTTTTTGGATCATTGGGACCTCTTTTGGCGCAGGCATGACCTGTACAAAAAGGACGGGTTACACTTGAATCCTAGGGGGACCAATATCCTGGCAGGGAGATTTGCAAGGGCTACCAAGGTGACTTTAAACTAGAATGGTTAGGGGGTGGGAATCAATTAAAGAGACTAGGAGAGAGGAGGTTAGTTCACAAATAGAGAAAGCTAGTATACAGTGTGTGAGGGAGGATAGGCAGGGGACAGAGATCAGGAGCACTCACACCAAAGATGTAGGGGACAAGGAAGAAAAAGATAACAAAGTTGTTTGCTCCATTAAGGATAAATAGAGAGTAGGAGCTGGAGAGTTTCTTAAATGCATCTATTTTAATGCTAGGAGCATTGTAAGAAAGGTGGATGAGCTTAGAGCATGGATTAATACCTGGAAATATGATGTGGTAGCTATTAGTGAAACGTGGTTGCAGGAGGGGTGTGATTGGCAACTAAATATTCCAGGATTTCGTTGCTTCAGGTGTGATAGAATAGGAGGGGCAAGAGGGGGAGGGGTTGCATTGCTTGTCAGAGAAAATATAACAGCAGTGCTCTGGCAGGATAGATTAGTGGACTCGTTTAGGGAGGCTATTTGGGTGGAATTGAGGAATAGGAAAGGTGTTGTGACGCTTATAGGGGTGTATTATAGACCACCTAATGGGGACCGAGAACTGGAGAAGCAAATTTGTAAGGAGATAGCAGATATTTGTAGTAAGCACAAGGTAGTGATTGTGGGAGATTTTAATTTTCCACACATTCTGTAAAAGGGCTGGATGGTTTGGAGTTTGTCAAATATGTGCAAGATAGTTTTTTGCAGCAATACATAGAGGTACCAACTAGAGAAGGGGCAGTGTTGGATCTCCTGTTAGGGAATGAGATAGGGCAGGTGACAGAGGTATGTGTTGGGGAGCACTTCGGGTCCATTGATCACAATACCATTAGTTTCAATATAATTATGGAGAAGGATAGGACTGGACCTAGGGCTGAGATTTTTGATTGGAGAAAGGCTAACTCTGAGGAGATGCAAAAGAATTTAGAAGAAGTGGATTGGGACAATTTGTTTTATGGAAAGGATGTAATAGAGAAATGGAGGTCATTTAAAGGTGAAATTCTGAGGGTACAGGATCTTTATGTTCCTGTTAGGTTGAAAGGTAAGGTTAAAATTTTGAGAGAGCCATGGTTTTCAAGGAATATCGGAAACTTGGTTCGGAAAAAGAGAGGGATTTACAATAAATATAGGCAGCTTGGAGTAAATGAGGTGCTCGAGGAATATAAAGAATGTAAAAAGAATCTTAAGAAAAAAATTAGAAAAGCTAAAAGAAGATATGAGGCTGCTTTGGCAAGTAAGGTGAAAATAAATCCAAAGGGTTTCTACAGTTATGTTAATAGCAAAAGGATAGTGAGGGATAAAGCTGGTCCCTTAGAGAATCACAGTGGACGGCTACGTGCGGAGCCAAGAGATGGGGGAGATTTTGAATAATTTCTTTTCTTTGGTATTCACTAAGGAGAAGGATATTGAATTGTGTAAAGTAAAGGAAACAAGAAGGGTAGTTATGGAAAGTATGACAATTAAAGAAGAGGAAGTACTGGCGCTTTTAAGGAATATAAAAGTGGATAAGTCTCCGGGTCCGGACAAGATATTCCCTAGGTCCTTGAGGGAAGTTAGTGTGGAAATAACAGGGGCTCTGACAGAAATATTTCAAATGTCATTAGAAACGGGGATGGTGCCGGAGGATTGGCGTATTGCTCATGTTGTTCCATTGTTTAAAAAGGGTTCTAAGAGTAAACCCAGCAATTATCAGCCTGTGAATTTGACATCAGTGGTGGGTAAATTGATGGAAAGTATTCTTAGAGATGGTATATATAATTATCTGGATAGACAGAGTCTGATTAGGAACAGTCAACATAGACTTGTGCGTGGAAGGTCATGTTTGACAAACCTTATTGAACTTTTTCATGAGGTTACTAAGAAAGTTGACGAGGGTAAAGCAGTGGATGTTGTCTATATGGACTTCAGTAAGGCCTTTGACAAGGTTCCACACGGAAGATTAGTTAGGAAGGTTCAATCGTTAGGCATTAATATTGAAGTAGTAAAATGGATTCAGCAATGGCTAGATGGGAGATGCCAGAGAGTAGTGGTGGATAACTGGGTGTCAGATTGGAGGATGGTGTGTAGCGGTGTGCCTCAGGGATCTGTACTGGGTCCAATGTTGTTTGTCCAATGTTGTTTGTCATATATATTAATGATCTAGATGATGGGGTGGTAAATTGGATTAGTAAGTATGCAGATGATACTAAGATAGGTGGCATTGTGGATAATGAAATAGTTTTTCAAAGCTTGCCAGTTAGGCCAGTTAGAAGACTGGGCTGAAAGATGGCAGATGGAGTTTAATGCTGAAAAATGTGAGGTGCTACATTTTGGTAGGACTAATCAAAATAGGACATACCTGGTAAATGGTAAGGCATTGAAGAATGCTGTAGAACAGAGGGATCTAGGAATAATGGTGCATAGTTCCCTGAAGGTGGAATCTCATGTGGATAGGGTGGTGAAGAAAGCTTTTGGTATGCTGGCCTTTATAATCAGAACATTGAGTATAGGAGTTGGGATGTAATGTTGAAATTGTATAAGGCATTGGTAAGGCCAAATTTGGAGTATTGTGTACAGTTCTGGTCACCGAATTATAGGAAAGATGTCAATAAAATTGAGAGAGTACAGAGGAGGTTTACTAAAATGTTGCCTGGGTTTCATCTCCTAAGTTACAGAGAAAGGTTGAACAAGTTAGGTCTTTATTCTTTGGAGCGTAGAAGGTTGAGGGGAGACTTGATAGAGGTGTTTAAAATTATGAGGGGGATTGATAGAGTTGACATGGATAGACTTTTTCCATTGAGAATGGGGGCGATTCAAACAAGAGGACATGAGTTGAGAGTTAAAGGGCAAAAGTATAGGGGTAACATGAGGGGGAACTTCTTTACTCAGAGAGTAGAGGCTGTGTGGAACGAGCTTCCAGCAGAAGTGGTTGAGGCAGGTTCGATGTTGTCATTTAAAGTTAATTTGGACAGATATATGGACAGGAAGGGAATGGAGGATTATGGTCTGAGTGCAGATCGGTGGGACAAGGTGAGAGTAGGAGTTTGGCACGGACTAGAAGGGTCGAGATGGCCTGTTTCCATGCTGTAATTGTTATATGGTTATATGGTTAATACAATGCAAGACATGATAATAGAGAAGAAAAAGAAAAACTCAGAATTTTAGTAAGTGTGTATATATATATAGTCACGTACCCCGTGACGGGGATAAAGAACCAGCAGAGATGGAAAACACTTTAGAGTCTCGTATTGCTATAAACTAATAATATTTATTAGTAACTACGCAATACAGTAATATAAATGTAGATAAATCAAACAAGTTAGCAATGATTATATATAAAAGTAAGTCAGAAATAGTAGGGGACAGAGGGTCCAGTGAGATGGAGGAACTGAGCGAAATACATGTTAGTAGGGAAGTGGTGTTAGGTAAATTGAAGAGATTGAAGGCAGATAAGTCTCCAGGACCAGATGGTCTGCATCCCAGGGTGCTTAACGAAGTAGCCCAAGAAATAGTGGATGCATTAGTGATAATTTTTCAAAACTCGTTAGATTCTGGACTAGTTCCTGAGGATTGGAGGGTGGCTAATGTAACTCCACTTTTTAAAAAAGGGAGAGAAACCGGGGAATTATAGACCGGTTAGCCTAACGTCGGTGGTGGGGAAACTGCTGGAGTCAGTTATCAAGGATGTGATAACAGCACATTTGGAAAACGATGAAATGATCGGACAAAGTCAGCATGGATTTGTGAAAGGAAAATCATGTCTGACGAATCTCATAGAATTTTTTGAGGATGTAACTAGTAGAGTGGATAGGGGAGAACCAGTGGATGTGGTATATTTGGATTTTCAGAAGGCTTTTGACAAGGTCCCACACAGGAGATTAGTGTGCAAACTTAAAGCACACGGTATTGGGGGTAAGGTATTGGTGTGGGTGGAGAGTTGGTTAGCAGACAGGAAGCAAAGAGTGGGAATAAACGGGACCTTTTCAGAATGGCAGGCGGTGACTAGTGGGGTACCGCAAGGCTCAGTGCTGGGACCCCAGTTGTTTACGATATATATTAATGACTTGGATGAGGGAATTAAATGCAGCATCTCCAAGTTTGCAGATGACACGAAGCTGGGTGGCAGTGTTAGCTGTGAGGAGGATGCTAAGAGGATGCAGGGTGACTTGGATAGGTTGGGTGAGTGGGCAAATTCATGGCAGATGCAATTTAATGTGGGTAAATGTGAAGTTATCCACTTTGGTGGCAAAAATAGGAAAACAGATTATTATCTGAATGGTGGCCGATTAGGAAAAGGGGAGGTGCAACGAGACCTGGGTGTCATTATACACCAGTCATTGAAAGTGGGCATGCAGGTACAGCAGGCGGTGAAAAAGGCGAATGGTATGCTGGCATTTATAGCGAGAGGATTCGAGTACAGGAGCAGGGAGGTACTACTGCAGTTGTACAAGGCCTTGGTGAGACCACACCTGGAGTATTGTGTGCAGTTTTGGTCCCCTAATCTGAGGAAAGACATCCTTGCCATAGAGGGAGTACAAAGAAGGTTCACCAGATTGATTCCTGGGATGGCAGGACTTTCATATGAAGAAAGACTGGATGAACTGGGTTTGTACTCGTTGGAATTTAGAAGATTGAGAGGGGATCTGATTGAAACGTATAAGATCCTAAAGGGATTGGACAGGCTAGATGCAGGAAGATTGTTCCCGATGTTGGGGAAGTCCAGAACGAGGGGCCACAGTTTGAGGATAGAGGGGAAGCCTTTTAGGACCGAGATTAGGAAAAACTTCTTCACACAGAGAGTGGTGAATCCGTGGAATTCTCTGCCACAGGAAACAGTTGAGGCCAGTTCATTGGCTATATTTAAGAGGGAGTTAGATATGGCCCTTGTGGCTACGGGAGTCGGGGGTATGGAGGGAAGGCTGGGGCAGGGTTCTGAGTTGGATGATCAGCCATGATCATAATAAATGGCGGTGCAGGCTCGAAGGGCCGAATGGCCTACTCCTGCACCTATTTTCTATGTTTCTATGTTTCTATGTTTCTATGAATAGATATGTATGAAAACCAAGCTTCTTTAAGCCTAGGGGTAAAAAGATACAGTCTTACGATGTTGAGTAAAGTTCAGTTCAGTTCAGTTCATGGTGTTTAGTTGAGTAGCGACTGAGAGAGAGAGAGAGTGAATTGAGTCTTCAGGTGAGCTGATGCCGTCGATCTTCTCATCGTCCTCCGAAATCCTTTACAAGTCACCGACTGTGACTTTAACCAGGGGGACCGGTCTTCTGTGGTGGAGCTATCACCCAGGCGAGGATGGACACATAGACAACTCCCCACCAGTCAACCCCTTCTTCACCGTTGGAATAGCAATTTGGATCAATCCGCCTGATTGATCCTCCAAAACCCACTTTTCGTGCGGGCACAATAATGCTCATTGTGTCCAGATCATGTGTCATGAGTCTGGGGTCTGTATCATCTGACCTCCCATTTATTTCACCAGGCTGAGCATCACCTGCCATTCAAAGAGTCCCTCCTTCCTTTGTCTGTAAAGGAGTGCACAAGCAGGCAACAAGTCCTTGAAGAAATATCAACAATGTGCTGAAAATTGTAACATCGAGTGTCCATTAATTAACACTGCCTTCAGTCACCATAGCAACTTACGAGCTGCTCGGTGCAGTCTCCAACTCCAAACTCAGTAAAAATCCAAAGTTACTTCCAATGCCTTAAAGTGACAGTCCAACCGTTAATCTTCGTCTCTCTCTCTCTCTTTTCAAAAGCAACATATTGGTGGTAAATAACTCTGTCTCTCTCTCCTTTCCAAACAAACCATCAATGATGAATGTCCTTCTCTGTCTCTCTTCAAACAATTAATAGGGGCACTCCAGGATCCCCTCACAATATTAAATAGTTAAATTAACTATTTAGTGCAAAAAATAGGAAATTTAAAAAAGTAGTGAAGTAGTGTTCATGGATTCAATGTCCATTCAGATGTTGGATGGCAGAGGGGAAGAAGCTATTTCTGAATTGTTGATTGTGTGCCTTCAGGCTTCTGTACCTCCTTCCTGATGGTAGCAATGAGAAGAGAGCATGTCCTGGGTGGTGGAGATCCTTAATGATGGATGCTTCCTTTCACTCCTTGAAGATGTCCTGGGTGCTACAGAGGCTGGTGTCCTTGATGGAGATGACTAATTTTACAACTCTCTGCCGCTTACTTTCATCCTGTGCAGTAGACCCTCCCACTTCTCCCACCCCCCAACCACATGGTAAAGCAGCCAGTCAGAATGCTCTTCACAGTTCATCGGCAGAAATTTGTGAGTATTTTAGGAGACAAACCAAATCTCATCAAACCCCTAATGAAATATAGCCGCTGTCTTACCTTCTTTACAGCTGCATCAAAATGTTGGGTCCAGATTAGGTCCTCAGAGGTATTACATCCAGGAGCTTGAAATTGCTCACTCTCTGGTGTGTCTTACCCTCCGCTGAAATCCACAATCAGTTCTTTGATCTCACTGACATTGAGTACAAGGTTGTTAGCTGGTATATCTCACTCCTGTATGCCCTCTCATCACCATCTGAGATTCTGCCAGCAATGACCTGAGGTTGCTTATCTTATTTAAATATATATAATTTCATAGGAAGAGGACAAATTTGTTTAAACTTGTATTCAGTTTGGTTCCTGGGGTCAGGGTGAGATGTGACTTTAAGCTTCTTTGGTAACACAATTAACTTTTGTTTATTTCTGCAAGAAATAAATTAGGTCAAATTGCAGCTCAGAACCAGGAAATAATTTCCATGAAACAAAAGCTCACTGTAACAAAGAAGGTAATGTGGAGAAACAGGGTAAATGAAATTCATAGTGAGTCTGGTGACAAGGAGTTATGAGTATTTATTTTTTATTGTAGAGATACAATGCAGAATAGGCCCTTCCATTCATTCAAGCTGAGCCGCCCAACAACCCCTAGCTTTAACCCTAGCTTAATCATGGGACAATTTATGATGGCCAATTAACGTACTAAGCTGTGCGTCTTTCAAATGTGGGAGGAAATCACAGCACCCATGCATTCCACAGGAAGGACGTCCAAATTCCCTACAGAGGACACAGGGATTGATCTCCGAACTCCAACTCTGTAAGCTGTAATAGCATCGTGCTAACCACTATACCACTGTGGGTATTTTGAGACTACTGTGGGCATGCAGCAGCTGCTGGAAGATTTTTATCATTGTGAAGTTTTGCACTCAAACTGTGTTTATTTTTCAGTTTTCTCACCACTCCTTAGTCTCTCCACACTCACCACTGCCATTATTGCACCATGATGTTACAGCTTTGTGGCTTATTGACAGAACTGAACTTGTAACACACAAGTACAGCTATAAATTCCTTTTTGGGCATTTGTCATAAGCTATCACACATAGTGGAAATCAACCCTCCACCACACCCCACCACACCCCAACACAGATCAGCCAAGTATCTGATTAATAAGAAGACTGCTTTGTAGGCTTTTCACAGAAGTATTGAACTTTTACCTACTTTTACAAGAAAGCCATTATTTCTAATAGGTGCTCAAACGTGAGGTGCATGTATATCCTGTTGGTATACAGGATGTGGGCATCGTTTTTGCATAATTTCAGCTGCTTGTAACAACACCTTCCTGGAAATGTGTCCACAGGAGGAGATGGCTGTGGGGGAGCACCATCCTGTCTAGATTATGAGGGATGATGTCAGCAGCAGATGGTACTGCACATGCAGTTCAAAACTGGGCAGCGCGTGGTGTCAGCTGAATGCAGATTGTCACAGTGAGCATGCCCCTGAAACATACCATTCAAGCCTCCGTTGCTAGAGCAGTACTACTTTTTGTGTACATTTAAATAGACCCTGTTGAAAATGGGAACAGAAAACCAAAACAGAACAGTTTGCCTTCTTACATAAACCCGATTTTTCAAAATATAGAATGCCTCCGACTTTTTTAAACCATGGTGCAGTTTTGGGGGATTAACCACAGCTGCATGCCTTGCTTCAGAAGTGCATTTTGGAATTAAAGAAAAAACTTGATTGTTTCTCCCTTGATGGTTTTTTTTAATAAAATGCCTCTCTCTTTAGGAAGATTTAGAGTTCCTAATTGTCCACAAAACTGTCTCAGCTGTCACTGAGATTAGTAGCAGTAAGGGTTGCAAAATGTTTAACTCCCTGATCTGTGTTGTCTGTGATGCCTTCTGGTGAACACATTTGATTTCTTTGTTTCTGGTTTAAAATATTATATGCCATATTGTCTCTACAATAGTTCTTCTTAGTTATGTTTGAGCCTACAGCACATTCTGACCTATGGAATCTGGGACTGACATAAGCAGTCCACACCTGCACCATTTGCATCACTGTGCTGTGATTCATGTTGAATAATTTTACAAAACATCCTGGAGCGCTTTGAAAACGATGAATTTGTGTCTTTATGTCGCCCATCTGCACCACAAATGCAAATGGCAAACACAGTCGACTCCTTGTTGGACTAAAGTTATCAACAGTTTTTTTTAATTTGTGCTTTTTGTCAGGAACTAGCATTGACTGACTAAAAATGACGAGTAGGCAGGGGCTAAATGTGAGTCAATAAAATAGATTCGACTGAAAAGTCCGATTCAGTTGACTAATTTGCAGATTATCATTTGATTGAGTAATGGAAGTAAAAAGGTATTTTTGTAGTGTTGCCTAAAATGATAAGAATGTCCCAAATAAAGCAAAGGTCAAATGAAGGTGTACACTAAAATTATTCAATTAATTCTCAGCACTTTGGGCTAAAACTACAGTATTCAATTTATTCTCAGCACTTGCCATTTCCAACAACTGCTTGTAATTGTATAGTGCCTGTGAAGGAGATCTCAGACAAAGAAAATGCGGGGAAATCCCAGCATGTCAGATGGCATCTGTGAAAAGAGATAGAGCTAATATTTCAGGCACAAGATTCTTAAAATTCATCAAAGGTCCTGGGCTCAAAACGTTAACTATTTCTCTTTCCACAACTTCTGTCTCACATGCTTATTGTTTCCACAGTTTTCTATTTTTATTTTGGATTTGCGTTCTTAGCTGGCTTTCAAAATTTGGCACCAAAAACTTGGTGAAAGTGCTGGACAAGGAGTGATTGAAAGAAAGGATAGAGAGATTTAGGGAAATAATAAGGACACGTGATTCTGCCCACTAGAAATCCCTCCTCATTGATCTTCCAATCGGCACTTGTCCCTGTAAGTAGGACAATGCTTTAACCTACTCCTACATCTGATCCCTCATCACCATTCAGGGTTCCAAACAGTCCTGCTAGGTGATGTGACACTTCACTTTCGAGCCTACTGGGGGCATCTACTGTATTCAGTACTTCCAGTGTGGCCTCCTCTACATTAGTGAGACACGATGTAGATTGAGGGACCACTTCATCAGGATCCTTCATTCCGCCCATCACAGAAGGCAGGGTTTCCCAGTGGTTACCCATTTCAACTCAACTTCCCATTCCCATTCCGACATGTCACTGCTTGACCACCAATATTGCTACGAAGAGGACACACACAATTTGTCGAGTAATATCTCATATTTCATCTGGGTAGCCTCCAGCCTGATGGTGTGAACAACGAATTTTCTAACTTCCAGTATTTTCTGTTCCTCTTTTTTTCCATTCCCCATTCTAGTTCACCTCTCGCTACTTCTCTTTTCCTCACCTGTCCACACCTCCTCCTGATGCCAATCCTCCTTCCCTTTGTCTCACGATCCATTGACCTCTCCTATCAGATTTCTTCTTCTACAGCCCTTTACCTCTTCCACCTTTCACCTCCCAACTTCTCACTTCAACTTCCAACCCACCCCCCACCCACACACATTCTCCTTCATCTGATCTCACTTATCACCTGCCAACTTGAACTCCTTACCTCCCCCCACTTTCTTATTCTGGCGTTTTCCTCCTTCCTTTCCAGTCCTGATGAAAGCTCTCACCCTGAAACGCCAGCTGCTTATTCTCTTTCGCAGATGCTGCCTGATTTGCTGAGTTTCTCCAGCTCTGTGTGTGTGCCACTTAAATAGAAGCCACTGTGCATTGGTGAACAGAGTTGATGGATGTATGAACTGAGTTATGCTACAAACTAAACTAGAGATAATCTCATCTAATGAAAGGATAAGTTGAGGAAGGCCAACAGCAACTGAATCTGAATAGCCAAGAGCCTAGTCCACTGATGTTATGAAGTCATCTGCACAGTCTGACAATTTAAAACATAAGAATTATTATGAGAAGTGGTGATGGGAGTAATTAGGATACAAATAGAAGCTGGCAATACAAGTAGTTTGGACCTTGGTTTTCAAGAGATATTGAGGCTCTGGTTAAGAAAAAGAAGGAGGTGCATAGTAGATACAGGCAGGCAGGAAGGAACACACAAGGTACTTGAGGAATATATGAAATGCAATAGGATATTAAAGGAGAAAATCAGGAGGGCTAAAACAAGACATGATTTTGCTTGCGCAGACAATGTGAAAGAGAATCCGAAGGGCTTGTGTGTATTTAAGGCAAAGTTTGATAGGTTCTTATTGGACACGGCATCAAAGGTTATGGGGAAAAGGCTGGAGAATGAAGCTGAGGAGAGAAAAAAAAGATCACCCATGATTAAATGGCAGAATAGACTCGATGGGTCAAATGCCCTAATTCTACTCCTATGTTTTAAGGTCTTCTGGTCTTTTGGCTTCTACAGATATCTTGAGCAAAAGAATAGCAAGATCCTCTGAAGATCAGAGTGGTAATCTATGCCTGGAACCAAAAGAGATAGAGGAGATTTTAGCAACACACACAAAGTGCTGGAGGATCACAGCAGGCCAGGCAGCATGTAATGAAAAGAGTACAGTAGACATTTCAGGCCGAAACCCTTCAGCAGGACTGGATTTCCAGCATCTGCAGATTTTCTCCTGTATGTGTGAAGAGAGTTTAAATTGATCTTTTGTACCTGCATTTACTCGGGAGATGGATACAGAGTCTATAGAAGAGAGGCAATACAGCAACAAGATTATGGACCCTATACAGATTACAAAGTTCAAGGTTCATAGTAAATTTATTAGCAATGTACATATATGTCACCATATACAACCCTGAGATTCATTGTCTTGCAGGCATACTCAATAAATGCGTAGAATAACAACCATAACAGAATCAATGAATGACCACGCCAACTTGGGTGCTCAACCAATGTGCAAAAAGACAACAAACTGCAAATTCAAAAAGATAATAATAATAAATAAATATACAATAAATATCGAGAACCTGAGATGAAGAGTTCTTGAAAGTGAGTCCATGGTTTGTGGGAACATTTCAGTGATGGGGCGAGTGAAGTTATCACCTCTGGTTCAAGAGCCTGATAGTTGCGGGATAATAGCTGCTCCTGAACCTGGTGCTGTGAGTCCTGAGGCTCCTGTACCTTGCTCCTGGTGGCAGCAGCAGCAAGACCTGGGTGGTAGGGAATTCCTGATGATGGATGCTGTTTTCCTGCAACAACACCCTGCAGACATACTTAATGCTGGGTAGAGCTTTACCCATGAGGGACTGGGCCGTATCCAATACATTTTGTAGGATTTTATGTCCAAGGACATTGGTGTTTCCATACCAGGCTATGATGCAGCCAGTCAATATACTCTTCACTATACGCCTACAGAAGTTTGTTAAAGTTTTGGTACCATGCCAAATCTTTGCAAACTCCTGGACAGGCCTTCTGAAATGATAACAAAGTGGCGACCCACCTTCTAGCACACACAAACGGGCTCACGAAACAGCATGCGCAGGCAGAGAGACCGGCCCCAAAAAGGGTGCCAGGCCATCTTCACCAGCAGGGGGAAAATCCTGCGTGTGGAAAGGGTCTGGGAATATGCATTCCCCACAGCAGTCCCACCCAGGGAGGGCAGGAACGGGAAGGCTTTAAAGCAGGCCACGAAGTTTGAATAAATCTCTTTCATCACAACTTTAACTCACCGACTATGTGTGGTTATTTTAGCGCTGTGTGTAGCACACCGCTACAACACCAAGGAATTTAAAGTTCCTCTGATCCCACAATAAGGACTGACTCATAAACCACTGGTTTCCTCCAGAGGAGGAGATTTTTATTGTCGAGGCAAATTAAGGTGGGAACAGCCTGACAAGGTGTTCCCTTGGGCTCTGTGGGAGGCTAATACAGAAACAGCAGGAACCAAAACAGAGATATTTAAAACATCTTTAGCAACAGGTGAGGTGCCAGAGGATTGGAGGATATCTAATGCTGTTCTGTTGTTTAATAAAGGCTCCAAGAATAAGCCAGGAAATTATAGGTCACTGAGCCTGACATGAATTTTGGGAAACTTATTGGAAGGTATTCTCAGGGACCAGATATATGAATACTGTATTTGGATAAACAGGGTGTCAGGGCACTGGAGCAGGGATCCAATCGCAGACACAATTCTATGCACACAGGGATATTAACTGAGTAACAAATTCTGAGGTGCAAACAAAGTCAGTGTCAAAGTTCAGGCAGAGATCATCCAGAGAAATCCAAAAACCAGAATTGGGAAACAGGCGGAGTCAATATTCAGACAGACAGAGTACAGATATTAATGCTAGAAAGGCTCAGGAAAATTCATTGGCGCAATCTGGTAATAAACAGGTGAAAACACAGGACTGAAATACACTGAGCAATAAACAGAGAGGCAGATGATAGGGGGAGCACAATGAGACACAGGTGGCAGCAATACAGGTAATAATGAGAAACAGATGAGAGACTGAGCACTCAGTAATACAGGAGCAGGAGTAGAGCAGGAGCAGGGGGCAATACAAAACCACAGACTGACAGTTAGGGGGAAATGCACAAAAAGAGAGTTCAACTGGAGGTACAGACACAGGGACTGATTAGGAATAGTCAGCATAGCTTTGTGCATGATAAGTTGTGCCTAACCAAACTTACAGATTTTTTTGAGGAAGTTACCAGGAAACTTGATGAAGGCAAGGCAGTGGATGTTGTCTAATTGGACATTAGCAAGGCCTTTATCAAGGTCCCACATGGGAGGTTGGTCAATCAGGTTCAGTTACTGGATATTAAAGATGAGGCTTGAGAAGAGGGTGGAGCAAAGTTAAGATGGTGCTAAATAGCATTCCTTTGCTTGCATCTTTGGAAACAGCTCCTCTTCTATCTTTGATATCTCTTTTTTTCCTTTTCAGGGTTCTTTTGAAGAAACTGACCTGGAGTTACACCCTGACTTCGGTTCTTTGCGGGAATAGGATCCTCTCTCAGGGCCTCACGACAGGCCAGTTTTTGATGTGCCCAGGACACGGCCTGGAAGACTATTGCCGCCTTCAGTGCACCGGATTTTTGTGGCTCTGGAGATGGGTTGATTCAAGGCTGCTGCCCCTGACTGAGGCATTGTGGGAGAACATGAAACATCAGGAACTGTGTGTCCGGAGACCTGAGGCTTTCCGGGGCGGATTCTCAGAGTGCAGAACTCGGAAAAAGCGACGCAACAGACTTTTAACATCATAATTCTGCGAGTTGTATGTTAAGTCTCCCCTCACACTGTGAAACAGGGACACCTCTGTAAGGGGTTTCTTCTTTTACGTTAATATGAAGGTTAACAAAATGGCTTCTTTGTTATGTTATAATTAAAATGGCTTTTCTGTAAAAATAACTGCGATGTAAGGAGTCTCTCTCCCCCCCCCGTTTGGGTTATATTATTGATAAGAGAGGGAGCAAACCAATGGGATAGATGTTATTCTTTCTTGTGTGTCTGTAAGCTATTGTTTTTGTGGGTGTTGGGAGAGAAGGCGCGATGGGGACAGAGAGAGGAGATGCGATGTTTAAGCTGGCCGACGGGACGGACCCCGAGCAGAAATCCGAAGCCCAGGGTCTTCAGCGAGGAGAGGAGATGAAGACAGACTCATATGGAGCATCTGGTTGAGCACTGTGGTTGGTCCCAGGCGGCGGGTCGAGGTGGTCGGAGGGGTTCGAATGGTGGAAAGAGAACCCTGTTACTTGAGCTCCAACGGTTGTGCACAAAGTGGTTGAACTTTGATAAGTTTGGCGTCTTTTATTTTCCTTTTATATTTTGTCTCTATTAATTACATAGTTCCAGTAATATCTATAAAGTGTAATCATTTAATCGTATATGGTGTATTGTCTGTTATTTGGTGGGGTGGGGTACATCACACAGCATCCACACAAACTTGATTACCCAGTTTGGCAGGGCCGAAGGCTGCTCCCCCGAGACGAAAGCGAGCTGAGCGAGCCTGAGACTTACCAGGGGCTACATTTGGGGGCTTTGTCCGAGGTTGGATTCAGTGGTGTGCTGTATGATTGCCCTGTTTAAATCAGTGTTGCGGTGTCTCTGTGGGATTGCGGTTAGTAATGTGTGTCTCTGTGGGATTGCTGGTTATTACTGCATGCGTGTTGGGTGGGGTCTTTGTTCGAGTTCAGACTAACGCTGAAGAGTTGGTGGTGGGACTGCCAGTGTCTATTGGTGCCCCGGGTGAGTCGGGACCATGGGCTGTCCATACTGTTAGGAGAGAGAGGAAAGAGTGGTTTGATTCGGAGGTAGTGTATGGCAGGCTTCGCCTGACTTTTGGGATATTGTCCACCCCTAAAGGGGCGGAGGCGTACGACATATGGGCGGAGCGGATCTCTGTTGTTAGATGAGTGGCAGTGCTCGGTTGAGGGAGAGTGACAGGGATTGGTTGAAAGTTTGAGTAGGCGGGCTGTTGATGGTGTTAGAGCTGTCTGGTTCAATTACCCCGTAGTGACAGCTGCCAGCTATCTGAAAGCGAGGGAAAATACATCTGGTTCGACTGGAAGTAAAATGCAGTGCCTGGGCGGGCTTTCCATACCTGTGTCAGGAGACTGGGGAAAAGCTTTCAGTGTATCTTCTCTGGCTAGGAGGGCAGCTAAATTGCTTGTAGTGCCAGGGGGATCATTTCAGGGGATCAGCCCCTCCCTCAGTTGTTCAGCTGATCAGAGAGGTGTCGGGAAACTTAGTGGAGGCCCAGTGGGGGAACGGCTTGGGGTCCCTGGGGGAGTACGTTCCCAGAAATGTACCAAGGAACTTCTGAAAGGAACAGACCCTATTCCTGAAGGCTTAGAGGGACCACGCCCCTGTGTGTTGTTACAGATAGATGGAAGCTATGTTAAAGCCATCCTCGACACCGGGGCACAGGTCAAGTTGCTGTACAGTTCATTTTACAACCGATGTCTGAAGTATTTACCCTTGACAACATTAAGGGCACTGGAGATTTGGGGTATCAGTGCCAGTGATTATCCAGAAGACGATTATTGGTTAGTGAAACTGGAGTTCATGGGGGCATTGTCTGTGCACCCAGCATTTCGAGCTGCTTGTGAGGACGTGTGTAGCAGCTTTGGGCCGGTACCGAATTTAAACGAGAGCCGATTATGGTATGGGCTGGGGGAAGTATCTGAGGCTGAGACCCTCTTAGTAGCTGCTCCGAAATACCACGAGGGAGGGGAGTTGACTGCTGAAGACACCTCGGTGAGAGAGAGGTTGCAGCGACTGGACCCTGTAGTCATGGAAGACGTAGGTAGCGTGTGTGTGGAGTATGGGACTCTGAACAGGCACACTGTCATTGAACAGAATACGGCCCTGAGGGCCGAAGATGCTATGGTCTGTTTGTATGGTGCGACGTGGTTTAATGTGCTGGACCTGAGGAGTGGATATTGCCAGATCCCGATGAGTGAGGTCGACAAGTAGAAGACGGCCGTTATAGGTTCCCTAGGATTCTTTTGATCCGAGAAGATGCCCCAGGGCATATCCGGAGCCCCTGCAATCTTCCCACGGGGCATGAGGAAGACCATGGGGGATGTGGAGGTGTTTGGAGTTTTGGTGTATGTGGATGAATGCCTAGGGTTTGGATTCACCTTGGGGGACGATGATGTGAGGTGAGTGCCGGAGCCCGGGACAACGATTGAAGACTTGGAGTTCATGCTCGTCAAAGTGGAGACGGAGAAACGGAATTCCAAACTGAAACTGCGGTCATTTACTGATGAATTAATCCAGAGATATGAAACAATGACCAACCTTCGAAAGGATCAGCAGAAACTCAAGAAATCGATCCAGAACAGATTGGGAGAAGCTGGTGGTGTAATTGCGTCCCCAATGGAGATGGACATGAAACATGAGTCAGAACTGCTGAGACTGGGGTGATAGTTGGAGGAGTCAGAGAAGAAGCTGACTTCTCGACTGCAGGAGGCTGAAGAGGCTGCAGAGGCAGTGTAGGCTAAGTGCTTCAGTTTGTAGAAAATCAAACAGCAGCTACCGATCGAGGGAATGAGGAAGGATAGGATGTGCTGGATGTGTGGTACATGCTGCCTTTTACTAACTTCCCCTTGATTGAGGAAGAGACTTTTGGGCCTTCTCCCACTGAGTCAGGTGTAGTGGGGAGGGCTAGCTGTGGGCAGCCTGGGTTACTGCAGGACCCTGAAGGAAAAGAAGCAGGGACCCAGACACGGGACAGCGGGGCTCTGAGTTGCAGTGGGGGCATAAGTGAGAGATTGAGAGAGGAGTTGGCAAGCAGACCCGAGGTATCCCCAGTAGTGTCCGACCCTTCAGGGTTTAGGTGAGGGGGTGCGGAGGTCTCAGAAGATTAGGAAACTCCCAGATAGGTTGGCCTATGTAGCGCCCGTAGGACAGGGTGTAAGGTCTACTGTTTAGGGAGCCATGTGACTGTTTGTACCTGGATTGTGTTTTTATGTCTGCAGGAAGGGTGGGCGAGTTATTTAGAAGTCATGAGGACATGACTTTATTTGGTCAGGGGACAGTGTAAGGGATTTCTTCTTTTATGTTACTGCGAAGGCTAACAAAATGGCTTCTTTGCTATGTTATAATTAAAATGGCTTTTCTGTAAAAATAACTGATGTAAGGAGTTCTCTCTCTCTCTCTCTCTCTCTCTCTCTCCCCCCCCTTTCTCCCCCCCCCTCTCCCCCCCCCTCTCTCCCCCCCCCTCTCTCCCCCCCCCTCTCTCCCCCCCCCTCTCTCCCCCCCCCTCTCTCCCCCCCCCTCTCTCCCCCCCCCTCTCTCCCCCCCCCTCTCTCCCTCCCCCCCCCTCTCTCCCTCCCCCCCCCTCTCTCCCTCCCCCCCCCTCTCTCCCTCCCCCCCCCTCTCCCCCCCCTCTCCCTCTCCCCCCCCCCCCTTGTTTGGGTTATATTATTGATAAGAGGGAATGAACCAATTAGGATAGATCTTATTCTTTCTTGTGTGTTTGTAAGCTATTGTTTTTGCGGGTGTTGGGGCAGAAGGCGCGATGGGGACAGAGAGAGGAGATGTGATGCTGTAAGCTGGCCGACGGGACAGACCCTGAGCGGCAGTCCGAGGCCTAGGGTCTTCAATGAGGAGAGGAGACGAAGACAGACTCATGTGGAGTGTCAGGTCGACCACCATGGTTGGTCCCAAGCAGTGGGTCGAGGTGGTCGGAGGGGATCAAATGGTGGAAAGAGGACTCCATTAATTGAGCTCCAACGGTTGTGCATGAGGTGGTTGAACTTTGGTAAGTTTGGTGCCTTTTACTTTCCTTTTATATTTTGTCTCTATTAATTACATAGTTCCAGTAAGATCTATAAAGTGTAATCATTTTATCGCATATGGGGTACTGTTATTTGGCGTGGTGGGGTACATCACACAGCATCCACACAAGCTTGATTACCCAGTTTGGTGGGGCTGAAGGCTGATCTCCTTAGACGAAAGGGCATTGAACGAGCCTGAGGTTTACCGGGGACAACACCTCTTTTTCCCTTTTTAGGGAGGGAGAGTGCATATGGTATATTGAATTACCGGGTGAACAAGTAGTCTTTGGGGAACTGCAAGTCTGCGTCTTTATTGATGTTTTGCTGCATGCTTGAGTGCTCGGTGGAGGGCGCTGATGCTTTTTTGCTGATGGGAGAGGAGGGATCGTGTCTTGCTGCTGCTTGTGTGTGGGAGGGGGGGAGCTGGGGGGGTCTTTGGGGTTCTAACCTTTAACTGTCGATCATTCTTTGGGGCACTCCTCTATTTTCGTTGATGTTTGCAAAGAAAATAATTTCAGGATGTATATTGTATACATTTGTCTGACCTTAAATGTATCTATTGAACCTAAATTAGATGAGGCATTGGCTTCGCAGAAGAAGCGAGAGAGTGGTTCTAGATGGTTAGCTCTCGGACTGGAAGCCTGTGACTAGTGGGGTGCAACAGGGATCAGTACTGGGTCTGTTGTTGCTTGTCAACTATATCAGTGATCTGGATGGTAATGTGATAAACTGGATCAGTAAATTTGCGGACAACGCCAAGATTAGGAGTGTAGTGGATAGCAAGGAAGACTATGAAAAGTTGCAGCGGGATCTGGACCAGCTGGAAAAGTGGGCTGAAAAATGGTAGATGGAATTTAATGCAGACAAGTGTGAGCTGTTGCACTTTGGGAGAACCAGCCAGGGTAGGTCTTACGTGATGAGCAGTAAGATACTGAGGACTGTGGTAGAACTAAGGAGTATGGGAATACAGAAACATAAGTAATTGAAAATGGGTTTCAGGTAGATAGGGTCATAAAAATAGTTTTTGGCATATTGGCCTTCATAAATGTGTTGAGTACAGGAGTTGGGATGTTGTGTTGAAATTGTAAAACGTTGCTGAAGCCTAATTTGGAGAATTGTGTGCAGATTTGGTCACCTGCCTACAGGAAAGATGTAAATAAGATTGAAAGAGCGCAGGGAAAATTTACAAGGATGTTGCTGGGACTTAAGGACCTGAGTTATATGGAAAGGTTGAATAGGTTAGGATTTCATTCCCTGGAATACAGAATATTGAGGAAATATTTGATAGACGTATACTAAACTATGAGGGGTATAGATAGGGTAAACACAAGCAGGCCTTTTCCACTGAGGTTGGGTGAGACTAGAACGAGAGGTCACGGGTTAAAGGTAAGAGGTGAAATGTTTAAAGGGGAGCTTCACTCAGAGGGCAGCAGGAGTGTTGAACAAGCTGCCTGCACAAATAGTGGGTGTGGTGTTGATTTCAGCATTTAACTGAATTTGGATAGGTACATGGATGGTTGGGTATGGAGGACTATGAACTGGGTGCAGGTCGATGGGGCAAACCAGATTAATGGTACAGCACAGACTAGGTGGGCCGAATGACTTGTTTCTGTGCTCTACAATTCTAAGACACTATGTCTGTAAGATATGCACTCAACATTTTAGGAGCAGCTTCTTCCCATCTGCCATCAGATTTCTGAGTGGAGAATGAACCCAGGGACACTATCTCACCATTTTTCTTTTTTTTTGCTCTCTTTCTGCACTACTTATTTCATTTAATCTTGTGTGTGTTATATTATACAGAGAGAGAGAGTAATTTAAATTTATTTATTATGAAGTATTGCAATGTACTACTGCTACAAAACAACAAATTTCATGATATATGCCAGTGATATTCTGAGGTAGTCTGGTAGTCTGCAAGAAAGCAAGATCAAAGACTGTTTCTCAAAGAGAATACTGATGGTGATAGATTAGTTGAAGAGATGCAGCCATAAATTAACCAGAAGCCAGGGAAAGAAAATGGGAGGGAAGTTGCTGCTGGGAATAGGATTGAGGAAGGAAGTGGAATGGATGGACTGGAAGCCACACAGGTGCCTGATTAGCATCTCCCAGTAAATTCAAATTGTGCCAACCAACTATGATAAAATTATTAGGCCTCTCCTTCACATGTTCTATCAGTCTGTTGTCACCAGTACAATCTTCTATGTGGTGGTGCGCTGGGGCAATGGCATCAACATGGATGATGCCAACAAACTCAATAAACTGATTAGAAAGGCTGGCCCTGTTATAGGAGTCAAACTGGATACACTGGAGGCTGTTGTAGAACAAAGGACCCTACGGAAAATCCTGGCAATTCTGGACAATGTTCCTCATCCTCTGTGTGCTACCTTGGCTGAACAGAGGAGCACCTTTAGTAATAGATTAAGACAACTGCGTTGCTCCAAAGAGCGCTATATGAGGTTATTCTTACCCTTGGCCATTAGGCTCTATAATGAATCAACCTATAGCCAGGGGAAGTGATGACCCCCCTCCTGCTAAACCACTTGAATAACTTATTTTTTATTCTTTTTTAGTTCTCTTCGAATATTTGTATATCTGTGCACTTGTAATGCTACTGTGACTTCTTTTGGGATCAATAAAGTATCTTTCCATCTATCTATCTATCTTATCCTACTACAGGAAACATCCTCTCTAGGAAGGATAGTGCTTTAATACAAGGGCTGTTTCCAGACTTGGGCCAAAATTATCCTCCAGAATTTGACTCGTTTGGTCCATCTGGGTTGTGGAAATAAGCCAGATACATTAAGAATTAGCAGAACCTCCTGTAGCGGTAAGGGGTAAGCAATCAAAGAAGGATAGGTTGTATTTATATTTTTATCTTCTGCCTCCTTTCCAACTATGGTCAAGCAGTTAGGTCACATAGGTAGAGTTTGCATCACTGACCACTAACTAGCAAGCACTTCCGGAGGAACTTTGTTCACACGCGCTCTTCAGACTATTACAAAGGGATACTTCTTATGGCTGGAATCTTGGAGTGCCTTCTCAGCAATCCATCCTTTTTCACTCCCCAGCAACCATGGAATAACTGTTAACAGGTGAGAGTTAATGTGTCCAAGCCCACCAAGAAAATGACATTATGCTTCACCTGTGTTCTGGGAACTTGAGCACAAATTATAGACTGATATCCCAATGCAATACCAAAGTAACCTGTCAGAAGGCCTCATTTGCACCATTGGAAGGACATAAAGTTCACAAAATACAACAGAGGCATTTAAGCCCTAAGATCTTAAGGCATGGGTGTAGAATTAAGCTATTCAGCCCATTATGTCTACTTTGCCATTTGATCAAGACTGATTTATTTTCCCTCTCAATCCAATTCTCCTGCCTTTGCCCCGTAACCTTTAACACCTATACTAATCTAGAACCTATCAAACTACACTTTAAATGTACCTAATGATTTGGCCTCCACAGTCGTCCATAGCAATCACCTCCATTGATTCACCACCCTCTGGCTAAAGAAATTCCTCCTCACCTCTGTTTCAAATGGATGCTTTTCTATTCTGAGCTTGTGCCCTCTGGTCCCAGACTCACCCATTACAGGAAACATCCTCCCCACATGTACTCTCTCTAGGCCTTTCAATATTCGATAGGTTTAAATGAAATTTCTCCTAAATGTTTCTAAACTCCAGTGAGTACAGGCCCAGAGCCATCAAATTCTCCTCATAAGTTAATCCTTTAATTCCTGAGAGCATTCTCATAACCTCCTCTGGACCTTCTCCAATACCAGCACATCTGTTCCTAGATAGGGACCCAAAACTGCTCACAATACTCCAAATATGGTCTAACCAATGTCGTTCAAGCCTCAGAATTACATCCTTCCTTTTATATGCTTGAAATGAATGCTAGCATTACATTTTCCTTCCTAATTACTGACTCGACCTGCAAGTTAGCCTTTAGCGAATCCTGCACTTGGACTCCCAAGTCTGTTGCACCTCTGATTTCTCTATTTGCTTCCTGGTTACAAAATAGTCTACGCCTTTATTCCTTCTACCAAAGAGCATGACCGTGCACTTCCCTATACCATATTACCTCTGCCATTCGTTTGCCCATTCTCTTAATCTATCCAAATCCTTCTATAGATTCCCTGCTTCCTCGACACCACTTGCCCGTCCACCTATCGTATCATCTGCAAACTTGGCCACCAAGCCAACAGTTCAGTCGTCCAGGTCATTAACATGTTGACTACAGAGGAGGAAACTAGAGCGTGTCCGCATCAGGTGATCAGAGGTGGAGAGGGTCAACAACTTTAACTTTTCTCAGTATAATAATTTCCTTCCTGGGTACAGCACGTAAGCGCTGTTACAAAGACTGCAGGACAGCCCTCTACTTTCTTATGAATCCCCTCTTATGCTGGGCGTCTCTGAAAAACCAGCTCATTAGCCCCTCGCTAACAGCCCCTGGATTCCGCAGCGATAAACCCACCTTTCTCCACCTTTGTACATCTAAGGTACCTGTCAGGAGAGGGAAGGGAGAGCATCAGGTAGTGGAGATCACCTCCGTGGCCGTCTCCCTTAACAATAAGTACTCCATTTTGAGTACTGTTGGGGTGGATGACCAACAACAGCTGTGCCTCTGGCACTGAGTCTGGCCCTATGGCTCAGAAGGGTAGGGAATAGAGGAGGATTGCAGCAGTAATAGGAGGCTTTATAGTCATGGGGGCAGATAGGCGATTCCATGGGTGCGAAAAAGAAACACAGTTGGTCTCTTGCCTCCCAGGTGCCAGTGTTTGTGATGTTTCTGAATGTGTCCACAATATCCTAAAAGGGGAGGGTGAGCAGCCAGAGGTTGTGGTACCTATTGATACCAACAACATGGGTAGGAAAAGGGAGGAGGTGCTGAAAACAGTACAGAGAGTTAGGAAGGAAGCTGAGAAGCAGGACTTCAAGGGTAGTAATCTTGGATTGCTGCCTATGCCACGCTACGGTGAGTATAGGAATAGAATGAGGTGGTGGATAAATGTGTGGCTGAAGAATTGGAGCGGGGGCAGGGAATTAGATTTCTGGATCATTGGGATCATCTGAGGCAGCTGTGACCTGTTACAAAAAGGACAGGTTTCTCTTGAATCCCAGGGGGACCAATATCGCGGCAGTTAGGTTGCTAATGCTATTGAGGAGGGGTTTCTCAATATGGGGCAGTGGGTGCAAAAGTAGAGACAGCCTGTAGGGAGCTTGTGAGGAAGGATAGGCAAATGATGGAGCAAAGATGCACTCAGCCTGATAATTTGAGATACGTCCACTTTAACGCAAGAAGTATCATAAACAAGGCAGATAAACTTAGAGCATGGTCAATACGTGGAACTATGACATTGTGGGCATTACAGAGACTTGCAGGGGTAGGAATGGTTGCTGAGTGTGCCAGGCTTTAGATGTTTCAAAAAGGACAAGGAGGGAGGCATAAGAGGTGGGGACATGACATTGCTAATCAAGGATAGTGTCACGGCTGTAGAAAAGGACGAAGTCACGGAGGCATTATCTACTGAGTCAGTGTGGGTGAAAGTCAGAAACAGGAAGGAGACAATAACCCTACTGGGTGTTTTTGTAATGGGGACATCGAGGAGCAGATAGGCAGGCAAATTCTGGAATGGTGCAATAACAATAGGGTTGTTGTGATGGGTGATTTTAACTTTCCTAATATTGATCGGCATTTCGTTAGAACAAGGAGTTTGAGATTAGATTAGATTCAACTTTATTGTCATTGTGCCGAGAACAGATACAAAGCCAATGAAATGCAGTTAGCATCTGACCAGAAATGCAAAGAATAGTGTTATTTACAAGATAACTACAAATAAAAAGTAAGTGCTACAGCACACAAATATAAAAGTACTGAGACAGTACAATACGGATGCAATACTGCTTAGCGCTGTGATGTGAGGTTCAGCAGGGTCACAGCCTCAGGGAAGAAGTTCTTCCTGTGCCTGCTGGTATGGGAGCAGAGGCTCCTGTAGCGCCTACCGGATGGGAGGAGAGTAAAAAGTCCATGGTTAGGGATTGGAGGGTTGCAAATGTTGTTCCCTTGTTCAAGAAAGGGAGTAGAGATAACCCAAGAAATTATAGACCTCTGAGTCTAACTTCAGTGGTGGGCAAGTTGCTGGAGAAGATCCTGAGAGACAGGATTAATGGGCATTTGGAGAGACATAATCTGATTATGGATAGTCAGCATGACTTTTTCAAGAGCATATCATGCCTTATGAACCTGATTGAATTCTTTGAGGATGTAACAAAACACAGTGATGAAGGTAGTGCAGTGGATGTAGTGTATATGGATTTCAGCAAAGCATTTGATAAGGTTCCCCATGCAAGGCTCATTCAGAAAGTAAGGAAGAATGGGATCCAAGGAGACTTTGCTTTGTGGATCCAGGGTTAGCTTGCCCACAGAAGGCAAAGGGTGGTTGTGGATGGCTTGTATTCTGCATGGAGGTCGGTGACCAGTGGTGTTCTGCAGGGATCTGTTCTGGGGCTCCTCCGCTTTGTGATTTTTATAAATGACCTGGATGAAGAAGTAGAAGGGTGGGTAATAAGTTTGCTGATGACACAAAAGTTGGGGGGTTGTGGATAGTCTGGAGGGTTATCAGAGGTTACAGCGGGACATCAATAGGATGCAGAACTGGGCTGAGAAGTGGCAGATGGAGTTTAACACAGATAAGCGTGAAGTGGTTCATCTTAGTAGGTCAGATTTGAAGACCAAATGTAATATTAATGGTAACCCTTGGCAGTGTGGAGGATCAGAGAGATCTTGAGGTTTGTGTCCATAAGACACTCAAAGCTGTTGTGCAAATTGACAGTGTTGTTAAGAAGGCATATGGTGTGTTGGCCTTCATCAATCATGGGATTGAGTTCAAGAGCCATGAGGTAATGTTATGGCTATATAAGACTTTGGTCAGACCCCACTTGGAGTACTGTGTTCAGTTCTATGATTTTTCTAAGATCCACTACAGGAAGGATGTGGATGATATAGAAAGAGTGCAGAGAAAATTGACAACAATGTTGCCTGGATTGGACAGCATACCTTATGAGAACAGGTTGAGTGAACTTGGCCTTTTCTCCTTGGAGTGACGAAGAATGAGAGGTGACCTGATAGAGGCGTATAAGATGGTGAGAGGCATTGATCATGTGGATAGCCAGAGGCTTTTTCCCAGGGCTGAAATGGCTAACGCAAGGGAGCTTAGAAAAATAGAGGTCTATGCGATAAGGAAATTCTAGGTAGTTTCTACAGTAGGTTACTTGGTCGGCACAACGTTGAGGGCAAAAGGGCCTATAGTGTGCTATGGATTGCTAGATTTCTAGGGTGTCTACAACTTTGGTCCCACCAAATCCATGAGGTTGGGATGTCTTGCCCACGTAGACCCTGGTTTGTGTGGATGCTGTGTGATTTACTGTCCCTGCAAGAAATAACAGATCATAAACTGCATACTATTAAAAAGAATTATAATTAAAAACGTTAAGTTAAGCTGTTATTAAATGAAAGAAAATAACAAAAAGGAACCATTACTCTTAAATAGTAAAACGTGTATTAAGTTGGAGCTCATCTTGAACGTCTGTCACTCACGCCCTAGACCCCTGGTCTGCGTGAAAGCACACACCACATTCCGAATGTCACTCGAAATCCATCTTGAACAAACAGGTCTCCCACAGGAGTATTGGTTCTTCCTCCTTGAAGCCTTTCATCTGCACAAAGCACTTTGTGCAGATCCTCAGCCAAATTTTTCTCCCCGTCTTCTTCCACCTCCTGCCTATAGAGACCTCTCCACCCGCATCCTCAAGAACCACCTCCTAAATCTGCCATCCTGACTAGCTGACACCACATTCCTAAGTTAATAACAAAGCTTCTTATCTCAGCTCAAATCCAAACAAGCTAGGAGCAGTACAGACTGCTCTTACAGAAATGCTAAAATGAAATACCTACAGATAGTAGCAAAAATCTTAACCAGCGCATTACAATTGGAATTTTGCGAATATTCAGCATGCCATCTAAAACTCTGACAAACATCTATAGATGGGTATGTGTTTTTTCATTGATTCTGTTGTGTTTCTTTGTATTTACAATGAATGTCCTCATGAAAATTAATCTCAGGATAGTATATGGTGAAACATACGTACTTTGATAATAAATTTGCTTTGAGCTTTTTAACTTTGAAGTTTATAATGTGAAAAGTAGTGACCCAACACCAATCTCAAGTCACCAGGATTGCTACTTGTCACAACTTGCCACCAGCAGCACATTTGCACAAGTTTGCTATCTTTTTTGGGTGCCAAGTGCAAGTGTGATACACAGTGATATTTTTGGTGAACAAAAGGCGGTGGAATTCAGTTTCTAGTTAGTTGTTCAGATATAAAGTCATGTGGTACATTCATTACTAATATGTGGATTAAGGTAAATTGAGTTCCTCCAACACAAGTTTAACTTCAATAAAAGTAATAATATTAAAACTGAAAGAGGGATGAGGTGAGATTACTGTGAAGTAAAATGCATCTGCTGTGTGTTCTGTGTGTCAGGATGAGTTCATAGCAATGATGGACCCACAAGAGATGGAATGTTATAACTAAAGTTAAGAGTCTTGAGATGGAATGGGGAGATTGGATAGAAAGAGAGTAACTTTGTTCATCTTAGCTATTGGTGGGAAGAATGGATCTAAATGAACTAGATCCAAGCAATTTCCTTTATCTGGATGATTAGGTAGGGACAGTATCTCTAATGATATTAAAGGAAAAAAAACTCTTTAGAAATCAGGAGATTTTGAGGTTAAGTGCACTTTAAATATCTAATCTAGGATACAAGAACACTTCTATGATATAGTACTTTCGCAGCTAAATTCCAATTTCAAAGTTTTTCTTTAATTCTTTTAACAAAAGGACACAAAATATTCACCACAATCAAGGCTAAACAGGAAACAGGAGTCAGAAATTTTTCGAAGGTCTTTCCCATGATGGATCATTAAACAAACAAAGGTAAGACAAATTGCAATACAAACATTTTTTTTTAAATGCCACCTAATAGGCAACAGAGGAAGTGACAGAAGATTCATCCCAATTCAGAATTAATTGCTTAAGAGACACGCATTCATTAGATTGCAACTGTGGCAGCTTATACGCTACACTGTCTTGGGCTATCCTGAAAGCTTTCTCTTTTCCTCAGCTCTTCCTCAGACATTCGCATGATTAAAAGTTATCGGTCCCCAAAAAACCTGCAATTTGAGAACTTTGAAGGAAGACAATCAACTGCTGAAGGAACTCAGTGGGCAGTACCTATCGATGGAAATGCACCCAAAGCATGGACTGTCCATTTCCCTCCATAGCTGCTGCTGAGTTTCTCCAGCAGTTTTTATTTTGACCCAGATTCCAGCATCTGCAGTCGCTTGTGTCTCGACTTGGAGAAGTTTCTATTTTTTCCTTAATCACCATTTCTTCAACCAGGGCAAGCAGACTGGAGACATTCCATGTCTCGCCTCATACCTATAATTTCCAATCCTGTCATTATTCTGGTGAATCAACACTAATGTTCTTATTGGTTGTAATTTTGTTGCCATAATGTGATACCTGTAATAATCTAAATCTGGCCTAGTCAACATTCTACATGTACTCATAATTACTCCCTTCCTCTTATACAATATGTCCTCTTTATAAAACACTAAATTATATCGAACTTTTAGGCTTTATCTACCTACATATAGATACTTTCCAGATAATTAAACCATGAGGAAAGATCATTCAAACTGTCCAATTTATTTCCTTTAAGTGGATACTGCCATTTCTTTTTTTAACCCCCAAAAATATTTGCATATATTAAATTATACCTTCCACTTGACTGTCACCCTCGTATTGATCTTGTGAAAAGGAGCAGGCACATTGCAGCCCTGCAACATAGCACTGGGTCATCAAAACCCAACAAATTGATCAAAAGAACAATAGTCCTGAGGCATTTTCCTTGATAAACAGAAAATTGTACCATTTGACTTGGATTTGTTGTCATTGATTCTTGAGTCATTAATGATATTCAAGCGCCTTTATTTTACAAACGTTACATCATTCAGTGGCCTTGAGGCTCCATCCACTCACGGTGAAAGCTTTGGGAGTAAACTCCAAGGGAAAATTCAGAACTGGTGTCCCTAGGGCAGTCCTACATTGAGTTCAAGACTGACTGGAAACTCCTGTGATGCTGCTGGTGCCAAATTGTATCAATCTCTGCCGCTCATTTTGAGTCACTAACTGCGTTGAGAGAGGGAGCCTGCCACATGGGCAACAGATGCTCTCCACATCGTACTGCCCTGGCTCGCGTTTCACATTGACAGCTGGGATGCAACATCCATGGTCAACGCCCGCCAATGGAGGGTCTCAAGACATCTTTCAGAGAGCTTAGATGGTGATAGTATTGGGTTTCCCATCCACAAAGTTTTAAACTCAAATGAAGATCTTAAGCCATAGTCGATATAGGTGGCTACGGGTACCCTCACTAAAGGGAGGTTATAATGTAGCCACCTACTCTTCAAAGGCTAGATCACTTCCCTGTTTATCCTCCACGAGTTTAGCTGCCAGTACCCAGTATTTGAGTGAGAGGAGATACGTCAGCTAACAAAGTAGTTCAAACACAATTAATTTATTTTTAGTGATACATGTTTAAGTTCAGACAAAATTCTTAAATCACATATAAAACTCATTATTTTATTTAAAAAATTCAAATTTATAAACCACTTCTAAGACATAAAGAACTTCCAAAAGGCAGGTACAATTCTTATAAACTAGACCAATAAGTTGCAGATATTGAAGGCAGAGGAATGGATTCTAGTCACCCCTCTTTTTGTCATTCTTATTGCTGTTAATTGACTATTCATAACAAACCTGACAGTTCTCTAACATTTATACTGCTTTTTTTGCCACCTGGGTGACTTTACATACATATGCTATTTATTCAGTTACTTTTTTACACAGATGGTCTAAAAACTTCTGGTGACAGAGCTCCCAAACACTCAAAATTCATGCTGTGAATCCCCTACCTCTGAGTACACAAATCTTCCAGCTATTGAAATATCAGCTGTTTTATGTGCTAGGTGATATTACCAATCTGGTCTGCAGACCATCCTTGAACTAAATAATTTAGTCAGGGTTGTCTGGTTTGACACAGGCCCAATTGACATAATCCTATTGTTTTACACTGCAGCTCTCAAGCAATCAGCATCGTGCTGTGGGCCATTAGTCTGTGCTCTATAGACAGTGCTGTTTGTTTGCAAAGCTGTCCTTCTAACTTCAGAATGATTATTGCTTGCAATATACATTAAGGACTGAAGACTTGCTCCTGTTTACGACAAAAATCTGAACAAAGAATATTGGTTGGGAGTTTAATTTACTCAAAAGCAATTTGATCTCTATAAGTGTGCACTGCTATGTTAGAAAGCTGAGCTTGGCAAAACAAAGCCCAATGGCCCTGGACAGTGAATATCCTTCACAAGGTACATCAAACTGCCATTTGTTGTACATATTAGGATGCCTCATCTGGTAAGGTTGACAACATTCCATGTGCTACTGAGCGGTAAGGGGTGCCTTCCAAATAAAAATGCAAGGCAGAAACTGAAGAAATAATTTTCTGCAGCTATTTTAGCCCAGCAATGTTCGAGTATGACTTCTCTTTCAGTCATTTTCAAGCATAGTAATCCGATGGTCCCCAACCTCTGGGCCGCGGACCGATACATTGCCGCGAAGAATGCAGCGGTACAGTGGTAGCCGGAACGAACCCAGCACATCTTTAAGAAAAAAGCTGAAATAAACAAGCTAATTAATTAGGTGCCACGCGGCACGTAAATGTCAGCCCAGTGCCCATTGCCTCTGATCTGGGCCGACATTTACGTGCCGGGCTGCACCTAATTAATTAGCTTGTTTATTTCGGCTTTTTTCTTAAAGATGTGTTGGGTTCGTTCCAGCTACTGCTGCACCGCTGCATTCTTCGCGGCAATGTGTTGGTCCGCGGCCCGGAGGTTGGGGACCACTGTAGTAATCTATTTCTTAAATCCAAAGTGATGAACTCAGATTCCAACACATTGAATAAGACTTATCAAGATTTTACTCACTCAGGAACTTGGCTCTTGTGCCTGGCCTATATTTAACTCTTCATCCAAATCAAAAAAAAAACCAAACAACTGGTCATTATCACATTGGTATACAAAATGGCTGCATTTTCCTTTAATGCAACCATGACAAATCTTCAAAAGTACTTCAGTGAAGATAAAATGATTTTTGGAAGTCCTGTGTCTGTGAATGATGCTGTAGATTGGAACTCCATCTCTTGTAACGTTTGTTTCAAGTTACATAGCATCTCAATTTGATAATGTGTTGGATTTGAGAGTAAAATATTGCCTCTCTTCCATTGTTGTTGGGTCTAAATGCCGACCCTTTCTGCCCAATTGCATTGCAGAGGTATCTTTACTAGAAAGACTATATTAATTCAAGAAGGGGGCTCATTTTCACTTCTCAATGGCAACTAGGGATTGACCTGGCCGTGCAAGTCCAAATGCTTAAAAATGAGTGCATGAGAAAAGCTTTACTCTCCTTTGGGGTATAGCTAATTGTGAATAGTGCAAAGTGAACGTTGCAGAAATAAAACTAAGGTAGGTGATGTTGAATGTGATGAAATGAAAAATCATACACTTTGAATTTAAGAGACAGACAAATACATTTTAATTGTCTGTAGACATCTATTTAGGAAGAAAGAATCCGTACAGAAATCACTAAGAACTAATGAATAAAGTACAAAAAACAAGACCAGATTAATCATTAGAAGGGTTGAGCTTTGACTTGAGGAAGATGAAATAAAAAAGGATGGAACTACTGGCATTCTTATATGAAGCAGTACTAGGTGCTGCATCCAGTTCAGTGTATATCTTCTCCAGTACTATATATCTATCTCAAAAGAAGAGTGAGCAAATTCTGTGGAACCATGTCATAGTTAGAGGAGTTAAATTATGAGTTCCAACAAAAAATATACTACCTGTAGATGCTGCTAAGCTATAGACTACCCTTATATCTGAATGGTAGAACAAGCTTGAGGATTTAGATGTTATTCTATTTCCATTAGAATACATGTATTTTTTTTTAATGTGTTCTCAATATTTTCTGATAACAGGTTCATTGAAAATCAATTTACATCATCTACCACTTATATAAATTCATGACTGTAATGGTAATCCCACCAGTTTCCAGTGAGGCATACCACCTCCTACCTTTTAGTCGTAGTAGTAGTCATACTTTATTGATCCCAGGGGAAATTGGTTTTTGTTACAGTTGCACCATAAATAATTAAATAGTAATAAAACCATAAATATTTAAACAGTAATATGTAAATTATGCCAGGAAATAAGTCCAGGACCAGCCTATTGGCTTTTGAAATCAGAATGAGGTTTATTGCCACTGACATAAGTCATGACATTTGTTGTTTTGTTTCAGCAGTAGAATGCAGGCATAACAAATTATGATAAGTTCCAATAAAGCTAAAAGAATAAATGGACAAACCAACAGGTATATGAATAGTGCCAATGAGGAATAGTGAGATAGTGTTCATGGACCATTCAGGAATCTGATGGTGGAGGGAAAGAAGCTGCTGCTAAAACAGTGAGTGTGGATCTTCAGGTTCCAATACCTCCATCATGATGGTATTGATTAAAAGAGGGCATGTCACAGATGGTGTGGGTCTTTAATGATGGATACCACCATTTTGAGACATTGCCTTTTGAAGATGTCCCTGATAATGGGGAGGCTTGTGCCCATAATAGAGCTAGCTGAATCTACGTTTGTACAATCCTCTGAAGACTCTTATGATCCTGCGCATTGGCGCCTCCAGTCACAATGTTCTCCACAGTACATATGTAGAAATTTTCAAATGTCTTTTGCAGGCTTACAAAATTCTTGAGGGGTGTAGATATGATAAATGTAAACAGACTTTTTCCACTGAGTTTGGGCTGGACTAGAACTAAAGGTCATGCGTTAAGGGAGAAAAGTGAAATGTTTAAGAGGAACATGAGGGGAAACATCTCTCAAACGAACAAGTGGGGAACGAGCTTCCAGTGGAAGTCATGGATGCAAGTTTGATTTCAACATTAAAGAGAAATTTGAATAGGTACGTGGGTGGAGGGGTATGATCCAGGTGCAGGTCAATGGGATTAGACAAATTAATAGATTGACAAGGACTAGATGGGCTGAAGGGCCTGTTTCTGTGCTGTAGTGTTCTGTGACTCTATGATTCTTTGGTGATATACCAAATATTCCTCAAACTCCAAATGAAGTATAGCCACCAATATGCCTTTGCAGGCCCAGGACAGATCTGCTGTGATGTTGACACCCAGAAACTTGAAGCTACTCTCCTTTCCATTGCTGACTCGTCAGTGAGGATTGGTGTGTGTTCTACTGACTTACCCTTCCTGGAGTACACCGTGAATTCCTTGACCTTGCTGATGTTGAGTGACGTTGGTTGTTGTTGCAATACCACTTGACCAGCAAATCTATTGCACTCTTTTATACCTCTTTGTTGTCAAAGTCAGCTAAACTAAACCCATTCCAAATAAGATCTAAGCTAAACCCATTTGATTCTAACTTTCTTGCCCCTCAGTCACCCTACTTTTTATCTAGACTGCCCTTTGTAAAAACTATAACATAGTCAAGGACATACAAGACCTTTTTAAGCATGAGGAACTTGCATACAATATGTGAAAGTAAACTGCATTCCCAAAGTATTTCTAAACCTGACTGTCTTTTCCTGCCAGTCAGTATTCCTCTGTATATTTCAAATCACATTCTAGCTGCATATTATCTCACCAAGAATAAACAAGATGATATAATATTATGCAATGATTTATTCCCAGTCTGAATAAAATTCAGATCTAAGTATACCCTAGGGTACAGGTAGCAACACACTGGGGCCGTCAAATCACTGAGCAGTCTCCTTGCTTTTATTCCCACTGTTAAATAGAAGCTGAGCTGAAACTTAGAGCCCAGTCTATTGGTTGAGCTGAATCAACAATGGTTGGTGCCGTTTATGTTCTGATGCAGTTATTTTTACACTATCAGTTCATAAAGGTATCTGTACTGAATTCTGTTTTACCACTGGTGTACCTTGATTTGCTCAAAAAAGTGTCAATCAATCAGACCCAGTGCTACTCCAGAGTCTTGGGGGTGACATTCAGTGCAATTCCATGCACTTTCAGGTGGCATGGAAGACCCTTAGATGTCATAGTAAAAACAGTATGAAAAGTCCTCCCAATATTTTTTCCTTAATCGGTGTCTTTTGAGTATCTATGTTATCTCACTGATATTTGTAGGACTTTATGCAACTTGCCACTGTGTTTCCTGCATTGCATCAAGTGCAAAGATGCTTGAGATAAAAATGTTCTATACAATGTAAACACCCATAATTGCCTTTCCTCAGTTTGCTTTGAAACATTTAGCTTGCAGAATATTTAATTAAGCCAAATGAAAGCATTATTAAGCAGGCTCAATTGTCTTCAGTTGTAGGTGACCTAAGGCAGTGGAATGAAGAGTATATAGCCCCCAGTGTTTCAAAAGTCCAGATTATATTAGATTCCATAATGGTAGGCTCAGCTATTCTTCTATCTTTGTTTTCAGACCTCTCACATTGTTCTTCATTTTGATTCCACTCCTCCTGTTCCTCTTACCATCAGATCTGGATAAATACTAATCCAAAAAGCTAGTTTTAAACTGGTCAGTTTATTTTTACAACATTTTATAATAACTCTGAAAGACAGCAGTGCATAAAGACCCAAGTCACCTGTACTAAAGAGTTGAATTAAGTGCAGTGAAACACGGGTTTATATAATCCACATTGAAGGTACTGTATACTTGACAGTTAAATGCTTTGCCATACACAACTTGGAACAATTACAATCAATAAATGACTAAGAACAGGACAATAATTATCATGAGGACATACTCCAAGAATATTACGAAAAGATGCAACATAGAATTTGAGATCTGTTGTGCACTCCACATCTAAATTTCATTTTAAAGTATCATCATGTGCCTGTAATGCTGGTGCCAAGCATATGACAATAAACTTGATGATTTATTTAAAAAATATATATTGTAAAATCATAGCCTCTATGATTTACAAAACCTTCCAAGTCCTTGATGCTTCCAACAGGTTTGTACACAATGGAATCCAAACAAGTGGTATGGTGTCTGTTTATGGTAAAATATTAAAATAGATCTTTGAGTTGGGTCAATAGAGACATGCTTCACCTCTCTCTTCCATAGGCTCCACAGTGATGCTTTTTTAATCTCCATTCTTTTTCCCCATTCTTGCCCCCCTTATCAATTCAGATATTTTCGAAAGATCTTATATTTGATGGATTAACGGGGCCAAATATGCATTTTTCCAGAGGAGCTGTTGATTTAAGCTGCGATTCTGGATGATGACGTCACCAGATCCGACTGTACTTCTTCCTATAGATGCTGCCTGACCTGCTGCGTTCACCAGCATTTTTTATGTGTTGCTTGAAATTCCAGCATCTGCAGATTTCCTCGTGTTTGCGTATTCCATAATCCAAATCATTGATGTACAACGTAAAAAGAAGCAGCCCCAGCACAGACCCCTGTGCAACACCACTGCTAACCGGCAGCCAACCAGAAGAGGATCCCTTTATTCCCACTCTCGGTTTCCTGTCAATCAGCCAACGCTCTATCCACACATGTAACTTTCCCGTAATTCCATGGGCCCTTATCTTGTTTAGCAGCCTCATGTGCGGCGCCTTGTCAAAGGCCTTCTGAAAATCCAAATGTACAACATCCACTGCATCTCCCTTGTCTAGCCTACTTGTAATTTCTTCAAAAATTTGCAATAGGTTTGTCAGGCAGAATTTTCCTTTAAGGAAACCATGTTGAGTTCTGCTTATCTTGTCATATGCCTCCAGGTACTCCGTAACCTCATCCTTGACAATCGACTCCAACAACTTCCCAACCACCAATGTCAAGCTAACAGGTCTATAAATTTCTTTTCACTTCCTGGCCCCCTTCTTAAATAACGGAGTGACATTTGCAATCTTCCAGTCCTCTGGAACCATGCCACAATCTATTGACTTTTGAAAGACCATTGCTAATGCCTCCGCAATCTCCACAGCTACATCCTTCAGAACACGTGGGCGCATTCCATCTGGTCTGGGAGATTTATCTACCTTTAGACTATTCAGCTTCCTGAGTACCTTCTCTGTCGTAATTGTGACTGCGCACACTTCTCTTCCCTGACACCCTTGAGTGTCTGGCATACTGCTGATGTCTTCCTCAGTGAAGACTGATGCAAAATACTCGTTCAGTTCCTCCACCATCTCTTTATCTCCCATTACAATTTCTCCAGCATCATTTTCTATTGGTCCTATATCTACTCTCACCTGTCTTTTACTCTTTATATACAGTACTTGAAAAAGCTTTTAGTATCCTCTTTGATATTATTTGTTAGCTTCCTTTCATATTTCATCTTTTCCCTCTTAATGACCTTCTTAGTTTCTTTTTGCAAGCCTTTAAATACTTCCCAGTCCTCTGTCTTCCCACTAATTTTTGCTTCCTTGTATGCCCTCTCCTTTGCTTTAAATTTGGCTTTGACTTCTCTTGTCAGACACAGTTGCATCCATTTTCCATTTGAAAATTTCTTCTTTTTTAGAATATATCTGTCTTGCACCTTCCTCACTTCTCGTATAAACTCCAACCACTGCTGCTCTGCCATCCTTCCTGCCAGTGTCCCTTTCCAGTCAACTTTGGCCAGTTCCTCTCTCATGCCACTGTAATTTCCTTTACTCCACTGAACTACCGACACATCGGATTTCGGCTTCTCATTCTCAAATTTCACAGTGAACTCAATCATGTTATGATCACTGTCTCCTAAGGGTTCCTTCACCTCAATCTCTCCAATCACCTCCAGTTCACTACACAATACCCAATCCAGTACAGCCGATCCCCTAGTGGGCTCAACAACAAGCTGTTCTAAAAAGCCATCTCGCAGACATTCTACAAATTCTCTCTCTTGAGATCCAGTGCCGACCTGATTTTGCCAATCCACTGGCATGTTAAAATCCCCCACAATTATCATAACACTTCTCTTCTGACAAGCCTTTTCTATTTCCTCTTGTAATTTGTAGTCCACATCACTGCAGCTGTTTGGAGGCCTATAAATAACTGCCATCAGGGTCCTTTTACCCCTGCGATTTCTTAGCTCAACACATAAAGATTCTGCACCTTCCAATCCTATGTCACCTCTTTCTAATGATTTAATATCATTTCTTACCAATAAAGCTACGTCACCCCCTTTGCCTACCTTCCTATCCTTCTGATACACCGTGTATCCTTGGATGTACAGCTCCCAGAGACATGCATCCTTTAGCCAGGTCTCAGCAATGGCCACAATATCATAGCTGCCAATCTGTAGCTGTATGCCAAGATCATCCACCGTATTCCTTATGCTGCATGCATTTAAGTACAACACCTTAAGTCTAGTATTCGGTACTTTTTGCTTTGATTGCACTGCAACTTTATTGCACTGCAACTCATCCCAATGACTGCAAATTTGCCCCATCACCTGCCTGTCCTTCCTGACATCTTTACTGCTCACTATCTTAGATTTATTTCTGTCTTCCCCCTCCTCTGCACTATCATTCCTGTTCCCATCTCCTGCCAAATTAGTTTAAACCCTCCCTAACAGGTTATTAAACCTTCCTGCCAGGATATTGGTCCCCTTCAGGTTCAGGTGTAACCTGTCCATTTTGAACAGGTCATACTTCCCCTAGATGAGATCCCAATGATCCAAGGATCTGAAGCCCTACCCCCTGCACCAGTCTCTCAGCCATGCATTCATCTGCCTGATCCTACTATTCTTGCCCTCGCTAGCACATAGCACAGGTAGCAATCCTGAGATTACTGCCCTGGAGGTCCTGCTTCTCAGCTTCCTTCCTAACTCCCAGAAATCTCTCTTCAGGACCTCCTCCCTTTTCCTATCTACGTCTTTGGTACAAACATGTACCAAGACAGCTGGCTGCTCGCCCTCTCAATTCAGAATATTCTGTACCCGAACCGAGACATCCTGTACCCAGGCACCTGGGAGGCAACACACCATGTGGGTATCTCTATCAGGTTCACAGAATCTCCTGTCTGTTCCCCTGGCTATGGAATCCCCTATGACTACCGCATTCCTCTTCTCCCTCCTTCCCTCCTGCACAAAAGCGCCAGGCTCAGTGCCACAGACCCGGTCACCGTGGGCATCCCCTGTCAGGACATCCCCCTCAACAGCATCCAAAATTAGATACTTGTGCTGACAGGGGTAGCCACAGGGGTGCTCTCCACTATCCAGGCATTTTCCTTCCCTCTGACGGTCACCCAGTTTTCTGACCCCTGTAGCCTAGGGATGACTACCTCCCTGTAGCTCCTGTCTATCACCTTTTCACTTTCCCTAATAAGCAGTAGGTCATCAAGTTGCAGCTCCAGATCCCTAACACGGTCTCTGAGGAGCTGCATCTCGGTGCACCTGGCGCAGATGTGGCCATCAGGGAGGCTGGAGGTCTCCCAGGATTTCCACAACTGACACCCTGAACAAAGCACTAAACCTGCAGACATGCTACCTAATTCTACAGGAATGAAACAAGGAAAAATAAGTCTATGCACCCACTTACCTCGCCAAACACACAAACTTTTTAAACCGTTAGCTCGTACCATTAGCTGCATGAGCCCTGCTGTTCCTTCATCTGTCTGGGCCGATTCGCCAAGGGGAAAAAAAAAGTTGGTGCCTCCCTCTCATCTCTTCCTGTTACCACCTAAGCCCATTGAGCCAAAGCCCTACACTCTGCTGCCCACTCCGACCATTGCTCGCTGTATAGAGTGGTCTCCTTTTTAAACTCTCCGCACTGTGCTGTCTACGTCATGCGCCTGCGCAGTCTCGTCCTTCTTGTACTTCCTTCAGAATTTAGCTGTCACGCCACCCTTTTTGTTCAGATCCAAAACAACTGTTGGAAGTCCCCTTCCTTTTTATAGCACCCTACCCACAAACACAAGACAAAGCCAAACTTGCAATATACCCATTTTCCATGTTGAACATTCTTGGACCTCCATTGTCATATTTAAATTTGCCGATGACACCACTGCTGTTGGCCGAATCACAGGTGGTGATACATCGGCATAATGGAGGGAGATCATAAATCTGTTTAAATGATGCCACAACAGCAACCTCTCAGTCAGTGTCAGCAAAACCAAAGAGCTGATTATTGATTAGAGGAGTAAGAAACTGGGAATCCCACAACCAGTCCTCATTAGGGGATCAGAGCTGGAGAGGGACAGTCACTTGAAATTCCATGGTATTATCATATCAGAGGATCAGTCGTAGGATAATCACATCAGGGCCATTAGAACAAAGGCACAGCAACGGCTTGACTTTCTTAAAAGTTTGCACAGACTCAGCCTGTCATCTAAAACTGTGACAAACTTCAATAGCAGCACAGTGGAGAGTATCCTGACTGGTCGTGTCATGGCCTGGTAGGGAACCATCAATGCCCAAGAACAGAAAATCCTGGAAAAGGTGGTGGATACAGCCCAGCCCTTTACAGAAAAAGCCCTCCCCACCATCGAGAACATCTAGAAGGACTGCTGCCATAAGAAAGCAGCATTCATCATCAAGGATCCCACCATCAGGGCAAACTATCTTCTCGCTGCTGCCACTGGTAAGATACAGGCATCTTATTTCGCACATCACCAGGCACAGCAATGGTTATTACTCTTCAATCATCAGGCTCCTGTGCAAACATGGGAAATTTCATGCAAACTATGCAAAATTTCATTCACCCAACTCTGAACAACTCCATCACCTGTGGGCTCACTTTTAAGGACTCCATAACTCAGTGTTCTCAGTATTATTTATTTATTACTACTATTGTTTTTGTATTTGCAGAGTTTGTCTTCTTTTGTGCATTAGTTGTTTGGCAGTCTTTGTTGTGTTTAATTTTTCATTGACTCTATTGCATTTCTTTGTTCTACTGTGAATGCCTGCAAGAAAATGAATCACAGGGTGGAATATGATAACATAAATGTACTTTGATAATAAATTTACTTTGAACTTTGGGTATTTATCCAGCAGGTGAGACTAAAAGTTGAGCATGGTGAATGTGTTCTGTAATTAATGTACAAACATATGATCCAACAATGAACTGACAGTTTAATACGTCTTTAAGGGCAGAACACATTTTCTAGAAATTGATTTGGTGCAACTAATGTAATAATATACACAATCTATATTATTGATGCAACAATACCCATATACTGTATCACTACAATCATATATAGCTATTATTTTTATTGCACCATTGACATCAATTTCCAGATCTGTACAAGTGTGCAGAGATTTTCTCCCATTGTTCAAAGTTACTATCAGTAATTCGCTGGGGCTCATCTGGTCACAGTCTAACACTGGGCTCCTTATGGAACTCAATATAGGAGAGGGAGGGGGGATTTAATTACCCTGCACTTACTCCTAACACTTACTCAAGATGTTTGTCAATTGTGCAAGTCCAAAGAGATACATGTTATAAACTCACAATGATTGAAAATAGAAGGAACAGCTGTGAGAGCCCCCTTTCAGAATTTGTCTATTTAAGAAGACTTCAGATAGGTTATATTAAAAGTTACACACTTTAGGTCTACTCCAGGTTACTCTGGGGATTCGGAAACGAGGACCTCGACGGTGCAGAATGTTGTTGCTTACATGATTTGTTTTTCTTCATCTGATGATGTGCATTGGGTGTTGGCCTTTTTTTTTTCTCATTTGGTTCTTTTGGGTTTCTTGCTTTGTGGCTGCCTGTAAGCGGACAAATCTCAAGGTTGTATTATTTATACATACATTGATAATAAATGTACTTTGAATCTTTGAAAAATGGTGAACTCAGCAGGTCAGGCAGCAGCGATGGAAATGAATAAAAAGTTGATGTTTTGGCCAGGACTGGAAAGGAAAGAGGAAGATGACAAAATAAGGTGGGGAAGGGGAAACAGGACAAGCTAGAGTGGGGATCATAAAACATAAGAGTGGAATTAGGCCATTCAGCCCATCGAGTCTGCTCTGCCATTCCATCATGGCCGATCCCGGATCCCACTCAACCCCATACACCAGCCCATCCACCATATCATTTGATGCATTGACCAATCAGGAAACTCAACTTCCGTCCTAAATATACTCAAGGACTTGGCCGCCACCACCGTCTGTGACTGAGCATTCCACAGATTCACTACTGTAAATCTGTAGAAAAAGAGGGAAGAAGGGAGGGGAATTTCTGGAAGTTGGAGAAATTGATGTTCATGCCACCAGGTTGGTGGCTTTCCAGATGGAATGTGAGGTGTTGCTCCTCAACCAGAGAATGGCCTCATCATAGCAGAAGAGGAGGCTGTAGAGTGATGTCAGAATAGGAATGGGGATAGGAATTAAAATGGTTGGTCACTGGAAAATCCCACATTTTGCAGATGGAGCAGAAATTCTCAATGTGGACAAGGGTTTCACGGTGGGTGCAATCACTTCGAAAAGTGGTAAGGATGTGTTTGGTGGGAGGGTCCTGTTGAAGATGGTGGATGTTGTGTTAGACATGGAGGCTCGTGGGGTGGTAGGTGAGGGCAAGACGCATGGACTAGATGGGCCAATGAGGCTGTTTCTGTGCTCTACTTCTCCACGACTCTATAACTCTATCCATGTTAAGGCAGTGGGAAGATATGGACAGTTCCTCTTGTCCTCTCCTACCACGCCATGAGCCTCCACATCTGGCACAACATTCTCCACAACATCTGCAATCCTCATTGGGAATCTCCTACAAAACACATCTGTGCCTCTCCCCCCCCACCCCCACCAACTCCACTCTCCAGTTTTCACAGTGGTTGCTCTCTCTCTGTAATACCCTTGTCCATTCATCCCTCCCCACTAATCTTCCTCCTGGCACTTATCCCTGCAAGCGGCAGAAATGCTACACCTACCAATTCACCTCCTCCCTCACCCCCATTCAGGGCTCAAACAATCCTTCAAGGTGAGGCAACTCTAGGCCTCCAAATCTGTTAGGGTAGTCTACTGTATCCCGTGTACCCAATATAGATTTGAGGACTGCTTAGTTGAGCACCTCCATTTCGTCTGGGATTTTTCCAGTGGTCAACCATTTTATTTCCTATCTCCATTCCCATTCTGACATAAGACATAGGAGCAGAATTAGGCCATTTGGAGCCATTTGGCCATCTGCTCCACCATTCAATCATGGCTGATCCTTTTTTTTCACCTCCTTAGCCCCACTTTCCTGCCTGCTCTCCGAAAACTTTGATGTCATGTCCAATCAAGAGCCTATCAAGCTCAGCTTTAAATGTACCCAATGACCTGGCCTCCACAGCTGCCTGTGCTAATAAGTTCCACAAATTCACCACCCTCTGGCTAAATGATTTTCTTTGCATCTCTGTTTTAAATGGATGCCCCTTTATCCTGAGGCTGCACCATTTTATCCTCGACTTCCCCACCATGAGAAATAGTTTCCAAATCTACTCTGTCTAGGCCTTTCAACGTTTGAAAGGTTTCAGTGAGATCCCCCCCCCATCCTTCTAAAGTCCAGTAAGTACAGACCCATCAAACATTCCTCATATGATAACCCTTTCATTCCCAGAATCATCCTTGTGAACCTCCTCTGAAACCTCGCCAATGTCAGCACATCTTTTCTTAAAAGGGGAGCCCCAAAACAATTCACAATACTCAAGGTGAGGCCTCACCACTGCCTTATAAAGCCTCAGCATCACATCCTTGCCCTTGTATTCTAGACCTCTTGAAACCAATGCTAACATCACATTTGCCTTCCTCACCAATAACTCTACCTGCAAGTTAACCTTTAGGGTGTTCTACACAAGGACTCCCAAGTCCCTTTGCATCTTAGATTTTTGGATTTTCTCCCCATTTAGAAAATAATCTGCACACTTATTTCTTCTACCAAAGTGCATGACTGCATTTTCCAACATTGTATTTCATTTGCCACTTTCTTGACCATTCTCCTAACCTGTCTAAGTCCTTCTGAAGCCTACCTGTTTCCTCAACACTACCAAACTTTTTATCATCTGCAAACCTGGCAGAAGAGCCATCTATTTTATCATCTAAATCACTTATATACAGCATACAAAGAAACGGTCCCAACACCGATCCCTGCAGTACACCACTAGTCACTGGCAGAAAAGGATCCTTTTATTTCCACTCGCTGCCTCTTACCAATCAGCCAATGCCCTAACCATGTCAGTAACTTTCCTGTGATACCATGGGCTCCTTGAGGTAAGCAGCCTCAAGTGTGGTACCCAGTCAAAGGCCTTCTGAAAGTCCAAATACACAACATCCACTGCATTCTCTATATCTATCCTACTTGTCATCTCCTCAAAGGACTCCAACAGGTTTGCCAGGCAAGATTTTCCCTTAAGGAAATCATGTTGACTTTGTCCTAGATTGTCCTGTGTCATCAAGTACTTTATAACATCATCCTTATCAACTGAGTCCAATATCTTCCCAACCACTGAGGTCAGGCTAACTGGTCTATGATTTCCTTTCTGCTGCCATCCTCCTTTATTGAAGAGTTGAGTGATATTTGCAATTTTCCTGTCCTCTGGCACCATGCTGGAGTCCAATGATTTTTGAAAAATCATTACCAATGCTTCCACGATCTCTACCACTACCTCCCTCAGCATCCTTGGGTGCAGTACATCTGGCCCAGGTGACTTACGTACCCTTAGGGCATGTCAGTCCATGGCCTTCTCTTCTGCCATGATGAGATAATTTTCAGGATGGAGAAGCAACACATATTCTCTCTAGGTAGCCTCCAACCTGATGGCATGAGCATGAATTTCTCCAACTTCCGGTAATTGCCCCCTCCCCTTCTTCAATTCCCCACACTTCTCCCCACCTGCTTAATTCTTCCCCCTAATACCGAAATTCCTCTTCCTTTTCTCTCATGGTCTGCTCTCCCCTCCTATCAGATTTCTTCTCCAGCTCTTCACTTTTTCCATGTTTCAGTATCCAGGCTCTTACTTCCTCCCCCTCCCCTCCCCCACCCACCTTGTTTCACCTACCACCTTCTAACTTGTCCGCCTCCCCCTCCCCCACCTTCTGATTCTGACATCTTCCCGCTGCCTTTCCAGTCCTGACGAAGGTTCACAGCTCAAAATGTTGGCTGTTTATTCACTTTCATCGATGCTGCCTGACCTGCTGAGTTCCTCCAGCATTTTGTGTGTGCTGCTCTGAATTTCCAGCAATAGTAGAATCTCTTCTGTTCATAGTCTCTTTTAAATCTTCCAAAATATTCTGAAAGATTTGCATAAAACCATAAGATACAGGAGCAGAATCAAGCTTTTAGGCCCATCAGTCTGTTCCACCATTTCATCGTGGCTGATCCATTATTCCTCTCAGCTCCAGTCTCCTGCCTTCTCCCTGTATCCCATCATGCCCTGACCAACCAAGAATCTATCAACAAAACAAACCTTGAGCCAGTTTAACTCAACACTGCAGTCACACTGTGGACAAGCTCGTTATTTATTGCCAGTATCTTTAGACCATAAGATATAGGAGCAGAATTAGGCCATTTGGCCCATTGAGTCTGCTTTGCTATTTCATCATGGCTAATCCAATTTTCCCTCTCAGCCCCAATCTCCTGCCTTCTTCCCGTATTCCTTCATGCCCTGACCAATCAAGAATCTATCAACCATTGTCTTAAATATACATAAAGATTTGGTGTCCACAGCTGCCTGTGACAAAGAACTCTGCAGATTCACCACTCTCTGGCTGAAGAAATTCCTCCTCATCTCTATTCTAAAAGAACGCCCCTCTATGTGTCCTCTGGACTTATACTCCTCCACCATTGGAAACATCTTCTTCACATCCTCTCTATCAAGTCCTTTCAAGGACCAAAAGTGAAGTCATCCAGGAACTGAACGTGAAGCAACTGCGTGAGATTTTCGCTGCAATGATTGCAGAAAAGTACAACTTTAATTTTGAAAGGGTACATCAGTTTAGGGCATACTTGCAGGATGGTTTAAGTGCTTACGAAGAACTGTATGACAGAAAAATGCGCGAGGCTAAGCAGTCAAGCATACTGTCGTTTTTCAAGCCTTCCACATCAGCCACAGCAGACGACGAACCTCGACCTTCGACATCGAGGCAGGCAGACGTAGAAGAAGATGACCTGCCTGCCCTGATGGAAACAGACGACGATGAGATGACACCACAGTGTCCCACCACCCCAACCTCCGGGCCGCGGACCAATACATTGCTGCAAAGAATGCAGCGGTAGCTGGGATGCACCTAGCACATATTTAAGAAAAAAAGCTAATTAATTACGTGCCAGGCGGCTTCTAATTAATGAGCTTGTTTATTTCAGCTTTTTTCTTAAAGAAGTGCTGCGTGCGTCCCCACTACCACTGCATGCTTTGCGGATCGGTATCGGTCCGCGGCCTGGAGGTTGGGGACCACTGCACCACCCCAACCTCCGACAACTCAGCTAACACACCATCATCAGTGTGCTCGGCCCTGTCTTCCCGATTCCCGTAAGTGATACTACACTGTACATGCATTATTTCTACTTTATATCGTCTGTGTATTTTTATGTGTTATTTGGTATGATTTGGCAGCTTCATAGCTTAAAGGTTACTGGAGAGAGAGTTTCTGCCGGGAGCGCTTGCGTGAGATTTTTGCTACGGTGGACAGTGCAGCAATGATTGTAGAAAAGTATTTCTACTTTATATAGGCTGTGTATTTATCATATCATTCCTGCTTTTACTATATATTACTGTTATTTTAGGTTTTGTGTTATTTGGCATGATTTGGTAGGTTATTTTTTGGGTCTGTGAATGCTCACAAATTTTTCCCATATAAATAATTGCTTCTTCACTTTACGACATTCCGGCTTGCGAACCGTTTCATAGGAATGCTCTACCTTTGGATGGTGGGGGAAATCTGTATAACTTTATTTTTGGCTTTGATATTGTGCAGAAGAGTCAATGTAAGAAGATTAGGCATGCCTCGTCCTAGTTACCCAGTGCTACCCTCCAACTTCTTTGCTTCTAGTAGCATTATGTTCCAGCTTTGAAAAGACCTGAATTGTTGATTGCAGCCCAGCAGACATTACTACTGACTAAACCTAACTTATTTTTCTCGTTAGTTCTCACAAAATTTCTTAATGTGATGATTGACATCCATGGCTTTCTTTTCCCCTGTGGCCCACTTGTCAGAATCTTCACTGAGGCCACAACCACCATCATTGAAACAGTGGTATTTATGCATCAATTGCACTGGACAAGGTTAAATGCGGATGCCAGATTCTTCTCTCTCCAAATGAGGCCTCTCTTCCCAGCTCCCCCATAGTCAGAAGCAACTCAGCCAGGACAGACTGGAAGTGTTTCAAAGAAACAGATGTAGACATCACAAGCAGGGAACAGCAGCTAGTCTTAGTGTTGCCACATTCTCCTTCCAATGGTAGGTTCATTTGAGGCAATGCACTCTACCCTCTAGGTTGAGAAGGAACAAACAAGAAAGAATCCTCTGCCAGCAGGTGGCTAACCCATGAGAAAATGTGTACCTTCAGTGGGCAAGTGTTTGTTTCAGGATGAAGCACCAAATCTTCAGAATTATTGTGGTCGGGTTTAGTGATGAGGCATGCTTACTGCACTAATTCTCAGACAGACGCAGAAAGGAGCTAGTTTCCCCCCAGATCTGAATCCATAAGTCTACACTAGCCTACGAACCAACCTTATTTTCCCTTGATAAGAAGCCTGGCCTTCACAGCATCACTCAAATGCTCCAAGCAAGCCAAATAGTTTAAAACTAGGCATGTATCTCATGAGCATGATCCGCCACAGAAGAATGAAGGAGAAGTAGCTGGGCTAAGGTAAGGGGAATTTGAGCAGGATCTGGAAGCAAATGGTCATTTGGCAGAGTATTATGAACCTTGGCAGCAGAGCAGGTTGGCCTGCAGCTCATCAGTCAGAACTTGTAGTTTGTGAGTGAATGAAATGATTATATTTAACTTTAAATAATTAGAAGGCAGGCTGCAATTCAGCAGCTCTGCTGAAACTCATTTCAGTTTCTCTAAAACTTGACTTCTGAGCTCACTGCATATTCCGTTTGGTGTTTGTCGATAACCACATGGCAATTGTCATGAGCACTTATGCACCAACTCTGAACTCATACGAGTATGAAAAAGAGGCCTTCTAGACTTGGCTAGATGTGACACCATCAAACATTCCCAAGGAGGATAAGCTAATTCTTTTCGAGGACTTCATTGCCAGGCTTGGTCAGGACTACAACCTTTGGAAGGGTATAGTAAGAAAGAAGGCATCAACTCAAAAGGAACACACTTCCCACCATATGTGCAGAGCAGAATCTTATCATCACAAATACTCTCTTCCATCAGAAAACAAGTTCAAGGCATCTTGGCAGCACCCCTGTTCTAATCAGTGGCATCTCATCGACAATGATATTGTCCGAGCTAGGAACCACCTTGATGTGACTATCAAAAGAGCCATGATTGGTACATATATCTGCGAGACACATCATCACCTGATCTGTTCCATTGAGTCCATCAGACTCATGAAAAGGAGGAGGGTTCATAAGAAGCACACCAAGCCAAGGTGAAGGCTTGGTACTGCCACCGAACAGCACCTTCAGAGGATACTGAAGAACACTGGGGTCTGTTTAAATCTACCATTCTCGATACCTGCAAAAACATACTTGGGGACAAGTGCAGAAAACACTAGGACTGGTTTGATGATAACGACATTAAGATAAAACAGCTTATCTCCAAGAAAAGGAAAATCTTTTGTGCCTAGTAGAATAATATCTGTCCCAAGGCATTTGAACGGCAGCAAATCAGAGATCAGGAGCGAGAGAGGGAGAGAGAGGAGGAGTGACACAGGTCGGCAAGTGTGCTTTAAAAAGCAGTGCTTCGTGAGAGTTTTGGCTTTGAACTATGGCAAATCAGAGATAGGATTTCATTAGCAGGTGCAAATTAATATAAGGCTGGGGCAACCAGAGAGGCCTTTGCTGGAGCAGTCATTACTGGAGTCAACAGTGTTAGAGTAGGGATTTGAGGCTTTAGCAGGGAGAGGCTTCTGTAGGTAGATTTTTTTCCCCCACAGTTTATTTATTGTTCCTTCTTTATAGTTGCACAGTTAGAGCAGGAGGATGCTAGGCAGGATGAAAGTGGTTAAACAGCCAGTGCAGAGTACCCCATGGGCATCCCCATCAACAACAGGTATACCACTTTGGATACTGCTGTGAGGCATGATCTGGCAGAGGAAAGACACAATAGTCAAGTCTCTGGCTCTGAGTCTGACTTTGTGGCTCAGAAGGGAAGGGGGAGGGGAAGAAGGAGCAAGCTGTGATGACTGGGGATTCATTAGTTAGGAGAACAGAGAGGAGGTTCTGAGGACAAGAACGAGATTCCCGTTGCCTTCTGGCTGCCAGGGTCAGGGACATCTTGGATCAGAACTCTTAAGTGTGAGTGTGACCAGCCAGAGGTCGTGGTCCATGTAGGTACCAATGATATGGGTAGGAAGAGAGATGAGGTTCTGCAAAGTGAGTTCAGGGAGTTAGGTGTTAAGTTAAAGGACAGAATGCCCACCATTGAGAGTTCAGGATTGTTACCCATGTGTGCTAGTGAAGTCAGGAGTAGGAAGATCCTACAGTTTAACCTGTGGGTAAGGAGGGAAAGCTTCAGAGTTTTGGATCATTGGGCTCTATTCCAAGGAAGGCAGGACCTGTACAAAAGAGATGGCTTGCACCTAAGCTGGAGTGGGACTAATATCGCAGTGAGAAAATGTGTTAGTACTGCATGTAGGGGGTTTAAACTAGAGCTGCAGGGACATGGAAACTAGAGTGCCAGGACAGAAAATAGAGTGGTTGTAGAGACAATTGTTAAGATCTCAAACAAAGTCAGGAATCAAAGGTTGAGCATGGTACAACTAATGTTCTGAGTTGCATATATTTCAATGCAAGAAGTATTGTAGGAAAGGCAGAGGGGCTCAGTGCATGGGTCAACACATGGAATTATGATATTGTAGCTATTAGTGAGACTTGGTCGAAGATGGGGCAGGATTGCAGCTCAACAATTCGGATTCTGTTGTTTTAGATGTGACAGGGCAGGAGAAATTAATGGGGAAGTGGCAGCTTTACAAATTAGGGAAAATGTCATGGCAGTACTCAGTCAGAACAGCCTGGAGAACTCATCTAGTGGGGCTTTATGGGTGGAACTGAGGAATAAGAAAGGTATAATCAGGTTAATGGGCTATATTATAGACCACCCAACATTTCACAGGATTTAGAGGAATTAATTTGTAGAAAGATCATAATCTGTTGCAAGAAACATAAGGTTGTGATAGTAGGTGATTTCACTTTCCACATATTGACTGGGTCTCCCATCTATAAAAGAACTAGACAGGGTTTGTTGAATGTCTTCAGGCAATTTTCGTTAATCAGTACAATGAAAGAGTGTATAATACTTGATCTGCTGTTGGGAAATGAGACAGGGCAGGTGACAGAAGTTTGCGTAGGGGAACACTTTGCATCCAGTGATCATAATGCCATTAGTTTCAAGGTAATTATGGAAAAGGATAGGTCCGATCCTTAGGTTGAGATGCTAAATTGGAGAAAGACCAATTTTGATGGTATCAGAAATGATCTGTGGATTGGAACAGGTAGTTTTCTGACAAAGCTGTATTTGTTAAGTGGGAGCCCTTCAAAAGTGAAATTTTGAGACGACTAAACTTGTATGTGCTTTTCAGAAAAAAAGGCAGGGATAACAGGTTTAGGGACCCTTTGCTTTTGAAAGATATTGAGGCCCTGGTTGAGAAGAAAAAAACAAGTACATAGCAGGTATAGGTAGGTAGGAACATAAATCAGGGGGGCTAAAACAAGGCATGATTTTGCTCTAGCACACAAGGTGCAGATATTTTAAGAGCAAAAGGATTGCAAGGGACAAAATTGGTCCTCAGGAAGATCAGAAAGGCAATGTGTGGAGCCAAAAGAGATCTTAAATGACTTTTTTGTGTTTGTATTTACTTGGGAGATGGACACAGAGACTATAGAACTGAGGCAAAGCAGCATTGTGATCACAGACCCTATACAGATAACAGAGGAGGAGATGTTTGCTGTCTTGAAGCAGATCAAGTTGGACAAACCTCAGGGTCTGACAAGATGTTCCCTTGGACCCTGCAGGAGGCAAATCCAGAAATTGCAGGGGCCTTAGCAGACACATTTAAATCATCTTTAGCAACAGCTGAGGTACCGGAAGATTAGAAGAAGCTAACGTTGCTCTACTGTTTAAGAAGAGCTCTAAAAATAAACCAAGAAATTATAGACCACTGAACCTGATATCAGTAGTGGGAAAGTTATTGGAAGGTATTCTAAGAGACTGGATTTATGAATATTTGGATAGACAGAGATTGATTAGGGATAGTAAGCGTGGCTTTTTGCGTGGTAGGTTATGTCTAACCAAAAAAAACCAGTTTAAGGACATTATCAGAAAAGTTGACGCAGGCAATGTAGTGGATGTTGTCTACAAGGCATTTGACAAGTTCCCACATGGAAGTTGGTCAAGAATTTTCAGTCTGTTGGTATTCAAGATGAGTTAGTAAATTGGATTAGTTATCCGGACCACCTGGAAAAGCGGGCTGAAAAATGGCAGAATGAATTTAATGCAGATAAGTGTGAGGTGTTATACTTTGGGAGGACCAACCAGAGGAGGTCTTACCCTACCATTCACTGTGTATGGAGGAGTGTGGTAGAACAAAGGAATCTGGGAATACAGGTCCTACAATTCATTGAAAGTGGAGTCACAGGTAGATAGGTTTGTAAAGAACACTTTTGTCACATTGGTCTCCATAGATCAAAGTACTGAGTACAGGAGTTGGGATGTTATGCTGAAGTTGTATGAAGTAGGCCTCATTGATGAGGCCTAATTTACAGTACTATCTGCCGTTTCGCTTACTTATCTACACAAAAGATATTGAGTACATTAAAAATTTATAAGGATTCTGCTGGGACTGGAGGACCTGAGTTATCAGGAAAAATTAAATAGGTTAGGACTTTTATTCCCCAGAATGTAGAAGACTGAAGGTATGTTTGATAAAGGTATAGAAAATTATAGAGGGATCAAATCACAAACAAGAGAAATTCTGCAGATGCTGGAAATCCAAGCAACGCACACAAAATGCTGGAAGAACTCAGCAGGCCAGACAGCATCTATGGGGAAAAAAATACAATTGATTTTTCGGGCCAAGACCCTTGGGCAGTATTGGGGAGGTATAGCCAGAGGCTGCTTCAGTGCCACCAAAGTAGTCAATGATCCAAATTACTTTGGATTAGACCCACTGCACACACAGGATGGGAAGAACTTGCTAAAGGATCGGAAGGATATCAACAATTGATGGAGATAGCACTTTCAAGAACTTCTTAACCTTGACAACATTGCTGAACCAGAGGTTACTAACCAAATTCTCCAGAGACCTCTGAGAGAAGACAGTGGTGAACCTCTGAATATGAGAGAGGTCCATGATGTCATCAAGAGCTTAAAAAAGCAGCAAAACCACTGGTTCTGACAGAATCCCAGCAGAGATTCTTAAGAAAGATGGATCATCACTCCTTGTATTCCACATACGTGCCTTGCTCCTGAAGGTCTGGGAAAAGGAACAACAACCCTCAGAGCTCAGGGATGCTCTAATAATGTTCGTGTTCAGGAAGGGAGACAAGGCAGATTGGAGCAATTACAGAAGTATCTCCCTCCTGTTAACAACAGGCAAAGCACTTGCATGGATCCTTGTCGATGAACACTATCTGAAGAAGTAGTCCCTGAACCTCAGTGTGGTTTTTGCCCATCTAGAGGTATTGCTGAAATGGTCTTCACAGAATGCCAATTCCAGGAATTATGCTGTGAACAAAGACAACACTTGTACTTGCCTTTTATAAATTTGACAAGGATATTAGATACAGTAGTCCGCCAAGCTCTCTGGCATATACTATCAAGGCATGGCTGTCCTGACAAGCACTTACGATTACCGAGGTTACTGCATAATGGCATGTCTGCAATAGTGGTACTGAATCAGAACACCTCATTGTCAAGACAGGATTCGCACAGAGCCATATCATTGCACCCACTCTATTTGTCATTTTTGTTGCTGACATCCTTCACCTCATTGGCCAAGCCCTGCCACAGGGAATCCCAATCATGTATAGAATAGTCAACAGGCTTTTCAACCTCACTCACTTCAAAGCATGGAACAAGGTAACCACCACTATCATGGAGCTTCTGTCTGTAGATGACAACATCATTGCAGCACGCCTCCAATGTAGCCAAGGCACATAGAGCCCTGGATCTTGTTCTGGATATAAAAAAAGACACAAATCTTATATATCAGTCGCCAACCACCCAGCCATTTATCCATTAAAGCTGACAATATCATCCTTGAAAAGTAGACCACTTTCCCTACCTTGGCAGCATTCTCTCCTCAAAAGTAGACATCGGCTCAGAGATCAACCACCACCTGAGTAGTGCAAGTGAAGCCTATGCAAGGTTAAGGAAAATAGTCTTTGATGACTGTGACCTACAAGTCCAAACAAAACTTTCGGTCTACAGAGCGGTTGTCCTTCCTACATTACTGCATGGAACTGAACCATGGACCACCTTCAGTAGTCACCTGAAAGTCCTGGAAAAATATCACCAAAGAGCAATACAAAAGGTTTTGGGGATCATCTGGAAGGACAGATGCACCAACACTAGCATACTGGAGGAGGCCAATAGGAACAGTGTTTTCACCAACTCCGGATAGGTCATGTCATTCGGATGCCTAATTTACATCTCCCCAAACAGATTTTTTACTCTTATTTGAGTAAGGACTGAAAGACTCTGGTAGGCAAAGGAAATGCTTCAAAGTTAACATCAAAATCAACCTGAAAAAATTCAACATTACATCTAAAACTGGACTCACTTTCAAGGACTCTTCATCTCATGTTCTTGATATTTATTGCTTATTCATTTATTATTATGTTTTTCTTTTTGTATTTGAACAGTTTGTTGTCCTTTTGCACACCGATTAAACACTCAAGCTGCTGCGGTCTTTCATTAATTCTACTATGGTTATTATTCTATTATAGAATTATTGAGTATTCCTGCAAGAAAATGAATCTCAGGGTTGTATATAGTGACATTTATGTATATTGATAATAAATTTACTTTGAACTTTGAACTTGAGGAAATCTGTTCAAAAGAGAGATGTGCTACATGAGAACGACCTCCGCCGTGCTGCAGAAAACAAACAGCAGCTGTGAAAGGCAAAAATGAACAACCAAAAGACCCAAACACTAACCACAGCCACCTCTTACTTGTGTCCACACTGCACCAGAATACGGGGACCCTGGATGGGCCTCCACAACCACCAAAGGACCCACCAATAGACAAATCCCTTCGGAGAACACCTTACTTGACTCAAGTGATCATACTACCTCTACGATTTGCAGATATAAAGTGCAGTAGAATGTAAACATTGTTGAAATTTGCATAACTTCAGTATGCCATCAAAAACACTGACAAACTTCTATTGATGCACAGCGAAAAGTATCCTGAATGGTTGCATCACAGTCTGGTATAGAATCACCAATGCTCAGGAATGGAAAGTGTACAAGTGGCTCCTCGACTTCTTATCCAGAACACAATCTGTGCAGATTGGTGATAACATCTCCTCCTTGCTGACGATTACCACTGGCGCACCTCAGGGGTGTGTGCTTAGCCCACTGCTCTACTCTCTACGTACACATGACTGTGTGGCTAGGCATAGTTCAAATACCATCTATAAATATCTATGCTGACGATACAACCATTGTTGGTGGAATCTCAGATGGTGACGAAAGGATGTACTGGAGTGAGATATGCCAACTAGTGGAGTGGTGCCACAGCAACAACCTGGCACTCAACATCAGTAAAACAAAAGAGCTGACTTCCGGAGGGGTAAGACAAATCCTCTCTTGCCTTCTTTGTGACGGCATCTACATTCTGGTCCCAGGAGAGATCCTCCAATATGGTAATGTGAGGGAATTTAAAGTTTCTGCACCTCTCCACCTTCAATCCTTTTATGAGAACTGGCTCATGGATCTCGGGCTTCTTCCTTCTGTAGTCAATAATTAGCTCGGTGGTTTTGCTGAAGGTTACTATAATGGCACCATTCAACCAGATTTTCAATCTCCCTACTATATGCCGATACATCACCACCTTTGATTTGGCCAACAACAGTGGCGTCATCAAAGTTAAATATGTCATTGGAACTCATCGTAGATATTAAGAAGGTAGAGCAGGTGCTAAGCACACAGCCTTTTGGTGCACCTGTGCTGATGTTGATTGCTGTTGCCAATCCAAACTGACTGGAGTCTGAACTGCAAGTGAGGAAATCAGAGATCCATTTGCACAGGGAAGTATCAAGGCCTAGGTCCTGGAACTTAGTGATTAGTTTCAAAGGGGTGACACTGTTGAATGCTGAGCTGTAGTCAATAAGGAGCATCCTGATATATGCATCTTCACTGTCCAGATATTCTAGAGCTGAGTGAAGAGCCAAGAAAATGACATCTGCTGTTGAGCTGTTCTGATGGTAGGCAAATTGGAGCAGTTCCAAGTCACTCCTCAGGCAAGAGTTGATATGCTTCATGACCAACCTCTCAAAGCACTTCACACAGAGAAAATCACACCTGATTTTTATTAACGACCTGGATGTGGGGGTAGAAGGGTGGGCTGGCAAGTTTGCAGATGACACAAAGGTTGGTGATGTTGTAGATAGTGTAGAGGATTGTCAAAGGTTGCAGAGAGACATTGATAGGATGCAGAAGTGGGCTGAGAAGTGGCAGATGGAGTTCAACCCGGAGAAGTGTGAGGTGGTACACTTTGGAAGGACAAACTCCAAGGCAGAGTACAAAGTAAATGGCAGAATACTTGGTAGTGTGGAGGAGCAGAGGGATCTCGGGGCACATGTCCACAGATCCCTGAAAGTTGCCTCACAGGTGGATAGGGTAGTTAAGCAAGCTTATGGGGTGTTAGCTTTCACAGGTCGAGGGATAGAGTTTAAGAGTCGCGATGTAATGATGCAGCTCTATAAAACTCTGGTTAGGCCACACTTGGAGTACTGTGTCCAGTTCTGGTCACCTCACTATTGGAAGGATGTGGAAGCATTGGAAAGGATACAGAGGAGATTTACCAGGATGCTGCCTGCTTTAGAAAGTATGCATTATGATCAGAGATTAAGGGAGCTAGGGCTTTACTCTTTGGAGAGGAGGAGGATGAGAGGAGACATGATAGAGGTATACAAGATAATAGGAGTGGATAGCCAGCGCCTCTTCCCCAGGGCACCACTGCTCAATACAAGAGGACATGGCTTTAAGGTAAGGGGTGGGAAGTTCAAGGGGGATATTAGAGGAAGGTTTTTTACTCAGAGAGTGGTTGGTGCGTGGAATGCACTGCCTGAGTCAGTGGGGGAGGCAGATACACTAGTGAAGTTTAAGAGACTACTAGACAGGTATGTGGAGGAATTTAAGGTGGGGGCTTATATGGGAGGCAGGGTTTGAGGGTTGGCACAACATTGTGGGCTGAAGGGCCTGTACTGTGCTGTACTATTCTATGTTCTATGTAAGTAGTAATGGATGATAGTCATTGAGGCAGCTATGTTCTTCTTGGGCACAGGTACAATTGAAGCCTTTGTGGAGTACGTAGGTACCTCAGACTGCCAAAGCAAGAGGTTCAAGATGCCAGTTGATTAACATGGGTCAAGGCACAAATCAGCATATAACCTGCAGCACTAGAGGTCCCAATACACTAGACCACTGTTTTACTAAAATAAGGTATGCCTACCATTCCAAGCCCAAACTGCATTTTGGTAAATCTGATCACTTGGCTGCCCTCCTCCTCCCTGCATACGGTGGTGGTGGTTGTCCATCATGTCCAACAATGACAGGAAGCCTGTGCAGGAGAGTTTTAAAGTGGAAAAGCTGTTGCACTGGGGCAGTTCTAGTCTATCAACCTCAGAAGTCCAGACAAGTGTCACAAACTGGGGTGTTCCTTGGTTGCATTAGATGTTCATGGTGTCTTCTGTGCCTTGTCATGCCCTTCGCACTCCATGGAGCATTGTAGTACCACCTGTAGATCTCATGCACCCTGTCGTCTGGAGCTAACTTTGCATGCTAGGACAGGCATATCCCTATCTCACCGGGGTATGAGGTCACCAACTACCATCACCTGTCAAATCGGTGTACTGGGACGAGGCTGCTGTTTCAATCAAACCACTATTTGGAGCAACAGGTGAGAGCTGAGTGTCTGGTGGGACCAAATGTGAGCGAGCTGCCTGGAGTAGACATGACAAGGCCCTTCACCAGAGATGCTACCCCTCCCTTACACCAGTGCCTAAGAAGAATGTGGTAACCTGCCTCAATGACTATCATCCAGTAGAACTTATGTCTACAGTGATGAAGTGTTTTGAGAAGTTGCTGATGAAACTTGCTCCTGACTGAGGAGTGACTTGGATCCTCTCCAATTTGCTTACCAGCGCAACAGGACAACAGCAGATGCCACCTTATTGGCTTTTCACTCAACTGGAACAGTGGACAGCAAAGATGTATACATCAGGATGCCCTTTATTCACTGCAGCTTGGCATTCAATACCATCATCCCTCAAAACTAATCAATAAACTTCAAGAACTTGGCCTCAATCCATCTTAGTAGAATTGCATCCTTGATTTCCTCACTTGCAGATCCCAGTCGGTTTGGATTGGCAACATCATCACCACAATTCCCATCAGCACAGGTGCACCAGCAAGTCTGTGTGCTTAGCCCCCTGCTCTACTCGCTTTACACTTATTACTGTTGGCTAAGCACAGCTCCAATGCCATATTCAAATTTGCTGACAACATCGCTGTCTTAGACAGAGTGAAAGGTGGTGACATATCAGCATATAGGAGAAAGATTGAAAATCTGGCTGAGTGCTGCCACAACAACAATCTCTTACTCAATGTCATCAAGACCAAGGAGCTGATTATTGACTTCAGGAGAAGGAAACAGTGATCCATGAGCCAGTCTCATTGGGAGATCAGAGGTGTAGAAGGTTAGCAACTTTAAATTTCTCAGTGGTATCACTTGGATGATCTGATCTGGGCCCAGTACGCAAGTGTAATTATGAAGAAAGCATGGCAGCACCTCTACTTCCTTAAGAGTTTCCATAGATTCGGCATGACATCCAAAACTTTGACAAACTTCTATAGATGTGTGGTAGAGAGTACATTGACTAGCTGCATAAATAATGAGTCCATCACGGTTAAAGCCCTCCCCACCAATGAACACATCTACACAAAGCATTGTCACAGGAAAGCATCAGCGGGGACCTGTTTCTCCCTGTGATCATCAGGAAGAAGGTAAAGGAGCCTTAGGACTCACACAACCGAGTTCAGGAGCAGTTATTACCTCTCAACCATCAGGCTCTTGAAATAAAGTGGGTAACTTCACTCTCCCCATCATTGAAATGTTCCCACAACCTATGGACTCACTTTCAAGGACTCATGTTCTCGATACTTATTGCTTATTAATTTGTTATTATTATTTCTTTTTCTATTTGCAGTTTGTCTTTTACTCACTGGTTGAATTCCAAAGTTAGTGTGGTCTTTCATTGATTCTATTATAGTTATTATTCTATTATGGATTTATTGAGTATTCCTGTAAGAAATGAACCTCAGAGTTGTAAATGGTGACATAAGTACCCTAATAAATTTAATTTGAACTTTGAAATCAACTGAATGCTCGCCACTTATTTGGATGAGTAGTCCCAACAATGCTCAACATGCTCAACACAATCCAAGCAAAGCAGTCTGCTTTACTGATACCCCATCAACCACAATAAAAAGTCCATTCTTTTCAGTTCTGGTGTACTGTGTCTGCAGAGTGTATAATATACAAAATACAGACAAATTTCAGGGAACTAGCAGAAAGTATTCAGCCCCAGTCATCACACTGAGTGAAACAGTCAATTTTTATTCATTTATTTTTCATGTTGAAATAAAACTAAATAATGAAACTTAGAATTAAAGGTGTGAAGTTTTGTAATATTCTTAAAGAAAGACAGCTATGGTTTGTTTGATATGCTAGTTAGTGTTTTCTTGTTTGAATTAATTTGAAAGTTTGACAAAAGTATTTTGTATAATTTAAATACAATTCACCCAAATAAAAGGCATCAAATTGGAAGTTCAATCTGAGCTGTTTTTTCTCTAAACGATTTAGTAGGTAGATCTGGCCTTTCACTGTCGAGGGAGGGGATCTTGGGCTTAAAAAGGTTGGTGACCACTACTGTAGCCATTCATCTGCCTCCCTCTTTGTTGTCCTTACCTCTGATGCCTTGCTCTTTAGCACCTGCCTGCATGGAGGTAGGTAGGAGGACAGCCAAGTAATCAGATTTCCCAATATGAGTTCAAGAGGTGCAACAGTTGGTATCCTTGATGGTAGTGTAGCAGTGACTGAATGTGTTGGGTCCTCTGGTGCGGCAGATATGTGCTGATGGCAGCTGGATAGAGATTTTTTTCAAACTAGCCTGATTGAGTTCCACAGCAAGGATGTGAAATGCGGCAGGGTAGGCTGTATCGTGTTTGATGAGGGTGTTCCCATTTGCCTTCTACTCTTGTCCTATTTGCTGGTAGACACTGAAGGTTTGGGAGCAGGGTGAATAAATTCAGTTTTGTATATTATGTACACTACAGTCACTGTACACAGGAGTTGAAAGGAATGGGCATTTCAGTGTGGCTGGTGGGGTACCAATAAAGTGGACTGCTTTGCTTGGATGGTGTTGAGTATTGTTGGGACTACACTCATCCAAACAAGTCACTTACCTGATTTGTGACTTAAAGAAGATGAAAGGGCTTTGGAATGTCAGCTGGTGGGTGAGTCACTGTAGAGTTGGTTGAGATATCAAGTCTTTGACTTGCTCTTGGAGCTACTGTATTTTTGTGGCTGGTCCAGTTGAGTTCCTGGTCAAGGGTGACACCTGAGATACTAACGTTCAATGAGCAGTAATGGTAATGCCGTTGAATATCAAAGTAGGTGGTTAAGATTGTCGTTTGGTGGAGGTGGTCATTATCTGGAATTTTTTTGCAGCATGAAAGCTACTTTCAGGCCAGGACACGTTTAGCCTCAGAATTGCTACTCTTAAGGCACGTGCTGCTTCATCTGCTGAGGAGTTGCAAATGGAATTAGATATTGTGAATCCAGAAGTAAGCATCCCTCCCACAAACAAGACAGCATCTGCAGATGCTGGAAATGCGAGCAACACACAAAAAGCTGCAGGAACTCAGCAGGGCGAGCAGCATCTCGGAAAAGAGTACAGTACATTTTGGGCCAAGACCCTTTGGCAGGATTCAGTCCTATACTCTCTTCCACAGATACTGCCTGACCTGCTGTTACTCCAGCATTTTGTGTGTGTCCCAGGCATCCCATCTATTTAACCCTGACCTAAACAGAGGACAATTTACAATGACTAATTAACCTACAGACTGGATCAGTGAAACTTGGAGGGGGAGGGATGAAGCAAAGAGCGAGAAAGTTGATTGGTGAAAGAGACAAAAGGCCATGGAAGAAAGAAGAAAGGAGGGGAGGAGGACCAGAGGGAGGCGATGGGTGGGCAGGGAGATAAACTGAGAGAGGGAAAGGGGATGAGAAATGGTGAAGGAGGTGGGGCATTACTGGAGAAAAAAAATCTGAGGAGTAAATTTAAATGGTGGGGGGAAGGGGAGAATTTAAAAAGTTGAGGGGTGGGAAGCATCAACTTCTCGAACTTGCAGTAATGCCCCCCACCCTCTCCTTCACCATTTCCCATCTGCTTTTCCCTCTCTCACCTCATCTCCTTGCCCGCCCATCACCTCCCTCTGGAGCTCCCCCCCCCCCCCTTTTCTTCCTTCCATGGTCTTCTGTCTCTGACTTCATCCCCTGCCCCTTCAGGTTTCATCTATGACTTTGTGTTTCTCTCTCCCCCTCCCCCCCAACTTTAAAATCTACTCCTCAGTTTTTTTTCTCTAGTCCTGTCGAAGAGTTTCAGTGCAGGTCGTCGACTGTGCTCTTCCTAGATGCTGCCTGCTCTGCTGAGTTCCTCCAGCTTATTGTGTGCGTTGCAAGCATTCCCACATGTGATCGTTCTGCCCTCAGCGCAACATCACATGAAGTAAAATACATCTTTGATCATGCTACAGTCCTGTTCTAAATTGCTAGTTTGCATTTTGTGCTCAAAATCTCTGGAGTAGAATGTGAAACTATAAACTTCTGATTCAGAAGTAAGCTTGCTCCCAGATGAGCTCTGCTATCCGAAGCAAATGAAATATTTTCCATCTTGCACATCTCCTTCTTTCACTTGTTGAAGCATAGAGTGGATGAATGAATTTATGGACAAATTTTATTTGCTCAGACCATGAATTTTTATGTCTTCACATGATAAACGATGTTTTAGCTGATAATAGAATGCTATGGGGAACTAACTCAAAGCAAGGAATCCTTTGCACAGAATATGACAGGGAGGGGAAAAGTTAAAAGGGTGGGAACACAGGTTTTATTCAATTATGATTGATGAGATAGCAACTATCCAAAATAATGAGCTGGAAATACACAGATGACTGATGAGCATGCAGAAATTTGACAGTTTAGTGCCGAGCTTCCAATCGGCATGTTGACACTCATGCTATATTCCTGCTGTTGCTGGGGTTTTTTTTTTAAGCATTGCATTAACCTGTTTAAAGTAAATGTCTATACAAAAGTACGTGCTCACAAATGCTGTATGTGTCCTATCAGTTTTCTGACCAGAACCTCACTAAATGGACCTTCTGCTTTGATGTACTGCCATTGATTGTAACTGTCAGAGAAATCTGTGCTGTAAGTGCAGTGTACATAAAAAAAAATCATCCTTGAGGTTTCTTAAAGTTTACATTGAGCCTATGATAACCTTAGGCTATTCCAATGAGCTTCCCAGTCAGGAAGCTTTGAAATGTCAACAGTTCTACAATGTAGACAATACAGCATCTAATTTACACACAACCAGCTCCACAAACTGTAATAAATTGAAGCCACACACACAAAACTGCTGGAGGAACTCAGCAGGCCAGGCAGCATCTAGGAAAAACATACAGTCGACATTTCAAGCCAAAATTAATAGCTACTTAGCCTACTGAGGGACAATATTGGTCAGGACACCAAAGAAAATGTCACAGCTCCTCTTTGTAGAATGCCATGAGACCTTCCTTGTCCATTCGAGGGAAAAGCCAAGACCTTGGGTTAATAACTCTTTCAAAAAAAAACACACCATTTTCTTGATATTAACCTGATCAATGGCCTAAATCATAGGTTTACGTTTCTGGATTGGGTTTAGAGAGTGCTAGCACTGAAACACAGATGATTTTGTGACAGGTGTGCATATGCTACAGGATCTTCCACTGATCAAAATCAGTTGCTGAAACCATCAGTGGGATCAGTAAAATTCCAAGACAATTCTAACTACTAGTTTCTAGTGTGCAAGGTCCTTGCAAAACTTTCACCAGATTGACATATCCCAGAAATTTCTTTTCATCAGGAAGAAAGACTTCCACATAAATAAATTCATTCATGACCACAGATTGGTATGTACCATAAACTTCTTTGCTCGACCTGCTTCTGCACAATGAAGTGTTAGGTTCAGACTGCCAGCAAAAAAAATCTAATGCTGTGACAATTGCAGCCACTTGTTGGAGAAGACCACAGACATTTCTGATGCAAATTACCATGCAAAATGGTCGACGTTAGTCTCGAGCACACTATTGTGGTCATGTCATACGTAAAAGTTTCAGTTCATAAGGAGGAACGTGGCTGCCAATGGAACTGCCTTCTTGGTGTGAGTGTGAATGTGAAGTTAAAGTGTTAGGAGAATGCCTGAGCTGTAACAGTTCCACCTGGCTGAGATAGTGCACCTCATTAACCACAAGTGCTATTTCCTCAGAAGACCCCCCATGCATTGAAAATTACTGGTTTGGAAACACTTGATGTTATCCCTAGAGCACTCTGCCTGCCTGCTTCAAATATCTTGTAATGTCAAATGTTTAAATCACTTTAACATGCTAATTGGCTATTAATGGACAACAGAACACACACGTTCTATTCCTCTCAACTGCGCTACATAGCCCTGTATCTGCATCCATGCAAATATTCTTGTAAAGACAAGATCTCCCACAGATTCGCAGCACAGGAATGAAAGAAAGCATTGTGCAGAAAATATCTCAATTTCTTAACATTTAATGTTATTTGTCATTATTTTTAGATAAAATTATAGAATAAATGATGATGTTATCCTATTGGTTTATTCTGGTGGTTCTTGACACAGATGTTACCTCAGTTTGATTCTAAATTGCTAAATCCTGTGATTTGTTAAAACTATCAGTTGATTACTGCTAACAACCAATAGCAATTGCCTCAGACATTTACAGCCACTTTATCAGAGTAAGGATGAGATATGTCATAATCTACAACATTAAGTATTAACATGATATTTTATTTATGAAGAGATTTTTAACAAAATAATTCCATTTAGAATGCAAGTATTTAAAATGAAGTAAAGTGAGTTCTGAGGGAGGGTCTCGACCCAAAACGTCGACTGCTAGTCCCCTGTTGAGGTCCTCCAGCATTGTGCGTGGTGTTGTTTACGATAGTCACAGTCACACTTTGTTGATCCTGAGGAAAATTGGTTTTCATTTCAGTTGCACCATAATTAAATAGTAATAAAACTGTAAATAATTAATAGTAATATGTAAATTACGCCAGGAAATAAGTCCAGGACCAGCCTATTTGCTCAGGATGTCTGACCCTCCAAGGGAGGAGTTGTAAAGTTTGATGGCCACAGGCAGGAATGACATCCTATGACGCTCTGTGCTGCATCTCGGTGGAATGAGTCTCAGGCTGAATGTACTCCTGTGCCCAACCAATACATTATGTAGTGGATGGGAGACATTGTCCAAGATGGCATGCAACTTAGACAGCATCCTCTTTTCAGACACCACCGTCAGAGAGTCCAGTTCCATCCCCACAACATCACTGGCCTTACAAATGAGTTTGTTGATTCTGTTAGTGTCTGCCACCCTCAGCCACTGCCCCAGCACACAACAGCAAACATGATCGCACTGGCCACCACAGACTCGTAGAACATCCTCAGCATCGTCCGGCAGATGTTAAAGGACATTAGTCTCCTCAGGAAATAGAGACGGCTCTGTCCCTTCTTGTAGACAGCCTCAGTGTTCTTTGACCAGTCCAGTTTATTGTCAATTCGTATCCCCAGGTATTTGTAATCCTCCACCATGTCCACACTGACCCCCTGGATGGAAACAGGGGTCACCGGTACCTTAGCCCTCCTCAGGTCTACCACCAGCTCCTTAGTCTTTTTCACATTAAGCTGCAGACAATTCTGCTCACACCATGTGACAAAGTTTCCTACCATAGCTCTGAACTCAGCCTCATCTCCCCTGCTGATGCATCCAACTATGGCAGAGTCATCAGAAAACTTCTGAAGATGACAAGACTCTGTGCAGTAGTTGAAGTCCGAGGTGTAAATGGTGAAGAGAAAGGGAGACAAGACAGTCCCCTGTGGAGCCCCAGTGCTGCTGATCACTCTGTCGGACACACAGTGTTGCACGCACAAGTACTGTGGTCTGCCAGTCAGGTAATCAAGAATCCATGACACCAGGGAAGCATCCACCTGCATCGCTGTCAGCTTCTCCCCCAGCAGAGCAGGGCGGATGGTGTTGAACACACTGGAGAAGTCAAAAAATATGACCCTTGCAGTGCTTGCTGGCTTGTCCAGGTGGGCGTAGACACGGTTCAGCAGGTAGATGATGGCATCCTCAACTCCTAGTCGGGGCTGGTAGGCGAACCGGAGGGGATCTACGTGTGGCCTGATGATGTAAAGTGCTTTCATTTTGATCTGAAACAGTGAAAGCTGCTACGTGAATGATTGTTGTTTCCTACTTTGAGAAGCAGTGACTTAGAAATTCATGTTCACTTCATTTGAATTGCTAAAGAATCAATAAGCACAGGGATTGAATATTTGCCAAAGGAACCCAGTCTTCCCAATGGATACCTAAGCAGTTCAGTGCAGGTCAGAGGCAACAAACACACAAAATTCTGGAGGACCTCGCAGGCCAGGCAGCATCTATAGAATAGTGTGAGCAGTCGATGTTTTGGGCCGAGACCCTTCATCAGGATGCATGAATGGTCTAGGTCCGCAACAGCGACTGTTCACTCTTTTCCATAGCTGGTGCCTGGCCCGATGAGTTCCTCCAGCGTTTTGTGTGTGTTCAAGTCAAGTCAAGTTTATTGTCATTTCAACCATAAACTGCTGGTACAGTACACAGTAAAAACGAAACAATGTTCCTCCAGGACCCTGGTGCTACATGAAACAACACAAAATTACACTAGACTATATGAGACAGCACAAGGCTACACTAGACTATGTAAAACAAACATAAAAACTGCACTAGACTACAGACCTGCACAGGACTATATAAAGTGCACAAAACAGTGCAGGGCAGTATAATAATTAATAAACAAGACAATAGGCACAGTAGAGGACATAATTACAATATAATAATAAATGTAGCTGTCAGTCTAGACTCTAAGAATTGAGGAGTCTGATGGCTTGGGGGAAGAAACTGTTTCACAGTCTGGTCGTGAGAACCCAAATGCTTTGGTACCTTTTGCCAGGTGGCAGGAGGGAGAAGAGTTTGTGTGAAGGGTGCGTGGGGTCCTTCACAATACTGTTAGCTTTGCGGGTGCAGCGTGTGGTGTAAATGTCTGTAATAGCAGGAGGAGAGACCCCGATAATCTTCTCAGCTGACCTCACTATCCAATGCAGGGTCTTGTGATCTGAGACGGTGCAATTTTCGAACCAGGCCGTGATGCAGCTGCTCAGGATGCTCTCAATACAACCTCTGTAGAACGTGGTGAGGATGGGGGTGGTGGGAGATGGATTCTTCACAGCCTTCGCAGAAAGTAGAGACGCTGCTGGGCTTTCTTTGCTATGGAGCTGGTGTTGAGGGACCAGGTGAGATTCTCCGCCAGGTGAACACCAAAAAATTTGGTGCTCTTCACGATCTCAGAGGAGCCGTCAATGTTCAGCGGAGAGTGGTCGCTTCGTGCTCTCCTGAAGTCAACAACCATCTCTTTTGTTTTGTTTACATTCAGAGGCAGGTTGTTGGCTCTGCACCTCCTCTCTGTATGCTGACTCATCGTTCTTGCTGATGAGACCCACCACGGTCGCGTCATCGGCAAACTTGATGATATGATTCGAGCTATGTATTGCTGCACAGTCGTGGGTCAGCAGAGTGAACAGCAGTGGACTGAGCACACAGCCCTGAGGGGCCCCCGTGCTCAGTGTGATGGTGTTGGAAATGCTGCTCCCGATCCGGACTGACTGAGGTCTCCCAGTCAGGAAGTCTAGGATCCAGTTGCTGAGGGAAGTGTTCAGGCCCAGCAGTTTCAGCTTTCCAATCAGTTTCTGAGGAATGATTGTGTTGAATGCTGAACTGAAGTCTATGAACAGCATTCGAACATACGTATCTTTTTTGTCCGGGAGGGTTAAGGCCGGGTGGAGGGTGGTGGCGATAGCGTCAGCCGTTGAGCGACTGGGATGGTACGCAAACTGCAGGGGGTCCAGTGAGGGGGGCAGCAGGGTCTTGATGTGCCTCATGACGAGCCTCTCGAAACACTTCATGATGATGGATGTGAGTGCAACGGGACGGTAGTCATTGAGGCAGGACACTGAAGACTTCTTCGGCACGGAGACGATGGTGGCGGTCTTGAAGCACGTTGGAACGACAGCGCTGCTCAGGGAGGTGTTGAAGATGTCAGTGAGAACATTTGCCAGCTGGTCTGCACATCCTCTGAGCACTCTGCCAGGAATATTGTCTGGTCCAGCAGCCTTCCGTGGGTTGACCCTGCATAGAGTTTTCTTCACATCGGCCACAGTAAGACACAGTACCTGGTCATTGGGAGGAGAGGTCTTCCTTCCCACCATGTCAATTTCCGCATCAAAACGAGTGTAGAAGTTGTTCAACGCATCTGGGAGGGAAGCATCATCAGCACAGGCAAGTGATGTTGTCTTGTAGTTGGTGATGTCCTGAATGCCCTTCCACATGTGCCGCGTGTCACCGCTGTCCTGGAAGCGGCTCTGGATTCGCTGGGCGTGTGTATGCTTTGCCCCTCTGATGGCCCGGGATAGTTTGACCCTCATTGTTGTTAGGGCTGCCTTGTCGCCTGCTCTGAAGGCAGAGTCATGGGTCCTCAGCAGCGCATGCACATCCGCGGTCATCCATGGCTTCTGGTTAGCGCGTGTAGTGATGGTCTTGGCCACAGTGACGTCATCGATGCGCTTGCTGATGTAGCTAGTCACTGATGCCGTGTACTCCTCTAAGTTGTTAGAGTCGCCATCAGTTGCAGCCTCCCTGAACATGTGTCAGTCAGTATGCTCAAAGCAGTCTTGGAGAGCAGAGATGGCTCCTGCTGGTGAGGTTTTCACCTGCTTCTGAAGTGATCTGGAACACCTGACAAATTATCTGTATGCTGGGATTAGCATAACAGAGATGTGGACTGAGTAGTAACTGAGGTGGATTTCCAGTATTCGCAGATTTTCTCATGTTTGTGTCAGTGCAGGTTGGGTGTTTTTTAATAAAGGACCAAGTTCTCACTGCTAACCATACAACTGCTTCTGCCCTCAAACCAGGGTCACCAGGGAGAGACCCTATACTGAAAGCTGACTCAGCTATAGTCAATTCAAATCCAAGGTTTCTGAAGTCCAACCAGAGCCAAATCACACACATACAGTCATGGCCAGACACAGGCTGGGTGGCTGTGCTCTAGCCCAGACCACAGAAAGTTAGCGCTTGTTAAGTCCAACTCTGTTGGACACCAGGCTAGTGTAGCAGTTAGCACACTGCTGTTACTACTAGTGCTGGAGTTCAAAGTTCAAAAACTATGAAACAATATGGTGTTAAGTACACAAATACGTTACCATTTCATTACATGACAATAGTGTTACTGAACTATCATTGAAAATTGCCTTTTTTTGGGGGGTTCTGGTGACGTCATTGTTCAGAATGGCAGCTTAAATCAATATCTCCTCTGGAAAAATGCATATTTTGCCTCGTTAATCCATCAAATACAAGATCTCTTGAAGATATTTGAATTGATAAGGGGGACCAAGAATGGAAATAAAAAAAGCATCACTGCGGAGTCTATGGGAGAGAGAGGTACAACGCGTGGCTCTCCTACATGTGTGCGTGGTGGTGAGGCTGACGCAGGGCCTCGTGCGAGCGAAGCGGCAAATATGATAAGGATTCTGGAAGAGATAAGGGAAGTCCAAAAAGATATAAAGCAGCAACACAATGATATCAAGTCAGAGCTCGCCAAAGTCAATCAGAAAATAGCGGAGGCAGAGACTCGAATTGAGAAAGTGGAAGATCGCGTGCAAAACGTGGAACAGATACTAAGTAGGATGATAAAAATATTAAATCAACAGGAAAGTAAATTGCTTGACCAGGAGGGAAGATCACAACGGAAAAATATCAGGATTTATAATATTTATAATAAAGGAGCGGAGGGATTGTCCATGATGGACTTTGTAGACAAGCTGCTGCGGGAAGCGCTGGAGATTCCTCTGACCATGGAAACTGCAATTGAGAGGACACATCGTTCGCTCGTCCCGAGGCCCTCCGGAGACAGAGAAAGTAAACCGCGCTCAATAGTACTTAAATTCCTTCCATTCAAGAGCAAGGCAGAAATTCTACGAAGGGCCTGGGGTAAGAGGAGGGTTTTTTGGAACGGGAAGTTAATATACTTCGATCATGATTACCCCCCCAGCGGTCCTACAGATGTGAAAGGAACATTCCAAAGCGAAACGAATATTAAAGCAAGAAAAGATTAAATTCCAAACCCCGTACCCTGCTAAACTGAGGGTATTTTACCAAGAAGGGATACGACTATATAAGAGGTGGAGGAGGCGACTACAGACATGAACAACAGAGGACTGCCCATTAGCATGGTCAAACCAAGGGAAAGTCTGGCTGAGCAGTTATCCCGATCTGCTTGGGAAATAGTACGAGAACCGAGAAAGCAGGGGACGGGAGCAGGACGAGAGAAGGATGTTAGGAAGAGACTGAGTTCTCTGAGGTAAGCCGTCACCTCCTACAGAAGAGCCATAAGGTTTGGCTAACTTTCAAAGTGCTGATAAACTAAAGGGAAGCAAAAATAGACAGCGATATACCTATCTCGAGAAATATGTATTATAATGTGGATTTTATATTACTCAATTTTTAAAAGTTCATTTATTCATTCCTTTTTCCCCACCTAAATGAGAATATATACATGGGAGGAATACACAGGGAAATCATTTCTGTGTAATGGACATAGTTTTTTTGACTTACTTTTATAGGTACTGCAGCGGGGGCCCTCAACCCACAGGTAGGAGGGGCTATTCCCCACGGCTAGACTTTTCTTCTAGCCCAACCCAGGGTCATCTAGAGACCCCAGTCTTGGAATCACACCTTAGTTACCTTTTCTTTATTTTTCGCGTTACTTTGCTCTTATTTGTTCAGGGAGTAGATCGATGAAGCTATATTCTGCAAATTTCAATGATATACTAACAGATAAATACACAAGGCTAAGGACGAAGTAAAATTCATTTCTTTTAATGTCAATGGGCTGTTGAATCCAGTCAAGCGCAGTAAAATTCTATCAAAAATGAGAAAAGAACTAGCCCATGTAGTATATTTACTGGAAACTCACTTGTGATAATGAGCACAGAAAATTAAAGACAATGGGCTTCACTAATTTGTTTTTCTCCTCATAAATCAGGACATAGAGTTGCTATTCTCATCTCAAGAAGCTAAATTTTGAAAAAGTATTCGAAATGGAAGATAAGGAGGGCAGATATATTCTGGTAAGGGGGAATATAGATGGAAATCCAGTTACTTTATTGAATATATACACACCACCAGGAAGTGATTAGCTTCTTCCAGAAAATTACTAATATTATGTTAACAGAAACAGAAGGTCTCTTGATATGTGGGGAGACTTAAATTTACAATTACAACCAAAGTTAGACTCTTCCAACAGAAAAACTTATGAAACAAAGTCCTTACGTAAGAAAGTTAACACTCTTTTTGAGGATGTTGGTCTAATTGATATATGGAGGGACCTTTTCCTCGACAGAAGGGATTACACTCATTATTCAGCCCCCCAATCCGTATATACAAGAATAGACTATTTCATAACATTTGGAAAAGATAGAGACAAAATAATCACCTGTGGAATTGGGACAATAAATGTAAGTGACCATGCACCTATATACTTAACTGTTGATTTTGACCTACAACCAAAGAATACTATTTGGAAACTAAATTCAAGTCTACTCAATGATTCCTATTTTAAGGAACAGATTAAAAAAGAAATTGGTCTTTACCTAGAATTCAATGATAATGGAAAGGTTTCACCACTCATTCTATGGGATACTCTAAAGGCTGTCTTAAGAGGGAAAATTATAGCGATATCTTCACATAAGAAAAAAATAAGGAATAAAACATTAGAGGAATTACAAAATAAGCTGAAGGAACTAGAAAAAAAAACAAATTGAGATACACTAGAGGAAATTTTAAAAAATTAGGAATGAAATTAATAGTTTGGCTACACAAGAAATTAGAGAAAATTCAATGTTTCTGAAACAGAGACACTATGAAAGTGGATCTAAATCTATGAAAATACTGGCATGGAAACTGAAAAAAAAATAGCAGAAAATACAGTTCATAGAATTAGGGATCCAAGAACAAAAGTGATTAAAAAAAGCTAAGTGAAATTCAAGAAGCTTTTGAAATGTTTTACAAAACTCTATATTCCAAAGTTCCAGGGGAAAGCATAACCCAAATTGACTCCTTCCTGAATTCTTTAGAGTTACCCACTTTAAGCAAAGAACAAAATAGAAGGGTGACTGCTGGCATAACTGAAGCTGAACTAAAAACTGCAATTAGTAGGCTTAAATTAAGCAAATCACCAGGATCAGATGGATATACGGCAGAGTGGTATAAAGAGTTTAGAGGTGAGTTAATTCCTATTTTACTCCCCACACTGAACTGGACTCTAAGAAAGGCGCAAATGCCACCCAGCTGGAAGGAGGCGATAATCTCAGCTCTACCGAAAGGCAAGGATAAAATGGAATGTGGGTCATTTAGACCAATATCTGTTCTTAATGTAGAATATTTACCTCTATCATGGCCAAACCACTAGAAGAGTTTCTACCCACACTAATACATAATGATCAGACAGGTTTTATACAACACCAAACACAAGACAATATATGAAGGACACTTCACATTATGGATCATATTTAAAAAATGAGATTGAAGCTATAGTGATGTGTGGATGCTGAAAAGGCATTTGATTCACTAATTGGAATTTTCTTTATAAAGTTTTACATAGATTTGGTCTACATGACACAATTATTAAAACTATAAAGGAGTGCACTATAGGACAATCCTACCGCCAGGATTAAAATCAATGGATATTTAACTAATAGTTTTACCCTAGAAAGAGGCACGAGACAGGGTTGTGCATGGTCACCGCTACTCTTCGCAATATATCTGGAACCATTAGCTCAATACATCAGACAAAATGAAGATATCAGGCGAATTACTATTGAAGGGACAGAGCATAAATTGGCCTGTTACGCGAATGACATTTTGAACTCTCTAGGGCAACCAACATACTCTTTACCTAAATTGATGCAATCCTTTGAACAATATGGCCAATTATCAGGATACAAGATCAACATAGATAAAACCCAACTACTTTCATATAACTATAGCCCACCAAGAGATATTGAAAGTAGATATCTCTGGTCAAGGCAAACAGAGTCCGTCAAATATTTGGGCATCATTATGCCAAAAGATTTGGCAAAATTATCAGAATGCAATTATCAGCCTATATATAAAAAAAATTAAGGTATAACAAGATGGAACCTAATTCCTTTTCTTGGTCTCAGTTCAAGGATTGAATCTATTAAAATGAATATACTGCCCAGACTACTATATCTCTTTCAGACCCTACCAATAGAGATTAACCAAAATCAATTCAATGAATGGAACAAGATGCTATCAAGATATATATGGCAAGGTAAAAGGCCTAGGGTTCGTCTCAAAACTTTGAAATTAGCCAAGGAAAGGGGGGGGGATGGGGCCTACCTTCTCTTAGAGATTATTATTTTGCAGCAAAGTTGAGAGCCATGATATGCTGGTGCAACCCATCATATGGAGCTCAAAGGAAAAACATTGAGGAGAGGATATTTTCCATCTCCATGCAGGAAATTTTGGCTGATTACAAATATAATGTTCTCGTGCAGTGTGTTGAAACTCTGACTAAACACCAAGTTAAACCGGAGCCAATGAAGACAGAGTCGTAAAGTTAACCATTTATTGTTCACTCTTCCACATTAACATCGTATGATGAAAACTGTTGATAAAAAAATACAAATATATACAGCGTCTGTTTCATTCTGGAGACCACACGCACTCTCTTCTTTCAGCGAGTGTCTCCAGCCGCCCGAATAGGAAGCGAGGGGGTCGCATCAAACCGCCGCTGGGCCCGAGCCCACCCCGCGTTTGAAATTGAAGAGCCGACACATGCGTCACCCGAACCGCCGCTTAACAGAAACCGAGTTAATATTTTTACTTCAAACACTTTCATAGGAACTTACGGCGTTGTTTCTATAATGTTTCTTTGTGGGTAGACTCGGAGATCTTCACGATCATGCTGCACATGTGGCACCCACCTTCACACCTTCTCCGAACCTGAGGTTACACATGAGACGCGGCGAAACCGGAGGTGACGTCATCACATGCTGTGATATACCATAGGCAACGAATTTACCTTTGTTAAACTGTAACATAGTTATCAACCTTTAACCAGAAAATAGTTCCAAACAAATCATATAAAGCGTAGACCCAACAAGGTCAAATAAACGCCTTAAGGGCAACACAACAACCTACAAAGTTACATAAATAATATTGACAACCCGTGGGTGAAATGGACTCTTAAAATATGGAAAACTATTATTAAGAATATAATCTAGAGAGAGACATTGCAATTCTTAAATGGTGTGCATATGACTCGGATTTTACGCTGAATAAACTGGATGCTAGATTTAGGGATTGGACAGCCAAAGGAATAACAGCTATTTGCAATGTAATGAAAGGAGGAACACTGTTCAGTTTTGAAATGCTCAAAGAGATCAAAATCAATTCCTGTTGGAAAATAAAGAGTCTTGTTTTACATGGTAGGGTTTGTGACTCACTATCGCGTTGCTCACCTCAGAGAGGTTGTGTACAATATAGGTTATAACCTGGAATAAAATCGATACAATAGCTTAATGAGTGTACTTATTGTATGACTTAGAGATTTAGCATAACATTGACATACTTTGCGTCTTTCCTAAGATACCACTTATCAGACACAACCAGGATCCAGAGGCCTATTCTGATGCTACCAGTGAAAGGCAGAAACACATCATGTTGATCAGATATTTTCGTATGCAATTAGTCATCATGTTCGTATGATGGGATCTTGCTGTGCAAAACAGTCTTAATTTTTTTTAACATAGAACAATTCCTGCTTTATGTTAATATTTTTATGACAGATTTTATAGTCTTATAATAAACTGCATATATGCAGATCATTGTCTATTTATTATTGAAACATAGATATATTAATTTTTACTCTGTATTGTAAGAAAGATTGCAAATGTAGCTGCTTCAAACAATACATTAAAGTTAAAGCATCAGAACAGATGGCAGCACCCTAACTTGCAACTGGTCAGTTACAGGCTTTCATGCTTCAAGCAAACTCTAATTACTACTCAAAGGTGGTCAGAACCTCATGAAAAATGCATATATTGGTGCAAAAAATATACAGACACTTAACTTTGTGGGCAATATTTTATTCAGATCAAGTTATGATTTTACTGCAAGGACAAAGGATTCTAATATTTAAAGTGCAATATACTGAAGTTTGTGATAATATGATGATTACTGGCATCAGTCCAAAGAAAGTACAGAAGACATATTCAACTTTTCCCACTTTCCTGCTTCAACAATGAGCGATGACCAGCATTTGTGTCAGAGAAGTGCTAGTATAACACAACAGCAAGCCAGTGAATAACAAATCCTTTTCATTTGCATCTCGATTTAGAGTAAATATTTACTCTAAAGGAACTGAATGTGCAGAACTAAACACAGCCAGTGGACAACATTCACAGATTTTAACACTGGTGAATGATAAGTTACGTCATCTGCCAGATAATTATGACTTTTATGGAGCACAATTTGTGAAGTTGGATATTTAGGTTAATTATCTTTGGCAAGGCTAATACCAAGCATTTTCCCCAGTCTGTTTATTTTATTTCTTCTTTTAATATACTGTATTTGTGCAATCAATTCTCCCAAGGTTTTGTCTGCAATATCTTAAATTTGCTTTAATGATAGTCTCCGCTATTCCTTTTGAGGCTAGTTCCACACTTTATCACTGTCTGGGTAAAGAACTCCTCCTAACTCCTTTACTGAACATTTTGTATGATATTTAGATCAGGATTACAAGTGTGTTTAAGGAAACAGAGTTTAAACTCCTTACACTGACTCTCTTGCGGGCAAACGTACAGTTTCTGGTGAATAAAATCAATGATCTCAGAGCTAGGGTACTGAATCAGAGGGACATTAGGACCACATGTGTCCTTTGTTTCATGGAATCCTGGTTAACCCCTTTCATACCGGATGCAGCAATTCAGATCGACAGGTTTACTATACAGTACACCATCAGGATAGATCTATAGAGTCTCTCAAAAGCAGAGGTGGAGGAGTATGCCTCATGATCAACTCTTCTTGGTGCACAAATATATCAGTGCTGTTCCAATTCTTCTCACTAGACCTGGAATATCTAGCAGTAAAGTGCCATCCTTTTTACCTACCACGGGAGTTCTCTGGGGTCATTTTGGTAGCAGTTTACATTCCACTTCAGGCCAATGTCAAGCAGGCTTTAGGTCATCTGAGTAATGGGAACAACATGCAAGAAACAGCGCACCCTAACGCCTTCACCATCATTTTGGGAAGTTTTAACCAGACCAGTCTGAAAAAAAAAAATCACTAAGCAGCTACCATCAATAAGCAACTAACAAACAAATCACTTACAATACTAGAGGAAACAACACACTGGCCCATTGCTACACCACCATCAAGAATGCCTACCGTGCTATTCCACGCACTCACTTCGGGAAGTCTGATCACCTGGCTGTACTTTTACTTCCTGAGTATAGGCAGAGACTGAAGACTGCAGCATCAGCAGTGAGGATCAAGAAGGTATGGACAAGGGAAACAGAGGAGCGCCTACAGGACTGCTTTGAATCAGTGGACTGGACTATGTTCAAGGATTTATCTTCGAATCTGGATGAATATGCTGCAGTTGTTACCAACTTCATTAAAACCTGTGTGGATGAGTGTTTGCCCACAAGGACTTACTGTACATTCCCAAACCAAAAGCTGTGGATGAACCAGGAGGTACATCGTCTGCTGAAGGCTAGATCTGTGGCATTCAAGTCCGGCAACCCGGGCCTGTGCCAGAAAGCCAGGTATGATTTGCGGAGAGCTATTTCAAGGGTAAAGAGACAATTTCATATGAGGTTGGTGGTGACATCAGATGCACGACAACTCTGGCAGGGCCTGCAAGACATTACTTCCTACAAAGCGAAACCAAATAGCATGAATGACAGCGATGCTTCACTACCAGATGAACTCAATGCCTTCTATGCCCGCTTTGAAAGGGAGAACACAACTACAGCTGTGAAGATCCCTGCTGCACCTGATGACCCTGTGATCTCTGTCTCAGAGGCCAATGTTAGACTGTCTTTAAAGAGAGTGAACCCTCGCAAGGCAGAAGGTCCCGATGGAATACCCGGTAAGGCTCTGAAAGTCTGTACCAACCAACTAGCAGCAGTATTCAAGAACATTTTCAACTTCTCACTGCTATGGGTGGAAGTTCCCACTTGCTTCAAAAAGGCAACAATTATAGCATTGCTTAAGAATAATGTGGGCTGCCTTAATGACTATCGCCCGGTATCACTCACATCAACAGTGATGAAATGCTTTGAGTGGTTGGTTATGACTAGACTGAACTCCTGTCTCAGCAAGGATCTGGACCCATTGCAATTTGCCTATCCTCACAATAGATCAACGGCAGACACAATCTCAGTGGCTCTCCACACAGCTTTAGACCACCAGGACAACACAAACACCTATGTCAGGATGCTGTTCATCGACTATAGCTCAGTATTCAATACCATCATTCCCACAATCCTGATTGAGAAGTTGCAGAACCTGGGTCTCCATACCTCCCTCTGCAATTGGATGCTCGACTTTTTAACCGGAAAACCACAGTCTGAGCAGAATGATGATAACATCTCCTCCTTGCTGACGGTCAACACTGGGGCACCTCAGGGGTGTGTGCTTAGCCCACTGCTCTACTCTCAATATACGCATGACTGTGTGGCTAGGCACAGCTCAAATACCATCTATAAATTTGCTGACAATACAACTATTGTTGTGTGAATCTCAGGTGGTGACGAGAGAGTGTACAGGAGACAGATACGCCAACTAGTGGAATAGTGCCACAGTAACAACCTGGCACTCAAAATCAGTAAGACGAAAGAGCTGATTGAGGACTTCAGGAAGGGTAAGACGAAGGAACACATACCAATCCTAATAGAGGGGTCAGAAGTGGAGAGAGTGAGCAGCTTCAAGTTCCTGGGCGTCAAGATCTCTGAGGATCTAACCTGGTCCCAACAGATCGATGTAGTTATAAAGAAGGCAAAACAGCGGCTAGACTTTATTAGGAGATTGAAGAGATTTGGCATGTCAACAAATACACTCAAAAACTTCTATAGTTGTACCATGGAGAGCATTCTGACAGGCTGCATCACTGTCAAGGATGGAGGGGCTACTGCACAGGACCGAAAGAAGCTGCAGAAGTTTGTAAATCTAGTCAGCTCCATCTTGGGCACTAGCCTACAAAGTACCCAGGACATTTTTAGGGAGCAGTGTCTCAGAAAGGCAGCGTCCATTATTAAGGACCTCCAGCACCCAGGGCATGCCCTTTTCTCACTGTTACCATCAGGTAGGAGGTACAGAAGCCTGAAGACACACATTCAGCGATTCAGGAACAGCTTCTTCCCCTCCGCCATCTGATTCCTGAACGGACATTGAAGCTTTGGACACTTTTTTTAAATTACAGTATTTCTGTTTTTGCACTTTTTTAATCCATTCGATATACATAATTGATTTACTTGTTTATTTATTTTTAAATTAATTATTTTATTCTCTCTGCTAGATTACGTATTGCATTGAACTGCTGCTGCTAAGTTAACAAATTTCACATCACATGCTCATGATAATAAACCTGATTCTGATAAATATTTAAAGTTTTTTTTTAATTCACCAGTAGAGGCATCGAGATTAAAATCTATCCTCTGTTACATACACTGTGGCTCTTTGAGCTTCCTGCCTTATGTTCAGTTCCATAGACTTTATGTTTAACAAGCAACCAAAGGTGAATATATAACCCATCCTCTCTATGTTGACCACAATAATCATTTAAAGACTACCATTAGCTCACAGTTCAGTCTTTCCATGGTCCAGAGCAGTAAAAGTTTTCAAATGTTTGTATCTTCTTTTGTTCTGAGGGAATCTGGTGACAATCATCCTTGTAAATATTTTATGCCATGAAATATCAGCAGTGTTTCTCTGTTATATAATATGGAGTTATGAGAGGAAGTCATTCCTGCCTGTGGCCATCAAACTTTACAACTCCTCCCTTGGAGGGTCAGACACCCTGAGCCAATCGGCTGGTCCTGGACTTATTTCCTGGCATAATTTACATATTACTACTTAATTATTTATGGTTTTATTACTATTTAATTATTTATGGTGCAACTGTAACAAAACCCAATTTCCCCCGGGATCAGTAAAGTATGACTATGACTATGTTATATTGAGTCATATTCTCTATATATAATATGGAGTTATATTCTTTGTTATATGTGCTTATACTGTGGAGACCATCGCTGCAGCTAATTAGTTTGGCTAAATCAAGGTTCTCTGTTTCTAAAAGCATTAAGTCAAAAATAAACAATTTATTACAGCCTATTTTGTAATTCTTCAAATCCAGTAACTTTTACATACAGTGGTATGCAAACATTTGGGCACCCCTGGTCAAAATATCTGTTACTGTGAATAGTTAAGAGAGTAGAAGATGAACTTATCTCCAAAAGTCATAAAGTTAAAGATGAAACATTCTTTTCAACATCTTATCAAGATTAGTGTATTATTTTTGTTTTGTACAATTTTAGAGTGAAAAAAGGAAAGGAGCACCATGCAAAAGTTTGGGCCCCCCAAGAGATTTGAGCTCTCAGATAACTTTTACCAAGGTCTCAGACCTTCATTAGCTTGTTAGGGCTGTTGTGGCATGGATGAAATCACCAGAGACAGAGTTACTGGTAGGTATAAAGCAGCTTCTTTATTCGACACAAGGTACAGCAGGGCATCATATGGATGGAGATGCTTTCAGTAGAAAGGTCTGCAGCCCAATGTGGGCTCAATATTTATATGCTAAACACAAAGGGCAATAGCTATTTAAAAAGTTATAGACAATGCATAGACAATGCTTCCTTTTGAAGCTACATACAAAATCTCACACCTTCTGACTTCATCCTGGGTTGGTATCCACAGCCTTTAGGAATGCAAGTTAAATCCACAATACATTTATTTGGTATTTTACATGCTAACATAGAAGACACTTCATATCTATGAAGTATAGATAATATTGTCTTCGAAACTACCTGTAAACTTCACACTTCCATCCGCAGCATCTGCCTAGTATCCCGATATTTACAGCTTTTAGGAAATGCATTGCTGTGAACTCAATCCACAGTACTTTGTCAAATAGAAGGCTGGTGGCCAGAGTCATTTAGGTGTAAATGAGTCATCTACCCAAAAACTCACTCTAACAAGGGCTACGGCTTGTGGACAGTCATCGTTAGGAAAAGACAGGTGATGCAAATTTCAAAGCTTTATAAATACTGTGTCTCCTCATACCTTGCCCCAACAATCAGCAGTCATGGGCTCCTCTGAGCAGCTACCTAGCACTCTGAAAATTAAAATAAATGATGCCCACAAAGCAGGAGAAGGCTATAAGACAACAGCAAAGCGTTTCCAGGTAGCCGTTTCCTCAGTTCGTAATGTAATGAAGAAATGGCAGTTAACAGGAAAGGTGGAGGTCAAGTTGAGATCTGGAAGACCAAGAAAACTTTCCGAGAGAACTGCTCATAGGATTGCTAGAAAGGCAAATCAAAACCCCCGTTTGACTGCAAAAGACCTTCAGGAAGATTTAGCAGACTCTGGAGTGGTGATGCACTGTTGTACTGTGCAGTGACACCTGCACAAATATGACCTTCATGGAAGAGTCATTAGAAGAAAACGTTTCTTTCGTCCTCACCACAAAATTCAGAGTCAGTATTTGTAAAGGAATATCTAAACAAGCCTGATGCAGTTCGAAAACAAGTCCTGTGGACTGATGAAGTTAAAATAGAACTTTTTGACCGCAATGAGCAAAGGTATGTTTGGAGAAAAAACAGTGCAAAATTTCATGTAAAGAACACCTCTCCAACTGTTAAGCACAGGGGTGGATCGATCATGCTTTGGGCTTGTGTTGCAGCCAGTGGCACAGGGAACATTTCAAGGGTAGAGGGAAGAATGAATTCAATTAGATACCAGCAAATTCTGGAAGCAAACATCACCATCTGTAAAAAAGCTGAAGATGGGAAGAGGATGGCTTCTACAACAGGATAATGATCCTAAACACACCTCAAAATCCACAATGGACTACCTCAAGAGGTGCAAGCTGAAGGTTTTACCATGGCCCTCACAGTCCCCCGACCTAAACATCATCAAAAATCTGTGGATAGACCTCAAACGAGCAGTGCATGCAAGACGGCCCAAGAATCTCACAGAACTAGAAGCCTTTTGCAAGGAAGAATGGGCAAAAATCCCCCAAACAAGAATTGAAAGATTCTTAGCTGGCTACAAAAAGCATTTACAAGCTGTGATACTTGCCAAAGGGGGTGTTACTAAGTACTGACCATGTAGGGTGCCCAAACTTTTGCTTTAGGTCCTTCTCCTTTTTTGTTATTTTGAAACTGTAAAAGATGGAAATAAAAAAGTAATCTTGCTTAAAATATTAAACAAATGTGTCATCTTTAACTTTATGCCTTTTGGAAATCAGTTCATCTTTTACTCGCTTAGCTATTCACGGTAACAGAAATTTTGACCAGGAGTGCCCAAACTTTTGCATGCCACTGTATTATATCTCCTTCATTTGAGGGTACCAAAGTGTGACATTGCAAACCACAGGAGCAGCTGCAGTGGAAGGAGAGACAGCAAAATATTTATGAACAGAAAATCCCTTGAAGGCGACCCTTGATATTATCTCTTGAATTCCAAATATACAGTTTTAGCATCAGACTGTAATGGGATTACCAATCACTTGATTATTCCAGTAAGGAAATGTCACATGACAGCAAAGAGAATGAACTGAATTTAGATCAACCTAATTTCAGTTTCCTCCTATAATAAGGGTAAGCATTTAGCTTTTGTACAAAACCTGCTCACCATCCCTAGTTCAACAATAAGCTAGTCAAGATCTTTTTTGTAAAATATACTTTTCACTTTTTAACAATCGGGATCTCAACAGTGAGTGTTAATGGCATTGTTTGGAGATCTAGTTTGGAAGAATTATTGTGTCTCAAAGAGGAAGAGTCTGATTTAACACACACTGTTGAAATGACAAGCTCACTGAAGCACCCTGGGGTTAATGACTGTATCTCTACTTATGTTAATTCAGCTTCCTCACACTGTTAGTAGAGTTGGAGCCAATAACACAGGGGTGCTTCAGCTTTAACCATATATTTTCATTCATCTTTGTCACCCTGTCTGTCTCCGTAACTCCCTCCATCAGTTCCCCTGGTGATGTCATTAGTACATACTGGTTAATGACAATATTCAAAAGAAATTACATATAAAAGCAGAAGAAAACAAAAAAACACGTCAAAGTTAATCCCAATTCTTTGTAACTGGCTGATTTTTCAATGGGCCCATGTTGTCAAGGCTTTAATTTTTTTTATACAAGGAAGGCAATAAGGTGTCAGTATTTGGTACAAAATAATGGGGAGTCTTTTCTACAAGCCGTGCACATTTCTGCAAGCAAACTGCAACTTATATCTCAGTTAATTTGCATTTAACTCCTGATTGTTACTGATTTTAGTTTCCATAATGCACTCCAACGCCAACAACTCAGCAAACTTTGGCAACAGGTCATTATATACTGTATGTGCATAGGTTTTGTTTGTCCCCATCCCATCTTCCACTTCCTCAGTGTGAGCCAGATCCATAGGTTTTTCCCCATGGTCCTTTCTTTTTAAACAAAGGAATGTCATATTAACCAATCACGAGGAAATCTGCAAATACTGGAATTTCAAGCAACACACATAAAAGTTGCTGGTGAACGCAGCAGGCCAGGCAGCATCTCTTTGAAGAGGTACAGTCGACGTTTTGGGCCGAGCACCCTTCGTCAGGACTAACTGAAAGAAGAGCTAGTAAGAGATTTGAAAGTGGGAGGAGGAGGGGGAGATCCGAAATGATAGCAGAAAACAGGAGGGGGAGGGATGGAGCCAAGAGCTGGACAGGTGATTGGCAAAAGGGATATGAGAGGATCATGGGACAGGAGGCAAAGGGAGAAAGAAAAGGGGGAGGGGGAAAAAAGCCCTGAGGATGGGCAAGGGGTATAGTGAGAGGGACAGAGGGAGAAAAAGGAGAGAGAGAAAAAGGTGTGTATATAAATAAATAACAGATGGAGTACGAGGGGGAGGTGGGGCATTAGCGAAGTTAGAGGTCAATGTTCCAGACGAGATATAAGGTGTTCGTCCAACCTGAGTGTGGCTTCATCTTTACAGTAGAGGAGGCCGTGGATAGACATATCAGAATGGGAATGGGACGTAGAATTAAAATGTGTGGCCACTGGGAGTTTCTGCTTTCTCTGGCGGACAGAGCGTAGGGGTTCAGCAAAACGATCTCCCAGTCTGCGTCGGGTCTCGCCAATATATAAAAGGCCACATCGGGAGCACCTGACGCAGTATATCACCCCAGCCAACTCACAGGTGAAGTGTCGCCTCACCTGGAAGGACTGTCTGGGGCCCTGAATGGTGGTGAGGGAGGAGGTGTAAGGGCATGTGTAGCACTTGTTCCACTTACACGGATAAGTGCCAGAAGGGAGATTGGTGGGGAGGGATGGGGGGAATGAATGGACAAGGGAGTCGCATAGGGAGCGGTCCCTGCGGAAAGGGGGGTGGGGGGAAGGGAAAACTTGTGCTTAGTGGTGGAATCCCGGTGTAGGTGGCGGAAGTTACAGGGAATTATATGTTGGACCCGGAGGCTGGTGGGGTGGTAGGTGAGGACAAGGGGAACCCTATTCCTAGTGGGGTGGTGGGAGGATGGAGTGAGAGCAGATGTGCGTGAAATGGGGGAGATGCATTTGAGAGCAGAGTTGATGGTGGAGGAAGGGAAGCCCCTTTCTTTAAAAAAAGAGGACATCTCCTTCGTCCTGGAATGAAAGGCCTCATCCTGAGAGCAGATGCAGCGGAGACGGAGGAATTGCGAGGAGGGGATGGGATTTTTGCAAGAGACAGGGTGAGAAGAGGAATAATCCAGATAGCTGTGAGAGTCAGTAGGCTTATATTAGACATCAGTAGATAAGCTGTCTCCAGAGATAGAGACAGAAAGATCTAGAAAGGGGAGGAAGGTGTCAGAAATGGACCAGGTGAACTTGAGGGCAGGGTGAAAGTTGGAGGCAAAGTTAATGAAGTCAACGAGTTCTGCATGCGTGCAGGAAGCAGCGCCAATGCAGTCGTCGATGTAGCGAAGGAAAAGTGGGGACAGATACCAGAATAAGTTTGGAACATAGATTGTTCCACAAAGCCAACAAAAAGGCAGGCATAGCTAGGACCCATACAGGTGCCCATGGCTACACCTTTAGTTTGGAGGAAGTGGGAGGAGCCAAAGGACAAATTATTAAGAGTAAGGACAAATTCCGCTAGACGGAGCAGAGTGGTGGTAGAGGGGAACTGGTTAGGTCTAGAATCCAAAGAGAAGCGGAGAGCTTTGAGACTTTCCTGATGGGGGATGGAAGTATATAGGGACTGGACATCCATGGCGAAAATAAAGCGGTGAGGGCCAGGGAACTTAAAATCATCGAAAAGTTTCAGAGCCTGAGAAGTGTCACGAACATAGGTAGGAAGGGATTGAACAAGGGGGGGATAAAACAGTGTCAAGGTATGCAGAAATGAGTTTGGTGGGGTAGGAGCAAGCTGGGACAATAAGTCTACCAAGACAGGCAGGTTTGTGGATCTTGGGTAGGAGGTAGAAACGGGAAGTGCGAGGTGCGGGAACTATAAGGTTGGTAGCAGTGGATGGGAGATCCCCTGAGCGGATAAAGTCGGTGATGGTGTGGGAGACAATGGCCTGGTTCTCCTTAGTGGGGTCACAATTGAGGGGTAAATAAGAGGAGATATCCGTGAGTTCACCATTCAGGGCCCCAGACAGTCCTTCCAGGTGAGGTGACACTTCACCTGTGAGTCAGCTGGGGTGATATACTGCGTCCGGTGCTCCCAATGTGGCCTTCTATATATTGGCGAGACCCGACGCAGACTGGGAGATCGTTTTGCTGAACAACTATGCTCTGTCCGCCAGAGAAAGCAGGATCTCCCAGTGGCCACACATTTTAATTCCACGTCCCATTCCCATTCTGATATGTCTATCCACGGCCTCCTCTACTGTAAAGATGAAGCCACACTCAGGTTGGAGGAACAATACCTTATATTCCGTCTGGGTGGCCTCCAACCTGAGTGCATGAACATTGACTTCTCAAACTTCCACTAATGCCCCACCTCCCCATCGTACCCCATCCGTTATTTATTTATAAACACACATTCTTTCTCTCTGTCCTTTTTCTCCCTCTGTCCCTCTCACTATACCCCTTGCCCATCCTCTGGGCTTTTTTCCCCCTCCCCCTTGTCTTTCTCCCCGAGCCTCCTGTCCCATGATCCTCTCATATCCCTTTTGACAATCAACTGTCCAGCTCTTGGCTCCATCCCTCCCCCTCCTGTCTTCTCCTATCATTTTGGATCTCCCCCTCCCCCTCTCAAATCTCTTGCTAGCTCTTCTTTCAGTTAGTCCTGACGAAGGGTTTTGGCCCAAAACATCGACTGTACCTCTTTCTAGTCATATTAACCAATTTCATTCACATCCATTCAATTATCTATTGAAAAAACTCATTTAATCTCTTGAACACACTACTGCAAAGATTATCTGTATCCATATCCAATGGTAAATCAAAGACATATATGTAGCTCCTGCATCTGCCCATCAAATTCATCCCTATCAAAAGCCCAAGAAGCATCAAGTTGGACGCATATTAAATCATCCCCTTCTGAACTTAGTCCAATATTTTTCATCTAGCTACCGATCTAAATGGGCACCAAATCTGCTTTATTGATTTTAACCTTCGCATAGCTTTAATTATTGCTCTGAATACATTTCCCCCTCCACAAGCACTCACAGGAGGGAAACTCTTTCCTGTGTCAGTGTTCCTAATTTCTTGCCAAGCTCCTCTACTTCTCTAAACATTCTGCACTTTCTAAAACTCTTTTAAATCTACAGCACATTACAGGCCCTTTGGCCCACAATATTGTGCCAACCATGTAACCTACTCCAGAAACTGCCTAGAATTACCCTACCACGTAGCCCTCTATTTTCCTAAGCTCCATGTACCTATCTAAAGGGCTCTTTAAAGACCCTATTGTATCCACCTCCACCACCATCACCGGCAGTGTATTCCACACACCCACCACTCTACCTGTGGAAAAAACTTACCCCTGACATCCCCTCGGTACCCAATTCCTAGCCCCTTAAAACTATGCCCCCTTGAGCTAGCCATTTCAGCCCTGGGAAAAAGCCTCTGGCTAGCCACATGATCAATGCCTCTCATCATCTCATACACCTCTATCAAGTCATCTCTCATCCTCTGTTGCCCAAGGAGAAAAGGCTAAGTTCACTCAACCTATTCTCATAAGACGTGCTCTCCAATCCAGGCAACATCCTTGTAAATCTCCTATGTACTCTCTCTATAGTATCCACATCCTTCCTGTAGTGAGATGACCAGAACTGAACACAGTACTTCAAGTGGGGTGTAACTAAGGTCTTGTATAGCTGTAACATTACCTCACAGCTCTTGAACTCAGTCCCACAGCTGAGGAATGCCATCACACAATCGCCTTATTAATAACACTGTGAACCTGCACAGCAGCTTTGAGTGTCCTATGGACATGGACCTCAAGATCTCACTGATCCTCCAGACTGCCAAGAGTCTTACCATTAATATTATATTCTGTCTTCAAATTTGACCTACCAAAATGAAGCACTTCACACTTATCTGTGTTGAACTCCATCTGCCACTTCTCAGCCCCGTCCTGCATCCGATCAATGTTCTACTGTAACCTCTAACAGCCATCCAGACTCTGCACAACACCCCAACTTTTGTGTCATCAACAAACTTACTAACCCACCCTTCTACTTCATCCTGGTCACTTATAAAAATCACAGAGGAAGGGTCCCAGAACAGATCCCTGTGGAATATCACGAGGCACCGTCCTCCATGCAGAATACATCTACAATCATCCTTTGCCTTCTGTGACAAGCTAATTCTGGATCCACAAAGCAAGGGCTCCCTGGATCCCATGCCTCCTTACTTTCTGAAGGTACCTTGCATGGGGAACCTTATCAAATGCCTTACTGACATCTATTTTCACTATATCCACTGCTCTACCTTCATCAATGTGTTTTGTTACATCCTCAAAGAATTCAATCCGGCTCGTAAGGTATGACCTGCCCTTGACAGAGTCATGCCGACTATCCCTAATCAGATTATGTCTCTCCAAATGCTCATAAATCCTGCATTTCAGGATCTTCTCCAACAACTTGCCCACCACTGAAGTAAGACTCACTGGCCTATAATTTCCTGGGTTATCTCTACCCCCTTTCTTGAACAAGGGAACAACATTTGCAACCTTCCAATCCTCTAGTACTTCTCCCATCCCTATTGATGATGCAAAGATTCATCGCCAGAAACTCAGCGATCTCCTATCTCTCTTCCCGCAGTAGCCTGGGGAATATCTCATGCGGTCCCATCTAGTACCTTTCAAAAGCTCCAGCACATCATCTTTCGATGTCTATATGCTCAAGCATTTCAGTCCACTGTAAGTCATCCCCACAATTGCTAAGGTCCTTTTCACTGGTGAATACTGAAGCAAAGTATTCATTAAGTACCTCCACTACCTCTTCAGCCCCATGCACAACTAGGCTGAGAAATAGTCCTATTCTCACACGGCTCATCCTCTTGCTCTTCACATACTTGTAGAATGCTGTGGGGTTTTCCTCAGTCCTGTTTTCCAAGGCCTTCTCATGGCCCCTTCTGGCTCTCCTAATTTCATTCTTGAGCTCTTTCCTAGCACCCTTGTAATTTTCTAGAGCACTTACAGTACCTAATTTTTTGAAGTTTTTGTAAACTTTTCATTTCTTAACTAGATTTTCTACATACTCTGTACATCATGCTTCTTTTACCCTACCATCCTTTCCTGCCTCAATGGAACATACCTATGCAGAAAGCTATGCAAATGTTGCCTGAACATTTATCACATTTCTGCCCAGCATTTCCCTGAGAACATCTGCTCCCAATTTATATTCCCAAGTTCCTGCCTGATAGCATGACATTTGCCCCTACCCCAATTAAATGTTTTCCACAGTTGTCTCTTCCCATCCCTCTCCAGCACTGTGGTAAAGGTGATAGAGTTGTGATCACCACCTCCAAAATGCTCTCCCACTGAGAGATCTGACACCTGACCAGGTTCATTTCGCAATACCAGGTTAAGTACAGCCTCTCATCTAACTTGGCTTGCCTACATATTGTGTCAGGAAACCTTCCTGAACACATCTCACAAAATCCACCCAATAAACCCCTTGCTCTAAAGAGATGCCAGTCAATATTAGGAAAGTAAAATCACCCATCACAACAACCCTATTATTATTTTACCATTCCAGACTCTGCCTGCCTACCTGCTCCTTGATGTCCT